>NC_134703.1:203294366-203920116 GCF_043290135.1 Rhipicephalus microplus | reverse complement strand
CTCGAACCTGCAACCTTTTGGTTAACAGCCGATCGCGCTAGCCAATTGCGTCACGGAGACAGTCGTGCTCCACTCTCAACATGGTCAGAACATTTCTCCAAAGGTAGCAGCGCAAAAAAAGCGACACACCGCTCATGGAAGGGCTCGAACCTCCCACCTTTTGGTTAACAGCCGACCGTGCTAGCCAATTGCGCCACGTAGACAGTCGTGCTCTACTCTCACCACCGTCAGAACAATTCTCCACAGCTGTCAGCGCAAAGAAAAAAGAGACACACGGCTCTCGGGAAGGCTCGAACCTCCAACCTTTTGGTTAACAGCTGAACGCGCTAGCCAATTGCGCCAAGGAGATAGTCGTGCTCCGCTCTCACCACCGTCAGAACATTTCTCCAAAGCTATTAGCGCAAAAAAAAAGAGACACACCGCTCTCCTGAGGGCTCGAACCTCCAAACTTTTGGTTAACAGCAGAACGCGCTAGGCAATTGCGTCACGGAGATAGTCGTGTTCCACTCTCACCACCGTCAGAACATTTCTCCATAGCTGTCAGCGCAAAGAAAAAAGAGACACAGTGCTTATGGGAGGGCTCGAACCTCCAACCTTTTGGTTAACCGCTGATCGCGCTAGCCAATTGCGCCACGCAGACAGTCGTGCTCATCTCTCACCACCGTCAGAACATTTCTCCAAAGCTATCAGCGCGAAGAAAAAAAACACACACCGCTCTCCGTGAGGGCTCGAACCTCCAAACTTTTGGTTAACAGCCGAACGCGCTAGGCAATTGCGTCACGGAGAGAGTCGTGTTCTACTCTCACCACCATCAGAACATTTTCCATAGCTGTCAGCGCAAAGAAAAAAGAGAAACACTGCTCTCGGGAGGGCTCGAACCTGCAACCTTTTGGTTAACAGCAGAACGCGCTAGGCAATCAATTGCGTCACGGAGACAGTCATGCTCCACTCTCACCATGGTCAGAACATGGCTCCAAAGATATCAGCGCAAAGAAAAAAATGCTACACACCACTCATGGGAGGGCTCGAACCTCCAACCTTTTGGTTAACAGCTGAACGCGCAGGCCAATTGCACCCCGGAGATAGTTGTGCTTCACTCTCACCACCGTCAGAACATTTCTCCACAGCTGTCAGCGCAAAGAAAAAAGAGACACACCGCTCTCAGGAGGGCTCGAACCTCCAACCTTTTGGTTAACAGCTGAACGCGCTAGCCAATTGCGCCAAGGAGATTGTCGTGCTCCACTCTCGCCACCGTCAGAACATGTCTCCATAGAAATCAGCGCAAAGAAAAAAAATGCGACACACCACTCATTGCAGGGCTCGAACCTCCAACCTTTTGGTTAACAGCTGAACGCGCAGGCCAATTGCACCCCGGAGATAGTCGTGCTCCACTCTCACCACCGTCAGAACATTTCTCCACAGCTGTCAGCGCAAAGAAAAAAGAGACACACCGCTCTCGGGAGGACTCGAAGCTCCAACCTTTTGGTTAATAGCTGAACGCGCTAGCCAATTGCGCCAAGGAGATAGTCGTGCTCCACTCTCACCACCGTCAGAACATTTCTCCAAAGCTATCAGCGCGAAGAAAAAAAAACACACACCGCTCTCCTGAGGGCTCGAACCTCCAAACTTTTTGTTAACAGCCGAACGCGCTAGGCAATTGCGTCACGGAGACAGTCGTGTTCTACTCTCACCACCGTCAGAACATTTTCCATAGCTGTCAGTGCAAAGAAAAAAGAGAAACACTGCTCTCGGGAGGGCTCGAACTTGCAACCTTTTGGTTAACAGCTGAACGCGCTAGCCAATTGCGCCAAGGAGGTAGTCGTGCTCTACTCTCACCACCGTCAGAACATGTCTCCAAAGATATCAGTGCAAAGAAAAAAAAAGCGACACACCACTCACGGCAGGGCTCGAACATCCAACCTTTTGGTTAACAGCTGAACGCGCTAGCCAATTGCACCACGGTGATAGTCGTGCTCCACTCTCACCACCGTCAGAACATTTCCCCACAGCCGTCAGCGCAAACAAAAAAGAGACACACCACTCTCGGCAGGGCTCGAACCTCCAACCTTTTGGTTAACAGCTGAACGCGCTAGCCAATTGCGCCAAGGAGATAGTCGTGCTCCACTCTCACCACCGTCAGAACATTTCTCCAAAGCTATCAGCGCAAAAAAAGAGACACACCGCTCTCCTGAGGGCTCGAACCTCCAAACTTTTGGTTAACAGCCGAACGCGCTACTCAATTTCTTCACAGAGATGGTCGTGTTCTACTCTCACCACCGTCAGAACATTTCTCCATAGCTTTCAGCGCAAAGAAAAAGAGAAACACTGCTCTCGGGAGGGCTCGAACCTGCAACCTTTTGGTTAACAGCTGAACGCGCTAGCCAATTGCGCAAAGGAGGTAGTCGTGCTCTACTCTCACCACCGTCAGAAAATTTCTCCAAAGCTATCCGCGCGAATAAAAAAAACGACACACCGTTCCCGGAGGGCTAGAACCTCCCACCTTCTGGTTAACAGCCGATCGTGCTAGCCAATTGCGCCACGTAGACAGTCGTCCTCTACTCTCACCACCGTCAGAACATTTCTCCACAGCTGTCAGCGCAAAGAAAAAAGAGAAACACTGCTCTCGGGAGGGCTCGAACTTGCAACCTTTTGGTTAACAGCTGAACGCGCTAGCCAATTGCGCCAAGGAGGTAGTCGTGCTCTACTCTCACCACCGTCAGAACATGTCTCCAAAGATATCAGTGCAAAGAAAAAAAAGCGACACACCACTCACGGCAGGGCTCGAACTCCAACCTTTTGGTTAACAGCTGAACGCGCTAGCCAATTGCGCCAAGGAGATAGTCGTGCTCCAATCTCACCACCGTCAGAACATTTCTCCAAAGCAATCAGCGCAAAGAAAAAAATGCGACACACCACTCCTGGCAGGGCTCGAACCTCCAACCTTTTGGTTAACAGCTGACCGGCAGGCCAATTGCACCCCGGAGATAGTCGTGCTCCACTCTCACCACCGTCAGAACATTTCTCCACAGCTGTCAGCGCAAAGAAAAAAGAGACACACCGCTCTCGGGAGTGCTCGAACCTGCAACCTTTTGGTTAACAGCTGAACGCGCTCTCCAGTTGCGCAAAGGAGGTAGTCGTGCTCTACTTTCACCACCGTCAGAAAATTTCCCCAAAGCTATCCGCGCGAATAAAAAAACGACACACCGTTCCCGGAGGGCTCGAACCTCCAACCTTTCGGTTAACAGCCGATCGCGCTAGCCAATTGCGTCACGGAGACAGTCGTGCTCCACTCTCAACATGGTCAGAACATTTCTCCAAAGGTAGCAGCGCAAAAAAAGCGACACACTGCTCATGGAAGGGCTCGAACCTCCCACCTTTTGGTTAACAGCCGACCGTGCTAGCCAATTGCGCCACGTAGACAGTCGTGCTCTACTCTCACCACCGTCAGAACATTTCTCCACAGCTGTCAGCGCAAAGAAAAAAGAGACACACGGCTCTCGGGAGAGCTTGAACCTCCAACCTTTTGGTTAACAGCTGAACGCGCTAGACAATTGCGCCAAGGAGATAGTCGTGCTTCGCTCTCACCACCGTCAGAACATTTCTCCAAAGCTATTAGCGCAAAAAAAGAGACACACCGCTCTCGTGAGGGCTCGAACCTCCAAACTTTTGGTTAACAGCAGAACGCGCTGGGCAATTGCGTCACGGAGATAGTCGTGTTCCACTCTCACCACCGTCAGAACATTTCTCCATAGCTGTCAGCGCAAAGAAAAAAGAGACACAGTGCTCATGGGAGGGCTCGAACCTCCAACCTTTTGGTTAACCGCTGATCGCGCTAGCCAATTCCGCCACGGAGACAGTCGTGCTCATCTCTCACCACCGTCAGAACATTTCTCCAAAGCTATCAGCGCGAAGAAAAAAAACACACACCGCTCTCCTGAGGGCTCGAACCTCCAACATTTGGTTAACAGCCGAACGCGCTAGGCAATTGCGTCACGGAGAGAGTTGTGTTCTACTCTCACCACCGTCAGAACATTTTCCATAGCTGTCAGCGCAAAGAAAAAAGAGAAACACTGCTCTCGGGAGGGCTCGAACCTGCAACCTTTTGGTTAACAGCAGAAAGCGCTAGGCAATTGCGTCACGGAGACAGTCATGCTCCACTCTCACCATGGTCAGAACATGGCTCCAAAGATATCAGCGCAAAGAAAAAAATGCGACACACCACTCATGGGAGGGCTCGAACCTCCAACCTTTTGGTTAACAGCTGAACGCGCAGGCCAATTGCACCCCGGAGATAGTCGTGCTTCACTCTCACCACCGTCAGAACATTTCTGCACAGCTGTCAGCGCAAAGAAAAAAGAGACACACCGCTCTCGGGAAGGCTCGAACCTCCAACCTTTTGGTTAACAGCTGAACGCGCTAGCCGATTGCGCCAAGGAGATAGTCGTGCTCCACTCTCACCACCGTCAGAACATGTCTCCAAAGATATCAGCGCAAAGAAAAAAATGCGACACACCACTCATTGCAGGGCTCGAACCTCCAACCTTTTGGTTAACATTGAACGCGCAGGCCAATTGCACCCCGGAGATAGTCGTGCTCCACTCTCACCACCGTCAGAACATTTCTCCACAGCTGTCAGCGCAATGAAAAAAGAGACACACCGCTCTCGGGAGGACTCGAACCGCCAACCTTTTGGTTAATAGCTGAACGCGCTAGCCAATTGCGCCAAGGAGATAGTCGTGCTCCACTCTCACCACCGTCAGCACATTTCTCCAAAGCTATCAGCGCGAAGAAAAAAAACACACACCGCTCTCCTGAGGGCTAGAACCTCCAAACTTTTTGTTAACAGCCGAACGCGCTAGGCAATTGCGTTACGGAGACAGTCGTGTTCTACTCTCACCACCGTCAGAACATTTTCCATAGCTGTCAGCGCAAAGAAAAAAGAGAAACACTGCTCTCGGGAGGGCTCGAACTTGCAACCTTTTGGTTAACAGCTGAACGCGCTAGCCATTTGCGCCAAGGAGGTAGTCGTGCTCTACTCTCACCACCGTCAGAACATGTCTCCAAAGATATCAGTGCAAAGAAAAAAGCGACACCCCACTCATGGCAGGGCTCGAACCTCCAACCTTTTGGTTAACAGCTGAACGCGCTAGCCAATTGCACCACGGTGATAGTCGTGCTCCACTCTCACCACCGTCAGAACATTTCCCCACAGCCGTCAGCGCAAACAAAAAAGAGACACACCACTCTCGGCAGGGCTCGAACCTCCAACCTTTTGGTTAACAGCTGAACGCGCTAGCCAATTACGCCAAGGAGATAGTCGCGCTCCACTCTCACCACCGTCAGAACATTTCTCCAAAGCTATCAGCGCAAAAAAAGAGACACACCGCTCTCCTGAGGGCTCGAACCTCCAAACTTTTGGTTAACAGCCGAACGCGCTACTCAATTGCTTCACAGAGATGGTCGTGTTCTACTCTCACCACCGTCAGAACATTTCTCCATAGCTTTCAGCGCAAAGAAAAAGAGAAACACTGCTCTCGGGAGGGCTCGAACCTGCAACCTTTTGGTTAACAGCTGCACGCGCTAGCCAATTGCGCAAAGGAGGTAGTCGTGCTCTACTCTCACCACCGTCAGAAAATTTCTCCAAAGCTATCCGCGCGAATAAAAAAAACGACACACCGTTCCCGGAGGGCTAGAACCTCCCACCTTCTGGTTAACAGCCGATCGTGCTAGCCAATTGCGCCACGTAGACAGTCGTCCTCTACTCTCACCACCGTCAGAACATTTCTCCACAGCTGTCAGCGCAAAGAAAAAAAAAAACACACCGCTCTAGGGAGGGCTCGAACCTCCAACCTGTTGGTTAACAGCTGAACGCGCTAGCCAATTGCGCCAAGGAGATAGTCGTGCTCAACTTTCACCACCGTCAGAACGTTCTCCAAAGCTATCAGCGCGAATAAAAATAAACGACACACCGCTCTCGGGAGGGCTCGAACCTCCAAACTTTTGGTTAACAGCCGAACGCGCTAGCCAATTGCGCCAAGGAGATAGTCGTGCTCCAATCTCACCATCGTCAGAACATTTCTCCAAAGCTATCAGCGCAAAGAAAAAAAAGAGACACACCGCTCTCCTGAGGGCTCGAACCTCCAAACTTTTGGTTAACAGCCGAACGCGCTAGGCAATTGCGTCACGGAGATGGTCGTGTTCTACTCTCACCACCGTCACAACATTTCTCAATAGCTGTCAGCGCAAAGAAAAAAGAGAAACACTGCTCTCGGAAGGGCTCGAACCTGCAACCTTTTGGTTAACAGCTGAACGCGCTAGCCAATTGCGCAAAGGAGGTAGTCGTGCTCTACTCTCACCACCGTCAGAAAATTTCTCTAAAGCTATCAGCGCGAATAAAAAAAAACGACACACCGTTCCCAGAGGGCTCGAACATCCAACCTTTCGGTTAACAGCCGATCGCGCTAGCCAATTGCGTCACGGAGACAGTCGTGCTCCACTCTCACCACCGTCAGAACATTTCCCCACAGCCGTCAGCGCAAACAAAAAAGAGACACACCACTCTCGGCAGGGCTCGAACCTCCAGCCTTTTGGTTAACAGCTGAACGCGCTAGCCAATTGCGCCAAGCAGAGAGTCGTGCTCCACTCTCACCACCGTCAGAACATTTCTCCAAAGCTATCAGCGCAAAAAAAAAGAGACACACCGCTCTCCTGAGGGCTCGAACCTCCAAACTTTCGGTTAACAGCCGAACGCGCTACTCAATTGCTTCACAGAGATGGTCGTGTTCTACTCTCACCACCGTCAGAACATTTCTCCATAGCTTTCAGCGCAAAGAAAAAGAGAAACACTGCTCTCGGGAGGGCTCGAACCTGCAACCTTTTGGTTAACAGCTGAACGCGCTAGCCAATTGCGCAAAGGAGGTAGTCGTTCTCTACTCTCACCACCGTCAGAAAATTTCTCCAAAGCTATCCGCGCGAATAAAAAAAACGACACACCGTTCCCGGAGGTCTAGAACCTCCCACCTTCTGGTTAACAGCCGATTGTGCTAGCCAATTGCGCCACGTAGACAGTCGTCCTCTACTCTCACCACCGTCAGAACATTTCTCCACAGCTGTCAGCGCAAAGAAAAAAGAGAAACACTGCTCTCGGGAGGGCTCGAACTTGCAACCTTTTGGTTAACAGCTGAACGCGCTAGCCAATTGCGCCAAGGAGGTAGTCGTGCTCTACTCTCACCACCGTCAGAACATGTCTCCAAAGATATCAGTGCAAAGAAAAAAAAAGCGACACACCACTCACGGCAGGGCTCGAACCTCCAACCTTTTGGTTAACAGCTGAACGCGCTAGCCAATTGCGCCAAGGAGATAGTCGTGCTCCAATCTCACCACCGTCAGAACATTTCTCCAAAGCTATCAGCGCAAAGAAAAAAATGCGACACACCACTCATGGCAGGGCTCGAACCTCCAACCTTTTGGTTAACAGCTGACCGGGCAGGCCAATTGCACCCCGGAGATAGTCGTGCTCCACTCTCACCACCGTCAGAACATTTCTCCACAGCTGTCAGCGCAAAGAAAAAAGAGACACACCGCTCTCGGGAGTGCTCGAACCTGCAACCTTTTGGTTAACAGCTGAACGCGCTCTCCAATTGCGCAAAGGAGGTAGTCGTGCTCTACTTTCACCACCGTCAGAAAATTTCCCCAAAGCTATCCGCGCGAATAAAAAAACGACACACCGTTCCCGGAGGGCTCGAACCTCCAACCTTTCGGTTAACAGCCGATCGCGCTAGCCAATTGCGTCACGGAGACAGTCGTGCTCCACTCTCAACATGGTCAGAACATTTCTCCAAAGGTAGCAGCGCAAAAAAAGCGACACACTGCTCATGGAAGGGCTCGAACCTCCCACCTTTTGGTTAACAGCCGACCGTGCTAGCCAATTGCGCCACGTAGACAGTCGTGCTCTACTCTCACCACCGTCAGAACATTTCTCCACAGCTGTCAGCGCAAAGAAAAAAGAGACACACGGCTCTCGGGAGAGCTTGAACCTCCAACCTTTTGGTTAACAGCTGAACGCGCTAGACAATTGCGCCAAGGAGATAGTCGTGCTCCGCTCTCACCACCGTCAGAACATTTCTCCAAAGCTATTAGCGCAAAAAAAAGAGACACACCGCTCTCGTGAGGGCTCGAACCTCCAAACTTTTGGTTAACAGCAGAACGCGCTGGGCAATTGCGTCACGGAGATAGTCGTGTTCCACTCTCACCACCGTCAGAACATTTCTCCATAGCTGTCAGCGCAAAGAAAAAAGAGACACGGTGCTCATGGGAGGGCTCGAACCTCCAACCTTTTGGTTAACCGCTGATCGCGCTAGCCAATTCCGCCACGGAGACAGTCGTGCTCATCTCTCACCACCGTCAGAACATTTCTCCAAAGCTATCAGCGCGAAGAAAAAAAACACACACCGCTCTCCTGAGGGCTCGAACCTCCAACATTTGGTTAACAGCCGAACGCGCTAGGCAATTGCGTCACGGAGAGAGTTGTGTTCTACTCTCACCACCGTCAGAACATTTTCCATAGCTGTCAGCGCAAAGAAAAAAGAGAAACACTGCTCTCGGGAGGGCTCGAACCTGCAACCTTTTGGTTAACAGCAGAAAGCGCTAGGCAATTGCGTCACGGAGACAATCATGCTCCACTCTCACCATGGTCAGAACATGGCTCCAAAGATATCAGCGCAAAGAAAAAAATGCGACACACCACTCATGGGAGGGCTCGAACCTCCAACCTTTTGGTTAACAGCTGAACGCGCAGGCCAATTGCACCCCGGAGATAGTCGTGCTTCACTCTCACCACCGTCAGAACATTTCTCCATAGCTTTCAGCGCAAAGAAAAAGAGAAACACTGCTCTCGGGAGGGCTCGAACCTGCAACCTTTTGGTTAACAGCTGAACGCGCTAGCCAATTGCGCAAAGGAGGTAGTCGTGCTCTACTCTCACCCCCGTCAGAAAATTTCTCCAAAGCTATCCGCGCGAATAAAAAAAACGACACACCGTTCCCGGAGGGCTAGAACCTCCCACCTTCTGGTTAACAGCCGATCGTGCTAGCGAATTGCGCCACGTAGACAGTCGTCCTCTACTCTCACCACCGTCAGAACATTTCTCCACAGCTGTCAGCGCAAAGAAAAAAGAGACACACCGCTCTAGGGAGGGCTCGAACCTCCAACCTGTTGGTTAACAGCTGAACGCGCTAGCCAATTGCGCCAAGGAGATAGTCGTGCTCCACTTTCACCACCGTCAGAACGTTCTCCAAAGCTATCAGCGCGAATAAAAATAAACGACACACCGCTCTCGGGAGGGCTCGAACCTCCAAACTTTTGGTTAACAGCCGAACGCGCTAGCCAATTGCGCCAAGGAGATAGTCGTGCTCCAATCTCACCACCGTCAGAACATTTCTCCAAAGCTATCAGCGCAAAGAAAAAAAAAGAGACACACCGCTCTCCTGAGGGCTCGAACCTCCAAACTTTTGGTTAACAGCCGAACGCGCTAGGCAATTGCGTCACGGAGATGGTCGTGTTCTACTCTCACCACCGTCACAACATTTCTCAATAGCTGTCAGCGCAAAGAAAAAAGAGGAACACTGCTCTCGGAAGGGCTCGAACCTGCAACCTTTTGGTTAACAGCTGAACGCGCTAGCCAATTGCGCAAAGGAGGTAGTCGTGCTCTACTCTCACCACCGTCAGAAAATTTCTCTAAAGCTATCAGCGCGAATAAAAAAAAAGACACACCGTTCCCGGAGGGCTCGAACATCCAACCTTTCGGTTAACAGCCGATCGCGCTAGCCAATTGCGTCACGGAGACAGTCGTGCTCCACTCTCAACATGGTCAGAACATTTCTCCAAAGGTAGCAGCGCAAAAAAAGCGACACACCGCTCATGGAAGGGCTCGAACCTCCCACCTTTGGATTAACAGCCGACCGTGCTAGCCAATTGCGCCACGTAGACAGTCGTGCTCCACTCTCACCACCGTCAGAACATTTCTCCAAAGCTGTCAGCGCAAAGAAAAAAGAGACACACGGCTCTCGGGAGGGCTCGAACCTCCAACCTTTTGGTTAACAGCTGAACGCGCTAGCCAATTGCGCAAAGGAGATAGTCGTGTTCCACTCTCACCACCGTCAGAACATTTCTCCATAGCTGTCAGCGCAAAGAAAAAAGAGACACAGTGCTCATGGGAGGGCTCGAACCTCCACCCTTTTGGTTAACCGCTGATCGCGCTAGCCAATTGCGCCACGGAGACAGTCGTGCTCATCTCTCACCACGGTCAGAACATTTCTCCAAAGCTATCATCGCAAATAAAAAAACGACACACCGTTCCCGGGAGGGCTCGAACCTCCAACTTTCGGTTAACAGCTGATCGCGCTAGCCAATTGCGTCACGGAGACAGTCATGCTCCACTCTCACCAAGGTCAGAACATGTCTCCAAAGATATCAGCGCAAAGAAAAAAATGCGACACACCACTCATGGCAGGGCTCGAACCTCCAACCTTTTGGGTAACAGCTGAACGCGCAGGCCAATTGCACCCCGGAGATAGTCGTGCTCCACTCTCACCACCTTCAGAACATTTCTCAACAGCTGTCAGCGCAAAGAAAAAAGAGACACACCGCTCTCGGGAGTGCTCGAGCCTGCAACCTTTTGGTTAACAGCTGAACGCGCTAGCCAATTGCGCAAAGGAGGTAGTCGTGCTCTACTCTCACCACCGTCAGAAAATTTCCCCAAAGCTATCAGCGCGAATAAAAAACGACACACCGTTCCCGGAGGGCTCGAACCTCCAACCTTTCGGTTAACAGCCGATCGCGCTAGCCAATTGCGTCACGGAGACAGTCGTGCTCCACTCTCAACATGGTCAGAACATTTCTCCAAAGGTAGCAGCGCAAAAAAAGCGACACACCGCTCATGGAAGGGCTCGAACCTCCCACCTTTTGGTTAACAGCCGACCGTGCTAGCCAATTGCGCCACGTAGCTAGTCGTGCTCTACTCTCACCACCGTCAGAACATTTCTCCACAGCTGTCAGCGCAAAGAAAAAAGAGACACACGGCTCTCGGGAGGGCTCGAACCTCGAAAGTTTTGGTTAACAGCAGAACGCGCTGGGCAATTGCGTCACGGAGATAATCGTGTTCCACTCTCACCACCGTCAGAACATTTCTCCATAGCTGTCAGCGCAAAGAAAAAAGAGACACAGTGCTCATGGGAGGGCTCGAACCTCCAACCTTTTGGTTAACCGCTGATCGCGCTAGCCAATTGCGCCACGGAGACAGTCGTGCTCATCTCTCACCACGGTCAGAACATTTCTCCAAAGCAATCAGCGCAAATAAAAAAACGACACACCGTTCCCGGGAGGGCTCGAACCTCCAACTTTCGGTTAACAGCCGATCGCGCTAGCCAATTGCGTCACGGAGACAGTCGTGCTCATCTCTCACCACGGTCATACTATTCCTCAAAAGTATCAGCGCAAAGAAAAAAAGCGACACACCGCTCTCGAGAGAGCTCAAACCTCCAACCTTTTGGTTAACAGCTGAACGCGCTAGCCAATGGGGCCAAGGAGATAGTCGTTTTTCACTCTCACCACCCTCAGAACGTTCTCCAAAGCTATTAGCGAAAGTTTGGAGGTTCGAGCTCTCCCGGGAGCAGTGTGTCGCTTTTTTTCTTTGCGCTGATACCTTTGAGGAATGTTCTGACGGTGGTGAGAGTGGAGCACGACTATCTCCGTGGCGCAATCGGCTACCGCGATCGGCTGTTATCCAAAAGGTTGGAGGTTGGAGCCCTCCCGAGAGCGGTGTGTCTCTTTTTTCTTTGCGCTGACAGCTGTGGAGAAATGTTCTGACGGTGGTGAGAGTAGAGCACGACTAGCTACGTGGCGCAATTGGCTAGCACGGTCGGCTGTTAACCAAAAGGTGGGAGGTTCGAGCCCTTCCATGAGCGGTGTGTCGTTTTTTTTGCGCTGCTAGATTTGGAGAAATGTTCTGACGGTGGTGAGAGTTGAGCACGAATATCTCTGTGGCGCAATTGGCTAGCGCGTTCGGCTGTGAACCAAAACCTTGGAGGTTCGAGTCCTCCCATGAGTGGTGTGTCGCTTTTTTTGCGCTGATAGATTTGGAGAAATGTTCTGATGGTGGTGAGAGTAGAGCACGACTATCTCCTTGGCTAGCGCGTTCAGCTGTTAACGAAAAGGTTGGAGGTTCGAGCCCTCCCGAGAGGGGTGTGTCTCTTTTTTCTTGGCGCTGACAGGTATGGAGAAATGTTCTGACGGTGGTGAGAGTGGAGCACGACTGTTTTCGTGGCAGAATTGGCTAGCGCGATCTACTGTTAACGAAAAGGTTGGAGGTTCGAGCCCTCCTGGGAGCAGTGTGTCGCTTTTTTTCTTTGCGCTGATAGCTTTGTAGAAATGTTCTGACGGTGGTGAGAGTTGAGCACGAATATCTCCTTGGCTAGCGCGTTCAGCTGTTAACCAAAAGGTTGGAGGTTCGAGCCCTCCCGAGAGCGGTGTGTCTCTTGTTTCTTGGCGCTGACAGGTATGGAGAAATGTTCTGACGGTAGTTAGGGTGGAACACGACTATCTCCGTGACGCAATTGGCTAGCGCGTTCGGCTGTTAACCGAAAGGATGGAGGTTCGAGCCCTCCCGAGAGCGGTGTGTCTATTTTTTTCTTTGCGCTGATAGCTTTGGGGAAATGTTCTGAGGGTGGTGAGAGTGGAACAACACTATCTCCGTGACGCAATTGGCTAGCGCGTTCGGCTGTTCACCAAAACGTTGGAGGTTCGAGCCCTCCCGTGAGGGGTGTGTCTCTTTTTTTCTTTGCGCTGATAGCTTTGTAGAAATGTTCTGATGGTGGTGAGAGTGGAGCCCGAATATGTCCGTGGCGCAATCGGCTAGCGCGTTCGGCTGTGAACCAAAACGTTGGAGGTTCGAGCCCTCACGAAAACGGTGTGTCTCTTTTTTTCTTTGCACTGATAGCTTTGTACAAATGTTCTGACGATGGTGAGAGTGTAGCACGACTGTCTCCGTGGCGCAACTGGCTAGCGCGATCGGCTGTTAACCAAAAGGTTGGAGGTTCGAGCCCTCCCGAGAGCAGTGTGTCTCTTTTTTTCTTTGCGCTGATAGCTTTGGAGAACGTTCTCAGGGTGGTGAGAGTGGAACACGACTATCTCCTTGGCGCCATTGGCCTGATCGTTCAGCTGTTAACCAAAAGGTTGGAGGTTCGAGCCCTCTCGAGAGCGGTGTGTCTCTTTTTTTCTTTGCGCTCACAGGTATGGAGAAATGTTCTGACGGTGGTGAGAGTGGAGCACGAATGTTTTCGTGGTAGAATTGGCTAGCGCGATCAACTGTTAACGAAAAGGTTGGAGGTTCGAGCCCTCCCGAGAGCGGTGTGTCTATTTTTTCTTTGCGCTGATAGCTTTCGAGGAGTGTTTTGATGGGGATGAGAGTTGAGCACGACTGTTTCCATGGCAGATTTGGCTAGCGCAATCAACTGTTAACTGAAAGGTTGGAGGTTCGAGCCCTCCCGGGAGCAGTGTGTCGCTTTTTTTCTTTGCGCTGATAGCTTTGGAGAAAGTTCTGACGGTGGTGAGAGCAGACCCCGTTTATCTCCGTGACGCAATTGGCTAGCGCGTTCGGCTGTTAACCAAAAGGTTGGAGGTTCGAGCCCTCCCGAGAGCGGTGTGTCTATTTTTTCTTTGCGCTGATAGCTTTGGAGAAATGTTCTGAGGGTGGTGAGAGTGGAACAACACTACCTCCGTGACGCAATTGGCTAGCGCGTTCGGCTGTTAACCAAAAGGTTGGAAGTTCGAGCCCTCCGGAGAGCAGTGTGTCTCTTTTTTTTCTTTCCGCTGATAGCTTTGGAGGAATGTTCTGACGGTGGTGACAGTGGAGCACGACTGTTTCCATGGCAGAATTGGCTAGCGCGATCAACTGTTACTGTAAGGTTGGAGGTTCGAGCCCTCCCGGGAGCAGTGTGTCGCTTTTTTTTCTTTGCGCTGATAGCTTTGGAGAAATGTTCTGACGGTGGTGAGAGTAGAGCACGACTACCTCCTTGGCACAATTGGCTAGCGCGTTCAGCTGTTAACCAAAAGGTTGGAGGTTCGAGCCCTCCCGAGAGCAGTGTGTCTCTTTTTTCTTGGCGCTGACAGGTATGGAGAAATGTTCTGACGGTAGTTAGACTGGAACACGACTATCTCCGTGACGCAATTGGCTAGCGCGTTCGGCTGTTAACCAAAAGTTTGGAGGTTCGAGCCCTCCGAAGAGCAGTGTGTCTCTTTTTTTTCTTTGCGCTGATAGCTTTGGAGAAATGTTCTGACGGTGGTGAGAGTGGAGCACGACTGTTTTCGTGGCAGAATTGCTAGCGCGATCAACTGTTAACGAAAAGTTTGAAGGTTCGAGCCCTCACGAGAGCGGTGTGTCTCTTTTTTTCTTTGCGCTGATAGCTTTGTAGAAATGTTCTGACGGTGGTGAGAGTGGAGCACGAATATGTCCGTGGCGCAATTGGCTAGCGCGTTCCGCTGTGAACCAAAACGTTGGAGGTTCGAGCCCTCCCGAGAGCGGTGTGTCTTTTTTCTTTGCGCTGATAGCTTTGTAGAAATATTCTGACGGTGGTGAGATTGGAGCACGACTATTTCCGGGCCGCAAATGGCTAGCGCGTTCAGCTGTTAACCAAAAGGTTGGAGGTTCGAGCCCTCCCGAGAGCGGCGTGTCTGTTTTTTTTTGCGCTGATAGCTTTGTAGAAATGTTCTGACGGTGGTGAGAGTGGAGCACGACTATCTCCGGGGCGCAATTGGCTAGCGCGTTCAGCTGTTAACCAAAAGGATGGAGGTTCAAGCCCTCCCGAGAGCGGTGTGTCTCTTTTTTTCTTTGCGCTGATAGCTTTGTAGAAATGTTCTTACCGTGGTGAGGGTGGAGTACGAATATCTCCGTGGCACATTTGGCTAGCGCGTTCGGCTGTGAACCAAAACGTTGGAGGTTCGAGCCCTCCCGAGAGCGGTGTCTCTCTTTTTTTCTTTGCGCTGATAGCTTTGTAGAAATGTTCTGACGATGGTG
The DNA here is from genome assembly GCF_043290135.1 of Rhipicephalus microplus. Taxonomy (NCBI): domain Eukaryota; kingdom Metazoa; phylum Arthropoda; class Arachnida; order Ixodida; family Ixodidae; genus Rhipicephalus; species Rhipicephalus microplus. The sequence goes on along the minus strand of NC_134703.1, from coordinate 203,905,048 downwards.
AGAGTGGAGCACGACTGTCTCCGTGGTGCAATTGGCTAGCGCGATCGGCTGTTAATCAAAAGGTTGGAGGTTTCGAGCCCTTTCGAGAGCGGTGTGTCTCTTTTTGTCTTCGCGCTGATAGCTTTGGAGAAACGTTCTGAGGGTGGTGAGAGTGGAACACGACTGACTCCTTGGCGCCATTGGCTAGCGCGTTCAGCTGTTAACCAAAAGGTTGGAGGTTCGAGCCCTCCCGAGAGCAGTGTGTCTCTTTTTTCTTTGCGCTGACAGCTATGAAGAAATGTTCTGATGGTGGTGAGAGTGGAACACGACTATTTCCGGGCCGCAGTTGGCTAGCGCGTTCAGCTGTTAACCAAAAGGTCGGAGGTTCGAGCCCTCCCGAGAGCGGTGTGTCTCTTTTTTTCTTTGCGCTGATACCTTTGACGAATGTTATGACCGTGGTGAGAATAGAGCACGACTGTCTTCGTGACGCAATTCGCTAGCGCGATCGGCTGTTAACCGAAAGGTTGGAGGTTCGAGACCTCCCGGGAACGGTGTGTCGTGTTTTTTTTATTTGCGCTGATAGCTTTAGAGAAATGTTCTGACCGTGGTGAGAGATGAGCACAACGGTCTCCGTGGCGCAATTGGCTAGCGCGATCAGCTGTTAACCAAAAGGTTGGAGGTTCGAGCCCTCCCATGAGTGGTGTGTTGCTTTTTTCTTCGCGCTGATAGGTTTCGAGAAATGTTCTGACGGTGGTGAGAGTGGAGCACGACTATCTCCGTGTCGCAATCGGCTACCGCGATCGGCTAATATCCAAAAGGTTGGAGGTTGGAGCCCTCCCGAGAGCGGTGTGTCTCTTTTTTTCTTTGCGCTGATAGCTTTGTAGAAATGTTCTGACGGTGGTGAGAGTTGAGCACGACTATTTCCGGGCCGCAGTTGGCTAGCGCGTTCAGCTGTTAACCAAAAGGTCGGAGGTTCGAGCCCTCTCGAGAGCGGTGTGTCTGTTTTTTCTTTGCGCTAACAGCTATGGAGAAATGTTCTGACGGTGGTGAGAGTAGAGCACGACTGTCTACGTGGCGCAATTGGCTAGCACGATCGGCTGTTAACCAAAAGGTTGGAGGTTTCGAGCCCTGCCATAAGCTGTGTGTCGCTTTTCTTTCTTTGCGCTGATAGCTTTGGAGAACGTTCTCAGGGTGGTGAGAGTGGAACACGACTATCTCCTTGGCGCCATTGGCCTGCGCGTTCAGCTGTTAGCCAAAAGGTTGGAGGTTCGAGCCCTCTCGAGAGCGCTGTGTCTCTTTTTTTCTTTGCGCTGATAGCTTTGGAGAAATGTTCTTACGGTGGTGAGAGTAGAGCACGACTGTCTCCGTGGCGCAATTGGCTAGCGCGATAACTGTTAACGAAAAGTTTGGAGGTTCGAGCCCTCCCGAAAACGGTGTGTCTCTTTTTTTCTTTGCACTGATAGCTTTGTAGAAATGTTCTGACGATGGTGAGAGTGTAGCACGACTGTCTCCGTGGCGCAACTGGCTAGCGCGATCGGCTGTTAACCAAAAGGTTGGAGGTTCGAGCCCGCCCGAGAGTAGTGTGTCTCTTTTTTTCTTTGCGCTGATAGCTTTGGAGAACGTTCTCAGGGTGGTGAGAGTGGAACACGACTATGTCCTTGGCGCCATTGGCCTGCGCGTTCAGCTGTTAACCAAAATGTTGGAGGTTCGAGCCCTCTCGAGAGCGGTGTGTGTCTTTTTTCTTTGCGCTGATAGCTGTGGAGAAATGTTCTGACGGTGGTGAGAGATGAGCACAACGGTCTCCGTGGCGCAATTGGCTAGCGCGATCAGCTGTTAACCAAAAGGTTGGAAGTTCGAGCCCTCCCATGAGTGGTGTGTTGCTTTTTTCTTCGCGCTGATAGGTTTCGAGAAATGTTCTGACGGTGGTGAGAGTGGAGCACGACTATCTCCGTGGCGCAATCGGCTACCGCGATCGGCTAATATCCAAAAGGTTGGAGGTTGGAGCCCTCCCGAGAGCGGTGTGTCTCTTTTTTTCTTTGCGCTGATAGCTTTGTAGAAATGTTCTGACGGTGGTGAGAGTTGAGCACGACTATTTCCGGGCCGCAGTTGGCTAGCGCGTTCAGCTGTTAACCAAAAGGTCGGAGGTTCGAGCCCTCTCGAGAGCGGTGTGTCTGTTTTTTCTTTGCGCTAACAGCTATGGAGAAATGTTCTGACGGTGGTGAGAGTAGAGCACGACTGTCTACGTGGCGCAATTGGCTAGCACGATCGGCTGTTAACCAAAAGGTTGGAGGTTTCGAGCCCTGCCATAAGCTGTGTGTCGCTTTTCTTTCTTTGCGCTGATAGCTTTGGAGAACGTTCTCAGGGTGGTGAGAGTGGAACACGACTATCTCCTTGGCGCCATTGGCCTGCGCGTTCAGCTGTTAGCCAAAAGGTTGGAGGTTCGAGCCCTCTCGAGAGCGCTGTGTCTCTTTTTTTCTTTGCGCTGATAGCTTTGGAGAAATGTTCTTACGGTGGTGAGAGTAGAGCACGACTGTCTCCGTGGCGCAATTGGCTAGCGCGATAACTGTTAACGAAAAGTTTGGAGGTTCGAGCCCTCCCGAAAACGGTGTGTCTCTTTTTTTCTTTGCACTGATAGCTTTGTAGAAATGTTCTGACGATGGTGAGAGTGTAGCACGACTGTCTCCGTGGCGCAACTGGCTAGCGCGATCGGCTGTTAACCAAAAGGTTGGAGGTTCGAGCCCGCCCGAGAGTAGTGTGTCTCTTTTTTTCTTTGCGCTGATAGCTTTGGAGAACGTTCTCAGGGTGGTGAGAGTGGAACACGACTATGTCCTTGGCGCCATTGGCCTGCGCGTTCAGCTGTTAACCAAAATGTTGGAGGTTCGAGCCCTCTCGAGAGCGGTGTGTGTCTTTTTTCTTTGCGCTGATAGCTGTGGAGAAATGTTCTGACGGTGGTGAGAGATGAGCACAACGGTCTCCGTGGCGCAATTGGCTAGCGCGATCAGCTGTTAACCAAAAGGTTGGAAGTTCGAGCCCTCCCATGAGTGGTGTGTTGCTTTTTTCTTCGCGCTGATAGGTTTCGAGAAATGTTCTGACGGTGGTGAGAGTGGAGCACGACTATCTCCGTGGCGCAATCGGCTACCGCGATCGGCTAATATCCAAAAGGTTGGAGGTTGGAGCCCTCCCGAGAGCGGTGTGTCTCTTTTTTCTTTGCGCTGATAGCTTTGTAGAAATGTTCTGACGGTGGTGAGAGTTGAGCACGAATATCTCTGTGGCGCAATTGGCTAGCGCGTTTGGCTGTGAACCAAAACCTTGGAGGTTCGAGTCCTCCCATGAGTGGTGTGTCGCTTTTTTTTGCGCTGATAGATTTGGAGAAATGTTCTGATGGTGTTGAGAGTAGAGCACGACTATCTCCTTGGCTAGTGCGTTCAGCTGTTAACCAAAAGGTTGGAGGTTCGAGCCCTCGCGAGAGCGGTGTGTCTCTTTTTTCTTGGCGCTCACAGGTATGGAGAAATGTTCTGACGGTGGTGAGAGTGGAGCACGAATGTTTTCGTGGTAGAATTGGCTAGCGCGATCAACTGTTAACGAAAAGGTTGGAGGTTCGAGTCATCCCGAGAGCGGTGTGTCTCTTTTTTCTTTGGGCTGATAGTTTTCGAGGAGTGTTTTGATGGGGATGAGAGTTGAGCACGACTGTTTCCGTGGCAGATTTGGCTAGCGCGATCAACTGTTAACTGAAAGGTTGGAGGTTCGAGCCCTCCCGGGAGCAGTGTGTCGCTTTTTTTCTTTGCGCTGATAGCTTTGGAGAAAGTTCTGACGGTGGTGAGAGCAGACCCCGTTTATCTCCGTGACCCAATTGGCTAGCGCGTTCGGCTGTTAACCAAAAGGTTGGAGGTTCGAGCCCTCCCGAGAGCGGTGTGTCTATTTTTTCTTTGCGCTGATAGCTTTGGAGAAATGTTCTGAGGGTGGTGAGAGTGGAACAACACTACCTCCGTGACGCAATTGGCTAGCGCGTTCGGCTGTTAACCAAAAGGTTGGAAGTTCGAGCCCTCCGGAGAGCAGTGTGTCTCTTTTTTTTTCTTTCCGCTGATAGCTTTGGAGGAATGTTCTGACGGTGGTGACAGTGGAGCACGACTGTTTCCATGGCAGAATTGGCTAGCGCGATCAACTGTTAACTGTAAGGTTGGAGGTTCGAACCCTCCCGGGAGCAGTGTGTCGCTTTTTTTTCTTTGCGCTGATAGCTTTGGAGAAATGTTCTGACGGTGGTGAGAGTAGAGCACGACTACCTCCTTGGCACAATTGGCTAGCGCGTTCAGCTGTTAACCAAAAGGTTGGAGGTTCGAGCCCTCCCGAGAGCAGTGTGTCTCTTTTTTCTTGGCGCTGACAGGTATGGAGAAATGTTCTGAGGGTAGTTAGAGTGGAACACGACTATCTCCGTGATGCAATTGGCTAGCGCGTTCGGCTGTTAACCAAAAGCTTGGAGGTTCGAGCCCTCCGAAGAGCGGTGTGTCTCTTTTTTTTTCTTTGCGCTGATAGCTTTGGAGAAATGTTCTGACGGTGGTGAGAGTGGAGCACGACTGTTTTCGTGGCAGAATTGGCTAGCGCGATCAACTGTTAACGAAAAGTTTGGAGGTTCGAGCCCTCCCGAGAGCGGTGTGTCTCTTTTTTTCTTTGCGCTGATAGCTTTGTAGAAATGTTCTGACGGTGGTGAGAGTGGAGCACGAATATGTCCGTGGCGCAATTGGCTAGCGCGTTCGGCTGTGAACCAAAACGTTGGAGGTTCGAGCCCTCCCGAGAGCGGTGTGTCTTTTTTCTTTGCGCTGATAGCTTTGTAGAAATGTTCTGACGGTGGTGAGATTGGAGCACGACTATTTCCGGGCCGCAAATGGCTAGCGCGTTCAGCTGTTAACCAAAAGGTTGGAGGTTCGAGCCCTCCCGAGAGCGGTGTGTCTCTTTTTTTCTTTGCGCTGATAGCTTTGTAGAAATCTTCTGACGGTGGTGAGAGTGGAGCACGACTATCTCCGGGGCGCAATTGGCTAGCGCGTTCAGCTGTTAACCAAAAGGATGGAGGTTCAAGCCCTCCCGAGAGCGGTGTGTCTCTTTTTTCTTTGCGCTGATAGCTTTGTAGAAATGTTCTTACGGTGGTGAGGGTGGAGTACGAATATCTCCGTGGCACATTTGGCTAGCGCGTTCGGCTGTGAACCAAAACGTTGGAGGTTCGAGCCCTCCCGAGAGCGGTGTGTCTCTTTTTTCTTTGCGCTGATAGCTTTGTAGAAATGTTCTGACGATGGTGAGAGTGGAGCACGACTGTCTCCGTGGCGCAATTGGCTAGCGCGATCGGCTATTAATCAAAAGGTTGGAGGTTCGAGCCCTTCCGAGGGCGGTGTGTCTCTTTTTGTCTTCGCGCTGATAGCTTTGGAGAAACGTTCTGAGGGTGGTGAGAGTGGAACACGACTGACTCCTTGGCGCCATTGGCTAGCGCGTTCAGCTGTTAACCAAAAGGTTGGAGGTTCGAGCCCTCCCGAGAGCAGTGTGTCTCTTTTTTCTTTGCGCTGACAGCTATGAAGAAATGTTCTGATGGTGGTGAGAGTGGAACACGACTATTTCCGGGCCGCAGTTGGCTAGCGCGTTCAGCTGTTAACCAAAAGGTCGGAGGTTCGAGCCCTCTCGAGAGCGGTGTGTCTCTTTTTTCTTTGCGCTAACAGCTATGGAGAAATGTTCTGACGGTGGTGAGAGTAGAGCACGACTGTCTACGTGGCGCAAATGGCTAGCACGATCGGCTGTTAACCAAAAGGTTGGAGGTTTCGAGCCCTGCCATAAGATGTGTGTCGCTTTTCTTTCTTTGCGCTGATAGCTTTGGAGAACGTTCTCAGGGTGGTGAGAGTGGAACGCGACTATCTCCTTGGCGCCATTGGCCTGCGCGTTCAGCTATTAACCAAAAGGTTGGAGGTTCGAGCCCTCTCGAGAGCGGTGTGTCTCTTTTTTTCTTTGCGCTGATACCTTTGACGAATGTTATGACCGTGGTGAGAATAGAGCACGACTGTCTCCGTGACGCAATTCGCTAGCGCGATCGGCTGTTAACCGAAAGGTTGGAGGTTCGAGACCTCCCGGGAACGGTGTGTCGTTTTTTTTTATTTGCGCTGATAGCTTTGGAGAAATGTTCTGACCGTGGTGAGAGATGAGCACAACGGTCTCCGTGGCGCAATTGGCTAGCGCGATCAGCTGTTAACCAAAAGGTTGGAGGTTCGAGCCCTCCCATGAGTGGTGTGTTGCTTTTTTCTTCGCGCTGATAGGTTTCGAGAAATGTTCTGACGGTGGTGAGAGTGGAGCACGACTATCTCCGTGGCGCAATCGGCTACCGCGATCGGCTAATATCCAAAAGGTTGGAGGTTGGAGCCCTCCCGAGAGCGGTGTGTCTCTTTTTTTCTTTGCGCTGATAGCTTTGTAGAAATGTTCTGACGGTAGTGAGAGTTGAGCACGAATATCTCTGTGGCGCAATTGGCTAGCGCGTTCGGCTGTGAACCGAAACCTTGGAGGTTCGAGTCCTCCCATGAGTGGTGTGTCGCTTTTTTTTGCGCTGATAGATTTGGAGAAATGTTCTGATGGTGTTGAGCAGAAAGCACGACTATCTCCTTGGCTAGCGCATTCAGCTGTTAACCAAAAGGTTGGAGGTTCGAGCCCTCCCGAGAGCGGTGTGTCTCTTTTTTCTTTGCGCTGATAGCTTTGGAGAAATGTTCTGAGGGTGGTGAGAGTGGAACAACACTACCTCCGTGACGCAATTGGCTAGCGCGTTCGGCTGTTAACCAAAAGGTTGGAAGTTCGAGCCCTCCGGAGAGCAGTGTGTCTCTTTTTTTTCTTTCCGCTGATAGCTTTGGAGGAATGTTCTGACGGTGGTGACAGTGGAGCACGACTGTTTCCATGGCAGAATTGGCTAGCGCGATCAACTGTTAACTGTAAGGTTGGAGGTTCGAGCCCTCCCGGGAGCAGTGTGTCGCTTTTCTTTCTTTGCGCTGATAGCTTTGGAGAAATGTTCTGACGGTGGTGAGAGTAGAGCACGACTACCTCCTTGGCACAATTGGCTAGCGCGTTCAGCTGTTAACCAAAAGGTTGGAGGTTCGAGCCCTCCCGAGAGCGGTGTGTCTCTTTTTTCTTGGCGCTGACAGGTATGGAGAAATGTTCTGACGGTAGTTAGAGTGGAACACGACTATCTCTGTGACGCAATTGGCTAGCGCGTTCGGCTGTTAACCAAAAGTTTGGAGGTTCGAGCCCTCCGAAGAGCGGTGTGTCTCTTTTTTTTCTTTGCGCTGATAGCTTTGGAGAAATGTTCTGACGGTGGTGAGAGTGGAGCACGACTGTTTTAGTGGCAGAATTGGCTAGCGCGATCAACTGTTAACGAAAAGGTTGGAGGTTCGAGCCCTCCCGAGAGCGGTGTGTCTCTTTTTTCTTTGCGCTGATAGCTTTCGAGAAGTGTTCTGATGGGGATGAGAGTTGAGCACGACTGTTTCCGTGGCAGATTTGGCTAGCGCAATGAACTGTTAATTGAAAGGTTGGAGGTTCGAGCCCTCCCGGGAGCAGTGTGTCGCTTTTTTTCTTTGCGCTGATAGCTTTGGAGAAATGTTCTCACGGTGGTGAGAGTAGACCCCGTTTATCTCCGTGACGCATTTGGCTAGGGCGTTCAGCTGTTAACTAAAAGGTTGGAAGTTCGCGCCCTCCGGAGAGCAGTGTGTCTCTTTTTTTCTTTCCGCTGATAGCTTTGGAGGAATGTTCTGACGGTGGTGACAGTGGAGCACGACTGTTTCAATGGCAGAATTGGCTAGCGCGATCAAGTGTTAACTGAAAGGTTGGAGGTTCGAGCCCTCCAGGGAGCAGTGTGTCGCTTTTTTTTCTTTGCGCTGATAGCTTTGGAGAAATGTTCTGACGGTGGTGAGAGTAGAGCACGACTACCTCCTTGGCACAATTGGCTAGCGCGTTCAGCTGTTAACCAAAAGGTTGGGGGTTCGAGCCATCCCGAGAGCAGTGTGTCTCTTTTTTCTTGGCGCTGAGAGGTATGGAGAAATGTTCTGACGGTAGTTAGAGTGGAACACGACTATCTCCGTGACGCAATTGGCTAGCGCGTTCGGCTGTTAACCAAAAGTTTGGAAATTCGAGCCCTCCAAAGAGCGGTGTGTCTCTTTTTTTTTCTTTGCGCTGATAGCTTTGGAGCAATGTTCTGAGGGTGGTGAGAGTGGAACAACACTATCTCCGTGACGCAATTGGCTAGCGCGTTCGGCTGTTAACTAAAAGGTTGGAAGTTCGAGCCCTCCGGAGAGCAGTGTGTCCCTTTTTTTTCTTTCCGCTGATAGCTTTGGAGGAATGTTCTGACGGTGGTGACAGTGGAGCACGACTGTTTCCATGGCAGAATTGGCTAGCGCGATCAACTGTTAACTGAAAGGTTGGAGGTTCGAGCCCTCCCGGGAGCAGTGTGTCGCTTTTTTTTCTTTGCGCTGATAGCTTTGGAGAAATGTTCTGACGGTGGTGAGAGTAGAGCACGACTACCTCCTTGGCACAATTGGCTAGCGCGTTCAGCTGTTAACCAAAAGGTTGGAGGTTCGAGCCCTCCCGAGAGCAGTGTGTCTCTTTTTTCTTGGCGCTGACAGGTATGAAGAAATGTTCTGACGGTAGTTGGAGTGGAACACGACTATCTCCGTGACGCAATTGGCTAGCGCGTTTGGCTGTTAACCAAAAGTTTGGAGGTTCAAGCCTTCCGAAGAGCGGTGTGTCTCTTTTTTTTTCTTTGCGCTGATAGCTTTGGAGAAATGTTCTGACGGTGGTGAGAGTGGAGCACGACTGTTTTCGTGGCAGAATTGGCTAGCACGATCAACTGTTAACGAAAAGGTCGGAGGTTCGAGCCCTCCCGAGAGCGGTGTGTCTCTTTTTTTCTTTGCGCTGATAGCTTTGTAGAAATGTTCTGACGGTGGTGAGAGTGGAGCACGAATATGTCCGTTGCGCAATTGGCTAGCGCGTTCGGCTGTGAACCATAACGTTGGAGGTTCGAGCCCTCCCGAGAGCGGTGTGTCTCTTTTTTCTTTGCGCTGATAGCTTTGTAGAATTGTTCTGATGGTGGTGAGATTGGAGCACGACTATTTCCGGGCCACAAATGGCTAGCGCGTTCAGCTGTTAACCAAAAGGTTGGAGGTTCGAGCCCTCCCGAGAGCGGTGTGTCTCTTTTTTCTTTTCGCTGATAGCTTTGGAGAAACGTTCTGAGGGTGGTGAGAGTGGAACACGACTGACTCCTTGGCGCCATTGGCTAGCGCGTTCAGCTGTTAACCAAAAGGTTGGAGGTTCGAGCCCTCCCGGGAGCAGTGTGTCGCTTTTTTTTCTTTGCGCTGATAGCTTTGGAGAAATGTTCTGACGGTGGTGAGAGTAGAGCACGACTACCTCCTTGGCACAATTGGCTAGCGCGTTCAGCTGTTAACCAAAAGGTTGGGGGTTCGAGCCATCCCGAGAGCAGTGTGTCTCTTTTTTCTTGGCGCTGAGAGGTATGGAGAAATGTTCTGACGGTAGTTAGAGTGGAACACGACTATCTCCGTGACGCAATTGGCTAGCGCGTTCGGCTGTTAACCAAAAGTTTGGAAATTCGAGCCCTCCAAAGAGCGGTGTGTCTCTTTTTTTTTCTTTGCGCTGATAGCTTTGGAGAAATGTTCTGAGGGTGGTGAGAGTGGAACAACACTATCTCCGTGACGCAATTGGCTAGCGCGTTCGGCTGTTAACTAAAAGGTTGGAAGTTCGAGCCCTCCGGAGAGCAGTGTGTCCCTTTTTTTCTTTCCGCTGATAGCTTTGGAGGAATGTTCTGACGGTGGTGACAGTGGAGCACGACTGTTTCCATGGCAGAATTGGCTAGCGCGATCAACTGTTAACTGAAAGGTTGGAGGTTCGAGCCCTCCCGGGAGCAGTGTGTCGCTTTTTTTTCTTTGCGCTGATAGCTTTGGAGAAATGTTCTGACGGTGGTGAGAGTAGAGCACGACTACCTCCTTGGCACAATTGGCTAGCGCGTTCAGCTGTTAACCAAAAGGTTGGAGGTTCGAGCCCTCCCGAGAGCAGTGTGTCTCTTTTTTCTTGGCGCTGACAGGTATGAAGAAATGTTCTGACGGTAGTTGGAGTGGAACACGACTATCTCCGTGACGCAATTGGCTAGCGCGTTTGGCTGTTAACCAAAAGTTTGGAGGTTCAAGCCTTCCGAAGAGCGGTGTGTCTCTTTTTTTTTCTTTGCGCTGATAGCTTTGGAGAAATGTTCTGACGGTGGTGAGAGTGGAGCACGACTGTTTTCGTGGCAGAATTGGCTAGCACGATCAACTGTTAACGAAAAGGTCGGAGGTTCGAGCCCTCCCGAGAGCGGTGTGTCTCTTTTTTTCTTTGCGCTGATAGCTTTGTAGAAATGTTCTGACGGTGGTGAGAGTGGAGCACGAATATGTCCGTTGCGCAATTGGCTAGCGCGTTCGGCTGTGAACCATAACGTTGGAGGTTCGAGCCCTCCCGAGAGCGGTGTGTCTCTTTTTTCTTTGCGCTGATAGCTTTGTAGAAATGTTCTGATGGTGGTGAGATTGGAGCACGACTATTTCCGGGCCACAAATGGCTAGCGCTTTCAGCTGTTAACCAAAAGGTTGGAGGTTCGAGCCCTCCCGAGAGCGGTGTGTCTCTTTTTCTTTTCGCTGATAGCTTTGGAGAAACGTTCTGAGGGTGGTGAGAGTGGAACACGACTGACTCCTTGGCGCCATTGGCTAGCGCGTTCAGCTGTTAACCAAAAGGTTGGAGGTTCGAGCCCTCCCGAGAACAGTGTGTCTCTTTTTTTGCGCTGACAGCTATGAAGAAATGTTCTGACGGTCGTGAGAGTGGAACACGACTATCACCGTGATGCGATTGCCTAGCGCGTTCGGCTGTTAACCAAAAGTTTAGAGGTTCGAGCCCTCAGGAGAGCGGTGTGTCTCTTTTTTTTCTTTGCGCTGATAGCTTTGGAGAAATGTTCTGACAGTAGTGAGAGTGAAGCACGACTGTTTCCTAGGAAAAATATGCTAGCGCGATCAACGGTTAACTGAAAGGTTGGAGGTTCGAGCCTTCCCGGGAGCAGTGTGTCGCTTTTTTTCTTTGCGCTGATAGCTTTGGAGAAAGGTTCTGACGGTTTCGAGAGTAGAGCACGACTATCTCCTTGGCGCAATTGGCTAGCGCGTTCAGCTGTTAACCAAAAGGTTGGAGGTTCGAGCTCTCCCGAGAGCGGTGCGTCTCTTTTTTCTTTGCGCTGACAGCTGTGGAGAAATGTTCTGACGGCGGTGACAGTAGAGCACGAATGTCTACGTGGCGCAATTGGCTAGCGCGTTCGGCTGTGAACCAAAACGTTGGAGGTTCTAGCCCTCCCGAGAGCGGTGTGTCTCTTTTTTTCTTTGCGCTGATAGCTTTGGAGAAACGTTCTGAGGGTGGTGAGAGTGGAACACGACTATCTCCGTGACGCAATTGGCTAGTGCGTTCGGCTGTTAACCAAAAGGTTGGAGGTTCGAGCCCTCCGGAGAGCGGTGTGTCTCTTTTTTTTCTTTGCGCTGATAGCTTTCGAGGAGTGTTCTGATGGGGGTGAGAGTTGAGCACAACTGTTTTCGTGGCAGATTTAGCTAGCACAATCAACTGTTCACTGAAAGGTTGGAGGTTCGAGCCATCCCGGGAGCAGTGTGTCGCTTTTTTTCTTTGCGCTGATAGCTTTGGAGAAATGTTCTGACGGTGGTGAGAGTAGACCACGTTTATCTCCTTGGCGCAATTGGCTAGCGTGTTCAGCTGTTAACCAAAAGGTTGGAGGTTCGAGCCCTCCCGAGAGCAGTGTGTCTCTTTTTTTTGCGCTGACAGCTATGAAGAAATGTTCTGATAGTGGTGAGAGTGGAACACGACTATTTCTGGGCCGCAATTGGCTAGCGCGTACAGCTGTTAACCAAAAGGTTGGAGGTTCGAGCCCTCTCGAGAGCAGTGTGTCTCTTTTTTCTTTGCGCTGACAGCTATGAAGAAATGTTCTGACGGTGGTGAGAGTGGAACACGACTATCACCGTGATGCGATTGCCTAGCGCGTTCGGCTGTTAACCAAAAGTTTAGAGGTTCGAGCCCTCAGGAGAGCGGTGTGTCTCTTTTTTTTCTTTGCGCTGATAGCTTTGGAGAAATGTTCTGACAGTAGTGAGAGTGAAGCACGACTGTTTCCTAGGAAAAATATGCTAGCGCGATCAACGGTTAACTGAAAGGTTGGAGGTTCGAGCCTTCCCGGGAGCAGTTTGTCGCTTTTTTTCTTTGCGCTGATAGCTTTGGAGAAATGTTCTGACGGTTTTGAGAGTAGAGCACGACTATCTCCTTGGCGCAATTGGCTAGCGCGTTCAGCTGTTAACCAAAAGGTTGGAGGTTCGAGCTCTCCCGAGAGCGGTGCGTCTCTTTTTTCTTTGCGCTGACAGCTGTGGAGAAATGTTCTGACGGTGGTGACAGTAGAGCACGAATGTCTACGTGGCGCAATTGGCTAGCGCGTTCGGCTGTGAACCAAAACGTTGGAGGTTCTAGCCCTCCCGAGAGCGGTGTGTCTCTTTTTTTCTTTGCGCTGATAGCTTTGGAGAAACGTTCTGAGGGTGGTGAGAGTGGAACACGACTATCTCCGTGACGCAATTGGCTAGTGCGTTCGGCTGTTAACCAAAAGGTTGGAGGTTCGAGCCCTCCGAAGAGCGGTGTGTCTCTTTTTTTTCTTTGCGCTGATAGCTTTCGAGGAGTGTTCTGATGGGGGTGAGAGTTGAGCACAACTGTTTTCGTGGCAGATTTGGCTAGCACAATCAACTGTTCACTGAAAGGTTGGAGGTTCGAGCCATCCCGGGAGCAGTGTGTCGCTTTTTTTCTTTGCGCTGATAGCTTTGGAGAAATGTTCTGACGGTGGTGAGAGTAGACCACGTTTATCTCCTTGGCGCAATTGGCTAGCGTGTTCAGCTGTTAACCAAAAGGTTGGAGGTAGAGCCCTCCCATGAGTGGTGTGTTGCTTTATTTCTTCGCGCTGATAGCTTTTCAGAAATGTTCTGACGGTGGTGAGAGAAGAGCACGAGTATCTCCGTGGCGCAATTGGCTAGCGCGATCGGCTGTTAACCAAAAGGTTGGAGGTTCGAGCCCTCCCGAGAACGGTGTGTCTCTTTTTTTCTTTGCGCTGATAGCTTTGGAGAAATGTTCTGAGGGTGGTGAGAGTGGAACAACACTATCTCCATGACGCAATTGGCTAACGCGTTCGGCTGTTAACCAAAAGGTTGGAAGTTCGAGCCCTCCGGAGAGCAGTTTGTCTCTTTTTTTTCTTTCCGCTGATAGCTTTGGAGGAATGTTCTGACGGTGGTGACAGTGGAGCACGACTGTTTCCATGGCAGAATTGGCCAGCGCGATCAACTGTTAACTGAAAGGTTGGAGGTTCGAGCCCTCCCGGGAGCAGTGTGTCGCTTTTTTTCTTTGCGCTGATAGCTTTGGAGAAATGTTCTGATGGTGGTGAGAGTAGAGCACGACTGTCTCTGTGGCGCAATTGGCTAGCGCGATCGGCTGTTAACCGAAAGTTTGGAGGTTCGAGCTCTCCAGGGAGCGGTGTGTCGCTTTTTTTTTCTTTGCGCTGATACCTTTGAGGAATGTTATGACCGTGGTGAGAATAGAGCACGACTGTCTCCGTGACGCAATTGGCTAGCGCGATCGGCTGTTAACTGAAAGGTTGCAGGTTCGAGACCTCCCGGGAACGGTGTGTCGTTTTTTTTATTTGCGCTGATAGCTTTGGAGAAATGTTCTGACCGTGGTGAGAGATGAGCACAACTGTCTCCGTGGCGCAATTGGCTAGCGCGATCAGCTGTTAGCCAAAAGGATGGAGGTTCGAACCCTCCCATGAGTGGTGTGTTGCTTTTTTCTTCGCGATGATAGCTTTCGAGAAATGTTCTGACAGTGGTGAGAGTGGAGCACGACTATCTCCGTGGCGCAATCGGCTACCGCCATCGGCTGTTAACCAAAAGGTTGGAGGTTGGAGCCCTCCCGAGAGCGGTGTGTCGCTTTTTTTTCTTTGCGCTGATACCTTTGGAGAAATGTTCTGACGGTGGTGAGAGTAGAGCACGACTACCTCCTTGGCACAATTGGCTAGCGCGTTCAGCTGTTAACCAAAAGGTTGGAGGTTCGAGCCCTCCCGAGAGCAGTGTGTCTCTTTTTTCTTGGCGCTGACAGGTATGAAGAAATGTTCTGACGGTAGTTAGAGTGGAACACGACTATCTCTATGACGCAATTGGCTAGCGCGTTCGGCTGTTAACCAAAAGTTTGGAGGTTCGAGCCCTCCGAAGAGCGGTGTGTCTGTTTTTTTTCTTTGCGCTGATAGCTTTGGAGAAATGTTCTGACGGTGGTGAGAGTGGAGCACGACTGTTTTAGTGGCAGAATTGGCTAGCGCGATCAACTGTTAACGAAAAGGTTGGAGGTTCGAGCCCTCCCGAGAGCGGTGTGTCTCTTTTTTCTTTGCGCTGATAGCTTTCGAGAAGTGTTCTGATGGGGATGAGAGTTGAGCACGACTGTTTCCGTGGCAGATTTGGCTAGCGCAATGAACTGTTAACTGAAAGGTTGGAGGTTCGAGCCCTCCCGGGAGCAGTGTGTCGCTTTATTTCTTTGCGCTGATAGCTTTGGAGAAATGTTCTCACGGTGGTGAGAGTAGACCCCGTTTATCTCCGTGACGCATTTGGCTAGCGCGTTCGGCTGTTAACCAAAAGTTTGGAGGTTCGAGCCCTCCCGAGAGCGGTGTGTCTATTTTTTTCTTTGCGCTGATAGCTTTGGAGAAATGTTCTGAGGGTGGTGAGAGTGGAACAACACTATCTCCGTGACGCAATTGGCTAGCGCGTTCAGCTGTTAACTAAAAGGTTGGAAGTTCGAGCCCTCCGGAGAGCAGTGTGTCTCTTTTTTTCTTTCCGCTGATAGCTTTGGAGGAATGTTCTGACGGTGGTGACAGTGGAGCACGACTGTTTCCATGGCAGAATTGGCTAGCGCGATCAAGTGTTAACTGAAAGGTTGGAGGTTCGAGTTCTCCCGGGAGCAGTGTGTCGCTTTTTTTTCTTTGCGCTGATAGCTTTGGAGAAATGTTCTGACGGTGGTGAGAGTAGAGCACGACTACCTCCTTGGCACAATTGGCTAGCGCGTTCAGCTGTTAACCAAAAGGTTGGAGGTTCGAGCCCTCCCGAGGGCAGTGTGTCTCTTTTTTCTTGGCGCTGAGAGGTATGGAGAAATGTTCTGACGGTAGTTAGAGTGGAACACGACTATCTCCGTGACGCAATTGGCTAGCGCGTTCGGCTGTTAACCAACAGTTTGGAGGTTCGAGCCCTCCAAAGAGCGGTGTGTCTCTTTTTTTTCTTTTCGCTGATAGCTTTGGAGAAATGTTCTGAGGGTTGTGAGAGTGGAACAACGCTATCTCCATGACGCAATTGGCTAGCGCGTTCGGCTGTTAACTAAAAGGTTGGAAGTTCGAGCCCTCAGGAGAGCAGTGTGTCCCTTTTTTTTCTTTCCGCTGATAGCTTTGGAGGAATGTTCTGACGGTGGTGACAGTGGAGCACGACTGTTTCCATGGCAGAATTGGCTAGCGCGATCAACTGTTAACTGAAAGGTTGGAGGTTCGAGCCCTCCCGGGAGCAGTGTGTCGCTTTTTTTTCTTTGCGCTGATAGCTTTGGAGAAATGTTCTGACGGTGGTGAGAGTAGAGCACGACTTCCTCCTTGGCACAATTGGCTAGCGCGTTCAGCTGTTAACCAAAAGGTTGGAGGTTCGAGCCCTCCCGAGAGCAGTGTGTCTCTTTTTTCTTGGCGCTGACAGGTATGAAGAAATGTTCTGACGGTAGTTAGAGTGGAACACGACTATCTCCGTGACGCAATTGGCTAGCGCGTTCGGCTGTTAACCAAAAGTTTGGAGGTTCAAGCCCTCCGAAGAGCGGTGTGTCTCTTTTTTTTCTTTGCGCTGATAGCTTTGGAGATATGTTCTGACGGTGGTGAGAGTGGAGCACGACTGTTTTCGTGGCAGAATTGGCTAGCACGATCAACTGTTAACGAAAAGGTCGGAGGTTCGAGCCCTCCCGAGAGCGGTGTGTCTCTTTTTTTCTTTGCGCTGATAGCTTTGTAGAAATGTTCTGACGGTGGTGAGAGTGGAGCACGAATATGTCCGTTGCGCAATTGGCTAGCGCGTTCGGCTGTGAACCATAACGTTGGAGGTTCGAGCCCTCCCGAGAGCGGTGTGTCTCTTTTTTCTTTGCGCTGATAGCTTTGTAGAAATGTTCTGATGGTGGTGAGATTGGAGCACGACTATTTCCGGGCCACAAATGGCTAGCGCGTTCAGCTGTTAACCAAAAGGTTGGAGGTTCGAGCCCTCCCGAGAGCGGTGTGTCTCTTTTTTCTTTGCGCTGATAGCTTTGGAGAAACGTTCTGAGGGCAATGAGAGTGGAACACGACTGACTCCTTGGCGCCATTGGCTAGCGCGTTCAGCTGTTAACCAAAAGTTTGGAGGTTCGAGCCCTCCCGAGAGCAGTGTGTCTCTTTTTTTTGCGCTGACATCTATGAAGAAATGTTCTGATAGTGGTGAGAGTGGAACACGACTATTTCTGGGCCGCAATTGGCTAGCGCGTTCAGCTGTTAACCAAGAGGTTGGAGGTTCGAGCCCTCTCGAGAGCAGTGTGTCTCTTTTTTCTTTGCGCTGACAGCTATGAAGAAATGTTCTGGTGGTGGTGAGAGTGGAACACGACTGTCTACGTGGCGCAATTGGCTAGCACGATCGGCTGTTAACCAAAAGGTTGGAGGTTTTGAGCCGTGCCATAAGCTGTGTGTCGCTTTTCTTTATTTGCGCTGATAGCTTTGGAGAACGTTCTCAGGGTGGTGAGAGTCGAACACGACTATCTCCTTGGCGCCATTGGCCTGCGCGTTCAGCTGTTAACCAAAAGGTTGGAGGTTCGAGCCCTCTCGAGAGTGGTGTGTCTCTTTTTTTCTTTGCGCTGATAGCTGTGGAGAAATGTTCTGACGGTGGTGAGAGTAGAGCACGACTGTCTTCGTGGCGCAATTGGCTAGCGCGATCGACTGTTAACCGAAAGTTTGGAGGTTCGAGCTCTCCAGGGAGCGGTGTGTCGCTTTTTTTCTTTGCGCTGATACCTTTGAGGAATGTTATGACCGTGGTGAGAATAGAGCACGACTGTCTTCGTGGCGCAATTGGCTAGCGCGATCGGCTGTTAACCGAAAGTTTGGAGGTTCGAGCTCTCCAGGGAGCGGTGTGTCGCTTTTTTTCTTTGCGCTGATACCTTTGAGGAATGTTATGACCGTGGTGAGAATAGAGCACGACTGTCTCCGTGACGCAGTTGGCGAGCGCGATCGGCTGTTAACCGAAAGGTTGGAGGTTCGAGACCTCCCGGGAACGGTGTGTCGTTTTTTTTATTTGCGCTGATAGCTTTGGAGAAATGTTCTGACCGTGCTAAGATATGAGCACAACTGTCTCCGTGGCGCAATTGGCTAGCGCGTTCAGATGTGAACCAAAAGGATGGAGGTTCGAGCCCTCCCATGAGTGGTGTGTTGCTTTTTTCTTCGCGCTGATAGCTTTCGAGGAATGTTCTGACGGTGGTGAGAGTAAAGCACGACTATCTCCGTGGCGAAATTGGCTACCGCGATCGGCTGTTAACCAAAAGGTTGGAGGTTAGAGCCCTCCCGAGAGTGGTGTGTCTCTTTTTTTCTTTGCGCTGATAGCTTTGTAGAAATGTTCTGATGGTGGTGAGAGTTGAGCACGAATATCTCTGTGGCGCAATTGGCTTGCGCGTTCAGCTGTGAACCAAAACCTTGGAGGTTCGAGTCCTCCCATGAGTGGTGTGTCACTTTTTTGCGCTGATAGATTTGGAGAAATGTTCTGATGGTGGTGAGAGTAGAGCACGACTATCTCCTTGGCGCAATTGGCTAGCGCGTTCAGCTGTTAACCAAAAGGTTGGAGGTTCGAGCCCTCCCGAGAGCGGTGTGTCTCTTTTTTCTTGGCGCTGACAGGTATGGAGAAATGTTCTGACGGTAGTTAGAGTGGAACACGACTATCTCTGTGACGCAATTGGCTAGCGCGTTCGGCTGTTACCCAAAAGTTTGGAGGTTCGAGCCCTCCGAAGAGCGGTGTGTCTCTTTTTTTTCTTTGCGCTGATAGCTTTGGAGAAATGTTCTGACGGTGGTGAGAGTGGAGCACGACTGTTTTCGTGGCAGAATTGGCTAGCGCGATCAACTGTTAACGAAAAGGTAGGAGGTTCGAGCCCTCCCGAGAGAGGTGTGTCTCTTTTTTCTTTGCGCTGATAGCTTTCGAGAAGTGTTCTGATGGGGATGAGAGTTGAGCACGACAGTTTCCGTGGCAGATTTGGCTAGCGCAATGAACTGTTAACTGAAAGGTTGGAGGTTCGAGCCCTCCCGGGAGCAGTGTGTCGTTTTTTTTCTTTGCACTGATAGCTTTGGAGAAATGTTCTCACGGTGGTGAGAGTAGACCCCGTTTATCTCCGTGACGCAATTGGCTAGCGCGATCAACTGTTAACTGAAAGGTTGGAGGTTCGAGCCCTCCCGGGAGCAGTGTTTCGCTTTTTTTCTTTGCGCTGATAGCTTTGGAGAAATGTTCTGACGGTGGTGAGAGTAGAGCACGACTACCTCCTTGGCACAATTGGCTAGCGCGTTCAGCTGTTAACCAAAAGGTTGGAGGTTCGAGCCCTCCCGAGAGCAGTGTGTCTCTTTTTTCTTGGCGCTGACAGGTATGAAGAAATGTTCTGACGGTAGTTAGAGTGGAACACGACTATCTCCGTGACGCAATTGGCTAGCGCGTTCGGCTGTTAACGAAAAGTTTGGAGGTTCAAGCCCTCCGAAGAGCGGTGTGTCTCGTTTTTCTCTTTGCGCTGATAGCTTTGGAGAAATGTTCTGACGGTGGTGAGAGTGGAGCACGACTGTTTTCGTGGCAGAATTGGCTAGCACGATCAACTGTTAACGAAAAGGTCGGAGGTTCGAGCCCTCCCGAGAGCGGTGTGTCTCTTTTTTTTCTTTGCGCTGATAGCTTTGTAGAAATGTTCTGACGGTGGTGAGAGTGGAGCACGAATATGTCCGTGGCGCAATTGGCTAGCGCGTTCCGCTGTGAACCAAAACGTTGGAGGTTCGAGCCCTCCCGAGAGCGGTGTGTCTCTTTTTTCTTTGCGCTGATAGCTTTGTAGAAATGTTCTGATGGTGGTGAGATTGGAGCACGACTATTTCCGGGCCACAAATGGCTAGCGCGTTCAGCTGTTAACCAAAAGGTTGGAGGTTCGAGCCCTCCCGAGAGCGGTGTGTCTCTTTTTTCTTTGCGCTGATAGCTTTGGAGAAACGTTCTGAGGGTGGTGAGAGTCGAACACGACTGACTCCTTGGCGCCATTGGCTAGCGCGTTCAGCTGTTAACCAAAAGGTTGGAGGTTCAAGCCCTCCCGAGAGCAGTGTGTCTCTTTTTTTTTGCGCTGACAGCTATGAAGAAATGTTCTGATAGTGGTGAGAGTGGCACAGGACTATTTCTGGGCCGCAATTGGCTAGCGCGTTCAGCTGTTAACCAAAAGGTTGGAGGTTCGAGCCCTCTCGAGAGCAGTGTGTCTCTTTTTTCTTTGCGCTGACAGCTATGAAGAAATGTTCTGACGGTGGTGAGAGTGGAACACGACTATCACCGTGATGCGATTGCCTAGCGCGTTCGGCTGTTAACCAAAAGTTTAGAGGTTCGAGCCCTCAGGAGAGCGGTGTGTCTCTTTTTTTTCTTTGCACTGATAGCTTTGGAGAAATGTTCTGACAGTAGTGAGAGTGAAGCACGACTGTTTCCTAGGAAAAATATGCTAGCGCGATCAACGGTTAACTGAAAGGTTGGAGGTTCGAGCCTTCCCGGGAGCAGTGTGTCGCTTTTTTTCTTTGCGCTGATTGCTTTGGAGAAATGTTCTGATGGTATTGAGAGTAGAGCACGAATATCTCTGTGGTGCAATTGGCTAGCGTGTTCGGCTGTGAACCAAAACCTTGGAGGTTCGAGCCCTCCCATGAGTGGTGTGTCGCTTTTTTTAGCGCTGATAGATTTGGAGAAATGTTCTGAGGTGGTGAGAGTTGAGCACGAATATCTCCGTGGCGCAATTGGCTAGCACGTTCGGCTGTTAACCAAAACGTTGGAGGTTCGAGCCCTCCCGAGAGCGGTGTGTCTCTTTTTTTTCTTCGCGCTTATAACTTTGGAGAAATGTTCTGACCGTGGTGACAGTGAAGCATGACTGTCTCCGTGGCGCTATTGGCTAGCGCGATCAGCTGTTAACCGAAAGATTGGAGGTTCGAGCCCTCCCGGGAACCGTGTGTCGTTTTTTTTATTTGCGCTGATAGCTTTGAAAAAATGTTCTGACGGTAGTGAAAGTAGAGCAGGACTACCTCCTTGGCGCTATTGGCTAGCGCGTTCAACTGTTAACCAAAAGGTTGAAGGTTCGAGCCCTCCCGAGAGCGGTGTGTCTCTTTTTTCTTTGCGCTGACAGCTATGAAGAAATGTTCTGACGGTGGTGAGAGTGGAACACGACTATCACCGTGATGCGATTGCCTAGCGCGTTCGGCTGTTAACCAAAAGTTTGGAGGTTCGAGCCTTCCCGGGAGCAGTGTGTCGCTTTTTTTCTTTGCGCTGATAGCTTTGGAGAAATGTTCTGACGGTTATGAGAGTAGAGCACGACTATCTCCTTGGCGCAAGTGGCTAGCGCGTTCAGCTGTTAACCAAAAGGTTGGAGGTTCGAGCTCTCCCGAGAGCGGTGTGTCTCTGTTTTCTTTGCGCTGACAGCTGTGGAGAAATGTTTTGACGGTGGTGACAGTAGAGCACGACTGTCTACGTGGCGCAATTGGCTAGCGCGTTCGGCTGTGAACCAAAACGTTGGAGGTTCTAGCCCTCCCGAGAGCGGTGTGTCTCTTTTTTTCTTTGCGCTGATAGCTTTAGAAACGTTCTGAGGGTGGTGAGAGTTGAACACGACTATCTCCTTGACGCAATTGGCTAGCGCGTTCGGCTGTTAACCAAAAGGTTGGAAGTTTGAGCCCTCCGGAGAGCGGTGTGTCTCTTTTTTTTCTTTGCGCTGATAGCTTTCGAGGAGTGTTCTGATGGGGGTGAGAGTTGAGCACAACTGTTTTCGTGGCAGATTTGGCTAGCACAATCAACTGTTCACTGAAAGGTTGGAGGTTTGAGCCATCCCGGGAGCACTGTGTCGCTTTTTTTCTTTGCGCTGATAGCTTTGGAGAAATGTTCTGACGGTGGTGAGAGTAGACCACGTTTATCTCCTTGGCGCAATTGGCTAGCGTGTTCAGCTGTTAACCAAAAGGTTGGAGGTAGAGCCCTCCCATGAGCGGTGTGTCTCTTTTTTCTTTGCGCTGATAGCTTTGGAGAAACGTTCTGAGGGTGGTGAGAGTGGAACACGACTGACTCCTTGGCGCCATTGGCTAGCGCGTTCAGCTGTTAACCAAAAGGTTGGAGGTTCGAGCCCTCCCGAGAGCAGTGTGTCTCTTTTTTTTGCGCTGACAGCTATGAAGAAATGTTCTGATAGTGGTGAGAGTGGAACACGACTATTTCTGGGCCGCAATTGGCTAGCGCGTTCAGCTGTTAACCAAAAGGTTGGAGGTTCGAGCCCTCTCGAGAGCAGTGTGTCTCTTTTTTGTTTGCGCTGACAGCTATGAAGAAATGTTCTGACGGTGGTGAGAGTGGAACACGACTATCACCTTGATGCGATTGCCTAGCGCGTTCGGCTGTTAACCAAAAGTTTAGAGGTTCGAGCCCTCAGGAGAGCGGTGTGTCTCTTTTTTTTTCTTTGCGCTGATAGCTTTGGAGAAATGTTCTGACAGTAGTGAGAGTGAAGCACGACTGTTTCCTAGGAAAAATATGCTAGCGCGATCAACGGTTAACTGAAAAGTTTGAGGTTCGAGCCTTCCCGGGAGCAGTGTGTCGCTTTTTTTCTTTGCGCTGATAGCTTTGGAGAAATGTTCTGACGGTTTTGAGAGTAGAGCACGACTATCTCCTTGGCGCAATTGGCTAGCGCGTTCAGCTGTTAACCAAACGGTTGGAGGTTCGAGCTGTCCCGAGAGCGGTGCGTCTCTTTTTTCTTTGCGCTGACAGCTGTGGAGAAATGTTCTGACGGTGGTGACAGTAGAGCACGAATGTCTACGTGGCGCAATTGGCTAGCGTGTTCAGCTGTTAACCAAAAGGTTGGAGGTTCGAGCCCTCCCGAGGGCAGTGTGTCTCTTTTTTTGCGCTGACAGCTATGAAGAAATGTTCTGATAGTGGTGAGAGTGGAACACGACTATTTCTGGGCCGCAATTGGCTAGCGCGTACAGCTGTTAACCAAAAGGTTGGAGGTTCGAGCCCTCTCGAGAGCAGTGTGTCTCTTTTTTCTTTGCGCTGACAGCTATGAAGAAATGTTCTGACGGTGGTGAGAGTGGAACACGACTATCACCGTGATGCGATTGCCTAGCGCGTTCGGCTGTTAACCAAAAGTTTAGAGGTTCGAGCCCTCAGGAGAGCGGTGTGTCTCTTTTTTTTCTTTGCGCTGATAGCTTTGGAGAAATGTTCTGACAGTAGTGAGAGTGAAGCACGACTGTTTCCTAGGAAAAATATGCTAGCGCGATCAACGGTTAACTGAAAGGTTGGAGGTTCGAGCCTTTCTGGGAGCAGTTTGTCGCTTTTTTTCTTTGCGCTGATAGCTTTGGAGAAATGTTCTGACGGTTTTGAGAGTAGAGCACGACTATCTCCTTGGCGCAATTGGCTAGCGCGTTCAGCTGTTAACCAAAAGGTTGGAGGTTCGAGCTCTCCCGAGAGCGGTGCGTCTCTTTTTTCTTTGCGCTGACAGCTGTGGAGAAATGTTCTGACGGTGGTGACAGTAGAGCACGAATGTCTACGTGGCGCAATTGGCTAGCGCGTTCGGCTGTGAACCAAAACGTTGAAGGTTCTAGCCCTCCCGAGAGCGGTGTGTCTCTTTTTTTCTTTGCGCTGATAGCTTTGGAGAAACGTTCTGAGGGTGGTGAGGGTGGAACACGACTATCTCCGTGACGCAATTGGCTAGTGCGTTCGGCTGTTAACCAAAAGGTTGGAGGTTCGAGCCCTCCGGAGAGCGGTGTGTCTCTTTTTTTTTCTTTGCGCTGATAGCTTTCGAGGAGTGTTCTGATGGGGGTGAGAGTTGAGCACAACTGTTTTCGTGGCAGATTTGGCTAGCACAATCAACTGTTCACTGAAAGGTTGGGGGTTCGAGCCATCCCGGGAGCAGTGTGTCGCTTTTTTCTTTGCGCTGATAGCTTTGGAGAAATGTTCTGACGGTGGTGAGAGTAGACCACGTTTATCTCCTTGGCGCAATTGGCTAGCGTGTTCAGCTGTTAACCAAAAGGTTGGAGGTAGAGCCCTCCCATGAGTGGTGTGTTGCTTTATTTCTTTGCGCTGATAGCTTTTCAGAAATGTTCTGACGGTGGTGAGAGTGGAGCACGAGTATCTCCGTGGCGCAATTGGCTAGCGCGATCGGCTGTTAACCAAAAGGTTGGAGGTTCGAGCCCTCCCGAGAACGGTGTGTCTCTTTTTTTCTTTGCGCTGATAGCTTTGGAGAAATGTTCTGAGGGTGGTGAGAGTGGAACAACACTATCTCCATGACGCAATTGGCTAGTGCGTTCGGCTGTTAACCAAAAAGTTGGAGGTTCGAGCCCTCCGGAGAGCGGTGTGTCTCTTTTTTTTCTTTGCGCTGATAGCTTTCGAGGAGTGTTCTGATGGGGGTGAGAGTTGAGCACAACTGTTTTCGTGGCAGATTTAGCTAGCACAATCAACTGTTCACTGAAAGGTTGGAGGTTCTAGCCATCCCGGGAGCAGTGTGTCGCTTTTTTTCTTTGCGCTGATAGCTTTGGAGAAATGTTCTGACGGAGGTGAGAGTAGACCACGTTTATCTCCTTGGCGCAATTGGCTAGCGTGTTCAGCTGTTAACCAAAAGGTTGGAGGTTCGAGCCCTCCCGAGAGCAGTGTGCCTCTTTTTTTTGCGCTGACAGCTATGAAGAAATGTTCTGATAGTGGTGAGAGTGGAACACGACTATTTCTGGGCCGCAATTGGCTAGCGCGTACAGCTGTTAACCAAAAGGTTGGAGGTTCGAGCCCTCTCGAGAGCAGTGTGTCTCTTTTTTCTTTGCGCTGACAGCTATGAAGAAATGTTCTGACGGTGGTGAGAGTGGAACACGACTATCACCGTGATGCGATTGCCTAGCGCGTTCGGCTGTTAACCAAAAGTTTAGAGGTTCGAGCCCTCTAGAGAGCGGTGTGTCTCTTTTTTTTCTTTGCGCTGATAGCTTTGGAGAAATGTTCTGACAGTAGTGAGAGTGAAGCACGACTGTTTCCTAGGAAAAATATGCTAGCGCGATCAACGGTTAACTGAAAGGTTGGAGGTTCGAGCCTTCCTGGGAGCAGTTTGTCGCTTTTTTTCTTTGCGCTGATAGCTTTGGAGAAATGTTCTGACGGTTTTGAGAGTAGAGCACGACTATCTCCTTGGCGCAATTGGCTAGCGCGTTCAGCTGTTAACCAAAAGGTTGGAGGTTCGAGCTCTCCCGAGAGCGGTGCGTCTCTTTTTTCTTTGCGCTGACAGCTGTGGAGAAATGTTCTGACGGTGGTGACAGTAGAGCACGAATGTCTACGTGGCGCAATTGGCTAGCGCGTTCGGCTGTGAACCAAAACGTTGGAGGTTCTAGCCCTCCCGAGAGCGGTGTGTCTCTTTTTTTCTTTGCGCTGATAGCTTTGGAGAAACGTTCTGAGGGTGGTGAGAGTTGAACACGACTATCTCCGTGACGCAATTGGCTAGTGCGTTCGGCTGTTAACCAAAAGGTTGGAGGTTCGAGCCCTCCGGAGAGCGGTGTGTCTCTTTTTTTTCTTTGCGCTGATAGCTTTCGAGGAGTGTTCTGATGGGGGTGAGAGTTGATCACAACTGTTTTCGTGGCAGATCTGGCTAGCACAATCAACTGTTCACTGAAAGGTTGGAGGTTCGAGCCATCCCGGGAGCAGTGTGTCGCTTTTTTTCTTTGGGCTGTTAGCTTTGGAGAAATGTTCTGACGGTGGTGAGAGTAGACCACGTTTATCTCCTTGGCGCAATTGGCTAGCGTGTTCAGCTGTTAACCAAAAGGTTGGAGGTAGAGCCCTCCCATGAGTGGTGTGTTGCTTTATTTCTTTGCGCTGATAGCTTTTCAGAAATGTTCTGACTGTGGTGAGAGTGGAGCACGAGTATCTCCGTGGCGCAATTGGCTAGCGCGATCGGCTGTTAACCAAAAGGTTGGAGGTTCGAGCCCTCCCGAGAACGGTGTGTCTCTTTTTTTCTTTGCGCTGATAGCTTTGGAGAAATGTTCTGAGGGTGGTGAGAGTGGAACAACACTATCTCCATGACGCAATTGGCTAACGCGTTCGGCTGTTAACCAAAAGGTTGGAAGTTCGAGCCCTCCGGAGAGCAGTTTGTCTCTTTTTTTTCTTTCCGCTGATAGCTTTGGAGGAATGTTCTGACGGTGGTGAGAGTGGAACACGACTATCTCCGTGACGCGATTGGCTAGCGCGTTCGGCTGTTAACCAAAAAGTTGGAGGTTCGAGCCCTCCGGAGAGCGGTGTGTCTCTTTTTTTTCTTTGCGCTGATAGCTTTCGAGGAGTGTTCTGATGGGGGTGAGAGTTGAGCACAACTGTTTTCGTGGCAGATTTAGCTAGCACAATCAACTGTTCACTGAAAGGTTGGAGGTTCGAGCCATCCCGGGAGCAGTGTGTCGCTTTTTTTCTTTGCGCTGATAGCTTTGGAGAAATGTTCTGACGGTGGTGAGAGTAGACCACGTTTATCTCCTTGGCGCAATTGGCTAGCGTGTTCAGCTGTTAACCAAAAGGTTGGAGGTTCGAGCCCTCCCGAGAGCAGTGTGTCTCTTTTTTTTGCGCTGACAGCTATGAAGAAATGTTCTGATAGTGGTGAGAGTGGAACACGACTATTTCTGGGCCGCAATTGGCTAGCGCGTACAGCTGTTAACCAAAAGGTTGGAGGTTCGAGCCCTCTCGAGAGCAGTGTGTCTCTTTTTTCTTTGCGCTGACAGCTATGAAGAAATGTTCTGACCGTGGTGAGAGTGGAACACGACTATCACCGTGATGCGATTGCCTAGCGCGTTCGGCTGTTAACCAAAAGTTTAGAGGTTCGAGCCCTCAGGAGAGCGGTGTGTCTCTTTTTTTTCTTTGCGCTGATAGCTTTGGAGAAATGTTCTGACAGTAGTGAGAGTGAAGCACGACTGTTTCCTAGGAAAAATATGCTAGCGCGATCAACGGTTAACTGAAAGGTTGGAGGTTCGAGCCTTCCTGGGAGCAGTTTGTCGCTTTTTTTCTTTGCGCTGATAGCTTTGGAGAAATGTTCTCACTGTTTTGAGAGTAGAGCACGACTATCTCCTTGGCGCAATTGGCTAGCGCGTTCAGCTGTTAACCAAAAGGATGGAGGTTCGAGCTCTCCCGAGAACGGTGCGTCTCTTTTTTCTTTGCGCTGACAGCTGTGGAGAAATGTTCTGACGGTGGTGACAGTAGAGCACGAATGTCTACGTGGCGCAATTGGCTAGCGCGTTCGGCTGGGAACCAAAACGTTGGAGGTTCTAGCCCTCCGAGAGCGGTGTGTCTCTTTTTTTCTTTGCGCTGATAGCTTTGGAGAAACGTTCTGAGGGTGGTGAGAGTGGAACACGACTATCTCCGTGACGCAATTGGCTAGTGCGTTCGGCTGTTAACCAAAAGGTTGGAGGTTCGAGCCCTCCGGAGAGCGGTGTGTCTCTTTTTTTTTCTTTGCGCTGATAGCTTTCGAGGAGTGTCCTGATGGGGGTGAGAGTTGAGCACAACTGTTTTCGTGGCAGATTTGGCTAGCACAATCAACTGTTCACGGAAAGGTTGGAGGTTCGAGCCATCCCGGGAGCAGTGTGTCGCTTTTTTTCTTTGCGCTGATAGCTTTGGAGAAATGTTCTGACGGTGGTGAGAGTAGACCACGTTTATCTCCTTGGCGCAATTGGCTAGCGCGATCGGCTGTTAACCAAAAGGTTGGAGGTTCGAGCCCTCCCGAGAACGGTGTGTCTCTTTTTTTATTTGCGCTGATAGCTTTGGAGAAATGTTCTGAGGGTGGTGAGAGTGGAACAACACTATCTCCATGACGCAATTGGCTAACGCGTTCGGCTGTTAACCAAAAGGTTGGAAGTTCGAGCCCTCCGGAGAGCAGTTTGTCTCTTTTTTTTCTTTCCGCTGATAGCTTTGGAGGAATGTTCTGACGGTGGTGAGAGTGGAGCACGACTGTTTCCATGGCAGAATTGGCCAGCGCGATCAACTGTTAACTGAAAGGTTGGAGGTTCGAGCCCTCCCGGGAGCAGTGTGTCGCTTTTTTTCTTTGCGCTGATAGCTTTGGAGAAATGTTCTGATGGTGGTGAGAGTAGAGCACGACTGTCTCCGTGGCGCAATTGGCTAGCGCGATCGGCTGTTAACCGAAAGTTTGGAGGTTCGAGCTCTCCAGGGAGCGGTGTGTCGCTCTTTTTTCTTTGCGCTGATACCTTTGAGGAATGTTATGACCGTGGTGAGAATAGAGCACGACTGTCTCCGTGACGCAATTGGCTAGCGCGATCGGCTGTTAACCGAAAGGTTGGAGGTTCGAGACCTCCCGGGAACGGTGTGTCGTTTTTTTTATTTGCGCTGATAGCTTTGGAGAAATGTTCTGACCGTGGTGAGAGATGAGCACAACTGTCTCCGTGGCGCAATTGGCTAGCGCGATCAGCTGTTAACCAAAAGGATGGAGGTTCGAGCCCTCCCATGAGTGGTATGTTGCTTTTTTCTTCGCGCTGATAGCTTTCGAGAAATGTTCTGACGGTGGTGAGAGTGGAGCACGACTATCTCCGTGGCGCAATCGGCTGCCGCGATCGGCTGTTAACCAAAAGGTTGGAGGTTGGAGCCCTCCCGAGAGCGGTGTGTCTCTTTTTTTCTTTGCGCTGATAGCTTTGTAGAAATGTTCTGACGGTAGTTAGAGTGGAACACGACTATCTCTGTGACGCAATTGGCTAGCGCGTTCGGCTGTTAACCAAAAGTTTGGAGGATCGAGCCCTCCGAAGAGCGGTGGTTCTCTTTTTTTTCTTTGCGCTGATAGCTTTGGAGAAATGTTCTGACGGTGGTGAGAGTGGAGCACGACTGTTTTAGTGGCAGAATTGGCTAGCGCGATCAACTGTTAACGAAAAGGTTTGAGGTTCGAGCCCTCCCGAGAGCGGTGTGTCTCTTTTTTTTTGCGCTGATAGCTTTCGAGAAGTGTTCTGATGGGGATGAGAGTTGAGCACGACTGTTTCCGTGGCAGATTCGGCTAGCACAATGAACTGTTAACTGAAAGGTTGGAGGTTCGAGCCCTCCCGGGAGCAGTGTGTCGCTTTATTTCTTTGCGCTGATAGCTTTGGAGAAATGTTCTCACGGTGGTGAGAGTAGACCCCGTTTATTTCCCTGACGCATTTGGCTAGCGCGCTCGGCTGTTAACCAAAAGTTTGGAGGTTCGAGCCCTCCCGAGAGCGGTGTGTCTATTTTTTTCTTTGCGCTTATAGCTTTGGAGAAATGTTCTGAGGGTGGTGAGAGTGGAACAACACTATCTCCGTGACGCAATTGGCTAGCGCGTTCAGCTGTTAACTAAAAGGTTGGAAGTTCGAGCCCTCCGGAGAGCAGTGTGTCTCTTTTTTTCTTTCCGCTGACAGCTTTGGAGGAATGTTCTGACGGTGGTGACAGTGGAGCACGACTGTTTCCATGGCAGAATTGGCTAGCGCGATCAAGTGTTAACTGAAAGGTTGGAGGTTCGAGCCCTCCCGGGAGCAGTGTGTCGCTTTTTTTTCTTTGCGCTGATAGCTTTGGAGAAATGTTCTGACGGTGGTGAGAGTAGAGCACGACTACCTCCTTGGCACAATTGGCTAGCGCGTTCAGCTGTTAACCAAAAGGTTGGAGGTTCGAGCCCTCCCGAGAGCAGTGTGTCTCTTTTTTTTTGCGCTGACAGCTATGAAGAAATGTTCTGATAGTGGTGAGAGTGGAACACGACTATTTCTGGGCCGCAATTGGCTAGCGCGTACAGCTGTTAACCAAAAGGTTGGAGGTTCGAGCCCTCTCGAGAGCAGTGTGTCTCTTTTTTCTTTGCGCTGACAGCTATGAAGAAATGTTCTGACGGTGGTGAGAGTGGAACACGACTATCACCGTGATGCGATTGCCTAGCGCGTTCGGCTGTTAACCAAAAGTTTAGAGGTTCGAGCCCTCAAGAGAGCGGTGTGTCTCTTTTTTTTCTTTGCGCTGATAGCTTTGGAGAAATGTTCTGACAGTAGTGAGAGTGAAGCACGACTGTTTCCTAGGAAAAATATGCTAGCGCGATCAACGGTTAACTGAAAGGTTGGAGGTTCGAGCCTTCCTGGGAGCAGTTTGTCGCTTTTTTTCTTTGCGCTGATAGCTTTGGAGAAATGTTCTGACGGTTTTGAGAGTAGAGCACGACTATCTCCTTGGCGCCATTGGCTAGCGTGTTCAGCTGTTAACCAAAAGGTTGGAGGTAGAGCCCTCCCATGAGTGGTGTGTTGCTTTATTTCTTTGCGCTGATAGCTTTTCAGAAATGTTCTGACTGTGGTGAGAGTGGAGCACGAGTATCTCCGTGGCGCAATTGGCTAGCGCGATCGGCTGTTAACCAAAAGGTTGGAGGTTCGAGCCCTCCCGAGAACGGTGTGTCTCTTTTTTTCTTTGCGCTGATAGCTTTGGAGAAATGTTCTGAGGGTGGTGAGAGTGGAACAACACTATCTCCATGACGCAATTGGCTAACGCGTTCGGCTGTTAACCAAAAGGTTGGAAGTTCGAGCCCTCCGGAGAGCAGTTTGTCTCTTTTTTTTCTTTCCGCTGATAGCTTTGGAGGAATGTTCTGACGGTGGTGAGAGTGGAACACGACTATCTCCGTGACGCGATTGGCTAGTGCGTTCGGCTGTTAACCAAAAAGTTGGAGGTTCGAGCCCTCCGGAGAGCGGTGTGTCTCTTTTTTTTCTTTGCGCTGATAGCTTTCGAGGAGTGTTCTGATGGGGGTGAGAGTTGAGCACAACTGTTTTCGTGGCAGATTTAGCTAGCACAATCAACTGTTCACTGAAAGGTTGGAGGTTCGAGCCATCCCGGGAGCAGTGTGTCGCTTTTTTTCTTTGCGCTGATAGCTTTGGAGAAATGTTCTGACGGTGGTGAGAGTAGACCACGTTTATCTCCTTGGCGCAATTGGCTAGCGTGTTCAGCTGTTAACCAAAAGGTTGGAGGTTCGAGCCCTCCCGAGAGCAGTGTGTCTCATTTTTTTGCGCTGACAGCTATGAAGAAATGTTCTGATAGTGGTGAGAGTGGAACACGACTATTTCTGGGCCGCAATTGGCTAGCGCGTACAGCTGTTAACCAAAAGGTTGGAGGTTCGAGCCCTCTCGAGAGCAGTGTGTCTCTTTTTCTTTGCGCTGACAGCTATGAAGAAATGTTCTGACCGTGGTGAGAGTGGAACACGACTATCACCGTGATGCGATTGCCTAGCGCGTTCGGCTGTTAACCAAAAGTTTAGAGGTTCGAGCCCTCAGGAGAGCGGTGTGTCTCTTTTTTTTCTTTGTGCTGATAGCTTTGGAGAAATGTTCTGACAGTAGTGAGAGTGAAGCACGACTGTTTCCTAGGAAAAATATGCTAGCGCGATCAACGGTTAACTGAAAGGTTGGAGGTTCGAGCCTTCCTGGGAGCAGTTTGTCGCTTTTTTTCTTAGCGCTGATAGCTTTGGAGAAATGTTCTCACGGTTTTGAGAGTAGAGCACGACTATCTCCTTGGCGCAATTGGCTAGCGCGTTCAGCTGTTAACCAAAAGGATGGAGGTTCGAGCTCTCCCGAGAACGGTGCGTCTCTTTTTTCTTTGCGCTGACAGCTGTGGAGAAATGTTCTGACGGTGGTGACAGTAGAGCACGAATGTCTACGTGGCGCAATTGGCTAGCGCGTTCGGCTGTGAACCAAAACGTTGGAGGTTCTAGCCCTCCCGAGAGCGGTGTGTCTCTTTTTTTCTTTGCGCTGATAGCTTTGGGGAAACGTTCTGAGGGTGGTGAGAGTGGAACACGACTATCTCCGTGACGCAATTGGCTAGTGCGTTCGGCTGTTAACCAAAAGGTTGGAGGTTCGAGCCCTCCGGAGAGCGGTGTGTCTCTTTTTTTTTCTTTGCGCTGATAGCTTTCGAGGAGTGTTCTGATGGGGGTGAGAGTTGAGCACAACTGTTTTCGTGGCAGATTTGGCTAGCACAATCAACTGTTCACGGAAAGGTTGGAGGTTCGAGCCATCACGGGAGCAGTGTGTCGCTTTTTTTCTTTGCGCTGATAGCTTTGGAGAAATGTTCTGACGGTGGTGAGAGTAGACCACGTTTATCTCCTTGGCGCAATTGGCTAGCGTGTTCAGCTGTTAACCAAAAGGTTGGAGGTAGAGCCCTCCCATGAGTGGTGTGTTGCTTTATTTCTTTGCGCTGATAGCTTTTCAGAAATGTTCTGACGGTGGTGAGAGTGGAGCAGGAGTATCTCCGTGGCGCAATTGGCTAGCGCGATCGGCTGTTAACCAAAAGGTTGGAGGTTCGAGCCCTCCCGAGAACGGTGTGTCTCTTTTTTTCTTTGCGCTGATAGCTTTGGAGAAATGTTCTGAGGGTGGTGAGAGTGGAACAACACTATCTCCATGACGCAATTGGCTAACGCGTTCGGCTGTTAACCAAAAGGTTGGAAGTTCGAGCCCTCCGGAGAGCAGTTTGTCTCTTTTTTTTCTTTCCGCTGATAGCTTTGGAGGAATGTTCTGACGGTGGTGAGAGTGGAGCACGACTGTTTCCATGGCAGAATTGGCCAGCGCGATCAACTGTTAACTGAAAGGTTGGAGGTTCGAGCCCTCCCGGGAGCAGTGTGTCGCTTTTTTTCTTTGCGCTGATAGCTTTGGAGAAATGTTCTGATGGTGGTGAGAGTAGAGCACGACTGTCTCCGTGGCGCAATTGGCTAGCGCGATCGGCTGTTAACCGAAAGTTTGGAGGCTCGAGCTCTCCAGGGAGCGGTGTGTCGCTCTTTTTTCTTTGCGCTGATACCTTTGAGGAATGTTATGACCGTGGTGAGAATAGAGCACGACTGTCTCCGTGACGCAATTGGCTAGCGCGATCGGCTGTTAACCGAAAGGTTGGAGGTTCGAGACCTCCCGGGAACGGTGTGTCGTTTTTTTTATTTGCGCTGATAGCTTTGGAGAAATGTTCTGACCGTGGTGAGAGATGAGCACAACTGTCTCCGTGGCGCAATTGGCTAGCGCGATCAGCTGTTAACCAAAAGGATGGAGGTTCGAGCCCTCCCATGAGTGGTATGTTGCTTTTTTCTTCGCGCTGATAGCTTTCGAGAAATGTTCTGACGGTGGTGAGAGTGGAGCACGACTATCTCCGTGGCGCAATCGGCTGCCGCGATCGGCTGTTAACCAAAAGGTTGGAGGTTGGAGCCCTCCCGAGAGCGGTGTGTCTCTTTTTTTCTTTGCGCTGATAGCTTTGTAGAAATGTTCTGACGGTAGTTAGAGTGGAACACGACTATCTCTGTGACGCAATTGGCTAGCGCGTTCGGCTGTTAACCAAAAGTTTGGAGGTTCGAGCCCTCCGAAGAGCGGTGTGTCTCTTTTTTTTCTTTGCGCTGATAGCTTTGGAGAAATGTTCTGACGGTGGTGAGAGTGGAGCACGACTGTTTTAGTGGCAGAATTGGCTAGCGCGATCAACTGTTAACGAAAAGGTTTGAGGTTCGAGCCCTCCTGAGAGCGGTGTGTCTCTTTTTTCTTTGCGCTGATAGCTTTCGAGAAGTGTTCTGATGGGGATGAGAGTTGAGCACGACTGTTTCCGTGGCAGATTTGGCTAGCACAATGAACTGTTAACTGAAAGGTTGGAGGTTCGAGCCCTCCCGGGAGCAGTGTGTCGCTTTATTTCTTTGCGCTGATAGCTTTGGAGAAATGTTCTCACGGTGGTGAGAGTAGACCCCGTTTATTTCCCTGACGCATTTGGCTAGCACGCTCGGCTGTTAACCAAAAGTTTGGAGGTTCGAGCCCTCCCGAGAGCGGTGTGTCTATTTTTTTCTTTGCGCTTATAGCTTTGGAGAAATGTTCTGAGGGTGGTGAGAGTGGAACAACACTATCTCCGTGACGCAATTGGCTAGCGCGTTCAGCTGTTAACTAAAAGGTTGGAAGTTCGAGCCCTCCGGAGAGCAGTGTGTCTCTTTTTTTCTTTCCGCAGACAGCTTTGGAGGAATGTTCTGACGGTGGTGACAGTGGAGCACGACTGTTTCCATGGCAGAATTGGCTAGCGCGATCAAGTGTTAACTGAAAGGTTGGAGGTTCGAGCCCTCCCGGGAGCAGTGTGTCGCTTTTTTTTCTTTGCGCTGATAGCTTTGGAGAAATGTTCTGACGGTGGTGAGAGTAGAGCACGACTACCTCCTTGGCACAATTGGCTAGCGCGTTCAGCTGTTAACCAAAAGGTTGGAGGTTCGAGCCCTCCCGAGAGCAGTGTGTCTCTTTTTTTTGCGCTGACAGCTATGAAGAAATGTTCTGATAGTGGTGAGAGTGGAACACGACTATTTCTGGGCCGCAATTGGCTAGCGCGTACAGCTGTTAACCAAAAGGTTGGAGGTTCGAGCCCTCTCGAGAGCAGTGTGTCTCTTTTTTCTTTGCGCTGACAGCTATGAAGAAATGTTCTGACGGTGGTGAGAGTGGAACACGACTATCACCGTGATGCGATTGCCTAGCGCGTTCGGCTGTTAACCAAAAGTTTAGAGGTTCGAGCCCTCAGGAGAGCGGTGTGTCTCTTTTTTTTCTTTGTGCTGATAGCTTTGGAGAAATGTTCTGACAGTAGTGAGAGTGAAGCACGACTGTTTCCTAGGAAAAATATGCTAGCGCGATCAACGGTTAACTGAAAGGTTGGAGGTTCGAGCCTTCCTGGGAGCAGTTTGTCGCTTTTTTTCTTTGCGCTGATAGCTTTGGAGAAATGTTCTCACGGTTTTGAGAGTAGAGCACGACTATCTCCTTGGCGCAATTGGCTAGCGCGTTCAGCTGTTAACCAAAAGGATGGAGGTTCGAGCTCTCCCGAGAACGGTGCGTCTCTTTTTTCTTTGCGCTGACAGCTGTGGAGAAATGTTCTGACGGTGGTGACAGTAGAGCACGAATGTCTACGTGGCGCAATTGGCTAGCGCGTTCGGCTGTGAACCAAAACGTTGGAGGTTCTAGCCCTCCCGAGAGCGGTGTGTCTCTTTTTTTCTTTGCGCTGATAGCTTTGGAGAAACGTTCTGAGGGTGGTGAGAGTGGAACACGACTATCTCCGTGACGCAATTGGCTAGTGCGTTCGGCTGTTAACCAAAAGGTTGGAGGTTCGAGCCCTCCGGAGAGCGGTGTGTCTCTTTTTTTTCTTTGCGCTGATAGCTTTCGAGGAGTGTTCTGATGGGGGTGAGAGTTGAGCACAACTGTTTTCGTGGCAGATTTGGCTAGCACAATCAACTGTTCACGGAAAGGTTGGAGGTTCGAGCCATCCCGGGAGCAGTGTGTCGCTTTTTTTCTTTGCGCTGATAGCTTTGGAGAAATGTTCTGACGGTGGTGAGAGTAGACCACGTTTATCTCCTTGGCGCAATTGGCTAGCGTGTTCAGCTGTTAACCAAAAGGTTGGAGGTAGAGCCCTCCCATGAGTGGTGTGTTGCTTTATTTCTTTGCGCTGATAGCTTTTCAGAAATGTTCTGACGGTGGTGAGAGTGGAGCAGGAGTATCTCCGTGGCGCAATTGGCTAGCGCGATCGGCTATTAACCAAAAGGTTGGAGGTTCGAGCCCTCCCGAGAACGGTGTGTCTCTTTTTTTCTTTGCGCTGATAGCTTTGGAGAAATGTTCTGAGGGTGGTGAGAGTGGAACAACACTATCTCCATGACGCAATTGGCTAACGCGTTCGGCTGTTAACCAAAAGGTTGGAAGTTCGAGCCCTCCGGAGAGCAGTTTGTCTCTTTTTTTTCTTTCCGCTGATAGCTTTGGAGGAATGTTCTGACGGTGGTGAGAGTGGAGCACGACTATCTCCGTGGCGCAATCGGCTGCCGCGATCGGCTGTTAACCAAAAGGTTGGAGGTTGGAGCCCTCCCGAGAGCGGTGTGTCTCTTTTTTTCTTTGCGCTGATAGTTTTGTAGAAATGTTCTGACGGTAGTTAGAGTGGAACACGACTATCTCTGTGACGCAATTGGCTAGCGCGTTCGGCTGTTAACCAAAAGTTTGGAGGTTCGAGCCCTCCGAAGAGCGGTGTGTCTCTTTTTTTTCTTTGCGCTGATAGCTTTGGAGAAATGTTCTGACGGTGGTGAGAGTGGAGCACGACTGTTTTAGTGGCAGAATTGGCTAGCGCGATCAACTGTTAACGAAAAGGTTTGAGGTTCGAGCCCTCCCGAGAGCGGTGTGTCTCTTTTTTCTTTGCGCTGATAGCTTTCGAGAAGTGTTCTGATGGGGATGAGAGTTGAGACGACTGTTTCCGTGGCAGATTTGGCTAGCACAATGAACTGTTAACTGAAAGGTTGGAGGTTCGAGCCCTCCCGGGAGCAGTGTGTCGCTTTATTTCTTTGCGCTGATAGCTTTGGAGAAATGTTCTCACGGTGGTGAGAGTAGACCCCGTTTATTTCCCTGACGCATTTGGCTAGCGCGCTCGGCTGTTAACCAAAAGTTTGGAGGTTCGAGCCCTCCCGAGAGCGGTGTGTCTATTTTTTTCTTTGCGCTTATAGCTTTGGAGAAATGTTCTGAGGGTGGTGAGAGTGGAACAACACTATCTCCGTGACGCAATTGGCTAGCGCGTTCAGCTGTTAACTAAAAGGTTGGAAGTTCGAGCCCTCCGGAGAGCAGTGTGTCTCTTTTTTTCTTTCCGCTGACAGCTTTGGAGGCATGTCCTGACGGTGGTGACAGTGGAGCACGACTGTTTCCATGGCAGAATTGGCTAGCGCGATCAAGTGTTAACTGAAAGGTTGGAGGTTCGAGCCCTCCCGGGAGCAGTGTGTCGCTTTTTTTTCTTTGCGCTGATAGCTTTGGAGAAATGTTCTGACGGTGGTGAGAGTAGAGCACGACTACCTCCTTGGCACAATTGGCTAGCGCGTTCAGCTGTTAACCAAAAGGTTGGCGGTTCGAGCCCTCCCGAGAGCAGTGTGTCTCTTTTTTTTGCGCTGACAGCTATGAAGAAATGTTCTGATAGTGGTGAGAGTGGAACACGACTATTTCTGGGCCGCAATTGGCTAGCGCGTACAGCTGTTAACCAAAAGGTTGGAGGTTCGAGCCCTCTCGAGAGCAGTGTGTCTCTTTTTTCTTTGCGCTGACAGCTATGAAGAAATGTTCTGACGGTGGTGAGAGTGGAACACGACTATCACCGTGATGCGATTGCCTAGCGCGTTCGGCTATTAACCAAAAGTTTAGAGGTTCGAGCCCTCTAGAGAGCGGTGTGTCTCTTTTTTTTCTTTGCGCTGATAGCTTTGGAGAAATGTTCTGACAGTAGTGAGAGTGAAGCACGACTGTTTCCTAGGAAAAATATGCTAGCGCGATCAACGGTTAACTGAAAGGTTGGAGGTTCGAGCCTTCCTGGGAGCAGTTTGTCGCTTTTTTTCTTTGCGCTGATAGCTTTGGAGAAATGTTCTGACGGTTTTGAGAGTAGAGCACGACTATCTCCTTGGCGCCATTGGCTAGCGCGTTCAGCTGTTAACCAAAAGGTTGGAGGTTCGAGCTCTCCCGAGAGCGGTGCGTCTCTTTTTTCTTTGCGCTGACAGCTGTGGAGAAATGTTCTGACGGTGGTGACAGTAGAGCACGAATGTCTACGTGGCGCAATTGGCTAGCGCGTTCGGCTGTGAACCAAAACGTTGGAGGTTCTAGCCCTCCCGAGAGCGGTGTGTCTCTTTTTTTCTTTGCGCTGATAGCTTTGGAGAAACGTTCTGAGGGTGGTGAGAGTTGAACACGACTATCTCCGTGACGCAATTGGCTAGTGCGTTCGGCTGTTAACCAAAAGGTTGGAGGTTCGAGCCCTCCGGAGAGCGGTGTGTCTCTTTTTTTTTCTTTGCGCTGATAGCTTTCGAGGAGTGTTCTGATGGGGGTGAGAGTTGAGCACAACTGTTTTCTTGGCAGATCTGGCTAGCACAATCAACTGTTCACTGAAAGGTTGGAGGTTCGAGCCATCCCGGGAGCAGTGTGTCGCTTCTTTTCTTTGCGCTGATAGCTTTGGAGAAATGTTCTGACGGTGGTGAGAGTAGACCACGTTTATCTCCGTGGCGCAATTGGCTAGCGTGTTCAGCTGTTAACCAAAAGGTTGGAGGTAGAGCCCTCCCATGAGTGGTGTGTTGCTTTATTTCTTTGCGCTGATAGCTTTTCAGAAATGTTCTGACTGTGGTGAGAGTGGAGCACGAGTATCTCCGTGGTGCAATTGGCTAGCGCGATCGGCTGTTAACCAAAAGGTTGGAGGTTCGAGCCCTCCCGAGAACGGTGTGTCTCTTTTTTTCTTTGCGCTGATAGCTTTGCAGAAATGTTCTGAAGGTGGTGAGAGTGGAACAACACTATCTCCATGACGCAATTGGCTAACGCGTTCGGCTGTTAACCAAAAGGTTGGAAGTTCGAGCCCTCCGGAGAGCAGTTTGTCTCTTTTTTTTCTTTCCGCTGATAGCTTTGGAGGAATGTTCTGACGGTGGTGAGAGTGGAACACGACTATCTCAGTGACGCAATTGGCTAGTGCGTTCGGCTGTTAACCAAAAAGTTGGAGGTTCGAGCCCTCCGGAGAGCGGTGTGTCTCTTTTTTTCTTTGCGCTGATAGCTTTCGAGGAGTGTTCTGATGGGGGTGAGAGTTGAGCACAACTGTTTTCGTGGCAGATTTAGCTAGCACAATCAACTGTTCACTGAAAGGTTGGAGGTTCGAGCCATCCCGGGAGCAGTGTGTCGCTTTTTTTCTTTGCGCTGATAGCTTTGGAGAAATGTTCTGACGGTGGTGAGAGTAGACCACGTTTATCTCCTTGGCGCAATTGGCTAGCGTGTTCAGCTGTTAACCAAAAGGTTGGAGGTTCGAGCCCTCCCGAGAGCAGTGTGTCTCTTTTTTTGCGCTGACAGCTATGAAGAAATGTTCTGATAGTGGTGAGAGTGGAACACGACTATTTCTGGGCCGCAATTGGCTAGCGCGTACAGCTGTTAACCAAAAGGTTGGAGGTTCGAGCCCTCTCGAGAGCAGTGTGTCTCTTTTTTCTTTGCGCTGACAGCTATGAAGAATTGTTCTGACCGTGGTGAGAGTGGAACACGACTATCACCGTGATGCGATTGCCTAGCGCGTTCGGCTGTTAACGAAAAGTTTAGAGGTTCGAGCCCTCAGGAGAGCGGTGTGTCTCTTTTTTTTCTTTGCGCTGATAGCTTTGGAGAAATGTTCTGACAGTAGTGAGAGTGAAGCACGACTGTTTCCTAGGAAAAATATGCTAGCGCGATCAACGGTTAACTGAAAGGTTGGAGATTCGAGCCTTCCTGGGAGCAGTTTGTCGCTTTTTTTCTTTGCGCTGATAGCTTTGGAGAAATGTTCTCACGGTTTTGAGAGTAGAGCACGACTATCTCCTTGGCGCAATTGGCTAGCGCGTTCAGCTGTTAACCAAAAGGTTGGAGGTTCGAGCTCTCCCGAGAGCGGTGCGTCTCTTTTTTCTTTGCGCTGACAGCTGTGGAGAAATGTTCTGACGGTGGTGACAGTAGAGCACGAATGTCTACGTGGCGCAATTGGCTAGCGCGTTCGGCTGTGAACCAAAACGTTGGAGGTTCTAGCCCTCCCGAGAGCGGTGTGTCTCTTTTTTTCTTTGCGCTGATAGCTTTGGAGAAACGTTCTGAGGGTGGTGAGAGTGGAACACGACTATCTCCGTGACGCAATTGGCTAGTGCGTTCGGCTGTTAACCAAAAGGTTGGAGGTTCGAGCCCTCCGGAGAGCGGTGTGTCTCTTTTTTTCTTTGCGCTGATAGCTTTGGAGAAATGTTCTGACGGTGGTGAGAGTAGACCACGTTTATCTCCTTGGCGCAATTGGCTAGCGTGTTCAGCTGTTAACCAAAAGTTTGGAGGTAGAGCCCTCCCATGAGTGGTGTGTTGCTTTATTTCTTTGCGCTGATAGCTTTTCAGAAATGTTCTGACGGTGGTGAGAGTGGAGCAGGAGTATCTCCGTGGCGCAATTGGCTAGCGCGATCGGCTGTTAACCAAAAGGTTGGAGGTTCGAGCCCTCCCGAGAACGGTGTGTCTCTTTTTTTCTTTGCGCTGATAGCTTTGGAGAAATGTTCTGAGGGTGGTGAGAGTGGAACAACACTATCTCCATGACGCAATTGGCTAACGCGTTCGGCTGTTAACCAAAAGGTTGGAAGTTCGAGCCCTCCGGAGAGCAGTTTGTCTCTTTTTTTTCTTTCCGCTGATAGCTTTGGAGGAATGTTCTGACGGTGGTGAGAGTGGAGCACGACTGTTTCCATGGCAGAATTGGCCAGCGCGATCAACTGTTAACTGAAAGGTTGGAGGTTCGAGCCCTCCCGGGAGCAGTGTGTCGCTTTTTTTCTTTGCGCTGATAGCTTTGGAGAGATGTTCTGATGGTGGTGAGAGTAGAGCACGACTGTCTCCGTGGCGCAATTGGCTAGCGCGATCGGCTGTTAACCGAAAGTTTGGAGGTTCGAGCTCTCCTGGGAGCGGTGTGTCGCTTTTTTTTCTTTGCGCTGATACCTTTGAGGAATGTTATGACCGTGGTGAGAATAGAGCACGACTGTCTCCGTGACGCAATTGGCTAGCGCGATCGGCTGTTAACCGAAAGGTTGGAGGTTCGAGACCTCCCGGGAACGGTGTGTCGTTTTTTTTATTTGCGCTGATAGCTTTGGAGAAATGTCCTGACCGTAATGAGAGATGAGCACAACTGTCTCCGTGGCGCAATTGGCTAGCGCGATCAGCTGTTAACCAAAAGGATGGAGGTTCGAGCCCTCCCATGAGTGGTATGTTGCTTTTTTCTTCGCGCTGATAGCTTTCGAGAAATGTTCTGACGGTGGTGAGAGTGGAGCACGACTATCTCCGTGGCGCAATCGGCTGCCGCGATCGGCTGTTAACCAAAAGGTTGGAGGTTGGAGCCCTCCCGAGAGCGGTGTGTCTCTTTTTTTCTTTGCGCTGATAGCTTTGTAGAAATGTTCTGACGGTAGTTAGAGTGGAACACGACTATCTCTGTGACGCAATTGGCTAGCGCGTTCGGCTGTTAACCAAAAGTTTGGAGGTTCGAGCCCTCCGAAGAGCGGTGTGTCTCTTTTTTTTCTTTGCGCTGATAGCTTTGGAGAAATGTTCTGACGGTGGTGAGAGTGGAGCACGACTGTTTTAGTGGCAGAATTGGCTAGCGCGATCAACTGTTAACGAAAAGGTTTGAGGTTCGAGCCCTCCCGAGAGCGGTGTGTCTCTTTTTTCTTTGCGCTGATAGCTTTCGAGAAGTGTTCTGATGGGGATGAGAGTTGAGCACGACTGTTTCCGTGGCAGATTTGGCTAGCACAATGAACTGTTAACTGAAAGGTTGGAGGTTCGAGCCCTCCCGGGAGCAGTGTGTCGCTTTATTTCTTTGCGCTGATAGCTTTGGAGAAATGTTCTCACGGTGGTGAGAGTAGACCCCGTTTATTTCCGTGACGCATTTGGCTAGCGCGCTCGGCTGTTAACCAAAAGTTTGGAGGTTCGAGCCCTCCCGAGAGCGGTGTGTCTATTTTTTTCTTTGCGCTTATAGCTTTGGAGAAATGTTCTGAGGGTGGTGAGAGTGGAACAACACTATCTCCGTGACGCAATTGGCTAGCGCGTTCAGCTGTTAACTAAAAGGTTGGAAGTTCGAGCCCTCCGGAGAGCAGTGTGTCTCTTTTTTTCTTTCCGCTGACAGCTTTGGAGGAATGTTCTGACGGTGGTGACAGTGGAGCACGACTGTTTCCATGGCAAAATTGGCTAGCGCGATCAAGTGTTAACTGAAAGGTTGGAGGTTCGAGCCCTCCCGGGAGCAGTGTGTCGCTTTTTTTTCTTTGCGCTGATAGCTTTGGAGAAATGTTCTGACGGTGGTGAGAGTAGAGCACGACTACCTCCTTGGCACAATTGGCTAGCGCGTTCAGCTGTTAACCAAAAGGTTGGAGGTTCGAGCCCTCCCGAGAACAGTGTGTCTCTTTTTTCTTGGCGCTGACAGGTATGGAGAAATGTTCTGACGGTAGTTAGAGTGGAACACGACTATCTCCGTGACGCAATTGGCTAGCGCGTTCGGCTGTTAACCAAAAGTTTGGAGGTTCGAGCGCTTCAAAGAGCGGTG
Organism: Rhipicephalus microplus; assembly: GCF_043290135.1. Lineage (NCBI taxonomy): Eukaryota > Metazoa > Arthropoda > Arachnida > Ixodida > Ixodidae > Rhipicephalus > Rhipicephalus microplus. The sequence continues at coordinate 203,863,739 of NC_134703.1, read as the reverse complement.
TGTCTCTTTTTTTTCTTTGCGCTGATAGCTTTGGAGAAATGTTCTGACGGTGGTGAGAGTGGAGCACGACTGTTTTCGTGGCAGAATTGGCTAGCGCGATCAACTGTTAACGAAAAGGTTGGAGGTGCGAGCCCTCTCGAGAGCAGTGTGTCTCTTTTTTCTTTGTGCTAACAGCTGTGGAGAAATGTTCTTACGGTGGTGAGAGAAGAGCACGACTGTCTACGTGGCGCAATTGGCTAGCACGATCGGCTGTTAACCAAAAGGTTGGAGATTTCGAGCCCTGCCATAAGCTGTGTGTCGCTTTTCTTTCTTTGCGCTGATAGCTTTGGAGAACATTCTCAGGGTGGTGAGAGTGGAACACGACTATCTCCTTGGCGCCATTGGCCTGCGCGTTCAGCTGTTAACCAAAAGGTTGGAGGCTCGAGCCCTCTCGAGAGTGGTGTGTCTCTTTTTTTCTTTGCGCTGATAGCTGTGGAGAAATGTTCTGACGGTGGTGAGAGTAGAGCACGACTGTCTCCGTGGCGCAATTGGCTAGCGCGATCGGCTGTTAACCGAAAGTTTGGAGGTTCGAGCTCTCCAGGGAGCGGTGTGTCGCTTTTTTTCTTTGGGCTGATACCTTTGAGGAATGTTATGACCGTGGTGAGAATAGAGCACGACTGTCTCCGTGAACAATTGGCTAGCACGATCGGCTGTTAACCGAAAGGTTGGAGGTTCGAGACCTCCCGGGAACGGTGTGTCGTTTTTTTTATTTGCGCTGATAGCTTTGGAGAAATGTTCTGACCGTGCTAAGATATGAGCACAACTGTCTCCGTGGCGCAATTGGCTAGCGCGATCAGCTGTTAACCAAAAGGATGGAGGTTCGAGCCCTCCCATGAGTGGTGTGTTGCTTTTTTCTTCGCGCTGATAGCTTTCGAGAAATGTTCTGACGGTGGTGAGAGTAAAGCACGACTATCTCCGTGGCGCAATCGGCTACCGCGATCGGCTGTTAACCAAAAGGTTGGAGGTTGGAGCCCTCCCGAGAGTGGTGTGTCTCTTTTTTTCTTTGCGCTGATAGCTTTGTAGAAATGTTCTGACGGTGGTGAGATTGGAGCACGACTATTTCCGGGCCGCAAATGGCTAGCGCGTTCAGCTGTTAACCAAAAGAATGGAGGTTCGAGCCCTCCCGAGAGCGGTGTGTCTCTTTTTTTCTTTGTGATGATAGCTTTGTAGAAATGTTCTGACGGTGGTGAGAGTGGAGCACGACTATCTCCGTGGCGCAATTGGCTAGCGCGATCGGCTGTTAATCAAAAGGTTGGAGGTTCGAGCCCTTCCGAGAGCGGTGTGTCTCTTTTTGTCTTCGCGCTGATAGCTTTGGAGAAACGTTCTGAGGGTGGTGAGAGTGGAACACGACTGACTCCTTGGCGCCATTGGCTAGCGCGTTCAGCTGTTAACCAGAAGGTTGGAGGTTCGAGCCCTCCCGAGAGCAGTGTGTCTCTTTTTTCTTTGCGCTGACAGCTATGAAGAAATGTTCTGATGGTGGTGAGAGTGGAACACGACTATTTCCGGGCCGCAATTGGCTAGCGCGTTCAGCTGTTAACCAAAAGGTTGGAGGTTCGAGCCCTCTCGAGAGCAGTGTGTCTCTTTTTTCTTTGCGCTAACAGCTGTGGAGAAATGTTCTTACGGTGGTGAGAGAAGAGCACGACTGTCTACGTGGCGCAATTGGCTAGCACGATCGGCTGTTAACCAAAAGGTTGGAGGTTTCGAGCCCTGCCATAAGCTGTGTGTCGCTTTTCTTTCTTTGCGCTGATAGCTTTGGAGAACGTTCTCAGGGTGGTGAGAGTGGAACACGACTATCTCCTTGGCGCCATTGGCCGGCGCGTTCAGCTGTTAACCAAAAGGTTGGAGGTTCGAGCCCTCTCGAGAGTGGTGTGTCTCTTTTTTTCTTTGCGCTGATAGCTGTGGAGAAATGTTCTGACGGTGGTGAGAGTAGAGCACGACTGTCTCCGTGGCGCAATTGGCTAGCGCGATCGGCTGTTAACCGAAAGTTTGGAGGTTCGAGCTCTCCAGGGAGCGGTGTGTCGCTTTTTTTCTTTGCGCTGATACCTTTGAGGAATGTTATGACCGTGGTGAGAATAGAGCACGACTGTCTCCGTGACGCAATTGGCTAGCGCGATCGGCTGTTAACCGAAAGGTTGGAGGTTCGAGACCTCCCGGGAACGGTGTGTCGTTTTTTATATTTGCGCTGATAGCTTTGGAGAAATGTTCTGACCGTGCTAAGATATGAGCACAACTGTCTCCGTGGCGCACTTGGCTAGCGCGATCAGCTGTTAACCAAAAGGATGGAGGTTCGAGCCCTCCCATGAGTGGTGTGTTGCTTTTTTCTTCGCGCTGATAGCTTTCGAGAAATGTTCTGACGGTGGTGAGAGTAAAGCACGACTATCTCCGTGGCGCAATCGGCTACCGCGATCGGCTGTTAACCAAAAGGTTGTAGGTTCGAGCCCTCAGGAGAGCGGTGTGTCTCTTTTTTTTCTTTGTGCTGATAGCTTTGGAGAAATGTTCTGACAGTAGTGAGAGTGAAGCACGACTGTTTCCTAGGAAAAATATGCTAGCGCGATCAACGGTTAACTGAAAGGTTGGAGGTTCGAGCCTTCCTGGGAGCAGTTTGTCGCTTTTTTTCTTAGCGCTGATAGCTTTGGAGAAATGTTCTCACGGTTTTGAGAGTAGAGCACGACTATCTCCTTGGCGCAATTGGCTAGCGCGTTCAGCTGTTAACCAAAAGGATGGAGGTTCGAGCTCTCCCGAGAACGGTGCGTCTCTTTTTTCTTTGCGCTGACAGCTGTGGAGAAATGTTCTGACGGTGGTGACAGTAGAGCACGAATGTCTACGTGGCGCAATTGGCTAGCGCGTTCGGCTGTGAACCAAAACGTTGGAGGTTCTAGCCCTCCCGAGAGCGGTGTGTCTCTTTTTTTCTTTGCGCTGATAGCTTTGGGGAAACGTTCTGAGGGTGGTGAGAGTGGAACACGACTATCTCCGTGACGCAATTGGCTAGTGCGTTCGGCTGTTAACCAAAAGGTTGGAGGTTCGAGCCCTCCGGAGAGCGGTGTGTCTCTTTTTTTTTCTTTGCGCTGATAGCTTTCGAGGAGTGTTCTGATGGGGGTGAGAGTTGAGCACAACTGTTTTCGTGGCAGATTTGGCTAGCACAATCAACTGTTCACGGAAAGGTTGGAGGTTCGAGCCATCACGGGAGCAGTGTGTCGCTTTTTTTCTTTGCGCTGATAGCTTTGGAGAAATGTTCTGACGGTGGTGAGAGTAGACCACGTTTATCTCCTTGGCGCAATTGGCTAGCGTGTTCAGCTGTTAACCAAAAGGTTGGAGGTAGAGCCCTCCCATGAGTGGTGTGTTGCTTTATTTCTTTGCGCTGATAGCTTTTCAGAAATGTTCTGACGGTGGTGAGAGTGGAGCAGGAGTATCTCCGTGGCGCAATTGGCTAGCGCGATCGGCTGTTAACCAAAAGGTTGGAGGTTCGAGCCCTCCCGAGAACGGTGTGTCTCTTTTTTTCTTTGCGCTGATAGCTTTGGAGAAATGTTCTGAGGGTGGTGAGAGTGGAACAACACTATCTCCATGACGCAATTGGCTAACGCGTTCGGCTGTTAACCAAAAGGTTGGAAGTTCGAGCCCTCCGGAGAGCAGTTTGTCTCTTTTTTTTCTTTCCGCTGATAGCTTTGGAGGAATGTTCTGACGGTGGTGAGAGTGGAGCACGACTGTTTCCATGGCAGAATTGGCCAGCGCGATCAACTGTTAACTGAAAGGTTGGAGGTTCGAGCCCTCCCGGGAGCAGTGTGTCGCTTTTTTTCTTTGCGCTGATAGCTTTGGAGAAATGTTCTGATGGTGGTGAGAGTAGAGCACGACTGTCTCCGTGGCGCAATTGGCTAGCGCGATCGGCTGTTAACCGAAAGTTTGGAGGCTCGAGCTCTCCAGGGAGCGGTGTGTCGCTCTTTTTTCTTTGCGCTGATACCTTTGAGGAATGTTATGACCGTGGTGAGAATAGAGCACGACTGTCTCCGTGACGCAATTGGCTAGCGCGATCGGCTGTTAACCGAAAGGTTGGAGGTTCGAGACCTCCCGGGAACGGTGTGTCGTTTTTTTTATTTGCGCTGATAGCTTTGGAGAAATGTTCTGACCGTGGTGAGAGATGAGCACAACTGTCTCCGTGGCGCAATTGGCTAGCGCGATCAGCTGTTAACCAAAAGGATGGAGGTTCGAGCCCTCCCATGAGTGGTATGTTGCTTTTTTCTTCGCGCTGATAGCTTTCGAGAAATGTTCTGACGGTGGTGAGAGTGGAGCACGACTATCTCCGTGGCGCAATCGGCTGCCGCGATCGGCTGTTAACCAAAAGGTTGGAGGTTGGAGCCCTCCCGAGAGCGGTGTGTCTCTTTTTTTCTTTGCGCTGATAGCTTTGTAGAAATGTTCTGACGGTAGTTAGAGTGGAACACGACTATCTCTGTGACGCAATTGGCTAGCGCGTTCGGCTGTTAACCAAAAGTTTGGAGGTTCGAGCCCTCCGAAGAGCGGTGTGTCTCTTTTTTTTCTTTGCGCTGATAGCTTTGGAGAAATGTTCTGACGGTGGTGAGAGTGGAGCACGACTGTTTTAGTGGCAGAATTGGCTAGCGCGATCAACTGTTAACGAAAAGGTTTGAGGTTCGAGCCCTCCTGAGAGCGGTGTGTCTCTTTTTTCTTTGCGCTGATAGCTTTCGAGAAGTGTTCTGATGGGGATGAGAGTTGAGCACGACTGTTTCCGTGGCAGATTTGGCTAGCACAATGAACTGTTAACTGAAAGGTTGGAGGTTCGAGCCCTCCCGGGAGCAGTGTGTCGCTTTATTTCTTTGCGCTGATAGCTTTGGAGAAATGTTCTCACGGTGGTGAGAGTAGACCCCGTTTATTTCCCTGACGCATTTGGCTAGCACGCTCGGCTGTTAACCAAAAGTTTGGAGGTTCGAGCCCTCCCGAGAGCGGTGTGTCTATTTTTTTCTTTGCGCTTATAGCTTTGGAGAAATGTTCTGAGGGTGGTGAGAGTGGAACAACACTATCTCCGTGACGCAATTGGCTAGCGCGTTCAGCTGTTAACTAAAAGGTTGGAAGTTCGAGCCCTCCGGAGAGCAGTGTGTCTCTTTTTTTCTTTCCGCAGACAGCTTTGGAGGAATGTTCTGACGGTGGTGACAGTGGAGCACGACTGTTTCCATGGCAGAATTGGCTAGCGCGATCAAGTGTTAACTGAAAGGTTGGAGGTTCGAGCCCTCCCGGGAGCAGTGTGTCGCTTTTTTTTCTTTGCGCTGATAGCTTTGGAGAAATGTTCTGACGGTGGTGAGAGTAGAGCACGACTACCTCCTTGGCACAATTGGCTAGCGCGTTCAGCTGTTAACCAAAAGGTTGGAGGTTCGAGCCCTCCCGAGAGCAGTGTGTCTCTTTTTTTTGCGCTGACAGCTATGAAGAAATGTTCTGATAGTGGTGAGAGTGGAACACGACTATTTCTGGGCCGCAATTGGCTAGCGCGTACAGCTGTTAACCAAAAGGTTGGAGGTTCGAGCCCTCTCGAGAGCAGTGTGTCTCTTTTTTCTTTGCGCTGACAGCTATGAAGAAATGTTCTGACGGTGGTGAGAGTGGAACACGACTATCACCGTGATGCGATTGCCTAGCGCGTTCGGCTGTTAACCAAAAGTTTAGAGGTTCGAGCCCTCAGGAGAGCGGTGTGTCTCTTTTTTTTCTTTGTGCTGATAGCTTTGGAGAAATGTTCTGACAGTAGTGAGAGTGAAGCACGACTGTTTCCTAGGAAAAATATGCTAGCGCGATCAACGGTTAACTGAAAGGTTGGAGGTTCGAGCCTTCCTGGGAGCAGTTTGTCGCTTTTTTTCTTTGCGCTGATAGCTTTGGAGAAATGTTCTCACGGTTTTGAGAGTAGAGCACGACTATCTCCTTGGCGCAATTGGCTAGCGCGTTCAGCTGTTAACCAAAAGGATGGAGGTTCGAGCTCTCCCGAGAACGGTGCGTCTCTTTTTTCTTTGCGCTGACAGCTGTGGAGAAATGTTCTGACGGTGGTGACAGTAGAGCACGAATGTCTACGTGGCGCAATTGGCTAGCGCGTTCGGCTGTGAACCAAAACGTTGGAGGTTCTAGCCCTCCCGAGAGCGGTGTGTCTCTTTTTTTCTTTGCGCTGATAGCTTTGGAGAAACGTTCTGAGGGTGGTGAGAGTGGAACACGACTATCTCCGTGACGCAATTGGCTAGTGCGTTCGGCTGTTAACCAAAAGGTTGGAGGTTCGAGCCCTCCGGAGAGCGGTGTGTCTCTTTTTTTTCTTTGCGCTGATAGCTTTCGAGGAGTGTTCTGATGGGGGTGAGAGTTGAGCACAACTGTTTTCGTGGCAGATTTGGCTAGCACAATCAACTGTTCACGGAAAGGTTGGAGGTTCGAGCCATCCCGGGAGCAGTGTGTCGCTTTTTTTCTTTGCGCTGATAGCTTTGGAGAAATGTTCTGACGGTGGTGAGAGTAGACCACGTTTATCTCCTTGGCGCAATTGGCTAGCGTGTTCAGCTGTTAACCAAAAGGTTGGAGGTAGAGCCCTCCCATGAGTGGTGTGTTGCTTTATTTCTTTGCGCTGATAGCTTTTCAGAAATGTTCTGACGGTGGTGAGAGTGGAGCAGGAGTATCTCCGTGGCGCAATTGGCTAGCGCGATCGGCTATTAACCAAAAGGTTGGAGGTTCGAGCCCTCCCGAGAACGGTGTGTCTCTTTTTTTCTTTGCGCTGATAGCTTTGGAGAAATGTTCTGAGGGTGGTGAGAGTGGAACAACACTATCTCCATGACGCAATTGGCTAACGCGTTCGGCTGTTAACCAAAAGGTTGGAAGTTCGAGCCCTCCGGAGAGCAGTTTGTCTCTTTTTTTTCTTTCCGCTGATAGCTTTGGAGGAATGTTCTGACGGTGGTGAGAGTGGAGCACGACTATCTCCGTGGCGCAATCGGCTGCCGCGATCGGCTGTTAACCAAAAGGTTGGAGGTTGGAGCCCTCCCGAGAGCGGTGTGTCTCTTTTTTTCTTTGCGCTGATAGTTTTGTAGAAATGTTCTGACGGTAGTTAGAGTGGAACACGACTATCTCTGTGACGCAATTGGCTAGCGCGTTCGGCTGTTAACCAAAAGTTTGGAGGTTCGAGCCCTCCGAAGAGCGGTGTGTCTCTTTTTTTTCTTTGCGCTGATAGCTTTGGAGAAATGTTCTGACGGTGGTGAGAGTGGAGCACGACTGTTTTAGTGGCAGAATTGGCTAGCGCGATCAACTGTTAACGAAAAGGTTTGAGGTTCGAGCCCTCCCGAGAGCGGTGTGTCTCTTTTTTCTTTGCGCTGATAGCTTTCGAGAAGTGTTCTGATGGGGATGAGAGTTGAGACGACTGTTTCCGTGGCAGATTTGGCTAGCACAATGAACTGTTAACTGAAAGGTTGGAGGTTCGAGCCCTCCCGGGAGCAGTGTGTCGCTTTATTTCTTTGCGCTGATAGCTTTGGAGAAATGTTCTCACGGTGGTGAGAGTAGACCCCGTTTATTTCCCTGACGCATTTGGCTAGCGCGCTCGGCTGTTAACCAAAAGTTTGGAGGTTCGAGCCCTCCCGAGAGCGGTGTGTCTATTTTTTTCTTTGCGCTTATAGCTTTGGAGAAATGTTCTGAGGGTGGTGAGAGTGGAACAACACTATCTCCGTGACGCAATTGGCTAGCGCGTTCAGCTGTTAACTAAAAGGTTGGAAGTTCGAGCCCTCCGGAGAGCAGTGTGTCTCTTTTTTTCTTTCCGCTGACAGCTTTGGAGGCATGTCCTGACGGTGGTGACAGTGGAGCACGACTGTTTCCATGGCAGAATTGGCTAGCGCGATCAAGTGTTAACTGAAAGGTTGGAGGTTCGAGCCCTCCCGGGAGCAGTGTGTCGCTTTTTTTTCTTTGCGCTGATAGCTTTGGAGAAATGTTCTGACGGTGGTGAGAGTAGAGCACGACTACCTCCTTGGCACAATTGGCTAGCGCGTTCAGCTGTTAACCAAAAGGTTGGCGGTTCGAGCCCTCCCGAGAGCAGTGTGTCTCTTTTTTTTGCGCTGACAGCTATGAAGAAATGTTCTGATAGTGGTGAGAGTGGAACACGACTATTTCTGGGCCGCAATTGGCTAGCGCGTACAGCTGTTAACCAAAAGGTTGGAGGTTCGAGCCCTCTCGAGAGCAGTGTGTCTCTTTTTTCTTTGCGCTGACAGCTATGAAGAAATGTTCTGACGGTGGTGAGAGTGGAACACGACTATCACCGTGATGCGATTGCCTAGCGCGTTCGGCTATTAACCAAAAGTTTAGAGGTTCGAGCCCTCTAGAGAGCGGTGTGTCTCTTTTTTTTCTTTGCGCTGATAGCTTTGGAGAAATGTTCTGACAGTAGTGAGAGTGAAGCACGACTGTTTCCTAGGAAAAATATGCTAGCGCGATCAACGGTTAACTGAAAGGTTGGAGGTTCGAGCCTTCCTGGGAGCAGTTTGTCGCTTTTTTTCTTTGCGCTGATAGCTTTGGAGAAATGTTCTGACGGTTTTGAGAGTAGAGCACGACTATCTCCTTGGCGCCATTGGCTAGCGCGTTCAGCTGTTAACCAAAAGGTTGGAGGTTCGAGCTCTCCCGAGAGCGGTGCGTCTCTTTTTTCTTTGCGCTGACAGCTGTGGAGAAATGTTCTGACGGTGGTGACAGTAGAGCACGAATGTCTACGTGGCGCAATTGGCTAGCGCGTTCGGCTGTGAACCAAAACGTTGGAGGTTCTAGCCCTCCCGAGAGCGGTGTGTCTCTTTTTTTCTTTGCGCTGATAGCTTTGGAGAAACGTTCTGAGGGTGGTGAGAGTTGAACACGACTATCTCCGTGACGCAATTGGCTAGTGCGTTCGGCTGTTAACCAAAAGGTTGGAGGTTCGAGCCCTCCGGAGAGCGGTGTGTCTCTTTTTTTTTCTTTGCGCTGATAGCTTTCGAGGAGTGTTCTGATGGGGGTGAGAGTTGAGCACAACTGTTTTCTTGGCAGATCTGGCTAGCACAATCAACTGTTCACTGAAAGGTTGGAGGTTCGAGCCATCCCGGGAGCAGTGTGTCGCTTCTTTTCTTTGCGCTGATAGCTTTGGAGAAATGTTCTGACGGTGGTGAGAGTAGACCACGTTTATCTCCGTGGCGCAATTGGCTAGCGTGTTCAGCTGTTAACCAAAAGGTTGGAGGTAGAGCCCTCCCATGAGTGGTGTGTTGCTTTATTTCTTTGCGCTGATAGCTTTTCAGAAATGTTCTGACTGTGGTGAGAGTGGAGCACGAGTATCTCCGTGGTGCAATTGGCTAGCGCGATCGGCTGTTAACCAAAAGGTTGGAGGTTCGAGCCCTCCCGAGAACGGTGTGTCTCTTTTTTTCTTTGCGCTGATAGCTTTGCAGAAATGTTCTGAAGGTGGTGAGAGTGGAACAACACTATCTCCATGACGCAATTGGCTAACGCGTTCGGCTGTTAACCAAAAGGTTGGAAGTTCGAGCCCTCCGGAGAGCAGTTTGTCTCTTTTTTTTCTTTCCGCTGATAGCTTTGGAGGAATGTTCTGACGGTGGTGAGAGTGGAACACGACTATCTCAGTGACGCAATTGGCTAGTGCGTTCGGCTGTTAACCAAAAAGTTGGAGGTTCGAGCCCTCCGGAGAGCGGTGTGTCTCTTTTTTTCTTTGCGCTGATAGCTTTCGAGGAGTGTTCTGATGGGGGTGAGAGTTGAGCACAACTGTTTTCGTGGCAGATTTAGCTAGCACAATCAACTGTTCACTGAAAGGTTGGAGGTTCGAGCCATCCCGGGAGCAGTGTGTCGCTTTTTTTCTTTGCGCTGATAGCTTTGGAGAAATGTTCTGACGGTGGTGAGAGTAGACCACGTTTATCTCCTTGGCGCAATTGGCTAGCGTGTTCAGCTGTTAACCAAAAGGTTGGAGGTTCGAGCCCTCCCGAGAGCAGTGTGTCTCTTTTTTTGCGCTGACAGCTATGAAGAAATGTTCTGATAGTGGTGAGAGTGGAACACGACTATTTCTGGGCCGCAATTGGCTAGCGCGTACAGCTGTTAACCAAAAGGTTGGAGGTTCGAGCCCTCTCGAGAGCAGTGTGTCTCTTTTTTCTTTGCGCTGACAGCTATGAAGAATTGTTCTGACCGTGGTGAGAGTGGAACACGACTATCACCGTGATGCGATTGCCTAGCGCGTTCGGCTGTTAACGAAAAGTTTAGAGGTTCGAGCCCTCAGGAGAGCGGTGTGTCTCTTTTTTTTCTTTGCGCTGATAGCTTTGGAGAAATGTTCTGACAGTAGTGAGAGTGAAGCACGACTGTTTCCTAGGAAAAATATGCTAGCGCGATCAACGGTTAACTGAAAGGTTGGAGATTCGAGCCTTCCTGGGAGCAGTTTGTCGCTTTTTTTCTTTGCGCTGATAGCTTTGGAGAAATGTTCTCACGGTTTTGAGAGTAGAGCACGACTATCTCCTTGGCGCAATTGGCTAGCGCGTTCAGCTGTTAACCAAAAGGTTGGAGGTTCGAGCTCTCCCGAGAGCGGTGCGTCTCTTTTTTCTTTGCGCTGACAGCTGTGGAGAAATGTTCTGACGGTGGTGACAGTAGAGCACGAATGTCTACGTGGCGCAATTGGCTAGCGCGTTCGGCTGTGAACCAAAACGTTGGAGGTTCTAGCCCTCCCGAGAGCGGTGTGTCTCTTTTTTTCTTTGCGCTGATAGCTTTGGAGAAACGTTCTGAGGGTGGTGAGAGTGGAACACGACTATCTCCGTGACGCAATTGGCTAGTGCGTTCGGCTGTTAACCAAAAGGTTGGAGGTTCGAGCCCTCCGGAGAGCGGTGTGTCTCTTTTTTTCTTTGCGCTGATAGCTTTGGAGAAATGTTCTGACGGTGGTGAGAGTAGACCACGTTTATCTCCTTGGCGCAATTGGCTAGCGTGTTCAGCTGTTAACCAAAAGTTTGGAGGTAGAGCCCTCCCATGAGTGGTGTGTTGCTTTATTTCTTTGCGCTGATAGCTTTTCAGAAATGTTCTGACGGTGGTGAGAGTGGAGCAGGAGTATCTCCGTGGCGCAATTGGCTAGCGCGATCGGCTGTTAACCAAAAGGTTGGAGGTTCGAGCCCTCCCGAGAACGGTGTGTCTCTTTTTTTCTTTGCGCTGATAGCTTTGGAGAAATGTTCTGAGGGTGGTGAGAGTGGAACAACACTATCTCCATGACGCAATTGGCTAACGCGTTCGGCTGTTAACCAAAAGGTTGGAAGTTCGAGCCCTCCGGAGAGCAGTTTGTCTCTTTTTTTTCTTTCCGCTGATAGCTTTGGAGGAATGTTCTGACGGTGGTGAGAGTGGAGCACGACTGTTTCCATGGCAGAATTGGCCAGCGCGATCAACTGTTAACTGAAAGGTTGGAGGTTCGAGCCCTCCCGGGAGCAGTGTGTCGCTTTTTTTCTTTGCGCTGATAGCTTTGGAGAGATGTTCTGATGGTGGTGAGAGTAGAGCACGACTGTCTCCGTGGCGCAATTGGCTAGCGCGATCGGCTGTTAACCGAAAGTTTGGAGGTTCGAGCTCTCCTGGGAGCGGTGTGTCGCTTTTTTTTCTTTGCGCTGATACCTTTGAGGAATGTTATGACCGTGGTGAGAATAGAGCACGACTGTCTCCGTGACGCAATTGGCTAGCGCGATCGGCTGTTAACCGAAAGGTTGGAGGTTCGAGACCTCCCGGGAACGGTGTGTCGTTTTTTTTATTTGCGCTGATAGCTTTGGAGAAATGTCCTGACCGTAATGAGAGATGAGCACAACTGTCTCCGTGGCGCAATTGGCTAGCGCGATCAGCTGTTAACCAAAAGGATGGAGGTTCGAGCCCTCCCATGAGTGGTATGTTGCTTTTTTCTTCGCGCTGATAGCTTTCGAGAAATGTTCTGACGGTGGTGAGAGTGGAGCACGACTATCTCCGTGGCGCAATCGGCTGCCGCGATCGGCTGTTAACCAAAAGGTTGGAGGTTGGAGCCCTCCCGAGAGCGGTGTGTCTCTTTTTTTCTTTGCGCTGATAGCTTTGTAGAAATGTTCTGACGGTAGTTAGAGTGGAACACGACTATCTCTGTGACGCAATTGGCTAGCGCGTTCGGCTGTTAACCAAAAGTTTGGAGGTTCGAGCCCTCCGAAGAGCGGTGTGTCTCTTTTTTTTCTTTGCGCTGATAGCTTTGGAGAAATGTTCTGACGGTGGTGAGAGTGGAGCACGACTGTTTTAGTGGCAGAATTGGCTAGCGCGATCAACTGTTAACGAAAAGGTTTGAGGTTCGAGCCCTCCCGAGAGCGGTGTGTCTCTTTTTTCTTTGCGCTGATAGCTTTCGAGAAGTGTTCTGATGGGGATGAGAGTTGAGCACGACTGTTTCCGTGGCAGATTTGGCTAGCACAATGAACTGTTAACTGAAAGGTTGGAGGTTCGAGCCCTCCCGGGAGCAGTGTGTCGCTTTATTTCTTTGCGCTGATAGCTTTGGAGAAATGTTCTCACGGTGGTGAGAGTAGACCCCGTTTATTTCCGTGACGCATTTGGCTAGCGCGCTCGGCTGTTAACCAAAAGTTTGGAGGTTCGAGCCCTCCCGAGAGCGGTGTGTCTATTTTTTTCTTTGCGCTTATAGCTTTGGAGAAATGTTCTGAGGGTGGTGAGAGTGGAACAACACTATCTCCGTGACGCAATTGGCTAGCGCGTTCAGCTGTTAACTAAAAGGTTGGAAGTTCGAGCCCTCCGGAGAGCAGTGTGTCTCTTTTTTTCTTTCCGCTGACAGCTTTGGAGGAATGTTCTGACGGTGGTGACAGTGGAGCACGACTGTTTCCATGGCAAAATTGGCTAGCGCGATCAAGTGTTAACTGAAAGGTTGGAGGTTCGAGCCCTCCCGGGAGCAGTGTGTCGCTTTTTTTTCTTTGCGCTGATAGCTTTGGAGAAATGTTCTGACGGTGGTGAGAGTAGAGCACGACTACCTCCTTGGCACAATTGGCTAGCGCGTTCAGCTGTTAACCAAAAGGTTGGAGGTTCGAGCCCTCCCGAGAACAGTGTGTCTCTTTTTTCTTGGCGCTGACAGGTATGGAGAAATGTTCTGACGGTAGTTAGAGTGGAACACGACTATCTCCGTGACGCAATTGGCTAGCGCGTTCGGCTGTTAACCAAAAGTTTGGAGGTTCGAGCGCTTCAAAGAGCGGTGTGTCTCTTTTTTTTCTTTGCGCTGATAGCTTTGGAGAAATGTTCTGACGGTGGTGAGAGTGGAGCACGACTGTTTTCGTGGCAGAATTGGCTAGCGCGATCAACTGTTAACGAAAAGGTTGGAGGTGCGAGCCCTCTCGAGAGCAGTGTGTCTCTTTTTTCTTTGTGCTAACAGCTGTGGAGAAATGTTCTTACGGTGGTGAGAGAAGAGCACGACTGTCTACGTGGCGCAATTGGCTAGCACGATCGGCTGTTAACCAAAAGGTTGGAGATTTCGAGCCCTGCCATAAGCTGTGTGTCGCTTTTCTTTCTTTGCGCTGATAGCTTTGGAGAACATTCTCAGGGTGGTGAGAGTGGAACACGACTATCTCCTTGGCGCCATTGGCCTGCGCGTTCAGCTGTTAACCAAAAGGTTGGAGGCTCGAGCCCTCTCGAGAGTGGTGTGTCTCTTTTTTTCTTTGCGCTGATAGCTGTGGAGAAATGTTCTGACGGTGGTGAGAGTAGAGCACGACTGTCTCCGTGGCGCAATTGGCTAGCGCGATCGGCTGTTAACCGAAAGTTTGGAGGTTCGAGCTCTCCAGGGAGCGGTGTGTCGCTTTTTTTCTTTGGGCTGATACCTTTGAGGAATGTTATGACCGTGGTGAGAATAGAGCACGACTGTCTCCGTGAACAATTGGCTAGCACGATCGGCTGTTAACCGAAAGGTTGGAGGTTCGAGACCTCCCGGGAACGGTGTGTCGTTTTTTTTATTTGCGCTGATAGCTTTGGAGAAATGTTCTGACCGTGCTAAGATATGAGCACAACTGTCTCCGTGGCGCAATTGGCTAGCGCGATCAGCTGTTAACCAAAAGGATGGAGGTTCGAGCCCTCCCATGAGTGGTGTGTTGCTTTTTTCTTCGCGCTGATAGCTTTCGAGAAATGTTCTGACGGTGGTGAGAGTAAAGCACGACTATCTCCGTGGCGCAATCGGCTACCGCGATCGGCTGTTAACCAAAAGGTTGGAGGTTGGAGCCCTCCCGAGAGTGGTGTGTCTCTTTTTTTCTTTGCGCTGATAGCTTTGTAGAAATGTTCTGACGGTGGTGAGATTGGAGCACGACTATTTCCGGGCCGCAAATGGCTAGCGCGTTCAGCTGTTAACCAAAAGAATGGAGGTTCGAGCCCTCCCGAGAGCGGTGTGTCTCTTTTTTTCTTTGTGATGATAGCTTTGTAGAAATGTTCTGACGGTGGTGAGAGTGGAGCACGACTATCTCCGTGGCGCAATTGGCTAGCGCGATCGGCTGTTAATCAAAAGGTTGGAGGTTCGAGCCCTTCCGAGAGCGGTGTGTCTCTTTTTGTCTTCGCGCTGATAGCTTTGGAGAAACGTTCTGAGGGTGGTGAGAGTGGAACACGACTGACTCCTTGGCGCCATTGGCTAGCGCGTTCAGCTGTTAACCAGAAGGTTGGAGGTTCGAGCCCTCCCGAGAGCAGTGTGTCTCTTTTTTCTTTGCGCTGACAGCTATGAAGAAATGTTCTGATGGTGGTGAGAGTGGAACACGACTATTTCCGGGCCGCAATTGGCTAGCGCGTTCAGCTGTTAACCAAAAGGTTGGAGGTTCGAGCCCTCTCGAGAGCAGTGTGTCTCTTTTTTCTTTGCGCTAACAGCTGTGGAGAAATGTTCTTACGGTGGTGAGAGAAGAGCACGACTGTCTACGTGGCGCAATTGGCTAGCACGATCGGCTGTTAACCAAAAGGTTGGAGGTTTCGAGCCCTGCCATAAGCTGTGTGTCGCTTTTCTTTCTTTGCGCTGATAGCTTTGGAGAACGTTCTCAGGGTGGTGAGAGTGGAACACGACTATCTCCTTGGCGCCATTGGCCGGCGCGTTCAGCTGTTAACCAAAAGGTTGGAGGTTCGAGCCCTCTCGAGAGTGGTGTGTCTCTTTTTTTCTTTGCGCTGATAGCTGTGGAGAAATGTTCTGACGGTGGTGAGAGTAGAGCACGACTGTCTCCGTGGCGCAATTGGCTAGCGCGATCGGCTGTTAACCGAAAGTTTGGAGGTTCGAGCTCTCCAGGGAGCGGTGTGTCGCTTTTTTTCTTTGCGCTGATACCTTTGAGGAATGTTATGACCGTGGTGAGAATAGAGCACGACTGTCTCCGTGACGCAATTGGCTAGCGCGATCGGCTGTTAACCGAAAGGTTGGAGGTTCGAGACCTCCCGGGAACGGTGTGTCGTTTTTTATATTTGCGCTGATAGCTTTGGAGAAATGTTCTGACCGTGCTAAGATATGAGCACAACTGTCTCCGTGGCGCACTTGGCTAGCGCGATCAGCTGTTAACCAAAAGGATGGAGGTTCGAGCCCTCCCATGAGTGGTGTGTTGCTTTTTTCTTCGCGCTGATAGCTTTCGAGAAATGTTCTGACGGTGGTGAGAGTAAAGCACGACTATCTCCGTGGCGCAATCGGCTACCGCGATCGGCTGTTAACCAAAAGGTTGTAGGTTGGAGCCCTCCCGAGAGTGGTGTGTCTCTTTTTTTCTTTGCGCTGATAGCTTTGTAGAAATGTTCTGACGGTGGTGAGAGTTGAGCACGAATATCTCTGTGGCGCAATTGGCTAGCGCGTTCGGCTGTGAACAAAAACCTTGGAGGTTCGAGTCCTCCCATGAGTGGTGTGTCACTTTTTTGCGCTGATAGATTTGGAGAAATGTTCTGACGGTGGTGAGAGTGGAGCACGACTATCTCCGTGGCGCATTTGGCTAGCGCGCTCGGCTGTTAACCAAAAGTTTGGAGGTTCGAGCCCTCCCGAGAGCGGTGTGTCTATTTTTTTCTTTGCGCTTATAGCTTTGGAGAAATGTTCTGAGGGTGGTGAGAGTGGAACAACACTATCTCCGTGACGCAATTGGCTAGCGCGTTCAGCTGTTAACTAAAAGGTTGGAAGTTCGAGCCCTCCGGAGAGCACTGTGTCTCTTTTTTTCTTTCCGCTGACAGCTTTGGAGGAATGTTCTGACGGTGGTGACAGTGGAGCACGACTGTTTCCATGGCAGAATTGGCTAGCGCGATCAAGTGTTAACTGAAAGGTTGGAGGTTCGAGCCCTCCCGGGAGCAGTGTGTCGCTTTTTTTTCTTTGCGCTGATAGCTTTGGAGAAATGTTCTGACGGTGGTGAGAGTAGAGCACGACTACCTCCTTGGCACAATTGGCTAGCGCGTTCAGCTGTTAACCAAAAGGTTGGAGGTTCGAGCCCTCCCGAGAGCAGTGTGTCTCTTTTTTCTTGGCGCTGACAGGTATGGAGAAATGTTCTGACGGTAGTTAGAGTGGAACACGACTATCTCCGTGACGCAATTGGCTAGCGCGTTCGGCTGTTAACCAAACGTTTGGAGGTTCGAGCGCTTCAAAGAGCGGTGTGTCTCTTTTTTTTCTTTGCGCTGATAGCTTTGGAGAAATGTTCTGACGGTGGTGAGAGTGGAGCACGACTGTTTTCGTGGCAGAATTGGCTAGCGCGATCAACTGTTAACGAAAAGGTTGGAGGTTCGAGCCCTCCCGAGAACGGTGTGTCTCTTTTTTTCCTTGCGCTGATAGCTTTGTAGAAATGTTCTGACGGTGGTGAGAGTGGAGCACGAATATGTCCGTGGCGCAATTAGCTAGCGCGTTCAGCTGTTAACCAAAAGGTTGGAGGTGCGAGCCCTCTCGAGAGCAGTGTGTCTCTTTTTTCTTTGTGCTAACAGCTGTGGAGAAATGTTCTTACGGTGGTGAGAGAAGAGCACGACTGTCTACGTGGCGCAATTGGCTAGCACGATCGGCTGTTAACCAAAAGGTTGGAGATTTCGAGCCCTGCCATAAGCTGTGTGTCGCTTTTCTTTCTTTGCGCTGATAGCTTTGGAGAACATTCTCAGGGTGGTGAGAGTGGAACACGACTATCTCCTTGGCGCCATTGGCCTGCGCGTTCAGCTGTTAACCAAAAGGTTGGAGGCTCGAGCCCTCTCGAGAGTGGTGTGTCTCTTTTTTTCTTTGCGCTGATAGCTGTGGAGAAATGTTCTGACGGTGGTGAGAGTAGAGCACGACTGTCTCCGTGGCGCAATTGGCTAGCGCGATCGGCTGTTAACCGAAAGTTTGGAGGTTCGAGCTCTCCAGGGAGCGGTGTGTCGCTTTTTTTCTTTGGGCTGATACCTTTGAGGAATGTTATGACCGTGGTGAGAATAGAGCACGACTGTCTCCGTGAACAATTGGCTAGCACGATCGGCTGTTAACCGAAAGGTTGGAGGTTCGAGACCTCCCGGGAACGGTGTGTCGTTTTTTTTATTTGCGCTGATAGCTTTGGAGAAATGTTCTGACCGTGCTAAGATATGAGCACAACTGTCTCCGTGGCGCAATTGGCTAGCGCGATCAGCTGTTAACCAAAAGGATGGAGGTTCGAGCCCTCCCATGAGTGGTGTGTTGCTTTTTTCTTCGCGCTGATAGCTTTCGAGAAATGTTCTGACGGTGGTGAGAGTAAAGCACGACTATCTCCGTGGCGCAATCGGCTACCGCGATCGGCTGTTAACCAAAAGGTTGGAGGTTGGAGCCCTCCCGAGAGTGGTGTGTCTCTTTTTTTCTTTGCGCTGATAGCTTTGTAGAAATGTTCTGACGGTGGTGAGATTGGAGCACGACTATTTCCGGGCCGCAAATGGCTAGCGCGTTCAGCTGTTAACCAAAAGAATGGAGGTTCGAGCCCTCCCGAGAGCGGTGTGTCTCTTTTTTTCTTTGTGATGATAGCTTTGTAGAAATGTTCTGACGGTGGTGAGAGTGGAGCACGACTATCTCCGTGGCGCAATTGGCTAGCGCGATCGGCTGTTAATCAAAAGGTTGGAGGTTCGAGCCCTTCCGAGAGCGGTGTGTCTCTTTTTGTCTTCGCGCTGATAGCTTTGGAGAAACGTTCTGAGGGTGGTGAGAGTGGAACACGACTGACTCCTTGGCGCCATTGGCTAGCGCGTTCAGCTGTTAACCAGAAGGTTGGAGGTTCGAGCCCTCCCGAGAGCAGTGTGTCTCTTTTTTCTTTGCGCTGACAGCTATGAAGAAATGTTCTGATGGTGGTGAGAGTGGAACACGACTATTTCCGGGCCGCAATTGGCTAGCGCGTTCAGCTGTTAACCAAAAGGTTGGAGGTTCGAGCCCTCTCGAGAGCAGTGTGTCTCTTTTTTCTTTGCGCTAACAGCTGTGGAGAAATGTTCTTACGGTGGTGAGAGAAGAGCACGACTGTCTACGTGGCGCAATTGGCTAGCACGATCGGCTGTTAACCAAAAGGTTGGAGGTTTCGAGCCCTGCCATAAGCTGTGTGTCGCTTTTCTTTCTTTGCGCTGATAGCTTTGGAGAACGTTCTCAGGGTGGTGAGAGTGGAACACGACTATCTCCTTGGCGCCATTGGCCGGCGCGTTCAGCTGTTAACCAAAAGGTTGGAGGTTCGAGCCCTCTCGAGAGTGGTGTGTCTCTTTTTTTCTTTGCGCTGATAGCTGTGGAGAAATGTTCTGACGGTGGTGAGAGTAGAGCACGACTGTCTCCGTGGCGCAATTGGCTAGCGCGATCGGCTGTTAACCGAAAGTTTGGAGGTTCGAGCTCTCCAGGGAGCGGTGTGTCGCTTTTTTTCTTTGCGCTGATACCTTTGAGGAATGTTATGACCGTGGTGAGAATAGAGCACGACTGTCTCCGTGACGCAATTGGCTAGCGCGATCGGCTGTTAACCGAAAGGTTGGAGGTTCGAGACCTCCCGGGAACGGTGTGTCGTTTTTTATATTTGCGCTGATAGCTTTGGAGAAATGTTCTGACCGTGCTAAGATATGAGCACAACTGTCTCCGTGGCGCACTTGGCTAGCGCGATCAGCTGTTAACCAAAAGGATGGAGGTTCGAGCCCTCCCATGAGTGGTGTGTTGCTTTTTTCTTCGCGCTGATAGCTTTCGAGAAATGTTCTGACGGTGGTGAGAGTAAAGCACGACTATCTCCGTGGCGCAATCGGCTACCGCGATCGGCTGTTAACCAAAAGGTTGTAGGTTGGAGCCCTCCCGAGAGTGGTGTGTCTCTTTTTTTCTTTGCGCTGATAGCTTTGTAGAAATGTTCTGACGGTGGTGAGAGTTGAGCACGAATATCTCTGTGGCGCAATTGGCTAGCGCGTTCGGCTGTGAACAAAAACCTTGGAGGTTCGAGTCCTCCCATGAGTGGTGTGTCACTTTTTTGCGCTGATAGATTTGGAGAAATGTTCTGACGGTGGTGAGAGTGGAGCACGACTATCTCCGTGGCGCATTTGGCTAGCGCGCTCGGCTGTTAACCAAAAGTTTGGAGGTTCGAGCCCTCCCGAGAGCGGTGTGTCTATTTTTTTCTTTGCGCTTATAGCTTTGGAGAAATGTTCTGAGGGTGGTGAGAGTGGAACAACACTATCTCCGTGACGCAATTGGCTAGCGCGTTCAGCTGTTAACTAAAAGGTTGGAAGTTCGAGCCCTCCGGAGAGCACTGTGTCTCTTTTTTTCTTTCCGCTGACAGCTTTGGAGGAATGTTCTGACGGTGGTGACAGTGGAGCACGACTGTTTCCATGGCAGAATTGGCTAGCGCGATCAAGTGTTAACTGAAAGGTTGGAGGTTCGAGCCCTCCCGGGAGCAGTGTGTCGCTTTTTTTTCTTTGCGCTGATAGCTTTGGAGAAATGTTCTGACGGTGGTGAGAGTAGAGCACGACTACCTCCTTGGCACAATTGGCTAGCGCGTTCAGCTGTTAACCAAAAGGTTGGAGGTTCGAGCCCTCCCGAGAGCAGTGTGTCTCTTTTTTCTTGGCGCTGACAGGTATGGAGAAATGTTCTGACGGTAGTTAGAGTGGAACACGACTATCTCCGTGACGCAATTGGCTAGCGCGTTCGGCTGTTAACCAAACGTTTGGAGGTTCGAGCGCTTCAAAGAGCGGTGTGTCTCTTTTTTTTCTTTGCGCTGATAGCTTTGGAGAAATGTTCTGACGGTGGTGAGAGTGGAGCACGACTGTTTTCGTGGCAGAATTGGCTAGCGCGATCAACTGTTAACGAAAAGGTTGGAGGTTCGAGCCCTCCCGAGAACGGTGTGTCTCTTTTTTTCCTTGCGCTGATAGCTTTGTAGAAATGTTCTGACGGTGGTGAGAGTGGAGCACGAATATGTCCGTGGCGCAATTAGCTAGCGCGTTCAGCTGTTAACCAAAAGGTTGGAGGTGCGAGCCCTCTCGAGAGCAGTGTGTCTCTTTTTTCTTTGTGCTAACAGCTGTGGAGAAATGTTCTTACGGTGGTGAGAGAAGAGCACGACTGTCTACGTGGCGCAATTGGCTAGCACGATCGGCTGTTAACCAAAAGGTTGGAGATTTCGAGCCCTGCCATAAGCTGTGTGTCGCTTTTCTTTCTTTGCGCTGATAGCTTTGGAGAACATTCTCAGGGTGGTGAGAGTGGAACACGACTATCTCCTTGGCGCCATTGGCCTGCGCGTTCAGCTGTTAACCAAAAGGTTGGAGGCTCGAGCCCTCTCGAGAGTGGTGTGTCTCTTTTTTTCTTTGCGCTGATAGCTGTGGAGAAATGTTCTGACGGTGGTGAGAGTAGAGCACGACTGTCTCCGTGGCGCAATTGGCTAGCGCGATCGGCTGTTAACCGAAAGTTTGGAGGTTCGAGCTCTCCAGGGAGCGGTGTGTCGCTTTTTTTCTTTGGGCTGATACCTTTGAGGAATGTTATGACCGTGGTGAGAATAGAGCACGACTGTCTCCGTGAACAATTGGCTAGCGCGATCGGCTGTTAACCGAAAGGTTGGAGGTTCGAGACCTCCCGGGAACGGTGTGTCGTTTTTTTTATTTGCGCTGATAGCTTTGGAGAAATGTTCTGACCGTGCTAAGATATGAGCACAACTGTCTCCGTGGCGCAATTGGCTAGCGCGATTAGCTGTTAACCCATTAATTCCCAGTATGAGAAACATTTTTTCCAAACTTCAAAATATTTCTTGGCCATGTCCTTAGAGTCACTAGGAGTGCAAGTTTTCAATAAAAAACATGAAGATATAGTCTGCGAATTAATAATGGGATGTTGCATATGTGCAACAATGGGCAGTAGTGTATAAAATGAAGGCCAATCCAAGTGAAAGAAACTTTTTATTGCTACCAATAATTTTGGCGAATTTTCAAATTGAAGAAAGCACAATACAAGCATAGCTGTTTGGCGCCTATTGGTGAAAACTAACAAAACGGTTACAGTCTTTGTTGAAACACATCACCTTACACTTGGCACACGAAACATAGGTTTACCCTCCTGGGCATGCCTTGCAGCGGTTAAGTTTTGCATTCCATGTGGGTCAGTGCTCGTTGCTGTCTCTTCTGACATCCCGGGGGACATTTAGGCACACTTTCTTGAATGGTGTGACATTCTGAATCGAAGGGCGCCCTGGTGGTCGTTTGTTGAGCAAGATCAGACTCGTTGCGAGCTCAGAGAGGAATTCTCTCAAGGGTGTAGGCGGTAGTTTGTGCTGCTGGAGAAGTCTCTTGTGCATGAACCATGCATTAACAGCTGCTATTTTGAGCATGTGCCAAAACAAATACATATACCAGCATTTAGACCTGATAGAAAAGCGATAGGAGAAGCACATTTTGTCTAGAAGATTCACGCCGCCCATTGATCTGTTGTAGGAAGAAATGATCGCTGGACAATCGACAAAAATATGCTTTTTCTCCTTGCTGTCCCACCTTTTGACTGATGTAAGCGGGTCAGCACGAATGCAGTTCGAAAGAAGAGTAACAGTGCGGTTGTCATGCCACTTCACTGCCACCATTGTCTTTTGGTCACATGAAGTGACTGAAGTATCACAGGCGTCCCGACCTCGCTTTTTCGATTTTTCATCCATCAACTTGCTGCAGCTGAGTCTGTTTTCACGAACCGTACCAATATAGGAAATTCCCATTCTTGAAAGCTCCTCTACAAGCTGAGGGCCTGTGAAGAAGTTATCAGCGACAACTAGGTTGTCGTCTCGCTTCGGTAGGCTAGAACACAGCTGGAGCATGACACCAGCTCCCAACCCAAGCTGGTAGCCACCCTGGCTGCCATAAAAACCTTTGTTGCAGCGCTGGTAGACATCGAAATCATAACACAGACCTGATTCCCCAGAATGGGCCCAAAGTTTTAGACCCCATTTACTCTTTGGTTTATTAGGCATGTACTGACGAATGTAACACCGCCCACAGAAAGGGATCAAGATTTCGTCCACTGCAGATTTTTTTTCTTGGGGCAAGACAACCATGTTGCTGCTCAAGGAACTGAGCCATGGGCGCACTTTCCAGCATTCGTCTTCTTTTACTTTGTCGTTGGCCGCTTCATTATCAAAAAAATGCAGGTGGCTTGTGATCTTTTCAAATCTGTTACGGGACATTACCTGGGCTACTAATTCATATGTACTTCCATTTTCCCAATAAGCACGAACCCTGTGCATGTTTACGAGTCCCATCCTGAAAAACATGCCCAGAACAGATGTAAGTTCTTTCACGGTGAGGTTTAGAGTGGCTCCATGTTTTTGAAAGTAGTACTTATTGCTTTCATCGACGACAGCCTTTAGCATGGATCGAGAAACAAACATGTCAAAGTATTCCACTGCACTCAGCGGCTCTGCAGATGGCAACGGAAAGTTGTTCTCGAAACTACCTGCCTCGATATCAAAATCCTTCTTCACCCATGTGTACCGCCTTTTCATGTTCTGCAGTATCCGATCTACCGGAGGCGCATCTGTCGAGGTAGCAACCTCTTCCTCAGCTTCTTCTACCTCAGTTTGGATGGCATCTCCTTCATCACTGCTGTCTCCAGACACTTTTTCGCCACTTTTTTCATCAGCGGAAAAATCGCTCTCATTAGGGTTGATAACATCCAGCAGGTTTGCATGAACAAAACGCTTCGGCCTCTCTTTTGGAACAGAATAGAATGTTGAGGTTGAAATTGCAGTATGTCCCTGAAAAATCGTTAAAACAGCAAAATTAGCAAACAGACATCCGTTCACACACTCCACATGAATGCGTGTCACGATATGTAAGACGCGTTTCAAGCAGAAAAGCAATGTTGCATATCTGCAACAATGAAAATTGTGGCATTTAGTGCCCACTGTTGCATATGTGCAACACACCACGTGCAAAAAATATTTTCTCGAACAGAGCAAGCAAAAAACTAACTGTTGGGTTCTAGATTACTGTCAAGAGTGTTTCGAACACACATTCAGTGAAAAAAGCAACGCAGCTTAACTTGAGGGCTTATAAAAAAATATTTACAGTACCTTGATTGCAGAGCTCGACGACGACGTGGATGCTGCCATTTTGCAAACTGCAGATACGACGAATGTGGCCCCCAAGCGGCTGAAACTGGTACTGGGTGGAACGAAGAACCCTCGAAATAGCATAGTATGGACAACTTTTACCAGTGCATTAGGATCCTTGCAATCGGCAGGGCACGGAACTGGGTGTTGCAGATATGCAACAAGGGGCAATAATGGGTTAACCAAAAGGATTGAGGTTCGAGCCCTCCCATGAGTGGTGTGTTGCTTTTTTCTTCGCGCTGATAGCTTTCGAGAAATGTTCTGACGGTGGTGAGAGTAAAGCACGACTATCTCCGTGGCGCAATCGGCTGCCGCGTTCAGCTGTTAACCAAAAGGTTGGAGGCTCGAGCCCTCTCGAGAGTGGTGTGTCTCTTTTTTTCTTTGCGCTGATAGCTGTGGAGAAATGTTCTGACGGTGGTGAGAGTAGAGCACGACTGTCTCCGTGGCGCAATTGGCTAGCGCGATCGGCTGTTAACCGAAAGTTTGGAGGTTCGAGCTCTCCAGGGAGCGGTGTGTCGCTTTTTTTCTTTGGGCTGATACCTTTGAGGAATGTTATGACCGTGGTGAGAATAGAGCACGACTGTCTCCGTGAACAATTGGCTAGCGCGATCGGCTGTTAACCGAAAGGTTGGAGGTTCGAGACCTCCCGGGAACGGTGTGTCGTTTTTTTTATTTGCGCTGATAGCTTTGGAGAAATGTTCTGACCGTGCTAAGATATGAGCACAACTGTTTCCGTGGCGCAATTGGCTAGCGCGATCAGCTGTTAACCAAAAGGATGGAGGTTCGAGCCCTCCCATGAGTGGTGTGTTGCTTTTTTCTTCGCGCTGATAGCTTTGGAGAAACGTTCTGAGGGTGGTGAGAGTGGAACACGACTGACTCCTTGGCGCCATTGGCTAGCGCGTTCAGCTGTTAACCAGAAGGTTGGAGGTTCGAGCCCTCCCGAGAGCAGTGTGTCTCTTTTTTCTTTGCGCTGACAGCTATGAAGAAATGTTCTGATGGTGGTGAGATTGGAGCACGACTATTTCCGGGCCGCAAATGGCTAGCGCGTTCAGCTGTTAACCAAAAGAATGGAGGTTCGAGCCCTCCCGAGAGCGGTGTGTCTCTTTTTTTCTTTGTGATGATAGCTTTGTAGAAATGTTCTGACGGTGGTGAGAGTGGAGCACGACTATCTCCGTGGCGCAATTGGCTAGCGCGATCGGCTGTTAATGAAAAGGTTGGAGGTTCGAGCCCTTCCGAGAGCGGTGTGTCTCTTTTTGTCTTCGCGCTGATAGCTTTGGAGAAACGTTCTGAGGGTGGTGAGAGTGGAACACGACTGACTCCTTGGCGCCATTGGCTAGCGCGTTCAGCTGTTAACCAGAAGGTTGGAGGTTCGAGCTCTCCAGGGAGCGGTGTGTCGCTTTTTTTCTTTGCGCTGATACCTTTGAGGAATGTTATGACCGTGGTGAGAATAGAGCACGACTGTCTCC
Organism: Rhipicephalus microplus; assembly: GCF_043290135.1. Classification (NCBI taxonomy): domain Eukaryota; kingdom Metazoa; phylum Arthropoda; class Arachnida; order Ixodida; family Ixodidae; genus Rhipicephalus; species Rhipicephalus microplus. Next base: position 203,838,784 of record NC_134703.1, on the reverse strand, counting down.
GTGACGCAATTGGCTAGCGCGATCGGCTGTTAACCGAAAGGTTGGAGGTTCGAGACCTCCCGGGAACGGTGTGTCGTTTTTTATATTTGCGCTGATAGCTTTGGAGAAATGTTCTGACCGTGCTAAGATATGAGCACAACTGTCTCCGTGGCGCACTTGGCTAGCGCGATCAGCTGTTAACCAAAAGGATGGAGGTTCGAGCCCTCCCATGAGTGGTGTGTTGCTTTTTTCTTCGCGCTGATAGCTTTCGAGAAATGTTCTGACGGTGGTGAGAGTAAAGCACGACTATCTCCGTGGCGCAATCGGCTACCGCGATCGGCTGTTAACCAAAAGGTTGGAGGTTGGAGCCCTCCCGAGAGTGGTGTGTCTCTTTTTTTCTTTGCGCTGATAGCTTTGTAGAAATGTTCTGACGGTGGTGAGAGTTGAGCACGAATATCTCTGTGGCGCAATTGGCTAGCGCGTTCGGCTGTGAACAAAAACCTTGGAGGTTCGAGTCCTCCCATGAGTGGTGTGTCACTTTTTTTGCGCTGATAGATTTGGAGAAATGTTCTGACGGTGGTGAGAGTGGAGCACGACTATCTCCGTGGCGCAATTGGCTAGCGCGATCGGCTGTTAATCAAAAGGTTGGAGGTTCGAGCCCTTCTGAGAGCGGTGTGTCTCTTTTTGTCTTCGCGCTGATAGCTTTGGAGAAACGTTCTGAGGGTGGTGAGAGTGGAACACGACTGACTCCTTGGCGCCATTGGCTAGCGCGTTCAGCTGTTTACCAAAAGGTTGGAGGTTCGAGCCCTCCCGAGAGCAGTGTGTCTCTTTTTTCTTTGCGCTGACAGCTGTGAAGAAATGTTCTGGTGGTGGTGAGAGTGGAACACGACTATTTCCGGGCCGCAATTGGCTAGCGCGTTCAGCTGTTAACCAAAAGGTTGGAGGTTCGAGCCCTCTCGAGAGCAGTGTGTCTCTTTTTTCTTTGCGCTAACAGCTGTGGAGAAATGTTCTTACGGTGGTGAGAGAAGAGCACGACTGTCTACGTGGCGCAATTGGCTAGCACGATCGGCTGTTAACCAAAAGGTTGGAGGTTTCGAGCCCTGCCATAAGCTGTGTGTCGCTTTTCTTTCTTTGCGCTGATAGCTTTGGAGAACGTTCTCAGGGTGGTGAGAGTGGAACACGACTATCTCCTTGGCGCCATTGGCCTGCGCGTTCAGCAGTTAACCAAAAGGTTGGAGGTTCGAGCCCTCTCGAGAGTGGTGTGTCTCTTTTTTTCTTTGCGCTGATAGCTGTGGAGAAATGTTCTGACGGTGGTGAGAGTAGAGCACGACTGTCTCCGTGGCGCAATTGGCTAGCGCGATCGGCTGTTAACCGAAAGTTTGGAGGTTCGAGCTCTCCAGGGAGCGGTGTGTCGCTTTTTTTCTTTGCGCTGATACCTTTGAGGAATGTTATGACCGTGGTGAGAATAGAGCACGACTGTCTCCGTGGCGCAATTGGCTAGCGCATTCAGATGTTAACCAAAAGGATGGAGGTTCGAGCCCTCCCATGAGTGGTGTGTTGCTTTTTTCTTCGCGCTGATAGCTTTCGAGGAATGTTCTGACGGTGGTGAGAGTAAAGCACGACTATCTCCGTGGCGCAATCGGCTACCGCGATCGGCTGTTAACCAAAAGGTTGGAGGTTAGAGCCCTCCCGAGAGTGGTGTGTCTCTTTTTTTCTTTGCGCTGATAGCTTTGTAGAAATGTTCTGACGGTGGTGAGAGTTGAGCACGAATATCTCTGTGGCGCAATTGGCTAGCGCGTTCGGCTGTGAACCAAAACCTTGGAGGTTCGAGTCCTCCCATGAGTGGTGTGTCACTTTTTTTGCGCTGATAGATTTGGAGAAATGTTCTGATGGTGGTGAGAGTAGAGCACGACTATCTCCTTGGCGCAATTGACTAGCGCGTTCAGCTGTTAACCAAAAGGTTGGAGGTTCGAGCCCTCCGGAGAGCGGTGTGTCTCTTTTTTCTTGGCGCTGACAGGTATGGAGAAATGTTCTGACGGTAGTTAGAGTGGAACACGACTTTCTCTGTGACGGAATTGGCTAGCGCGTTCGGCTGTTAACCAAAAGTTTGGAGGTTCGAGCCCTCCGTAGAGCGGTGTGTCTCTTTTTTTTTCTTTGCGCTGATAGCTTTGGAGAAATGTTCTGACGGTGGTGAGAGTGGAGCACGACTGTTTTCGTGGCAGAATTAGCTAGCGCGATCAACTGTTAACGAAAAGTTTGGAGGTTCGAGCCCTCCCGAGAGAGGTGTGTCTCTTTTTTCTTTGCGCTGATAGCTTTCGACAAGTGTTCTGATGGGGATGAGAGTTGAGCACGACAGTTTCCGTGGCAGATTTGGCTGGCGCAATGAACTGTTAACTGAAAGGTTGGAGGTTCGAGCCCTCCCGGGAGCAGTGTGTCGTTTTTTTTCTTTGCGCTGATAGCTTTAGAGAAATGTTCTCACGGTGGTGAGAGTAGACCCCGTTTATCTCCGTGACGCAATTGGCTAGCGCGTTCGGCTGTTAACCAAAAGGTTGGAGGTTCGAGCCCTCCCGAGAGCGGTGTGTCTATTTTTTTCTTTGCGCTGATAGCTTTGGAGAAATGTTCTGAGGGTGGTGAGAGTGGAACAACACTATCTCCGTGACGCAATTGGCTAGCGCGTTCGGCTGTTAACTAAAAGGTTGGAAGTTCGAGCCCTCCGGAGAGCAGTGTGTCCCTTTTTTTTCTTTCCGCTGATAGCTTTGGAGGAATGTTCTGACGGTGGTGACAGTGGAGCACGACTGTTTCCATGGCAGAATTGGCTAGCGCGATCAACTGTTAACTGAAAGGTTGGAGGTTCGAGCCCTCCCGGGAGCAGTGTGTCGCTTTTTTTTCTTTGCGCTGATAGCTTTGGAGAAATGTTCTGACGGTGGTGAGAGTAGAGCACGACTACCTCCTTGGCACAATTGGCTAGCGCGTTCAGCTGTTAACCAAAAGGTTGGAGGTTCGAGCCCTCCCGAGAGCAGTGTGTCTCTTTTTTCTTGGCGCTGACAGGTATGGAGAAATGTTCTGACGGTAGTTAGAGTGGAACATGACTATCTCCGTGACGCAATTGGCTAGCGCGTTCGGCTGTTAACCAAAAGTTTGGAGGTTCGAGCCCTCCAAAGAGCGGTGTGTCTCTTTTTTTTCTTTGCGCTGATAGCTTTGGAGAAATGTTCTGACGGTGGTGAGAGTGGAGCGCGACTGTTTTCGTGGCAGAATTGGCTAGCGCGATCAACTGTTAACGAAAAGGTTGGAGGTTCGAGCCCTCCCGAGAGCGGTGTGTCTCTTTTTTGCCTTGCGCTGATAGCTTTGTAGAAATGTTCTGACGGTGGTGAGAGTGGAGCACGAATATGTCCGTGGCGCAATTAGCTAGCGCGTTCAGCTGTTAACCAAAAGGTTGGAGGTTCGAGCCATCTCGAGAGCAGTGTGTCTCTTTTTTCTTTGTGCTAACAGCTGTGGAGAAATGTTCTTACGGTGGTGAGAGAAGAGCACGACTGTCTACGTGGCGCAATTGGCTAGCACGATCGGCTGTTAACCAAAAGGTTGGAGGTTTCGAGCCCTGCCATAAGCTGTGTGTCGCTTTTCTTTCTTTGCGCTGATAGCTTTGGAGAACGTTCTCAGGGTGGTGAGAGTGGAACACGACTATCTCCTTGGCGCCATTGGCCTGCACGTTCAGCTGTTAACCAAAAGGTTGGAGGTTCGAGCCCTCTCGAGAGTGGTGTGTCTCTTTTTTTCTTTGCGCTGATAGCTGTGGAGAAATGTTCTGACGGTGGTGAGAGTAGAGCACGACTGTCTCCGTGGCGCAATTGGCTAGCGCGATCGGCTGTTAACCGAAAGTTTGGAGGTTCGAGCTCTCCAGGGAGCGGTGTGTCGCTTTTTTTCTTTGCGCTGATACCTTTGAGGAATGTTATGACCGTGGTGAGAATAGAGCACGACTGTCTCCGTGAACAATTGGCTAGCACGATCGGCTGTTAACCGAAAGGTTGGAGGTTCGAGACCTCCCGGGAACGGTGTGTCGTTTTTTTTATTTGCGCTGATAGCTTTGGAGAAATGTTCTGACCGTGCTAAGATATGAGCACAACTGTCTCCGTGGCGCAATTGGCTAGCGCGATCAGCTGTTAACCAAAAGGATGGAGGTTCGAGCCCTCCCATGAGTGGTGTGTTGCTTTTTTTCTTTGCGCTGATACCTTTGAGGAATGTTATGACCGTGGTGAGAATAGAGCACGACTGTCTCCGTGACGCAATTGGCTAGCGCGATCGGCTGTTAACCAAAAGGTTGGAGGTTGGAGCCCTCCCGAGAGTGGTGTGTCTCTTTTTTTCTTTGCGCTGATAGCTTTGTAGAAATGTTCTGACGGTGGTGAGATTGGAGCACGACTATTTCCGGGCCGCAAATGGCTAGCGCGTTCAGCTGTTAATCAAAAGAATGGAGGTTCGAGCCCTCCCGAGAGCGGTGTGTCTCTTATTTTCTTTGTGATGATAGCTTTGTAGAAATGTTCTGACGGTGGTGAGAGTGGAGCACGACTATCTCCGTGGCGCAATTGGCTAGCGCGATCGGCTGTTAATCAAAAGGTTGGAGGTTCGAGCGCTTCCGAGAGCGGTTTGTCTCTTTTTGTCTTCACGCTGATAGCTTTGGAGAAACGTTCTGAGGGTGGTGAGAGTGGAACACGACTGACTCCTTGGCGCCATTGGCTAGCGCGTTCAGCTGTTAACCAGAAGGTTGGAGGTTCGAGCCCTCCCGAGAGCAGTGTGTCTCTTTTTTCTTTGCGCTGACAGCTATGAAGAAATGTTCTGATGGTGGTGAGAGTGGAACACGACTATTTCCGGGCCGCAATTGGCTAGCGCGTTCAGCTGTTAACCAAAAGGTTGGAGATTCGAGCCCTCTCGAGAGCAGTGTGTCTCTTTTTTCTTTGCGCTAACAGCTGTGGAGAAATGTTCTTACGGTGGTGAGAGAAGAGCACGACTGTCTACGTGGCGCAATTGGCTAGCACGATCGGCTGTTAACCAAAAGGTTGGAGGTTCGAGCCCTGCCATAAGCTGTGTGTCGCTTTTCTTTCTTTGCGCTGATAGCTTTGGAGAACGTTCTCAGGGTGGTGAGAGTGGAACACGACTATCTCCTTGGCGCCATTGGCCTGCGCGTTCAGCTGTTAACCAAAAGGTTGGAGGTTCGAGCCCTCTCGAGAGTGGTGTGTCTCTTTTTTTCTTTGCGCTGATAGCTGTGGAGAAATGTTCTGACGGTGGTGAGAGTAGAGCACGACTGTCTCCGTGGCGCAATTGGCTAGCGCGATCGGCTGTTAACCGAAAGTTTGGAGGTTCGAGCTCTCCAGGGAGCGGTGTGTCGCTTTTTTTCTTTGCGCTGATAGCTTTGGAGAAATGTTCTGACCGTGCTAAGATATGAGCACAACTGTCTCCGTGGCGCAATTGGCTAGCGCGATCAGCTGTTAACCAAAAGGTTGGAGGTTGGAGCCCTCCCGAGAGTGGTGTGTCTCTTTTTTTCTTTGCGCTGATAGCTTTGTAGAAATGTTCTGACGGTGGTGAGAGTTGAGCACGAATATCTCTGTGGCGCAATTGGCTAGCGCGTTCGGCTGTGAACCAAAACCTTGGAGGTTCGAGTCCTTCCATGAGTGGTGTGTCACTTTTTTGCGCAGATAGATTTGGAGAAATGTTCTGATGGTGGTGAGAGTAGAGCACGACTACCTCCTTGGCAGAATTGGCTAGCGCGTTCAGCTGTTAACCAAAAGGTTGGAGGTTCGAGACCTCCCGGGAACGGTGTGTCGTTTTTTTTATTTGCGCTGATAGCTTTGGAGAAATGTTCTGACCGTGCTAAGATATGAGCACAACTGTCTCCGTGGCGCAATTGGCTAGCGCGATCAGCTGTTAACCAAAAGGATGGAGGTTCGAGCCCTCCCATGAGTGGTGTGTTGCTTTTTTCTTCGCGCTGATAGCTTTCGAGAAATGTTCTGACGGTGGTGAGAGTAAAGCACGACTATCTCCGTGGCGCAATCGGCTACCGCGATCGGCTGTTAACCAAAAGGTTGGAGGTTGGAGCCCTCCCGAGAGTGGTGTGTCTCTTTTTTTCTTTGCGCTGATAGCTTTGTAGAAATGTTCTGACGGTGGTGAGAGTTGAGCACGAATATCTCTGTGGCGCAATTGGCTAGCGCGTTCGGCTGTGAACCAAAACCTTGGAGGTTCGAGTCCTCCCATGAGTGGTGTGTCACTTTTTTGCGCTGATAGATTTGGAGAAATGTTCTGACGGTGGTGAGAGTGGAGCACGACTATCTCCGTGGCGCAATTGGCTAGCGCGATCGGCTGTTAATCAAAAGGTTGGAGGTTCGAACCCTTCCGAGAGCGGTGTGTCTCTTTTTGTCTTCGCGCTGATAGCTTTGGAGAAACGTTCTGAGGGTGGTGAGAGTGGAACACGACTGACTCCTTGGCGCCATTGGCTAGCGCGTTCAGCTGTTAACCAAAAGGTTGGAGGTTCGAGCCCTCCCGGGAGCAGTGTGTCTCTTTTTTCTTTGCGCTGACAGCTATTAAGAAATGTTCTGGTGGTGGTGAGAGTGGAACACGACTATTTCCGGGCCGCAATTGGCTAGCGCGTTCAGCTGTTAACCAAAAGGTTGGAGGTTCAAGCCCTCTCGAGAGCAGTGTGTCTCTTTTTTCTTTGCGCTAACAGCTGTGGAGAAATGTTCTTACGGTGGTGAGAGAAGAGCACGACTGTCTACGTGGCGCAATTGGCTTGCACGATCGGCTGTTAACCAAAAGGTTGGAGGTTTCGAGCCCTGCCATAAGCTGTGTGTCGCTTTTCTTTCTTTGCGCTGATAGCTTTGGAGAACGTTCTCAGGGTGGTGAGAGTGGAACACGACTATCTCCTTGGCGCCATTGGCCTGCGCGTTCAGCTGTTAACCAAAAGGTTGGAGGTTCGAGCCCTCTCGAGAGTGGTGTGTCTCTTTTTTTTCTTTGCGCTGATAGCTGTGGAGAAATGTTCTGACGGTGGTGAGAGTAGAGCACGACTGTCTCCGTGGCGCAATTGGCTAGCGCGATCGGCTGTTAACCGAAAGTTTGGAGGTTCGAGCTCTCCAGGGAGCGGTGTGTCGCTTTTTTTCTTTGCGCTGATACCTTTGAGGAATGTTATGACCGTGGTGAGAATAGAGCACGACTGTCTCCGTGGCGCAATTGGCTAGCGCGTTCATATGTTAACCAAAAGGATGGAGGTTCGAGCCCTCCCATGAGTGGTGTGTTGCTTTTTTCTTCGCGCTGATAGCTTTCGAGGAATGTTCTGACGGTGGTGAGAGTAAAGCACGACTATCTCCGTGGCGCAATCGGCTACCGCGATCGGCTGTTAACCAAAAGGTTGGAGGTTAGAGCCCTCCCGAGAGTGGTGTGTCTCTTTCTTTCTTTGCGCTGATAGCTTTGTAGAAATGTTCTGACGGTGGTGAGAGTTGAGCACGAATAGCTCTGTGGCGCAATTCGATAGCGCGTTCGGCTGTGAACCAAAACCTTGGAGGTTCGAGTCCTCCCATGAGTGGTGTGTCACTTTTTTTGCGCTGATAGATTTGGAGAAATGTTCTGATGGTGATGAGAGTAGAGCACGACTATCTCCTTGGCGCAATTGGCTAGCGCGTTCAGCTGTTAACCAAAAGGTTGGAGGTTCGAGCCCTCCCGAGAGCGGTGTGTCTCTTTTTTCTTGGCGCTGACAGGTATGGAGAAATGTTCTGACGGTAGTTAGAGTGGAACACGACTATCTCTGTGACGCAATTGGCTAGCGCGTTCGGCTGTTAACCAAAAGTTTGGAGGTTCGAGCCCTCCGAAGAGCGGTGTGTCTCTTTTTTTTTCTTTGCGCTGATAGCTTTGGAGAATTGTTCTGACGGTGGTGAGAGTGGAGCACGACTGTTTTCGTGGCAGAATTGGCTAGCGCGATCAACTGTTAACGAAAAGGTTGGAGGTTCGAGCCCTCCCGAGAGAGGTGTGTCTCTTTTTTCTTTGCGCTGATAGCTTTCGAGAAGTGTTCTGATGGGGATGAGAGTTGAGCACGACAGTTTCCGTGGCAGATTTGGCTAGCGCAATGAACTGTTAACTGAAAGGTTGGAGGTTCGAGCCCTCCCGGGAGCAGTGTGTCGTTTTTTTTCTTTGCGCTGATAGCTTTGGAGAAATGTTCTCACGGTGGTGAGAGTAGACCCCGTTTATCTCCGTGACGCAATTGGCTAGCGCGTTCGGCTGTTAACCAAAAGGTTGGAGGTTCGAGCCCTGCCGAGAGCGGTGTGTCTATTTTTTTCTTTGCGCTGATAGCTTTGGAGAAATGTTCTGAGGGTGGTGAGAGTGGAACAACACTATCTCCGTGACGCAATTGGCTAGCGCGTTCGGCTGTTAACGAAAAGTTTGGAGGTTCAAGCCCTCCGAAGAGCGGTGTGTCTCTTTTTTTTCTTTGCGCTGATAGCTTTGGAGAAATGTTCTGACGGTGGTGAGAGTGGAGCACGACTGTTTTCGTGGCAGAATTGGCTAGCGCGATCAACTGTTAACGAAAAGGTTGGAGGTTCGAGCCCTCCCGAGAGCGGTGTGTCTCTTTTTTTCCTTGCGCTGATAGCTTTGTAGAAATGTTCTGACGGTGGTGAGAGTGGAGCACGAATATGTCCGTGGCGCAATTAGCTAGCGCGTTCAGCTGTTAACCAAAAGGTTGGAGGTTCGAGCCCTCTCGAGAGCAGTGTGTCTCTTTTTTCTTTGTGCTAACAGCTGTGGAGAAATGTTCTTACGGTGGTGAGAGAAGAGCACGACTGTCTACGTGGCGCAATTGGCTTGCACGATCGGCTGTTAACCAAAAGGTTGGAGGTTTCGAGCCCTGCCATAAGCTGTGTGTCGCTTTTCTTTCTTTGCGCTGATAGCTTTGGAGAACGTTCTCAGGGTGGTGAGAGTGGAACACGACTATCTCCATGGCGCCATTGGCCTGCGCGTTCAGCTGTTAACCAAAAGGTTGGAGGTTCGAGCCCTCTCGAGAGTGGTGTGTCTCTTTTTTTCTTTGCGCTGATAGCTGTGGAGAAATGTTCTGACGGTGGTGAGAGTAGAGCACGACTGTCTCCGTGGCGCAATTGGCTAGCGCGATCGGCTGTTAACCGAAAGTTTGGAGGTTCGAGCTCTCCAGGAAGCGGTGTGTCGCTTTTTTTCTTTGCGCTGATACCTTTGAGGAATGTTATGACCGTGGTGAGAATAGAGCACGACTGTCTCCGTGAACAATTGGCTAGCGCGATCGGCTGTTAACCGAAAGGTTGGAGGTTCGAGACCTCCCGGGAACGGTGTGTCGTTTTTTTTTATTTGCGCTGATAGCTTTGGAGAAATGTTCTGACCGTGCTAAGATATGAGCACAACTGTCTCCGTGGCGCAATTGGCTAGCGCGATCAGCTGTTAACCAAAAGGATGGAGGTTCGAGCCCTCCCATGAGTGGTGTGTTGCTTTTTTCTTCGCGCTGATAGCTTTCGAGAAATGTTCTGACGGTGGTGAGAGTAAAGCACGACTATCTCCGTGGCGCAATCGGCTACCGCGATCGGCTGTTAACCAAAAGGTTGGACGTTGGAGCCCTCCCGAGAGTGGTGTGTCTCTTTTTTTCTTTGCGCAGATAGCTTTGTAGAAATGTTCTGACGGTGGTGAGATTGGAGCACGACTATTTCCGGGCCGCAAATGGCTAGCGCGTTCAGCTGTTAACCAAAATAATGGAGGTTCGAGCCCTCCCGAGAGCGGTGTGTCTCTTATTTTCTTTGTGATGATAGCTTTGTAGAAATGTTCTGACGGTGGTGAGAGTGGAGCACGACTATCTCCGTGGCGCAATTGGCTAGCGCGATGGGCTGTTAATCAAAAGGTTGGAGGTTCGAGCCCTTCCGAGAGCGGTGTGTCTCTTTTTGTCTTCACGCTGATAGCTTTGGAGAAACGTTCTGAGGGTGGTGAGAGTGGAACACGACTGGCTCCTTGGCGCCATTGGCTAGCGCGTTCAGCTGTTAACCAGAAGGTTGGAGGTTCGAGCCCTCCCGAGAGCAGTGTGTCTCTTTTTTCTTTGCGCTGACAGCTATGAAGAAATGTTCTGATGGTGGTGAGAGTGGAACACGACTATTTCCGGGCCGCAATTGGCTAGCGCGTTCAGCTGTTAACCAAAAGGTTGGAGGTTCGAGCCCTCTCGAGAGCAGTGTGTCTCTTTTTTCTTTGCGCTAACAGCTGTGGAGAAATGTTCTTACGGTGGTGAGAGAAGAGCACGACTGTCTACGTGGCGCAATTGGCTAGCACGATCGGCTGTTAACCAAAAGGTTGGAGGTTTCGAGCCCTGCCATAAGCTGTGTGTCGCTTTTCTTTCTTTGCGCTGATAGCTTTGGAGAACGTTCTCAGGGTGGTGAGAGTGGAACACGACTATCTCCTTGGCGCCATTGGCCTGCGCGTTCAGCTGTTAACCAAAAGGTTGGAGGTTCGAGCCCTCTCGAGAGTGGTGTGTCTCTTTTTTTCTTTGCGCTGATAGCTGTGGAGAAATGTTCTGACGGTGGTGAGAGTAGAGCACGACTGTCTCCGTGGCGCAATTGGCTAGCGCGATCGGCTGTTAACCGAAAGTTTGGAGGTTCGAGCTCTCCAGGGAGCGGTGTGTCGCTTTTTTTCTTTGCGCTGATACCTTTGAGGAATGTTATGACCGTGGTGAGAATAGAGCACGACTGTCTCCGTGACGCAATTGGCTAGCGCGATCGGCTGTTAACCGAAAGGTTGGAGGTTCGAGACCTCCCGGGAACGGTGTGTCGTTTTTTTTATTTGCGCTGATAGCTTTGGAGAAATGTTCTGACCGTGCTAAGATATGAGCACAACTGTCTCCGTGGCGCAATTGGCTAGCGCGATCAGCTGTTAACCAAAAGGTTGGAGGTTGGAGCCCTCCCGAGAGTGGTGTGTCTCTTTTTTTCTTTGCGCTGATAGCTTTGTAGAAATGTTCTGACGGTGGTGAGAGTTGAGCACGAATATCTCTGTGGCGCAATTGGCTAGCGCGTTCGGCTGTGAACCAAAACCTTGGAGGTTCGAGTCCTCCCATGAGTGGTGTGTCACTTTTTTGCGCTGATAGATTTGGAGAAATGTTCTGATGGTGGTGAGAGTAGAGCACGACTACCTCCTTGGCACAATTGGCTAGCGCGTTCAGCTGTTAACCAAAAGGTTGGAGGTTCGAGACCTCCCGGGAACGGTGTGTCGTTTTTTTTATTTGCGCTGATAGCTTTGTAGAAATGTTCTGACCGTGCTAAGATATGAGCACAACTGTCTCCGTGGCGCAATTGGCTAGCGCGATCAGCTGTTAACCAAAAGGATGGAGGTTCGAGCCCTCCCATAAGTGGTGTGTTGCTTTTTTTTCGCGCTGATAGCTTTCGAGAAATGTTCTGACGGTGGTGAGAGTAAAGCACGACTATCTCCGTGGCGCAATCGGCTACCGCGATCGCCTGTTAACCAAAAGGTTGGAGGTTGGAGCCCTCCCGAGAGTGGTGTGTCTCTTTTTTTCTTTGCGCTGATAGCTTTGTAGAAATGTTCTGACGGTGGTGAGAGTTGAGCACGAATATCTCTGTGGCGCAGTTGGCTAGCGCGTTCGGCTGTGAACCAAAACCTTGGAGGTTCGAGTCCTCCCATGAGTGGTGTGTCACTTTTTTGCGCTGATGGATTTGGAGAAATGTTCTGACGGTGGTGAGAGTGGAGCACGACTATCTCCGTGGCGCAATTGGCTAGCGCGATCGGCTGTTAATCAAAAGGTTGGAGGTTCGAGCCCTTCCGAGAGCGGTGTGTCTCTTTTTGTCTTCGCGCTGACAGCTTTGGAGAAACGTTTTGAGGGTGGTGAGAGTGGAACACGACTGACTCCTTGGCGCCATTGGCTAGCGCGTTCAGCTGTTAACCAAAAGGTTGGAGGTTCGAGCCCTCCCGAGAGCAGTGTGTCTCTTTTTTCTTTGCGCTGACAGCTATGAAGAAATGTTCTGGTGGTGGTGAGAGTGGAACACGACTATTTCCGGGCCGCAATTGGCTAGCGCGTTCAGCTGTTAACCAAAAGGTTGGAGGTTCGAGCCCTCTCGAGAGCAGTGTGTCTCTTTTTTCTTTGCGCTAACAGCTGTGGAGAAATGTTCTTACGGTGGTGAGAGAAGAGCACGACTGTCTACGTGGCGCAATTGGCTAGCACGATCGGCTGTTAACCAAAAGGTTGGAGGTTTCGAGCCCTGCCATAAGCTGTGTGTCGCTTTTCTTTCTTTGCGCTGATAGCTTTGGAGAACGTTCTCAGGGTGGTGAGAGTGGAACACGACTATCTCCTTGGCGCCATTGGCCTGCGCGTTCAGCTGTTAACCAAAAGGTTGGAGGTTCGAGCCCTCTCGAGAGTGGTGTGTCTCTTTTTTTCTTTGCGCTGATAGCTGTGGAGAAATGTTCTGACGGTGGTGAGAGTAGAGCACGACTGTCTCCGTGGCGCAATTGGCTAGCGCGATCGGCTGTTAACCGAAAGTTTGGAGGTTCGAGCTCTCCAGGGAGCGGTGTGTCGCTTTTTTTCTTTGCGCTGATACCTTTGAGGAATGTTATGACCGTGGTGAGAATAGAGCACGACTGTCTCCGTGGCGCAATTGGCTAGCGCGTTCAGATGTTAACCAAAAGGATGGAGGTTCGAGCTTTCTCATGAGTGGTGTGTTGCTTTTTTCTTCGCGCTGATAGCTTTCGAGGAATGTTCTGACGGTGGTGAGAGTAAAGCACGACTATCTCCGTGGCGCAATCGGCTACCGCGATCGGCTGTTAACCAAAAGGTTGGAGGTTAGAGCCCTCCCGAGAGTGGTGTGTCTCTTTTTTTCTTTGCGCTGATAGCTTTGTAGAAATGTTCTGACGGTGGTGAGAGTTGAGCATGAATATCTCTGTGGCGCAATTGGCTAGCGCGTTCGGCTGTGAACCAAAACCTTGGAGGTTCGAGTCCTCCCATGAGTGGTGTGTCACTTTTTTTGCGCTGATAGATTTGGAGAAATGTTCTGATGGTGATGAGAGTAGAGCACGACTATCTCCTTGGCGCAATTGGCTAGCGCGTTCGGCTGTTAACCAAAAGTTTGGAGGTTCGAGCCCTCCGAAGAGCGGTGTGTCTCTTTTTTTTTCTTTGCGCTGATAGCTTTGGAGAAATGTTCTGACGGTGGTGAGAGTGGAGCACGACAGTTTCCTTGGCAATTTTGGCTAGCGCAATGAACTGTTAACAGAAAGGTTGGAGGTTCGAGCCCTCCCGGGAGCAGTGTGTCGTTTTTTTTCTTTGCGCTGATAGCTTTGGAGAAATGTTCTCACGGTGGTGAGAGTAGACCCCGTTTATATCCGTGACGCATTTGGCTAGCGCGTTCGGCTGTTAACCAAAAGGTTGGAGGTTCGAGCCCTCCCGAGAGCGGTGTGTCTATTTTTTTCTTTGCGCTGATAGCTTTGGAGAAATGTTCTGAGGGTGGTGAGAGTGGAACAACACTATCTCCGTGACGCAATTGGCTAGCGCGTTCGGCTGTTAACTAAAAGGTTGGAAGTTCGAGCCCTCCGGAGAGCAGTGTGTCCCTTTTTTTTCTTTCCGCTGATAGCTTTGGAGGAATGTTCTGACGGTGGTGACAGTGGAGCACGACTGTTTCCATGGCAGAATTGGCTAGCGCGATCAACTGTTAACTGAAAGGTTGGAGGTTCGAGCCCTCCCGGGAGCAGTGTGTCGCTTTTTTTTCTTTGCGCTGATAGCTTTGGAGAAATGTTCTGACGGTGGTGAGAGTAGAGCACGACTACCTCCTTGGCACAATTGGCTAGCGCGTTCAGCTGTTAACCAAAAGGTTGGAGGTTCGAGCCCTCCCGAGAGCAGTGTGTCTCTTTTTTCTTGGCGCTGACAGGTATGAAGAAATGTTCTGACGGTAGTTAGAGTGGAACACGACTATCTCCGTGACGCAATTGGCTAGCGCGTTCGGCTGTTAACGAAACGTTTGGAGGTTCAAGCCCTCCGAAGAGCGGTGTGTCTCTTTTTTTTCTTTGCGCTGATAGCTTTAGAGAAATGTTCTGACGGTGGTGAGAGTGGAGCACGACTGTATTCGTGGCAGAATTGGCTAGCACGATCAACTGTTAACGAAAAGGTCGGAAGTTCGAGCCCTCCCGGGAGCAGTGTGTCGCTTTTTTTTCTTTGCGCTGATAGCTTTGGAGAAATGTTCTGACGGTGGTGAGAGTAGAGCACGACTACCTCCTTGGCACAATTGGCTAGCGCGTTCGGCTGTGAACCAAAACGTTGGAGGTTCGAGCCCTCCCGAGAGCGGTGTGTCTCTTTTTTCTTTGCGCTGATAGCTTTGTAGAAATGTTCTGATGGTGGTGAGATTGGAGCACGACTGTTTCCGGGCCACAAATGGCTAGCGCGTTCAGCTGTTAACCAAAAGGTTGGAGGTTCGAGCCCTCCCGAGAGCGGTGTGTCTCTTTTTTCTTTGCGCTGATAGCTTTGGAGAAACGTTCTGAGGGTGGTGAGAGTGGAACACGACTGACTCCTTGGCGCCATTGGCTAGCGCGTTCAGCTGTTAACCAAAAGGTTGGAGGTTCGAGCCCTCCCGAGAGCAGTGTGTCTCTTTCTTTTGCGCTGACAGCTATGAAGAAATGTTCTGATAGTGGTGAGAGTGGAACACGACTATTTCTGGGCCGCAATTGGCTAGCGCGTTCAGCTGTTAACCAAAAGGTTGGAGGTTCGAGCCCTCTCGAGAGCAGTGTGTCTCTTTTTTTTTGCGCTGACAGCTATGAAGAAATGTTCTGACGGTGGTGAGAGTGGAACACGACTATCACCGTGATGCGATTGCCTAGCGCGTTCGGCTGTTAACCAAAATTTTAGAGGTTCGAGCCCTCAGGAGAGCAGTGTGTCTCTTTTTTTTCTTTGCGCTGATAGCTTTGGAGAAATGTTCTGACAGTAGTGAGAGTGAAGCACGACTGTTTCCTAGGAAAAATATGCTAGCGCGATCAACGGTTAACTGAATGGTTGGAGGTTCGAGCCATCCCGGGAGCAGTGTGTCGCTTTTTTTCTTTGCGCTGATAGCTTTGGAGAAATGTTCTGACGGTGGTGAGAGTAGACCACGTTTATCTCCTTGGCGCAATTGGCTAGCGTGTTCAGCTGTTAACCAAAAGGTTGGAGGTAGAGCCCTCCCATGAGTGGTGTGTTGCTTTATTTCTTCGCGCTGATAGCTTTTCAGAAATGTTCTGACGGTGGTGAGAGTGGAGCACGAGTATCTCCGTGGCGCAATTGGCTAGCGCGATCGGCTGTTAACCAAAAGGTTGGAGGTTCGAGCCCTCCCGAGAACGGTGTGTCTCTTTTTTTCTTTGCGCTGATAGCTTTGGAGAAATGTTCTGAGGGTGGTGAGAGTGGAACAACACTATCTCCATGACGCAATTGGCTAACGCGTTCGGCTGTTAACCAAAAGGTTGGAAAGTCGAGCCCTCCGTAGAGCAGTGTGTCTCTTTTTTTTCTTTCCGCTGATAGCTTTGGAGGAATGTTCTGACGGTGGTGACAGTGGAGCACGACTGTTTCTATGGCAGAATTGGCCAGCGCGATCAACTGTTAACTGAAAGGTTGGAGGTTCGAGCCCTCCCGGGAGCAGTGTGTCGCTTTTTTTCTTTGCGCTGATAGCTTTGGAGAAATGTTCCGATGGTGGTGAGAGTAGAGCACGACTACCTCCTTGGCGCAATTGGCTAGCGCGTTCAGCTGTTAACCAAAAGGTTGGAGGTTCGAGCCCTCCCGAGAGCAGTGTGTCTCTTTTTTCTTGGCGCTGACAGGTATGGAGAAATGTTCTGACGGAAGTTAGAGTGGAACACGACTCTCTCCGTGACGCAATTGGCTAGCGCGTTCAGCTGTTAACCAAACGTTTGGAGGTTCGAGCCCTCCGGAGGGCGGTGTGTCTCTTTTTTTTCTTTGCGCTGATAGCTTTGGATAAATGTTCTGACGGTGGTGAGAGTGGAGCACGACCGTTTTCGTGGCAGAATTGGCTAGCGCGATCAACTGTTAACCAAAAGGTTGGAGGTTCGAGCCCTCCCGAGAGCGGTGTGTCTCTTTTTTCTTTGCGCTGACAGCTGTGGAGAAATGTTCTGACGGTGGTGACGGTAGAGCACGACTGTCTACGTGGCGCAATTGGCTAGCATGATCGGCTGTTAACCAAAAGATTAGAGGTTCAAGCGCTGCCATGAGCGGTGTGTCGCTTTTTTTCTTTGCGCTGCCAACTTTGGAGAAATGTTCTGACCATAGTGAGAGTGGAGCACGACTGTCTCCGTGACGCAATTGGCTAGCGCGTTCGGCTGTTAACGGAAATGTTGGAGGTTCGAGCCCTTCCATGAGCAGTGTGTCGCTTTTTTTTGCGCTGATAGCTTTGGAGAAATGTTCTGACGGTGGTGAGAGTGGAGCACGACTATCTCCGTGGCGGAATTGGCTTGCGTGATCAACTGTTAACTAAAAGGTTGGAGGTTCGAGCCCTCCCGGGAGCAGTGTGTCGCTTTTCTTCTTTGCGCTGATAGCTTTGGAGAAATGTTCTGACGGTGGTGAGAGTAAAACACGACTATCTCCTTGGCGCCATTGTCTAGCGCGTTCAGCTGTTAACCAAAAGGTTGGAGGTTCGAGCCCTCTCGAGAGCGGTGTGTCTCTTTTTTCTTTGCGCTGACAGCTGTGGAGAAATGTTCTGACGGTGGTGAGAGTAGAGCACGACTGTGTCCGTGGCGCAATTGGCTAGCGCAATCGGCTGTTAACGGAAAGTTTGGAGGTTCGAGCTCTCCCGGGAGCATTGTGTCGCTTTTTTTCTTTGCGCTGATAGCTTTGTAGAAATGTTCTGTCGATGGTGGGAGTGGAGCACGACTGTCTCCGTGGCGCAATTGGCTAGCGCGATCGGCTGTTAACCAGAAGTTTGAAGGTTCGAGCCCTCCCGAAAGCGGTGTGTCTCTGTTTTTCTTTGCGCTTATAGCTTTGGAGAAACGTTCTGAGGGTGGCGAGAGTGGAACACGACTATCTCCGTGACGCAATAGGCTAGCGCGTTCAGCTGTTAACCAAAAGGTTGGAGGTTCGAGCTTTCCGGAGAGCGGTGTGTCTCTCTCTTTTCTTTGCGCTGATAGCTTTGGAGGAATGTTCTGATGGTGGTGAGAGTGTAGCACGACTGTTTCCGTGGCACAATTGGCTAGCGTGATAGACTGTTAACTGAAAGGTTGGATGTTCGAGCCCTCCCGGGAGCAGTGTGTCGCTTTTTTTCTTTGCGCTGATAGCTTTGGAGAAATGTTCTGACGGTGGTGAGAGTAGAACACGACTATCTCCTTGGCGCCATTGGCTAGTGCGCTCAGCTGTTAACCAAAAGGTCGGAGGTTCGAGCCCTTTCGAGAGCGGTGTGTCTCTTTTTTCTTTGCGCTGACAGCTGTGGAGAAATGTTCTGACGGTGGTGAGATTAGAGCACGACTGTCTACGTGGCGCAATTGGCTAGCACGATCGGCTGTTGACCAAAAGGTTGGAGGTTTCGAGCCCTGCCATAAGCTTTGTGTCGCTTTTCTTTCTTTGCGCTGATACCTTTGGAGAAATCTTCTGACGGTGGTGAGAGTAGAACACGACTGTCTCCTTGGCGCCATTGGCTCGCGCGTTCGGCTGTTAACCAAAAGGTTGGAGGTTCGAGCCCTCTCGAGAGCGGTGTGTCTCTTTTTTCTTTGCGCTGACAGCTGTGGAGAAATGTTCTGATGGTTGTGAGAGTAGAGCACGACTGTCTCCGTGACGCAATTGGCTAGCACGTTCGGCTTTTAACGGAAAGGTTGGAAGTTCGAGCCCTCCCATGAGCGGTGTGTCGCTTTTTTGCGCTGATAGCTTTGGAGAAATCTTCTGACGGTGGTGAGAGTGGAGCACGACTATCTCTGGGGCGCAATTGGCTAGAGCGTTCAGCTGTTAACCAAAAGGTTAGACGTTCAAGCCCTCCTGAGAGCGGTGTGTCTCTTTTTTTTCTTTGCGCTGATAGCTTTGTCGAAATGTTTTGACGGTGGTGAGAGTGGAGCACGAATATCTTCGTGGTGCCATTGGCTAGCGCGTTTGGCTGTGAACCAAAAGGGTGGAGGCTCAAGCCCTCCCGAGAGCGGTGTGTCTCTTTTTTTCTTTGCGCTGATAGCTTTGTAAAAATGTTCTTACGGTGGTGAGAGTGGAGTACGAATATCTCCGTGGCACAATTGGCTAGCGCGTTCGGCTGTGAACCAAAACGTTGGAGGTTCGAGCCCTCCCGAGAGCAGTGTGTCTCTTTTTTTCTTTGCGCTGATAGCTTTGTAGAATTGTTCTGACGATGGTGAGAGTGGAGCACGACTGTCTCCGTGGCGCAATTGGCTAGCGCGATCGGCTGTTAATCAAAAGGTTGAAGGATCGAGCCCTCCCGAGAGCAGTGTGTCTCTTTTTTTCTTTGCGCTGACAGCTATGAAGAAATCTTCTGACGTTGTAAGAGTGGAACACGACTATCACCGTGATGCGATTGCCTAGCGCGTTCGGCTGTTAACCAAAAGTTTAGAGGTTCGAGCCCTCAGGAGAGCGGTGTGTCACTCTTTTTTCTTTGCGCTGATAGCTTTGGAGAAATGTTCTGACGGTGGTGAGAGTGGAGCACGACTGTTTCCTAGGAAAAATTGGCTAGCGCGATCAACGGTTAACTGAAAGGTTGGAGGTTCGAGCCTTCCCGGGAGCAATGTGTCGCTTTTTTTCTTTGCTCTGATAGCTTTGGAGAAATGTTCTGACGGTTGCGAGAGTAAAGCACGACTATCTCCTTGGCGCAATTGGCTAGCGCGTTCAGCTGTTAACCAAAAGGTTGGAGGTTCGAGCCCTCCCATGAGCGGTGTGTCTCTTTTTTTCTTTGCGCTGATAGCTTTGTTGAAATGTTCTGACGGTGGTGAGAGTGGAGCACGAATATCTCCGTGGCGGAATCGGCTAGCGCGATCGGCTGTTAACCAAAAGGTTGGAGGTTGGAGCCCTCCCGAGAGCGGGGTGTCTCTTTTTTTCTTTGCGCTGATAGCTTTGTAGAAATGTTCTGACGGTGGTGAGAGTGGAGCACGAATATCTCTGTGGTGGAATTGGCTAGCGCGTTCGGCTGTGAACCAAAACCTTGGAGGTTCGAGCCCTCCCATGAGTGGTGTGTCGCTTTTTTTTTGCGCTGATAGATTTGGAGAAATGTTCTGATGGTGGTGAGAGTTGAGCACGAATATCTCCGTGGCGCAATTGGCTAGCACGTTCGGCTGTTAACCAAAACGTTGGAGGTTCGAGCCCTCCCGAGAGCGGTGTGTCTCTTTTTTTTCTTCGCGCTGATAGCTTTGGAGAAATGTTCTGACCGTGGTGACAGTGGAGCACGACTGTCTCCGTGGCGCTATTGGCTAGCGCAATCGGCTGTTAACCGAAAGGTTGGAGGTTCGAGCCCTCCCGGGAACCGTGTGTCGTTTTTTTTCTTTGCGCTGATAGCTTTGCAGAAATGTTCTGACGGTTGTGAATGTAGAGCACGACTACCTCCTTGGCGCTATTGGCTAGCGCGTTCAACTGTTAACCAAAAGGTTGAAGGTTCGAGCCCTCCCGAGAGCGGTGTGTCTCTTTTTTCTTTGCACTGACAGCTATGAAGAAATCTTCTGACGGTGGTGAGAGTGGAACACGACTATCACCGTGATGCGATTGCCTAGCGCGTTCGGCTGTTAACCAAAAGTTTAGAGGTTCGAGCCCTCAGGAGAGCGGTGTGTCTCTTTTTTTTCTTTGCGCTGATAGCTTTGGAGAAATGTTCTGACGGTGGTGAGAGTGAAGCACGACTGTTTCCTAGGAAGAATGGGCAAGCGCGATCAACGGTTAATTGAAAGGTTGGAGGTTCGAGCCTTCCCGGGAGCAGTGTGTCGCTTTTTTTCTGTGCGCTGATAGCTTTGAAGAAATGTTCTGACGGTTATGAGAGTAGAGCACGACTATCTCCTTGGCGCAATTGGCTAGCGCGTTCAGCTGTTAACCAAAAGGTTGGAGGTTCGAGCTCTCCCGAGAGCGGTGTGTCTCTGTTTTCTTTGCGCTGACAGCTGTGGAGAAATGTTCTGACGGTGGTGACAGTAGAGCACGACTGTCTACGTGGCGCAATTGGCTAGCGCGTTCGGCTGTGAACCAAAACGTTGGAGGTTCTAGCCCTCCCGAGAGCGGTGTGTCTCTTTTTTTCTTTGCGCTGATAGCTTTGGAGAAACGTTCTGAGGGTGGTGAGAGTGGAACACGACTATCTCCGTGACGCAATTGGCTAGCGCGTTCGACTGTTAACCAAAAGGTTGGAGGTTCGAGCCCTCCGGAGAGCGGTGTGTCTCTTTTTTTTCTTTGCGCTGATAGCTTTCGAGGAGTGTTCTGATGGGGGTGAGAGTTGAGCACAACTGTTTTCGTGGCAGATTTGGCTAGCACAATCAACTGTTAACTGAAAGGTTGGAGGTTCGAGCCCTCCCGGGAGCAGTGTGTCGCTTTTTTTCTTTTCACTGATAGCTTTGGAGAAATGTTGTGATGGTGGTGAGAGTAGACCACGTTTATCTCCTTGGCGCAATTGGCTAGTGTGTTCAGCTGATAACCAAAAGGTTGGAGGTCGAGCCCTCCCATGAGTGGTGTGTTGCTTTTTTTCTTCGCGCTGATAGCTTTTCAGAAATGTTCTGACGGTGGTGAGAGTGAAGCACGAGTATCTCCGTGGCGCAATTGGCTAGCGCGATCGGCTGTTAACCAAAAGGTTGGAGGTTCGAGCCCTCCCGAGAACGGTGTGTCTCTTTTTCTTTGCGCTGATAGCTTTGGAGAATTGTTCTGAGGGTGGTGAGAGTGGAACAACACTATCTCCGTGACGCAATTGGCTAACGCGTTCGGCTGTTAACCAAAAGGTTGGAAGTTCGAGCCCTCCGGAGAGCAGTGTGTCTCTTTTTTTTCTTTCCGCTGATAGCTTTGGAGGAATGTTCTGACTGTGGTGACAGTGGAGCACGACTGTTTCCATGGCGGAATTGGCCAGCGCGATCAACTGTTAACTGAAAGGTTGGAGGTTCGAGCCCTCCCGGGAGCAGTGTGTCGCTTTTTTTCTTTGTGCTGATAGCTTTGGAGAAATGTTCTGATGGTGGTGAGAGTAGAGCACGACTACCTCCTTGGCGCAATTCGCTAGCGCGTTCGGCTGTGAGCCAAAACGTTGGAGGTTCGAGCCCTCCCGAGAGCGGTGTGTCTCTTTTTTCCTTGCGCTGATAGCTTTGTAGAAATGTTCTGACGGTGGTGAGAATGGAGCACGACTATTTCCGGGCCGCAAATGGCTAGCGCGTTCAGCTGTTAACCAAAAGGTTGGAGATTCGAGCCCTCCCGAGAGCGGTGTGTCTCTTTTTTTCTTTGCGCTGATAGCTTTGGAGAAATGTTCTGACGGTTGTGAGAGTAAAGCACGACTATCTCCTTGGCGCAATTGGCTAGCGCGTTCAGCTGTTAACCAAAAGGTTGGAGGTTCGAGCTCTCCCGAGAGCGGTGTATCTCTTTTTTCTTTGCGCTGACAGCTGTGGAGAAATGTTCTGACGGTGGTGACAGTAGAGCACGACTGTCTACGTGGCGCAATTGGCTAGCGCGTTCGGCTGTGAACCAAAAGGTTGGAGGTTCGAGCCCTCCGGAGAGCGGTATGTCTCTTTTTTCTTTGCGCTGATAGCTTTCGAGGAGTGTTCTGATGGGGGTGAGAGTTGAGTACAACTGTTTTCGTGGCAGATTTGGCTAGCGCAATCAACTGTTAACTGAAAGGTTGGAGGTTCGAGCCCTCCCATGAGCGGTGTGCCTCTTTTTTTCTTTGCGCTGATAGCTTTGTAGAAATGTTCTGACGGTGGTGAGAGTGGAGCACGAATATCTTCGTGGCGGAATCGGCTAGCGCGATCGGCTGTTAACCAAAAGGTTGGAGGTTGGAGCCCTCCCGAGAGCGGGGTGTCTATTTTTTCTTTGCGCTGATAGCTTTGTAGAAATGTTCTGACGGTGGTGAGAGTGGAGCACGAATATCTCTGTGGTGCAATCGGCTAGCGCGTTCGGCTGTGAACCAAAACCTTGGAGGTTCGAGCCCTCCCATGAGTGGTGTGTCGCTTTTTTTGCGCTGATAGATTTGGAGAAATGTTCTGATGGTGGTGAGAGTTGAGCACGAATATCTCCGTGGCGCAATTGGCTAGCACGTTCGGCTGTTAACCAAAACGTTGGAGGTTCGAGCCCTCCAGAGAGCGGTGTGTCTCTTTTTTTTCTTCGCGCTTATAGCTTTGGAGAAATATTCTGACCGTGGTGACAGTGGAGCACGACTGTCTCCGTGGCGCTATTGGCTAGCGCAATCGGCTGTTAACCGAAAGGTTGGAGGTTCGAGCCCTCCCGGGAACCGTGTGTCGTTTTCTTTATTTGTGCTGATAGATTTGCAGAAATGTTCTGACGGTAGTGAATGTAGAGCACGACTACCTCCTTGGTGCTATTGGCTAGCGCGTTCAACCGTTAACCAAAAGGTTGAAGGTTCGAGCCCTCCCGAGAGCAGTGTGTCTCTTTTTTCTTTGCGCTGACAGCTATGAAGAAATCTTCTGACGGTGGTGAGAGTGGAACACGACTATCACCGTGATGCGATTGCCTACCGCGTTCGGCTGTTAACCAAAAGTTTAGAGGTTCGAGCCCTCAGGAGAGTGGTGTGTCTCTTTTTTTTCTTTGCGCTGATAGCTTTGGAGAAATTTTCTGACGGTGGTGAGAGTGAAGCACGACTGTTTCCTTGGAAGAATTGGCTAGCGCGATCAACGGTTAACTGAAAGGTTGGAGGTGCGAGCCTTCCCGGGAGCAGTGTCTCGCTTTTTTTCTTTGCGCTGATAGCTTTGGAGAAATGTTCTGACGGTTATGAGAGTAGAGCACGACTATCTCCTTGGCGCAATTGGCTAGCGCGTTCAGCTGTTAACCAAAAGGTTGGAGGTTCGAGCCCTCCTGAGAGCGGTGTGTCTCTTTTTTTTCTTCGCGCTGATACCTTTGGAGGAATGTTCTGACGGTGGTGACAGTGGAGCACGACTGACTCATGGCAGAATCGGCCAGCGCGATCAACTGTTAACTGAAAGGTTGGAGGTTCGAGCCCTCCCGGGAGCAGTGTGTCGCTTTTTTTCTTTGCGCTGATAGCTTTGGAGAAATGTTCTGATGGTGGTGAGAGTAGAGCACGACTACCTCCTTGGCGCAATTGGCTAGCGCGTTCGGCTGTGAACCAAAACGTTGGAGGTTCGAGCCCTCCCGACAGCGGTTTGTCTCTTTTTTCTTTGCGCTGATAGCTTTGTAGAAATGTTCTGACGGTGATGAGATTGGAGCACGACTATTTCCGGGCCGCAAATGGCTAGCGCGATCGGCTTTTAACCAAAAGGTCGGAGGTTGGAGCCCTCCCGAGAGCGGGGTGTCTCTTTGTTTCTTTGCGCTGATAGCTTTGTAGAAATGTTCTGACGGTGGTGAGAGTGGAGCAAGAATATCTCTGTGGTGCAATTGGCTAGCGCGTTCGGCTGTGAACCAAAACCTTGGAGGTTCGAGCCCTCAGGAGAGCGGTGTGTCTTTTTTCTTTTTTGCGCTGATAGCTTTGGAGAAATGTTCTGACAGTGGTGAGAGTGAAGCACGACTGTTTCCTAGGAAAAATTGGCTAGCGCGATCAACGGTTAACTGAAAGGTTGGAGGTTCGAGCCTTCCCGGGAGCAGTGTGTCGCTTTTTTTCATTGCGCTGATAGCTTTGGAGAAATGTTCTGACGGTTGTGAGAGTAGAGCACGACTATCTCCTTGGCGCAATTCGCTAGCGCGTTCAGCTGTTAACCAAAAGGTTGGAGGTTCGAGCTCTCCCGAGAGCGGTGTGTCTTTTTTCTTTGCGCTGACAGCTGTGGAGAAATGTTCTGACGGTGGTGACAGTAGAGCACGACTGTCTACGTGGCGCAATTGGCTAGCGCGTTCGGCTGTGAACCAAAACGTTGGAGGTTCTAGCCCTCCCGAGAGCGGTGTGTCTCTTTTTTTCTTTGCGCTGATAGCTTTGGAGAAACGTTTTGAGGGTGGTGAAGTGGAACACGACTATCTCCGTGACGCAATTGGCTAGTGCGTTCGGCTGTTAATCAAAAGGTTGGAGGTTCGAGCCCTCCAGAGAGCGGTGTGTCTCTTTTTTTTCTTTGCGCTGATAGCTTTGGAGAAATGTTCTGACGGTGGTGAGAGTAGACCACGTTTATCTCCTTGGCGCAATTGGCTAGCGTGTTCAGCTGTTAACCAAAAGGTTGGAGGTAGAGCCCTCCCATGAGTGGTGTGTTGCTTTTTTTCTTCGCGCTGATAGCTTTTCAGAAATGTTCTGACGGTGTTGAGAGTGAAGCACGAGTATCTCCGTGGCGCAATTGGCTAGCGCGATCGACTGTTAATCAAAAGGTTGGAGGTTCGAGCTCTTCCGAGAGTGGTGTGTCTCTTTTTGTCTTTGCGCTGATAGCTTTGGAGAAACGTTCCGAGGGTGGAGAGAGTGGAACAAGACTGTCTCCTTGGCGCCATTGGCTAGCGCGTTCAGATGTCAACCAAAAGGTTGGAGGTTCGAGGCCTCTCGAGAGCGGTAAGTCTCTTTTTTTTGCGCTAACAGCCGTAGAGAAATGTTCTGACGGTGATGAGAGTAGAGCTCGACTGTCTACGTGGCGCAATTGGCTAGCACGATCGGCTGTTAACCAAAAGGTTGGAGGTTCGAGCCCTGCCATGAGCGGTGTGTCTTTTTTTCTTTGAACTGATAGCTTTGGAGAAATGTTCTGAGGGTGGTGAGAGTGGAGCATGACTGTTTCCGTCGCAGAATTGGCCAGCGCGATCAACTGTTAAATGAAAGGTTGGAGGTTCGAGCCCTCCCGAGAGCAGTGTGTCGCTTTTTTTCTTTGCGCTGATAGCTTTGGAGAAATGTTCTGATGATGGAGAAAGTAGAACGCGACTATCTCCTTGGCGCCATTGGCTAGCGTGTTCAGCTGTTAACCAAAAGGTTGGAGGTTCGAGCCCTCTCGAGAGCGGTGTGTCTCTTTTTTCTTTGGGCTGACAGCTGTGGAGAAATGTTCTGACGGTGGTGAGAGTAGAGTGCGACGGTCTACGTGGCGCAATTGGCTAGCACGATCGGCTGCTAACCAAAAGGTTGGATGTTCGAGCCCTGCCATGTGCGATGTGTCGCTTTTTTTCTTTGTGCTGATACCTTTGGGGAAATCTGACGGTGGTGAGAGTGGAGCACGACTATATACGGGGCGCAATTGGCTAGCGCAATCGGCTGTTAACCGAAAGTTTGGAGGTTCGAGCCCTCCCAGGAGCAGTGTGTCGCTTTTTTTCTTTGCGCTGATAGCTTTGGAGAAATGTTCTGACGGTGGTGAGAGTAAAACACGACTATCTCCTTGGCGCCATTGGCTAGCGCGTTCAGCTGTTAACCAAAAGGTTGGAGGTTCGAGCCCTCTCGAGAGGGGTGTGTTTCTTTTTTCTTTGCGCTGACAGCTGTGGAGAAATGTTCTGACGGTGGTGAGAGTAGAGCACGACTGTCTCCGTGACGCAATTGGCTAGCACGTTCGGCTTTTAACGGAAAGGTTGGAGGTTCGAGCCCTCCCATGAGCGGTGTGTCGCTTTTTTTGCGCTGATAGCTTTGAAGAAATCTTCTGGCGGTGGTGAGAGTGGAGCACCACTATCTCTGGGGCGCATTTGGCTAGAGCGTTCAGCTGTTAACCTAAAGGTTTGAGGTTCGAGCCCTCCCGAGAGCGGTGTGTCTCTTTTTTTTCTTTGCGCTGATAGCTTTGTAGAAATGTTCAGACGGTGGTGAGAAACGAGCACGAATATCTCCGTGGCGCAATTGGCTAGCGCGTTCGGCTGTGAACCAAAACGTTGGAGGTTCGAGCCCTCCCGACAGCGGTGTGTCTCTTTTTTTTCTTCGCACTGATAGCTTTGGAGAAATGTTCTGAAGGGGGTGAGAGTGGAACACGACTATCTCCGTGACGCAACTGGCTAGCGCGTTCGGCTGTTAACCAAAAGGGTTGGAGGTTCGAGCCCTCCGGAGAGCGGTGTGTGTCTTTTTTTTCTTTGCGCTAATAGCTTTGGAGGAATGTTCTGATGGTGGTGAGAGTGTAGCATGACTGTTTCCGTGGCAGAATTGGCTAGCGTGATGAACTGTTAACTGAAAGGTTGGAGGTTCGAGCCCTCCCGGGAGCAGTGTGTCGCTTTTTTTGTTTGCGCTGATAGCTTTGGAGAAATGTTCTGACGGTGGTGAGAGTAAAACACGACTATCTCCTTGCGCCAATGGCTAGCGCGTTCAGCTGTTAACCAAAAGGTTGGAGGTTCGAGCCCTCTCGAGAGCGGTGTGTCTCTTTTTTCTTTGCGCTGACAGCTGTGGAGAAATGTTCTGACGGTGGTGAGAGTAGAGCACGACTGTGTCCGTGGCGCAATTGGCTAGCGCAATCGGCTGTTAACCGAAAGTTTGAAGGTTCGAGCTCTCCCGGGAGCAGTGTGTCGCTTTTTTTCTTTGCGCTGATACCTTTGAGCAATGTTATGACCGTGGTGAGAATAGAGCACGACTATCTCCGGGGCGCAATTGGCTAGCGCGTTCAGCTGTTAACCAAAAGGTTGGAGGTTCGAGCCCTCCCGAGAGCGGTGTGTCTCTTTTTTTCTTTGCGCTGATAGCTTTGTAGAAATGTTCTGTCGATGGTGGGAGTGGAGCACGACTGTCTCTGTGGCGCAATTGGCTAGCGCGGTCGGCTGTTAACCAGAAGTTTGGAGGTTCGAGCCCTCCCGAAAGCGGTGTGTCTCTGTTTTTCTTTGCGCTTATAGCTTTGGAGAAACGTTCTGAGGGTGGCGAGAGTGGAACACGACTATCTCCGTGACGCAATAAGCTAGCGCGTTCAGCTGTTAACCAAAGGTTGGAGGTTCGAGCCCTCCGGAGAGCGGTGTGTCTCTCTCTTTTCTTTGCGCTAATAGCTTTGGAGGAATGTTCTGATGGTGGTGAGAGTGTAGCACGACTGTTTCCGTGGCAGAATTGGCTAGCGTGATCAACTGTTAACTGAAAGGTTGGAGGTTCGAGCCCTCCCGGGAGCAGTGTGTCGCTTTTTTTCTTTGCGCTGATAGCTTTGGAGAAATGTTCTGACGGTGGTGAGAGAAGAACACGACTATCTCCTTGGCGCCATTGGCTAGTGCGTTCAGCTGTTAACCAAAACGTCGGAGGTTCGAGCCCTTTCGAGAGCGGTGTGTCTCTTTTTTTTGCGCTGACAGCTGTGGAGAAATGTTCTGACAGTGGTGAGAGTAGAGCACGACTGTCTACGTGGCGCTATTGGCTAGCACGATCGGCTGCTAACCGAAAGGTTGGAGGTTTCGAGTTCTGCCATAAGCTGTGTGTCGCTTTTCTTTCTTTGCGCTGATACCTTTGGAGAAATATTCTGACGGTGGTGAGAGTAGAACACCGCTGTCTCCTTGGCGCCATTGGCTAGCGCGTTCAGCTGTTAACCAAAAGGTTGGAGGCTCAAGCCCTCCCGAGAGCGGTGTGTCTCTTTTTTTCTTTGCGCTGATAGCTTTGTATAATTGTTCTGACGATGTTGAGAGTGGAGCACGACTGTCTCCGTGGCGCAATTGGCTAGCGCGATCGGCTGTTAATCAAAAGGTTGGAGGTTCGAGCCCTTCGAGAGCGGTGTGTCTCTTTTTGTCTTCGCGCTGATAGCTTTGGAGAAACGTTCTGAGGGTGGTGAGGGTGGAACACGACTGACTCCTTGGCGCCATTGGCTAGCGCGTTCAGCTGTTAACCAAAAGGTTAGAGGTTCGAGCCCTCCCGAGAGCAGTGTGTCTCTTTTTTCTTTGCGCTGACAGCTATGAAGAAATGTTCTGATGGTGGTGAGAGTGGAACACGACAATTTCCGGGCCGCAATTGGCTAGCGCGTTCAGCTGTTAACCAAAAGGTTGGAGGTTCGAGCTCTCCCGAGAGTGGTGTGTCTGTGTTTTGTTTGCGCTGACAGCTGTGGAGAAATGTTCTGACGGTGGTGACAGTAGAGCACGACTGTCTACGTGGCGCAATTGGCTAGCGCGTTCGGCGATGAACCAAAACGTTGGAGGTTCTAGCCCTGCCGAGAGCGGTGTGTCTCTTTTTTTCTTTGCGCTGATAGCTTTGGAGAAACGTTCTGAGGGTGGTGAGAGTGGAACACGACTATCTCCGTGACGCAATTGGCTAGCGCGTTCGGCTGTTAACCAAAAGGTTGGTGGTTCGAGCCCTCCGGAGAGCGGTGTGTCTCTTTTTTTTCTTTGCGCTGATAGCTTTCGAGGAGTGTTCTGATGGGGGTGAGAGTTGAGCACAACTGTTTTCGTGGCAGATTTGTCTAGCACAATCAACTGTTAACTGAAAGGTTGGAGGTTCGAGCCCTCCCGGGAGCAGTGTGTCGCTTTTTTTCTTTGCGCTGATAGCTTTGGAGAAATGTTCTGACGGTGGTGAGAGTAGTCCACGTTTATCTCCTTGGCGCAATTGGCTAGCGTGTTCAGCTGTTAACCAAAAGGTTGGAGGTCGAGCCCTCCCATGAGTGGTGTGTTGCTTTTTTTCTTCGCGCTGATAGCTTTTCAGAAATGTTCTGACGGTGGTGAAAGTGGAGCACGAGTATCTCCGTGGCGCAATTGGCTAGCGCGATCGGCTGTTAACCAAAAGGTTGGAGGTTCGAGCCCCCCCGAGAACGGTGTGTCTCTTTTTTTCTTTGCGCTGATAGCTTTAGAGAAATGTTCTGAGGGTGGTGAGAGTGGAACAACACTATCTCCGTGACGCAATTGGTTAACGCGTTCGGCTGTTAACCAAAAGGTTGGAAGTTCGAGCCTTCCGGAGAGCAGTGTGTCTCTTTTTTTTCTTTCCGCTGATAGCTTTGGAGGAATGTTCTGACGGTGGTGACAGTGGAGCACGACTGTTTCCATGGCAGAATTGGCCAGCGCGATCAACTGTTAACTGAAAGGTTGGAGGTTCGAGCCCTCCCGGGAGCAGTGTGTCGCTTTTTTTCTTTGCGCTGATAGCTTTGGAGAAATTTATTTATTTATTATTTATTTCAAATACCCTCAGGGTACAAACGTACATTGAAGAGGGGAGGGGCAAAGAAGAAAGTTAACACGTAATAATAACTTAAATAAAAACTTGGTTATAGTTTTAAAAATACAGAAATGAATTATCACGATGACGCTTTAAACAAATATCAGTTACAAGAACAAAGGCCAATGAACCAAAATGAATAACACAGCAATCAAAACACTGGACTGTCCTGGAAGAATTACAAGATTTTATCATTGGATGCACTGCCAAAAGAGATATAATGAAAAAAAAAAAAAAAAAAAAATAATGTACAAAAAGTAGCCACTCGCAAAACTAGAATACGAGAAGCATTAAAAAAAAAAAAAAAAAAAAATTAAAGGTATGAAAACAAACACTGAACGATGTTAACTCGAAATGAAACTTCGAAGTGCGATTTTGAAATTATTGGTGTTAGTTATGCTTGTGAGTGATGCAGGCAGATTGTTCCAGTCTCTGGTCGTTGTGGGGAGAAATGAGTGTGAAAAGCCGACGGTGTTGCTGTGTGGAATGTTTACCTTTTGGCGATGGTCGATGCGGGATGAAATGTACGGCGGTGGCTGAAGAAGCATAGAATGTAAATATGAATTGTGGTAGTAGATTTTATGGAAAAGATAGAGTCGAGATAGTTTTCGGCGATGTGATAGCAATGGAAGGTGTAGAATGTCTTTCATGTTAGTAACACTCGCAGTTCTTTGGTAATTGTTTAAAATGAAGCGGACTGAGCGATTTTGTATTTTTTCTAGTAATTTTATGTGGTTCTGATATCCGGTGTCCCATACTGACGATGCATACTCAAGCTTCGGACGAATGAAAGTTGTGTACAGTAGTAGTTTTAATGAAGATGGCGCTTGAGGAAACTTCCGGCGAAAATATCCTAATGTGCTAGTGGCCTTGGTGGCTATGTAATCAATATGAGTTTTCCATGAAAGGTTATTGGTAATATGGACACCCAAGTATTTGTACGATGTTACGCATTCTAGTGGGATGTTATTAAGTGTGTAAGTAGGGGAAGTCACTTCAGCACTGGAAATCCTCATACTTTTGCATTTTCTAACGTTTAATTCCATACGCCATAATTGACACCATTTAGTTATGTTATTAAGATCTTCCTGAATTAGTGAAATGTCTGCGGCATCCGTCACCTTTCTATACAAGACGCAGTCATCTGCAAACAGGCATATTTTCGAAGAGACATTAGTAGGCAAATCATTAATATAGATTAGGAATAGTAAGGGACCAAGCACAGACCCTTGCGGGACACCAGAATCAACAGGAATCAATGAGGAGTTAACGTCGTTAGCGGCTACAAACTGAACACGTGATGTTAGAAAGGCGCGAATCCAATTAATTACAGCTGTGTCGATGTTTAGAACGCTTAGTTTATGAAGTAGCAGTGCATGGTTCACTTTGTCGAATGCTTTAGAGAAGTCGAGAAATATACAATCTGTTAAAAAACCGCCATCTAGATTAGAGTGGAGAAAATGAGTGAAGGCTATGAGCTGAGTGTCACAGGAAAAGTTTTTGCGAAATCCATGCTGCGAAGCTGTGAAGAAGTTGTTATGTTCGAGAAAATTAACCAGATGTGTGTAAATTATATGCTCCATAATTTTGCAAGGCACTGATGTAAGAGAAATCCGTCTATAATTTTGTGGGTCATGGGATGGTCCTGATTTGTAAATAGGGATGACTCTGCCAGTTTTCCAGTCAAACGGTAAGGTACCCGAGTTGTAAGATTGCGAGTAAATATGTTCTAGTATGATTGAGCAATATTCAGCAGTGTTTTTTAAAAAGATTGCATTGATTTCGTCTACCCCGCATGATGCTTTAGATGGTGGTGAGAGTAGAGCACGACTACCTCCTTGGCGCAATTGGCTAGCGCGTTCAGCTGTTAACCAAAAGGTTGGAGGTTCGAGCCCTCCCGAGAGCAGTGTGTCTCTTTTTTCTTAGCGCGGACAGGTATGGAGAAATGTTCTGACGGTAGTTAGAGTGGAACACGACTATCTCCGTGACGCAATTGGCTAGCGCGTTCAGCTGTTAACCAAAAGTTTGGAGGTTCGAGCCCTCCGGAGAGCGGTGTGTCTCTTTTTTTTCTTTGCGCTGATAGCTTTGGAGAAATGTTCTGACGGTGGTGATAGTGGAGCACGACTGTTTTCGTGGCGCAACTGGCTAGCGCGTTCGGCTGTGAACCAAAACGTTGAAGGTTCGAGCCCTCCCATGAGCAGTGTGTCGCTTTTTTCTTTGCACTGATAAATTTGGAGAAATGTTCTGATGGTGGTGAGAGTTGAGCACGAATATCTCCGTGGTGCAATTGGCTAGCGCGTTCGGCTGTTCACGGATAAGTTGGAGGTTCGAGCCCTCCCATGAGCGGTGTGTCGCTTTTTGCGCTGATAGCTTTGGAGAAATGTTCTAGCAGTGGTGAGATTGGAGCACGACTATTTCCGGGCCGCAAATGGCTAGTGCGTTCAGCTGTTAACCAAAAGGTTGAAGGTTCGAGCCCTCCCGAGGGCGGTGTGTCTCTTTTTTTCTTTGCGCTGATAGCTTTGTAGAAATGTTCTGACGGTGGTGAGAGTGGAGCACGACTATCTCCGGGGCGCAACTGGCTAGCGCATTCAGCTGTTAACCAAAAGGTTGGAGGTTCAAGCCCTCCCGAGAGCGGTGTGTCTCTTTTTTCTTTGCGCTGATAGCGTTGTAGAAATGTTCTGACAGTGGCGAGAGTGGAGCACGACTATCTCCGGGGCGCAATTGGCTAGCGCATTCAGCTGTTAACCAAAAGGTTGGAGGTTCGAGCCCTCCCGAGAACGGTGTGTCTCTTTTTTTATTTGCGCTGATAGCTCTGTAGAAATGTTCTGACGATGGTGAAAGTGGAGCACGACTGTCTCCGTGGCGCAATTGGCTAGCGCGATCGAGTGTTAATCAAAAGGTTGGAGGTTCGAGCTCTTCCGAGAGTGGTGTGTCTTTTTTTGTCTTTGCGCTGATAGCTTTGGAGAAACGTTCTGAGGGTGGTGAGAGTGGAACAAGACTGTCTCCTTGGCGCCATTGGCTAGCGCGTTCAGATGTCAACCAAAAGGTTGGAGGTTCGAGCCCTCTCGAGAGCGGTGTGTCTCTTTTTTCTTTGCGCTAACAGCTGTGGAGAAATGTTCTGACGGTGATGAGAGTAGAGCACGACTGTCTACGTGGCGCAATTGGCTAGCACGATCGGCTGTTAACCAAAAGGTTGGAGGTTCGAGCCCTGCCATGAGCGGTGTGTCGCTTTTTTTTGCGCTGAGAGCTTTGGAGGAATGTTCTGACGGTGGTGAGAGTGGAACCCGACTCTCTCCGTGGCGCAATTGGCTAGCGCGATCGGCTGTTAACCGAAAGTTTCGAGGTTCGAGCTCTCCCGGAAGCGGTGTGTCGCTTTTTTTTGCGCTGATACCTTTGAGGAATGTTATGACAGTGGTAAGAACAGAGCACGACTATCTCCGGGGCGCAATTGGCTAGCGCGATCGGCTGTTAACCAAAAGGTTCGAGGTTCAAGCCCTCCCGAGAGTGGTGTGTATCTTTTTTTCTTTGCGCTGATAGCTTTGGAGAAATGTTCTGAGGGTGGTGAGAGTGGACCACTACTGTTTCCGTGGCAGAATTGGCCAGCGCGATCAACTGTTAAATGAAAGGTTTGAGGTTCGAGCCCTCCCGGGAGCTGTGTGTCGCTTTTTTTCTTTGCGCTGATAGCTTTGGAGAAATGTTCTGACGATGGTGAAAGTAGAACGCGACTATCTCCTTGGCGCCATTGGCTAGCGCGTTCAGCTGTTAACCAAAAGGTTGGAGGTTCGAGCCCTCCTGAGAGCAGTGTGTCTCTTTTTTTTCTTTGCGCTGATGGCTTTGTAGAAATGTTCAGACGGTGGTGAGAGTGGAGCACGAATATCTCCGTGGCGCAATTGGCTAGCGCGTTCGGCTGTGAACCAAAACTTTGGAGGTTCGAGCCCTCGCGAGAGCGGTGTGTCTCTTTTTTCTTTGCGCTGATAGCTTTGTAGAAATGTTCTCACGGTGGTGAGAGTGGAGCATGACTGTCTCCGTGGCGCAATTGGCTAGCGCAATCGGCTGTTAACCGAAAGTTTGGAGGTTCGAGCCCTCCCGGGAGCAGTGTGTCGCTTTTTTTCTTTGCGCTGATAGCTTTGGAGAAATGTTCTGACGGTGGTGAGAGTAAAACACGACTATCTCCTTGGCGCCATTGGCTAGCGCGTTCAGCTGTTAACCAAAAGGTTGGAGGTTCGAGCCCTCTCGAAAGCGGTGTGTCTCTTTTTTCTTTGCGCTGACAGCTGTGGAGAAATGTTCTCACGGTGGTGACAGTAGAGCACGACTGTCTACGTGGCGCAATTGGCTAGCACGATCGGCTGTTAACCAAAAGATTAGAGGTTCAAGCCCCGCCATGAGCGGTGTGTCGCTTTTTTTTCTTTGCGCTGCTACCTTTGGAGAAATGTTCTGACCATAGTGAGAGTGGAGCACGACTGTCTCCGTGACGCAATTGGCTAGCGCGTTCGGCTGTTAACGGAAATGTTGGAGGTTCGAGCCCTTCCATGAGCAGTGTGTCGCTTTTTTTGCGCTGATAGCTTTGGAGAAATGTTCTGACGGTGGTGAGAGTGGAGCACGACTATCTCCGGGGCGCAATTGGCTAGCGCGATCGGCTGTTAACCAAAAGGTTGGAGGTTCGAGCCCTCTCGAGAGCGGTGTGTCTCTTTTTTTCTTTGCGCTGATAGCTTTGGAGAAACGTTCTGAGGGTGGTGAGAGTGGAACACGACTATCTCCATGACGCAATTGGCTAGCGCGTTCAGCTGTTAACCAAAAGGTTGGAGGTTCAAGCCCTCCGGAGAGCGGTGTGTCTCTTTTTTCCTTTGAACTGATAGCTTTGGAGAAATGTTCTGACGGTGGTTAGAGTAGAGCACGACTGTCTACGTGGCGCAATTGGCTAGCACGATCGGCTTTCAACGGAAAGGTTGGAGGTTCGAGCCCTCCCATGAGTGGTGTGTCTCTTTTTTTCTTTGCGCTGATAGCTTTGGAGGAATGTTCTGACGGTGGTGAGAGTGGAGCACGAATATCTCCGTCGCGCAACTGGCTAGCGCGTTCGGCTGTGAACCAAAACGTTGAAGGTTCGAGCCCTCCCATGAGCAGTGTGTCGCTTTTTTCTTTGCACTGAAAGATTTGGAGAAATGTTCTGACGGGTGCGATAGTGGAGCACGAATATCTCCGTGGCGCAATTGGCTAGCGCGTTCGGCTGTGAACCAAAACTTTGGAGGTTCGAGCCCTCGCGATAGCGGTGTGTCTCTTTTTTCTTTGCACTGATAGCTTTGTAGAAATGTTCTCATGGTGGTGAGAGTGGAGCATGACTGTCTCCGTGGCGCAATTGGCTAGCGTAATCGGCTGTTAACCGAAAGTTTGGAGGTTCGAGCCCTCCCGGGAGCAGTGTGTCGCTTTTTTTCTTTGCGCTGATAGCTTTGGAGAAATGTTCTGACGGTGGTGAGAGTAAAACACGACTATCTCCTTGGCGCCATTGGCTAGCGCGTTCAGCTGTTAACCAAAAGGTTGGAGGTTCGAGCCCTCTCGAGAATGGTGTGTCTCTTTTTTCTTTGCGCTGACAGCTGTGAAGAAATGTTCTCACGGTGGTGACAGTAGAGCACGACTGTCTACGTGGCGCAATTGGCTAGCACGATCGGCTGTTAACCAAAAGATTGGAGGTTCAAGCCCCGCCATGAGCGGTGTGTCGCTTTTTTTTCTTTGCGCTGCCACCTTTGGAGAAATGTTCTGACCATAGTGAGAGTGGGGCACGACTGTGTCCGTGACGCAATTGGCTAGCGCGTTCGGCTGTTAACGGAAATGTTGGAGGTTCGAGCCCTTCCATGAGCAGTGTGTCGCTTTTTTTTGCGCTGATAGCTTTGGAGAAATGTTCTGACGGTGGTGAGAGTGGAGCACGACTATCTCCGGGGCGCAATTGGCTAGCGCGATCGGCTGTTAACCAAAAGGTTGGAGGTTCGAGCCCTTTAAAGAGTGGTGTGTCTCTTTTTTTCTTTGCGCTGATAGCTTTGGAGAAATGTTCTGACGGTGGTGAGAGTAGAACAGGACTGTCTCCTTGGCGCCATTGGCTAGCGCGTTCTGATGTCAACTAAAAGGTTGGAGGTTCGAGCCCTCTCGAGAGCGGTGTGTCTCTTTTTTTCTTGCGCTGACAGCTTTGGAGAAACGTTCTGACGGTGGTGAGAGTGGAGCACGACTGTCTACGTGGCGCAATTGGCTAGCACGATCGGCTGTTAACCAAAAGGTTGGAGGTTCGAGCCCTGCCATGTGCGGTGTGTCGCTTTTTTTTCTTTGTGCTGAGAGCTTTGGAGGAATGTTCTGACGGTGGTGAGAGTGGAACCCGACTCTCTCCGTGGCGCAATTGGCTAGCGCGATCGGCTGTTAACCGAAAGTTTCGAGGTTCGAGCTCTCCCGGAAGCGGTGTGTCGCTTTTTTTGCGCTGATAGCTTTGAGGAATGTTATGACAGTGGTAAGAATAGAGCTCGACTATCTCCGGGGCGCAATTGGCTAGCGCGATCGGCTGTTAACCAAAAGGTTCGAGGTTCGAGCCCTCCCGAGAGTGGTGTGTCTCTTTTTTTCTTTGCGCTGATAGCTTTGGAGAAATGTTCTGAGGGTGGTGAGAGTGGACCACGACTGTTTCCGTGGCAGAATTGACCAGCGCGATCAACTGTTAAATGAAAGGTTGGAGGTTCGAGCCCTCCCGGGAGCAGTGTGTCGCTTTTTTTCCCTGATAGCTTTGGAGAAATGTTCTGACGATGGTGAAAGTAGAACGCGACTATCTCCTTGGCGCCATTGGCTAGCGCGTTCAGCTGTTAACCAAAAGGTTGGAGGTTCGAGCCTCTCGAGAGCGGTGTGTCCCTTTTTTCTTTGCGCTGACAGCTGTGGAGAAATGTTCTGGCGGTGGTGAGAGTAGAGTGCGACGGTCTACGTGGCGCAATTGGCAAGCACGATCGGCTGCTAACCAAAAGGTTGGAGGTTCGAGCCCTGCCATGTGCGATGTGTCGCTTTTTGTCTTTGCGCTGATACCTTTGGAGAAATCTTCTGGCGGTGGTGAGAGTGGAGCACCACTATCTCTGGGTCGCAATTGGCTAGAGCATTCAGCTGTTAACCTAAAGGTTTGAGGTTCGAGCCCTCCCGAGAGCGGTGTGTCTTTTTTTTCTTTGCGCTGATAGCTTTGTAGAAATGTTCAGATGGTGGTGAGAGTGGAGCACGAATATCTCCGTGGCGCAATTGGCTAGCGCGTTCGGCTGTGAACCAAAACGTTGGAGGTTCGAGCCCTCCCGAAAGCGGTGTGTCTCTTTTTTTTCTTCGCACTGATAGCTTTGGAGAAATGTTCTGAAGGTGGTGAGAGTGGAACACGACTATCTCCGTGACGCAATTGGCTAGCACGTTCGGCTGTTAACCAAAAGAGTGGAGGTTCGAGCCCTCCGCAGAGCGGTGTGTCTCTTTTTTTTCTTTGCGCTAATAGCTTTGGAGGAATGTTCTGATGGTGGTGAGAGTGTAGCACGACTGTTTCCGTGGCAGAATTGGCTAGCGTGATCAACTGTTAACTGAAAGTTTGGAGGTTCGAGCCCTCCCGGGAGCAGTGTGTCGCTTTTTTTCTTTGCGCTGATAGCTTTGGAGAAATGTTCTGACGGTGGTGAGAGTAGAACACGACTATCTCCTTGGCGCCATTGGCTAGTGCGTTCAGCTGTTAACGAAAAGGTCGGAGGTTCGAGCCCTTTCGAGAGCGGTGTGTCTCTTTTTTCTTTGCGCTGACAGCTGTGGAGAAATGTTCTGACGGTGGTGAGAGTGGAGCACGACTATCTCCGGGGCGCAATTGGCTAGCGCATTCAGCTGTTAACCAAAAGGTTGGAGGTTCGAGCCCTCCCGAGAGCGGTGTGTCTCTTTTTTTATTTGCGCTGATAGCTCTGTAGAAATGTTCTGACGATGGTGAGAGTGGAGCACGACTGTCTCCGTGGCGCAATTGGCTAGCGCGATTGACTGTTAATCAAAAGGTTGGAGGTTCGAGCTCTTCCGAGAGTGGTGTGTCTCTTTTTGTCTTTGCGCTGATAGCTTTGGAGAAACGTTCTGAGGGTGGTGAGAGTGGAACAAGACTGTCTCCTTGGCGCCATTGGCTAGCGCGTTCTGATGTCAACTAAAAGGTTGGAGGTTCGAGCCCTCTCGAGAGCGGTGTGTCTCTTTTTTCTTTGCGCTAACAGCTGTGGAGAAATGTTCTGACAGTGATGAGAGTAGAGCACGACTGTCTACGTGGCGCAATTGGCTAGCACGATCGGCTGTTAACCAAAAGGTTGGAGTTTCGAGCCCTGCCATGAGCGGTGTGTCGCTTTTTTTTGCGCTGAGAGCTTTGGAGGAATGTTCTGACGGTGGTGAGAGTGGAACCCGACTCTCTCCGTGGCGCAATTGGCTAGCGCGATCGGCTGTTAACCGAAAGTTTCGAGGTTCGAGCTCTCCCGGAAGCGGTGTGTTGCTTTTTTTGCGCTGATACCTTTGAGGAATGTTATGACAGTGGTAAGAATAGAGCACGACTATCTCCGGGGCGCAATTGGCTAGCGCGATCGGCTGTTAACCAAAAGGTTCGAGGTTCGAGCCCTCCCGAGAGTGGTGTGTCTCTTTTTTTCTTTGCGCTGATAGCTTTGGAGAAATGTTCTGAGGGTGGTGAGAGTGGACCACTACTGTTTCCGTGGCAGAATTGGCCAGTGCGATCAACTGTTAAATGAAAGGTTTGAGGTTCGAGCCCTCCCGGGAGCAGTGTGTCGCTTTTTTTCTTTGCGCTGATAGCTTTGGAGAAATGTTCTGACGATGGTGAAAGTAGAACGCGACTATCTCCTTGGCGCCATTGGCTAGCGCGTTCAGCTGTTAACCAAAAGGTTGGAGGTTCGAGCCCTCTCGAGAGCGGTGTGTCTCTTTTTTTTCTTTGCGCTGATGGCTTTGTGGAAATGTACAGACGGTGGTGAGAGTGGAGCACGAATATCTCCGTGGCGCAATTGGCTAGCGCGTTCGGCTGTGAACCAAAACTTTGGAGGTTCGAGCCCTCGCGACAGCGGTGTTTCTCTTTTTTTTTGCGCTGATAGCTTTGTAGAAATGTTCTCACGGTGGTGAGAGTGGAGCATGACTGTCTCCGTGGCGCAATTGGCTAGCGCAATCGGCTGTTAACCGAAAGTTTGGAGGTTCGAGCCCTCCCGGGAGCAGTGTGTCGCTTTTTTTCTTTGCGCTGATAGCTTTGGAGAAATGTTCTGACGGTGGTGAGATTGGAGCACGACTGTCTACGTGGCGCAATTGGCTAGCACGATCGGCTGTTAACCAAAAGGTTGGAGGTTCGAGCCCTGCCATGTGCGGTGTGTCGCTTTTTTTTCTTTGTGCTGAGAGCTTTGGAGGAATGTTCTGACGGTGGTGAGAGTGGAACCCGACTCTCTCCGTGGCGCAATTGGCTAGCGCGATCGGCTGTTAACCGAAAGTTTCGAGGTTCGAGCTCTCCCGGAAGCGGTGTGTCGCTTTTTTTTTGCGGTGATAGCTTTGAGGAATGTTATGACAGTGGTAAGAATAGAGCTCGACTATCTCCGGGGCGCAATTGGCTAGCGCGATCGGCTGTTAACCAAAAGGTTCGAGGTTCGAGCCCTCCCGAGAGTGGTGTGTCTCTTTTTTTCTTTGCGCTGATAGCTTTGGAGAAATGTTCTGAGGGTGGTGAGAGTGGACCACGACTGTTTCCGTGGCAGAATTGACCAGCGCGATCAACTGGTAAATGAAAGGTTGGAGGTTCGAGCCCTCCCGGGAGCAGTGTGTCGCTTTTTTTCTTTGCGCTGATAGCTTTGGAGAAATGTTCTGACGATGGTGAAAGTAGAACGCGACTATCTCCTTGGCGCCATTGGCTAGCGCGTTCAGCTGTTAACCAAAAGGTTGGAGGTTCGAGCCCTCTCGAGAGCGGTGTGTCCCTTTTTTCTTTCCGCTGACAGCTGTGGAGAAATGTTCTGACGGTGGTGAGAGTAGAGTGCGACGGTCTACGTGGCGCAATTGGCTAGCACGATCGGCTGCTAACCAAAAGGTTGGAGGTTCGAGCCCTGCCATGTGCGATGTGTCGCTTTTTTTCTTTGCGCTGATACCTTTGGGGAAATCTTCTGACGGTGGTGAGAGTGGAGCACGACTATATCCGGGGCGCAATTGGCTAGAGCGTTCAGCTGTTAACCAAAAGGTTGGAGGTTCGAGCCCTCCCGAGAGCGGTGTGTCTCTTTTTTTTCTTTGCGCTGATGGCTTTGTAGAAATGTTCAGACGGTGGTGAGAGTGGAGCACGAATATCTCCGTGGCGCAATTGGCTAGCGCGTTTGGCTGTGAACCAAAACTTTGGAGGTTCGAGCCCTCGCGAGAGCGGTGTGTCTCTTTTTTCTTTGCGCTGATAGCTTTGTAGAAATGTTCTCACGGTGGTGACAGTGGAGCATGACTGTCTCCGTGGCGCAATTGGCTAGCGCAATCGGCTGTTAACCGAAAGTTTGGAGGTTCGAGCCCTCCCGGGAGCAGTGTGTCGCTTTTTTTCTTTGCGCTGATAGCGTTGGAGAAATGTTCTGACGGTGGTGAGAGTAAAACACGACTATCTCCTTGGCGCCATTGGCTAGCGCGTTCAGCTGTTAACCAAAAGGTTGGAGGTTCGAGCCCTCTCGAGAGCGGTGTGTCTCTTTTTTCTTTGCGCTGACAGCTGTGGAGAAATGTTCTGACGGTGGTGAGAGTAGAGCACGACTGTCTCCGTGACGCAATTGGCTAGCCCGTTCGGCTTTTAACGGAAAGGTTGGAGGTTCGAGCCCTCCCATGAGCGGTGTGTCGCTTTTTTTGCGCTGATAGCTTTGGAGAAATCTTCTGGCGGTGGTGAGAGTGGAGCACCACTATCTCTGGGTCGCAATGGGCTAGAGCGTTCAGCTGTTAACCTAAAGGTTTGAGGTTCGAGCCCTCCCGAGAGCGGTGTGTCTCTTTTTTTCTTTGCGCTGTTAGCTTTGTAGAAATGTTCAGACGGTGGTGAGAGTGGAGCACGAATATCTCCGTGGCGCAATTGGCTAGCGCGTTCGGCTGTGAACCAAAACGTTGGAGGTTCGAGCCCTCCCGACAGCGGTGTGTCTCTTTTTTTTCTTCGCACTGATAGCTTTGGAGAAATGTTCTGAAGGTGGTGAGAGTGGAACACGACTATCTCCGTGACGCAATTGGCTAGCACGTTCGGCTGTTAACCAAAAGAGTGGAGGTTCGAGCCCTCCGCAGAGCGGTGTGTCTCTTTTTTGTCTTTGCGCTAATAGCTTTGGAGGAATGTTCTGATGGTGGTGAGAGTGTAGCACGACTGTTTCCGTGGCACAATTGGCTAGCGTGATCAACTGTTAACTGAAATTTTGGAGGTTCGAGCCCTCCCGGGAGCAGTGTGTCGCTTTTTTTCTTTGCGCTGATAGCTTTGGAGAAATGTTCTGACGGTGGTGAGAGTAGAACACGACTATCCTTGGCGCCATTGGCTAGTGCGTTCAGCTGTTAACGAAAAGGTCGGAGGTTCGAGCCCTTTCGAGAGCGGTGTGTCTCTTTTTTCTTTGCGCTGACAGCTGTGGAGAAATGTTCTGACGGTGGTGAGAGTAGAGCACGACTGTCTACGTGGCGCAATTGGCTAGCACGATCGGCTGTTAACCAAAAGGTTAGAGGTTCGAGCCCTGCCA
Organism: Rhipicephalus microplus; assembly: GCF_043290135.1. Classification (NCBI taxonomy): domain Eukaryota; kingdom Metazoa; phylum Arthropoda; class Arachnida; order Ixodida; family Ixodidae; genus Rhipicephalus; species Rhipicephalus microplus. The sequence goes on along the minus strand of NC_134703.1, from coordinate 203,798,055 downwards.
TGACCAGTGTGTCACTTTTTTTTCTTTGCACTGATAGCTTTGGAGAAATGTTCTGACCATGATGAGAGTGGATCACGACTGTCTCCGTGAAGCCATTGGCTAGCACGTTCGGCTTTTAACGGAAAGGTTGGAGGTTCGAGCCCTCCCATGAGTGGTGTGTCTCTTTTTTTCTTTGCGCTGATAGCTTTGGAGGAATGTTCTGACGGTGGTGAGAGTGGAGCACGAATATCTCCCTGGCGCAACTAGCTAGCGCGTTCGGCTGTGAACCAAAACGTTGAAGGTTCGACCCCTCCCATGAGCAGTGTGTCGCTTTTTTCTTTGCACTGATAGATTTGGAGAAATGTTCTGACGGTGGTGAGAGTAGAGTGCGACGGTCTACGTGGCGCAATTGGCTAGCACGATCGGCTGCTAACCAAAAGGTTGGAGGTTCGAGCCCTGCTATGTGCGATGTGTCGCTTTTTTTCTTTGCGCTGATACCTTTGGGGAAATCTTCTGACGCTGGTGAGAGTGGAGCACGACTATATCCGGGGCGCAATTGGCTAGAGCGTTCAGCTGTTAACCAAAAGGTTGGAGGTTCGAGCCCTCCCGAGAGCGGTGTGTCTCTTTTTTTTCTTTGCGCTGAGGGCTTTGTAGAAATGTTCAGACGGGTGTGATAGTGGAGCACGAATATCTCCGTGGCGCAATTGGCTAGCGGTTTCGGCTGTGAACCAAAACTTTGGAGGTTCGAGCCCTCGCGAGAGCGGTGTGTCTCTTTTTTCTTTGCGCTGATAGCTTTGTAGAAATGTTCTCACGATGGTGAGAGTGGAGCATGACTGTCTCCGTGGCGCAATTGGCTAGCGCAATCGGCTGTTAACCGAAAGTTTGGAGGTTCGAGCCCTCCCGGGAGCAGTGTGTCGCTTTTTTTCTTTGCGCTGATAGCTTTGGAGAAATGTTCTGACGGTGGTGATAGTAAAACACGACTATCTCCTTGGCGCCATTGGCTAGCGCGTTCAGCTGTTAACCAAAAGGTTGGAGGTTCGAGCCCTCTCGAGAGCGGTGTGTCTCTTTTTTCCTTGCGCTGACAGCTTTGGAGAAACGTTCTGACGGTGGTGAGAGTGGAGCACGACTGTCTACGTGGCGCAATTGGCTAGCACGATCGGCTGTTAACCAAAAGGTTGGAGGTTCGAGCCCTGCCATGTGCGGTGTGTCGCTTTTTTTTCTTTGTGCTGAGAGCTTTGGAGGAATGTTCTGACGGTGGTGAGAGTGGAACCCGACTCTCTCCGTGGCGCAATTGGCTAGCGCGATCGGCTGTTAACCGAAAGTTTCGAGGTTCGAGCTCTCCCGGAAGCGGTGTGTCGCTTTTTTTTGCGGTGATAGCTTTGAGGAATGTTATGACAGTGGTAAGAATAGAGCTCGACTATCTCCGGGGCGCAATTGGCTAGCGCGATCGGCTGTTAACCAAAAGGTTCGAGGTTCGAGCCCTCCCGAGAGTGGTGTGTCTCTTTTTTTCTTTGCGCTGATAGCTTTGGAGAAATGTTCTGAGGGTGGTGAGAGTGGACCACGACTGTTTCCGTGGCAGAATTGACCAGCGCGATCAACTGGTAAATGAAAGGTTGGAGGTTTGAGCCCTCCCGGGAGCAGTGTGTCGCTTTTTTTCTTTGCGCTGATAGCTTTGGAGAAATGTTCTGACGATGGTGAAAGTAGAACGCGACTATCTCCTTGGCGCCATTGGCTAGCGCGTTCAGCTGTTAACCAAAAGGTTGGAGGTTCGAGCCCTCTCGAGAGCGGTGTGTCCCTTTTTTCTTTCCGCTGACAGCTGTGGAGAAATGTTCTGACGGTGGTGAGAGTAGAGTGCGACGGTCTACGTGGCGCAATTGGCTAGCACGATCGGCTGCTAACCAAAAGGTTGGAGGTTCGAGCCCTGCCATGTGCGATGTGTCGCTTTTTTTCTTTGCGCTGATACCTTTGTGGAAATCTTCTGACGGTGGTGAGAGTGGAGCACGACTATATCCGGGGCGCAATTGGCTAGAGCGTTCAGCTGTTAACCAAAAGGTTGGAGGTTCGAGCCCTCCCGAGAGCGGTGTGTCTCTTTTTTTTCTTTGCCCTGATGGCTTTGTAGAAATGTTCAGACGGTGGTGAGAGTGGAGCACGAATATCTCCGTGGCGCAATTGGCTAGCGCGTTCGGCTGTGAACCAAAACTTTGGAGGTTCGAGCCCTCGCGAGAGCGGTGTGTCTCTTTTTTCTTTGCGCTGATAGCTTTGTAGAAATGTTCTCACGGTGGTGACAGTGGAGCATGACTGTCTCCGTGGCGCAATTGGCTAGCTAAATCGGCTGTTAACCGAACGTTTGGAGGTTCGAGCCCTCCCGGGAGCAGTGTGTCGCTTTTTTCTTTGCGCTGATAGCGTTGGAGAAATGTTCTGACGGTGGTGAGAGTAAAACACGACTATCTCCTTGGCGCCATTGGCTAGCGCGTTCAGCTGTTAACCAAAAGGTTGGAGGTTCGAGCCCTCTCGAGAGCGGTGTGTCTCTTTTTTCTTTGCGCTGACAGCTGTGGAAAAATGTTCTGACGGTGGTGAGAGTAGAGCACGACTGTCTCCGTGACGCAATTGGCTAGCCCGTTCGGCTTTTAACGGAAAGGTTGGAGGTTCGAGCCCTCCCATGAGCGGTGTGTCGCTTTTTTTGCGCTGATAGCTTTGGAGAAATCTTCTGGCGGTGGTGAGAGTGGAGCACCACTATCTCTGGGTCGCAATTGGCTAGAGCGTTCAGCTGTTAACCTAAAGGTTTGAGGTTCGAGCCCTCCCGAGAGCGGTGTGTCTCTTTTTTTCTTTGCGCTGATAGCTTTGTAGAAATGTTCAGACGGTGGTGAGAGTGGAGCACGAATATCTCCGTGGCGCTATTGGCTAGCGCGTTCGGCTGTGAACCAAAACGTTGGAGGTTCGAGCCCTCCCGACAGCGGTGTGTCTCTTTTTTTTCTTCGCACTGATAGCTTTGGAGAAATGTTCTGAAGGTGGTGAGAGTGGAACACGCCTATCTCCGTGACGCAATTGGCTAGCACGTTCGGCTGTTAACCAAAAGAGTGGAGGTTCGAGCCCTCCGCAGAGCGGTGTGTCTCTTTTTTGTCTATGCGCTAATAGCTTTGGAGGAATGTTCTGATGGTGGTGAGAGTGTAGCACGACTGTTTCCGTGGCAGAATTGGCTAGCGTGATCAACTGTTAACTGAAAGTTTGGAGGTTCGAGCCCTCCCGGGAGCAGTGTGTCGCTTTTTTTCTTTGCGCTGATAGCTTTGGAGAAATGTTCTGACGGTGGTGAGAGTAGAACACGACTATCTCCTTGGCGCCATTGGCTAGTGCGTTCAGCTGTTAACGAAAAGGTCGGAGGTTCGAGCCCTTTCGAGAGCGGTGTGTCTCTTTTTTCTTTGCGCTGACAGCTGTGGAGAAATGTTCTGACGGTGGTGAGAGTAGAGCACGACTGTCTACGTGGCGCAATTGGCTAGCACGATCGGCTGTTAACCAAAAGGTTGGAGGTTTCGAGCCCTGCCATAAGCTGTGTGTCGCTTTTCTTTCTTTGCGCTGATACCTTTGGAGAAATCTTCTGACGGTGGTGAGAGTAGAACACGACTGTCTCCTTGGCGCCATTGGCTAGCGCGTTCAGCTGTTAACCAAAATGTTAGAGGTTCGAGCCCTCTCGAGAGCGGTGTGTCTCTTTTCTCTTTGTGCTGACAGCTGTGGAGAAATGTTCTGACGGTGGTGAGAGTAGAGCACGACTGTCTCCAGGACGCAATTGGCTAGCACGTTCGGCTTTTAACGGAAAGTTTGGAAGTTCGAGCCCTCCCATGAGCGGTGTGTCGCTTTTTTGCGCTGATAGCTTTGGAGAAATCTTCTGACGCTGGTGAGAGTGGCGCACGACTATCTCTGGGGCGCAATTGGCTAGAGCGTTCAGCTGTTAACCAAAAGGTTGGATGTTCGAGCCCTCCCGAGAGTGGTGTGTCTCTTTTTTTTTCTTTGCGCTGATAGCTTTGTCGAAATATTCTGACGGTGGTGAGAGCGGAGCACGAATATCTCCGTCGCGCCATTGGCTAGCGCGTTCGGCTGTGAACCAAAACGTTGGAGGTTCTAGCCCTCCCGAGAGCGGTGTGTCTCTTTTTTTCTTTGCGCTGATAGCTTTGGAGAAACGTTCTGAGGGTGGTGAGAGTGGAATACGACTATCTCCGTGACGCAATTGGCTAGCGCGTTCGGCTGTTAACCAAAAGGTTGGAGGTTCGAGACCTCCGGTGAGCGGTGTGTCTCTTTTTTTTCTTTGCGCTGATAGCTTTCGAGGAGTGTTCTGATGGTGGTGAGAGTTGAGCACAACTGTTTTTCGTGGCAGATTTGGCTAGCGCAATCAACTGTTAACTGAAAAGTGGAGGTTCGAGCCCTCCCGGGAGCAGTGTGCCGCTTTTTTTCTTTGCGCTGATAGCTTTGAAGAAATGTTCTGACGGTGGTGAGAGTAGACCACGTTCATCTCCTTGGCACAATTGGCTAGCGTGTTCAGCTGTTAACCAAAAGGTTGGAGGTCGAGCCCTCCCATGAGTGGTGTGTTGCTTTTTTTCTTCGCGCTGATAGCTTTTCAGAAATGTTCTGACGGTGGTGAGAGTGGAGCACGAGTATCTCTGTGGCGCAATTGGCTAGCGCGATCGGCTGTTAACCAAAAGGTTGGAGGTTCGAGCCCTCCCGAGAACGGTGTGTCTCTTTTTTCCTTTGCGCTGATAGCTTTGGAGAAATATTCTGAGGGTGGTGAGAGTGGAACAACACTATCTCCGTGACGCAATTGGCTAACGCGTTCGGCTGTTAACCAAAAGGTTTGAAGTTCGAGCCCTCCGGAGAGCAGTGTGTCTCTTTTTTTTCCGCTGATCGCTTTGGAGGAATGTTCTGACGGTAGTGACAGTGGAGCACGACTATTTCCATGGCAGAATTGGCCAGCGCGATCAACTGTTAACTGAAAGGTTGGAGGTTCGAGCCTTCCCGGGAGCAGTGTGTCGCTTTTTTTCTTTGCGCTGATAGCTTTGGAGAAATGTTCTGATGGTGGTGAGAGTAGAGCACGACTACCTCCTTGGCGCAATTGGCTAGCGCGTTCAGCTGTTAACCAAAAGGTTGGAGGTTCGAGCCCTCCCGAGAGCAGTGTGTCTCTTTTTTCTTGGCGCTGACAGGTATGGAGAAATGTTCTGACGGTAGTTAGAGTGGAACACGACTATCTCCGTGACGCAATTGGCTAGCGCGTTTAGCTGTTAACCAAAAGTTTGGAGTTTCGAGCCCTCCGGAGAGCGGTGTGTCTCTTTTCTTTGCGCTGATAGCTTTGGAGAAATGTTCTGACGGTGGTGAGAGTGGAGCACGACTGTTTTCGTGGCAGATTTGGCTAGCGCGATCAACTGTTAACCAAAAGGTTGGAGGTTCGAGCCCTCCCGAGAGCAGTGTGTCTCTTTTTTCTTTGCGCTGACAGCTGTGGAGAAATGTTCTGACGGTGGTGACAGTAGAGCACGACTGTCTACGTGGCGCAATTGGCTAGCACGATCGGCTGTTAACCAAACGATTGGAGGTTCAAGCCCTGCCATGAGCGGTGTGTCGCTTTTTCTTCTTTGCGCTGCCACCTTTGGAGAAATGTTCTGACCATAGTGAGAGTGGAGCACGACTGTCTCCGTGACGCAATTGGCTAGCGCGTTCGGCTGTTAACGGAAATGTTGGAGGTTCGAGCCCTTCCATGAGCAGTGTGTCGCTTTTTTTGCGCTGATAGCTTTGGAGAAATGTTCTGACGGTGGTGAGAGTAGAACAGGACTATCTCCTTGGCGCCATTGGCTAGCGCGTTCAGCTGTTAACCAAAATGTTGGAGTTTCGAGCCCTCTCGAGAGCGGTGTGTCTCTTTTTTCCTTGCGCTGACAGCTTTGGAGAAATGTTCTAGCGGTGGTGAGATTGGAGCACGACTATTTCCGGGCCGCAATTGGCTAGCACAATCGGCTGTTAACCAAAAGGTTGGAGGTTCGAGCCCTGCCATGAGCGGTGTGTCGCTTTTTTTTTCTTTGCGCTTAGAGCTTTGGAGAAATGTTCTGACGGTGGTGAGAGTGGAACCCGACTGTCTCCGTGGCGCAATTGGCTAGCGCGATCGGCTGTTAACCGAAAGTTTCGAGGTTCGAGCTCTCCCGGAAGCGGTGTGTCGCTTTTTTTGCGCTGATACTTTTGAGGAATGTTATGACCGTGGTAAAATTAGAGCACGACTATCTCCGGGGCGCAATTGGCTAGCGCAATCGGCTGTTAACCAAAAGGTTCGAGGTTCGAGCCCTCCCGAGAGCGGTGTGTCTCTTTTTTTCTTTGCGCTGATAGCTTTGAAGAAATGTTCTGAGGGTGGTGAGAGTGGAGCACGACTGTTTCCATGGCAGAATTGGCCAGCGCGATCAAACTGTTAAATGAAAGGTTGGAGGTTCGAGCCCTCCCGGGAGCAGTGTGTCGCTTTTTTTCTTTGCGCTGATAGCTTTGGAGAACTGTTCTGACGATGGTGAAAGTAGAACGCGACTATCTCCTTGGCGCCATTGGCTAGCACGTTCAGCTTTTAACCAAAAGGTTGGAGGTTCGAGCCCTATCGAGAGTGGTGTGTCTCTTTTTTCTTTGCGCTGACAGCTGTGGATAAATGTTCTGACGGTGGTGAGAGTAAAGTGCGACGGTCTACGTGGCGCAATTGGCTAGCACGATCGGCTGCTAACCAAAAGGTTGGAGGTTCGAGCCCTGCCATGTGCGATGTGTCGCTTTTTTTCTTTGCGCTGATACCGTTGGGGAAATCTTCTGACGGTGGTGAGAGTGGAGCACGACTATATCCGGGGCGCAATTGGCTAGAGCGTTCAGCTGTTAACCAAAAGGTTTGAGATTCGAGCCCTCCCGAGAGCGGTGTGTCTCTTTTTTTTCTTTGCGCTGATGGCTTTGTAGAAATGTTCAGACGGTGGTGAGAGTGGAGCACGAATATCCCCGTGGCGCAATTGGCTAGCGCGTTCGGCTGTGAACCAAAACTTTGGAGGTTCGAGCCCTCGCGAGAGCGGTGTGTCTCTTTTTTCTTTGCGCTGATAGCTTTGTAGAAATGTTCTCACGGTGGTGAGAGTGGAGCATGACTGTCTCCATGGCGCAATTGGCTAGCGCAATCGGCTGTTAACCGAAAGTTTGGAGGTTCGAGCCCTCCCGGGAGCAGTGTGTCGCTTTTTTTCTTTGCGCTGATAGCTTTGGAGAAATGTTCTGACGGTGGTGAGAGTAAAACACGACTATCTCCTTGGCGCCATTGGCTAGCGTGTTCAGCTGTTAACCAAAAGGGTGGAGGTTCGAGCCCTCTCGAGAGCGGTGTGTCTCTTTTTTCTTTGCGCTGACAGCTGTGGAGAAATGTTCTGACTGTGGTGAGAGTAGAGCACGACTGTCTCTGTGACGCAATTGGCTAGCACGTTCGGCTTTTAACGAAAAGGTTGGAGGTTCGAGCCCTCCCATGAGCGGTGTGTCGCTTTTTTTGCGCTGATAGCTTTGGAGAAATCTTCTGGCGGTGGTGAGAGTGGAGCACCACAATCTCTGGGGCGCAATTGGCTAGAGCGTTCAGCTGTTAACCAGAAGGTTTGAGGTTCGAGCCCTCTCGAGAGCGGTGTGTCTCTTTTTTCTTTGCGCTGACAGCTGTGGAGAAATGTTCTGACGGTGGAGAGAGTAGAGCACGACTGTCTCCGTGACGCAATTGGCTAGCACGTTCGGCTTTTAACGGAAAGGTTGGAAGTTCGAGCCCTCCCATGAGGGGTGTGTCGCTTTTTTGCGCTGATAGCTTTGGAGAAATCTTCTGATGGTGGTGAGAGTGGAGCACGAATATCTCCGTGGTGCAATTGGCTAGCACGTTCGGCTGTTAACCAAAATGTTGGAGGTTCGAGCCTTCCCGAGAGCGGTGTGTCTCTTTTTTTTGTTCGCACTGATAGCTTTGGAGAAATGTTCTGAAGGTGGTGAGAGTGGAACACGACTATCTCCGTGACGGATTTGGCTAGCGCGTTCGGCTGTTAACCAAAAGGGTGGAGGTTCGAGCCACCCGGAGAGTGGTGTGTCTCTTTTTTTTCTTTGCGCTGATAGCTTTGGAGGAATGTTCTGACGGTGGTGAGAGTAGAGCACGACTGTGTCCGTGGCGCAATTGGCTAGCGCGATCGGCCGTTAACCGAAAGTTTGGAGGTTCGAGCTGTCCCGGGAGCAGTGTGTCGCTTTTTTTCTTTGCGCTGATACCTTTGAGCAATGTTATGACCGTGGTGAGAATAGAGCACGACTATCTCCGGGGCGCAATTGGCTAGCGCGTTCAGCTGTTAACCAAAAGGTTGGAGGTTCGAGCCCTCCCGAGAGCGGTGTGTCTCTTTTTTTCTTTGCGCTGATAGCTTTGTAGAAATGTTCTGTCGATGGTGAGAGTGGAGCACGACTGTCTCCGTGGCGCAATTGGTTAGCGCGATCGGCTGATAACCAGAAGTTTGGAGGTTCGAGCCCTCCCGAGAGCGGTGTGTCTCTGTTTTTCTTTGCGCTGATAGCTTTGGAGAAACGTTCTGAGGGTGGGGAGAGTGGAACACGACTATCTCCTTGGCGCCATTGGCTAGTGCGTTCAGCTGTTAACCAAAAGGTCGGAGGTTCGAGCCCTTTCGAGAGCGGTGTGTCTCTTTTTTCTTTGCGCTGACAGCTGTGGAGAAATTTTCTGACGGTGGTGAGAGTAGAGCACGACTGTCTACGTGGCGCAATTGGCTAGCACGTTCGGCTTTTAACGGATATTTGGAAGTTCGAGCCCCGCATGAGCGGTGTGTCGCTTTTTTTGCGCTGATAGCTTTGGAGAAATCTTCTGACGGTGGTGAGAGTGGAGCACGACTATCTCTGGGGCGCAATTGGCTAGCGTGTTCGGCTGTGAACCAAAACGTTGAAGGTTCGAGCCCTCCCACGAGCAGTGTGTCGCTTTTTTCTTTGCGCTGAAAGCTTTGTAGAAATGTTCTGACGGTGGTGAGAGTGGAGCACGACTATCTCCGGGGCGCAACTGGCTAGCCCATTCAGCTGTTAACCAAAAGGTTGGAAGTTCAAGCCCTCACGAGAGCGGTGTGTCTCTTTTTTTCTTTGCGCTGATAGCTTTGGAGAAACGTTCTGAGGGTGGGGAGAGTGGAACACGACTATCTCCGTGACGCAATTGGCTAGCGCGTTCGGCTGTTAACCAAAAGGTTGGAGGTTCAAGCCCTCCGGAGAGCGGTGTGTCTCTTTTTTCCTTTGAGCTGATAGCTTTGGAGGGTAGTCTGACGGTGGTGAGAGTGGAGCACGACTGTTTCCGTGGCAGAATTGGCTAGCGCGATCAACTCTTATTTGAAAGGTTGGAGGTTCGAGCCCTCCCGGGAGCAGTGTGTCGCTTTTTTTCTTTGCGCTGATACCTTCGGAGAAATGTTCTGACGGTGGTGAGAGTAGAACAAGACTTTCTCCTCTGCGCCATTGGCTAGCGCGTTCAGCTGTTAACCAAAATGTTGGAGTTTCGAGCCCTCTCGAGAGCGGTGTGTCTCTTTTTTCCTTGCGCTGACAGCTGTGGAGAAATGTTCTGACGGTGGTTAGAGTAGAGCACGACTGTCTACGTGGCGCAATTGGCTAGCAAGATCGGCTGTTAACCAAAAGGTTGGAGGTTCGAGCCCTGCGAAGACCAGTGTGTCACTTTTTTTTCTTTGCGCTGATAGCTTTGGGGAAATGTTCTGACCATGGTGAGAGTGGATCACGACTGTCCTTGTGAAGCCATTGGCTAGCACGTTCGGCTTTTAACGGAAAGGTTGGAGGTTCGAGCCCTCCCATGAGTGGTGTGTCTCTTTTTTTTCTTTGCGCTGATAGCTTTGTAGAAATGTTCTGACGGTGGTGAGAGTGGAGCACGAATATCTCCGTGGCGCAACAGGCTAGCGCGTTCGGCTGTGAACCAAAACGTTGAAGGTTCGAGCCCTCCCATGAGCAGTGTGTCGCTTTTTTCTTTGCACTGATAGATTTGGAGAAATGTTCTGATGGTGGTGAGAGTTGAGCACGAATATCTCCGTGGTGCTACTGGCTAGCGCGTTCCGCTGTTAACGGAAAAGTTGGAGGTTCGAGCCCTCCCATGAGCGGTGTGTTGCTTTTTTGCGCTGATAGCTTTGGAGAAATGTTCTAGCGGTGGTGAGATTGGAGCACGACTATTTCCGGGCCGCAAATGGCTAGCGCGTTCAGCTGGTAACCAAAAGGTTGAAGGTTCGAGCCCTCCCGAGGGCGGTGTGTCTCTTTTTTTCTTTGCGCTGATAGCTTTGTAGAAATGTTCTGACGGTGGTGAGAGTGGAGCACGACTATCTCCGGGACGCAACTGGCTAGCGCATTCAGCTGTTAACCAAAAGGTTGGAAGTTCAAGCCCTCACGAGATCGGTGTGTCTCTTTTTTCTTTGCGCTGATAGCTTTGTAGAAATGTTCTCACGGTGGTGAGAGTTAAGCATGACTGTCTCCGTGGCGCAATTGGCTAGCGCAATCGGCTGTTAACCGAAAGTTTGGAGGTTCGAGCCCTCCCGGGAGCAGTGTGTCGCTTTTTTTCATTGCGCTGATAGCTTTGGAGAAATGTTCTGACGGTGGTGAGAGTAAAACACGACTATCTCCTTGGCGCCATTGGCTAGCGTGTTCACCTGTTAACCAAAAGGTTGGAGGTTCGAGCCCTCTCGAGAGCGGTGTGTCTCTTTTTTCTTTGCGCTGATAGCTGTGGAGAAATGTTCTGACTGTGGTGAGAGTAGAGCACGACTGTCTCTGTGACGCAATTGGCTAGCACGTTCGGCTTTTAACGAAAAGGTTGGAGGTTCGAGCCCTCCCATGAGCGGTGTGTCGCTTTTTTTGCGCTGATAGCTTTGGAGAAATCTTCTGGCGGTGGTGAGAGTGGAGCACCACAATCTCTGGGGCGCAATTGGCTAGAGCGTTCAGCTGTTAACCTGAAGGTTTGAGGTTCGAGCCCTCTCGAGAGCGGTGTGTCTCTTTTTTCTTTGCGCTGACAGCTGTGGAGAAATGTTCTGATGGTGGAGAGAGTAGAGCACGACTGTCTCCGTGACGCAATTGGCTAGCACGTTCGGCTTTTAACGGAAAGGTTGGAAGTTCGAGCCCTCCCATGAGCGGTGTGTCGCTTTTTTGCGCTGATAGCTTTGGAGAAATCTTCTGACGGTGGTGAGAGTGGAGCACGACTATCTCTGGGGCGCAATTGGCTAGAGCGTTCAGCTGTTAACCAAAAGGTTGGATGTTCGAGCCCTCCCGAGAGCGGTGTGTCTCTTTTTTTTCTTTGCGCTGATAGCTTTGTCGAAATGTTCTGACGGTGGTGAGAGTGGAGCACGAATATCTCCGTGGCGCAATTGGCTAGCGCGTTCGGCTGTGAACCAAAACGTTGGAGGTTCGAGCCCTCGCGAGAGCGGTGTGTCTGTTTTTTCTTTGCGCTGATAGCTTTGGAGGAATGTTCTGACGGTGGTGAGAGTAGAGCACGACTGTGTCCGTGGCGCAATTGGCTAGCGCGATCGGCCGTTAACCGAAAGTTTGGAGGTTCGAGCTCTCCCAGGAGCAGTGTGTCGCTTTTTTTCTTTGCGCTGATACCTTTGAGCAATGTTATGACCGTGGTCAGAATAGAGCACGACTATCTCCGGGGCGCAATTGGCTAGCGCGTTCAGCTGTTAACCAAAAGGTTGGAGGTTCGAGCCCTCCCGAGAGTGGTGTGTCTCTTTTTTTCTTTGCGCTGATAGCTTTGTAGAAATGTTCTGTCGATGGTGAGAGTGGAGCACGACTGTCTCCGTGGCGCAATTGGCTAGCGCGATCGGCTGTTAACCAGAAGTTTGGAGGTTTGAGCCCTCCCGAGTGCGGTGTGTCTCTGTTTTTCTTTGCGCTGATAGCTTTGGAGAAACGTTCTGAGGGTGGGGAGAGTGGAACACGACTATCTACGTCACGCAATTGGCTAGCGCGTTCAGCTGTTAACCAAAAGGTTGGAGGTTCGAGCCCTCAGGAGAGCGGTGTGTCTCTTTTTTCTTTGCGCTAATAGCTTTGGAGGAATGTTCTGATGGTGGTGAGAGTGTAGCACGACTGTTTCCGTGGCAGAATTGGCTAGCGTGATCAACTGTTAACTGAAAGGTTGGAGGTTCGAGCCCTCCCGGGAGCAGTGTGTCGCTTTTTTTCTTTGCGCTGATAGCTTTGGAGAAATGTTCTGACGGTGGTGAGAGTAGAACACGACTATCTCCTTGGCGCCATTGGCTAGTGCGTTCAACTGTTAACCAAAAGGTCGGAGGTTCGAGCCCTTTCGAGAGCGGTGTGTCTCTTTTTTCTTCGCGCTGACAGCTGTGCAGAAATTTTCTGACGGTGGTGAGAGTAGAGCACGACTGTCTACGTGGCGCAATTGGCTAGCACGATCGGCTGTTAACCAAAAGTTTGGAGGTTTCGAGCCCTGCCATAAGCTGTGTGTCGCTTTTCTTTCTTTGCGCTGATACCTTTGGAGAAATCTTCTGACGGTGGTGAGAGTAGAACACGACTGTCTCCTTGGCGCTATTGGCTAGCGTGATCGGCTGTTAACCAGAAGTTTGGAGGTTCGAGCCCTCCCGAGAGCGGTGTGTCGCTTTTTTTCTTTGCGCTGATAGCTTTGTAGAAATGTTCTGACCCTGGTGAAAGATGAGCACGACTGTCGCCGTGGCGCGATTGGCTAGCGCGATCAGCGGTTAACCAAAAGGTTGGAGGTTCGTGCCCTCCTATGAGTGGTGTGTTGCTTTTTTTCTTCGCGCTGATAGATTTGGAGAAATTTTCTGATGGTGGTGAGAGTTGAGCACGAATATCTCCGTGGTGCAATTGGCTAGCACGTTCGGCTGTTAACCAAAATGTTTGAGGTTCGAGCCCTCCCGAGAGCGGTGTGTCTCTTTTTTTTCTTCACACTGATAGCTTTGGAGAAATGTTCTGAAGTTGGTGAGAGTGGAACACGACTATCTCCATGACGCAATCGGCTAGCGCGTTCGGCTGTTAACCAAAAGAATGGAGGTTTGAGCCCTCCGGAGAGCGGTGTGTCTCTTTTTTTCCTTTGCGCTGATAGCTTTGGAGGATTGTTCTGACGGTGGTGAGAGTAGAGCACGACTGTGTCCGTGGCGCAATTGGCTAGCGCGATCGGCTGTTAACCGAACGTTTGGAGGTTCGAGCTCTCCCGGGAGCATTGTGTCGCTTTTTTTCTTTGCGCTTATACCTTTGAGGAATGTTATGACCGTAGTGAGAATAGAGCACGACTATCTCCGGGGCGCAATTGGCTAGCGCGTTCAGCTGTTAACCAAAAGGTCGGAGGTTCGAGCCCTTTCGAGAGCGGTGTGTCTCTTTTTTCTTTGCGCTGTGGAGAAATTTTCTGACGGTGGTGAGAGTAGAGCACGACTGTCTACGTTGCGCAATTGGCTAACACGATCGGCTGTTAACCAAAAGGTTGGAGGTTTTGAGCCCTGCCATAAGCTGTGTGTCGCTTTTCTTTCTTTGCGCTGATACCTTTGGAGAAATCTTCTGACGGTGGTGAGAGTAGAACACGACTGTCTCCTTGGCGCCATTGGCTAGCGCGTTCAGCTGTTAAACAAAAGGTTGGAGGTTCGAGCCCTCTCGAGAGCTGTGTGTCTCTTTTTTCTTTGCGCTGACAGCTGTAGAGAAATGTTCTGACGGTGGTGAGAGTAGAGCACGACTGTCTCCGTGACGCAATTGGCTAGCACGTTCGGCTTTTAACGGATAAGTTGGAAGTTCGAGCCCTCCCATGAGCGGTGTGTCGCTTGTTTTGCGCTGATAGCTTTGGAGAAATCTTCTGACGGTGGTGAGAGTGGAGCACGAATATCTCCGTCGCGCAATTGGCTAGCGCGTTCGGCTGTGAACCAAAACGTTGGAGGTTCGAGCCCTCGCGAGAGCGGTGTGTCTGTTTTTTCTTTGCGCTGATAGCTTTGTGGAAATGTTCCCACGGTGGTGAGAGTGGAGCACGACTGTCTCCGTGGCGCAATAGGCTAGCGCGATCGGCTGTTAACTGAAAGTTTGGAGGTTCGAGCTCTTCCGGGAGCGGTGTGTCACTTTTTTTCTCTGCGCTGATACCTTTGAGGAATGTTATGACCGTGATGAGAATAGAGCACGACTATCTCCGGGGCGCAATTGGCTAGCGCGTTCAGCTGTTAACCAAAAGGTTGGAGGTTTGAGCCCTCCCGAGAGTGGTGTGTCTCTTTTTTTCTTTGCGCAAATAGCTTTGTAGAAATTTTCTGACGGTGGTGAGAGTGGAGCACGAATATCTCTGAGGCGCAATTGGCTAGCGCGTTTGGCTGTGAACTAAAACGTCGGAGGTTCGAGCCCTCCCATGAGCGGTGTGTCGCTTTTTTTCTTTGTGCTGATAGATTTGGAGAAATGTTCTGATGGTGGTGAGAGTTGAGCACGAATATCTCTGTGGTGCAATTGGCTAGCACGTTCGGCTGTTAACCAAAACGATGGAGGTTCGAGGCCTCCCGAGAGCGGTGTGTCTCTTTTTCTTCGCACTGATAGCTTTGAAGAAATGTTCTGAGGGTGGATAGAGTGGAACACGACTATCTCCGTGACGCAATTGGCTAGCGTGTTCGGCTGTTAACCAAAAGGTTGGAGGTTCGATCCCTCCGGTGAGTGGTGTGTCTCTTTTTTTTCTTTGCGCTGATAGCTTTGGAGGAATGTTATGACCGTGGTGAGAATTGAGCCCGACTATCTCCGGGGCGCAATTGGCTAGCGCGTTTAGCTGTTAACCAAAAGGTTGGAGGTTCGAGCCCTCCCGAGAGCGGTGTGTCTCTTTTTTTCTTTGCGCTGATAGCTTTGTAGAAATGTTCTGACCGTGGTGAGAGATGAGCACGACTGTCTCTGTGGCGCAATTGGCTGGGGCGATCAGCTGTTAACCAAAAGGTTGGAGGTTCGAGCCCTCCCTGAGTGGTGTGTTGCTTTTTTCTCTTCGCGCTGATAGCTTTGGAGAAATGTTCTGACGGTGGTGAGAGTGGAGCACGACTATCTCCGTGGCGCAATTGGCTAGCGCGATCGGCTGTTAATCAAAAGGTTGGAGGTTCGAGCCCTCCCGAGAGCGGTGTGTCTCTTTTTTTCTTTGCGCTGATAGCTTTGGAGAAACGTTCTGAGGGTGGTGAGAGTGGAACACGACTATTTCCGTGACGCAATTGGCTAGCGCGTTCGGCTGTTAACCAAAAGGTTGGAGGTTCGAGCCCTCCGGAGAGCGGTGTGTCTCTTTTTTCTTTGCGCTGATAGCTTTAGAGCAATGTTCTGACGGTGGTGAGAGTGGAGCACGACTGTTTACGTGGCAGAATTGGCTAGCGCGATCAATTGTTAACTGAAAGGTTGGAGGTTCCAGCCCTCCCGGGAGCAGTGTGTCGTTTTTTTTCTTTGCGCTGATAGATTTGGAGGAATGTTCTGATGGTGGTGAGAGTAGAACACGACTATCTCCTTGGCGCCAATGGTTAGCGCGTTCAGCTGTTAACCAAAACGTTGGATGTTCGAGCCCTCCCGAGAGCGGTGTGTCTGTTTTTTCTTTGCGCTGATAGCTTTGTGGAAATGTTCCCACGGTGGTGAGAGTGGAGCACGACTGTCTCCGTGGCGCAATAGGCTAGCGCGATCGGCTGTTAACTGAAAGTTTGGAGGTTCGAGCTCTTCCGGGAGCGGTGTGTCACTTTTTTTCTCTGCGCTGATACCTTTGAGGAATGTTATGACCGTGATGAGAATAGAGCACGACTATCTCCGGGGCGCAATTGGCTAGCGCGTTCAGCTGTTAACCAAAAGGTTGGAGGTTTGAGCCCTCCCGAGAGTGGTGTGTCTCTTTTTTTCTTTGCGCTTATAGCTTTGTAGAAATTTTATGACGGTGGTGAGAGCGGAGCACGAATATCTCTGTGGCGCAATTGGCTAGTGCGTTTGGCTGTGAACTAAAACGTCGGAGGTTTGAGCCCTCCCATGAGCGGTGTGTCGCTTTTTTTCTTTGTGCTGATAGATTTGGAGAAATGTTCTGATGGTGGTGAGAGTTGAGCACGAATATCTCTGTGGTGCAATTGGCTAGCACGTTCGGCTGTTAACCAAAACGATGGAGGTTCGAGGCCTCCCGAGAGCGGTGTGTCTCTTTTTTTTCGCACTGATAGCTTTGAAGAAATGTTCTGAGGGTGGATAGAGTGGAACACGACTATCTCCGTGACGCAATTGGCTAGCGTGTTCGGCTGTCAACCAAAAGGTTGGAGGTTCGATCCCTCCGGTGAGTGGTGTGTCTCTTTTTTTTCTTTGCGCTGATAGCTTTGGAGGAATGTTATGACCGTGGTGAGAATTGAGCACGACTATCTCCGGGGCGCAATTGGCTAGCGCGTTTAGCTGTTAACCAAAAGGTTGGAGGTTCGAGCCCTCCCTAGAGCGGTGTGTCGCTTTTTTTCTTTGCGCTGATAGCTTTGTAGAAATGTTCTGACCGTGGTGAAAGATGAGCACGACTGTCGCCGTGGCGCGATTGGCTAGCGCGATCAGCTGTTAACCAAAAGGTTGCAGGTTCGTGCCCTCCTATGAGTGGTGTGTTGCTTTTTTTCTTCGCGCTGATAGATTTGGAGAAATTTTCTGATGGTGGTGAGAGTTGAGCACGAATATCTCCGTGGTGCAATTGGCTAGCACGTTCGGCTGTTAACCAAAATGTTTGAGGTTCGAGCCCTCCCGAGAGCGGTGTGTCTCTTTTTTTTCTTCACACTGATAGCTTTGGAGAAATGTTCTGAAGTTGGTGAGGGTGGAACACGACTATCTCCATGACGCAATCGGCTAGCGCGTTCGGCTGTTAACCAAAAGAATGGAGGTTTGAGCCCTCCGGAGAGCGGTGTGTCTCTTTTTTTTCTTTGCGCTGATAGCTTTGGAGGATTGTTCTGACGGTGGTGAGAGTAGAGCACGACTGTGTCCGTGGCGCAATTGGCTAGCGCGATCGGCTGTTAACCGAACGTTTGGAGGTTCGAGCTCTCCCGGGAGCAGTGTGTCGCTTTTTTTCTTTGCGCTTATACCTTTGAGGAATGTTATGACCGTAGTGAGAATAGAGCACGACTATCTCCGGGGCGCAATTGGCTAGCGCGTTCAGCTGTTAACCAAAAGGTTGGAGGTTCGAGCCCTCCCGAAAGCGGTGTGTCGCTTTTTTTCTTTGCGCTGATAGCTTTGTAGGAATGTTCTGACCGTAGTGAGAGATGAGCACGACTGTTTCCGTGGCAGAATTGGCTAGCGTGATCAACTGTTAACTGAAAGGTTGGAGGTTCGAGCCCTCCCGGGAGCAGTGTGTCGCTTTTTTTCTTTGCGCTGATAGCTTTGGAGAAATGTTCTGACGGTGGTGAGAGTAGAACACGACTATCTCCTTGGCGCCATTGGCTAGTGCGTTCAGCTGTTAACCAAAAGGTCGGAGGTTCGAGCCCTTTCGAGAGCGGTGTGTCTCTTTTTTCTTTGCGCTGTGGAGAAATTTTCTGACGGTGGTGAGAGTAGAGCACGACTGTCTACGTTGCGCAATTGGCTAGCACGATCGGCTGTTAACCAAAAGGTTGGAGGTTTCGAGCCCTGCCATAAGCTGTGTGTCGCTTTTCTTTCTTTGCGCTGATATTTTTGGAGAAATCTTCTGACGGTGGTGAGAGTAGAACACGACTGTCTCCTTGGCGCCATTGGCTAGCGCGTTCAGCTGTTAAACAAAAGGTTGGAGGTTCGAGCCCTCTCGAGAGCGGTGTGTCTCTTTTTTCTTTGCGCTGACAGCTGTGGAGAAATGTTCTGACGGTGGTGAGAGTAGAGCACGACTGTCTCCGTGACGCGATTGGCTAGCACGTTCGGCTTTTAACGGAAAGGTTGGAAGTTCGAGCCCTCCCATGAGTGGTGTGTCGCTTTTTTGCGCTGATAGCTTTGGAGAAATCTTCTGACGGTGGTGAGATTGGAGCACGACTATCTCTGGGGCGCAATTGGCTAGCGTGTTCGGCTGTGAACCAAAACGTTGAAGGTTCGAGCCCTCCCACGAGCAGTGTGTCGCTTTTTTCTTTGCACTGATAGATTTGCAGAAATGTTCTGATGGTGGTGAGAGTTGAGCACGAATATCTCCGTGGTGCAATTGGCTAGCGCGTTCGGCTGTTAACGGAAAAGTTGGAGGTTCGAGCCCTCCCATGAGCGGTGTGTCGCTTTTTTGCGCTGATAGCTTTGGAGAAATGTTCTAGCGGTGGTGAGATTGGAGCACGACTATTTCCGGGCCGCAAATGGCTAGCGCGTTCAGCTGTTAACCAAAAGGTTGAAGGTTCGAGCCCTCCCGAGGGCGGTGTGTCTCTTTTTTTCTTTGCGCTGAAAGCTTTGTAGAAATGTTCTGACGGTGGTGAGAGTGGAGCACGACTATCTCCGGGGCGCAACTGGCTAGCCCATTCAGCTGTTAACCAAAAGGTTGGAAGTTCAAGCCCTCACGAGAGCGGCGTGTCTCTTTTTTTCTTTGCGCTGATAGCTTTGGAGAAACGTTCTGAGGGTGGGGAGAGTGGAACACGACTATCTCCGTGACGCAATTGGCTAGCGCGTTCGGCTGTTAACCAAAAGGTTGGAGGTTCAAGCCCTCCGGAGAGCAGTGTGTCTCTTTTTTTCCTTTGAGCTGATAGCTTTGGAGGGTAGTCTGACGGTTGTGAGAGTGGAGCACGACTGTTTCCGTGGCAGAATTGGCTAGCGCGATCAACTCTTAACTGAAATGTTGGAGGTTCGAGCCCTCCCGGGGGCAGTGTGTCGCTTTTTTTTCTTTGCGCTGATAGCTTCGGAGAAATGTTCTGACGGTGGTGATAGTAGAACAGGACTATCTCCTTGGCGCCATTGGCTAGCGCGTTCAGCTGTTAACCAAAATGTTGGAGTTTCGAGCCCTCTCGAGAGCGGTGTGTCTCTTTTTTTCTTGCGCTGACAGCTGTGGAGAAATGTTCTGACGGTGGTTAGAGTAGAGCACGACTGTCTACGTGGCGCAATTGGCTAGCAAGATCGGCTGTTAACCAAAAGGTTGGAGGTTCGAGCCCTGCGATGACCAGTGTGTCACTTTTTTTTCTTAGCGCTGATAGCTTTGGAGAAATGTTCTGACCATGGTGAGAGTGGATCACGACTGTCTCCGTGAAGCCATTGGCTAGCACGTTCGGCTTTTAACGGAAAGGTTGGAGGTTCGAGCCCTCCCATGAGTGGTGTGTCTCTTTTTTTCTTTGCGCTGATAGCTTTGTACAAATGTTCTGATGGTGGTGAGAGTGGAGCACGAATATCTCCGTGGCGCAACAGGCTAGCGCGTTCGGCTGTGAACCAAAACGTTGAAGGTTCGAGCCCTCCCATGAGCAGTTTGTCGCTTTTTTCTTTGCACTGATAGATTTGGAGAAATGTTCTGATGGTGGTGAGAGTTGAGCACGAATATCTCCGTGGTGCAATTGGCTAGCGCGTTGGGCTGTTAACGAAAAAGTTGGAGGTTCGAGCCCTCCCATGAGCAGTGTGTCGCTTTTTTGCGCTGATAGCTTTGGAGAAATGTTCTAGCGGTGGTGAGATTGGAGCACGACTATTTCCGGGCCGCAAATGGCTAGCGCGTTCAGCTGTTAACCAAAAGGTTGAAGGTTCGAGCCCTCCCGAGGGCGGTGTGTCTCTTTTTTTCTTTGCGCTGATAGCTTTGTAGAAATGTTCTGACGGTGGTGAGAAAGGAGCACGACTATCTCCGGGGCGCAACTGGCTAGCGCATTCAGCTGTTAACCAAAAGGTTGGCAGTTCAAGCCCTCACGAGAGCGGTGTGTCTCTTTTTTTCTTTGCGCTGATAGCTTTGGAGAAATGTTCTAGCGGTGGTGAGATTGGAGCACGACTATTTAGGGGCCGCAAATGGCTAGCGCGATCGGCTGTTAACCGAAAGTTTCGAGGTTCGAGCTCTCCCGGAAGCGGTGTGTCGCTTTTTTTGCGCTGATACCTTTGAGGAATGTTATGACCGTAGTAAGAATAGAGCACGACTATCTCCGGGGCGCAATTGGCTAGCGCAATCGGCTGTTAACCAAAAGGTTCGAGGTTCGAGCCCTCCCGAGAGCGGTGTGTCTCTTTTTTTCTTTGCGCTGATAGCTTAGAAGAAATGTTCTGAGGGTGGTGAGAGTGGAGCACGACTGTTTCCGTGGCAGAATTGGCCAGCGCGATCAACTGTTAAATGAAAGGTTGGAGGTTCGAGCCCTCCCGGGAGCAGTGTGTCGCTTTTTTTCTTTGCGCTGATAGCTTTGGAGAAATGTTCTGACGATGGTGAAAGTAGAACGCGACTATCTGCTTGGCGCCATTGGCTAGCGCGTTCAGCTTTTAACCAAAAGATTGGAGGTTAGAGCCCTCTCGAGAGCGGTGTGTCTCTTTTTTCTTTGCGCTGACAGCTGTGGATAAATGTTCTGACGGTGGTGAGAGTAGAGTGCGACGGTCTACGTGGCGCAATTGGCTAGCACGATCGGCTGCTAACCATAAAGGTTGGAGGTTCGAGCCCTGCCATGTGCGATGTGTCGCTTTTTTTCTTTGCGCTGATACCGTTGGGGAAATCTTCTGACGGTGGTGAGAGTGGAGCACGACTATATCCGGGGCGCAATTGGCTAGAGCGTTCAGCTGTTAACCAAAAGGTTGGAGATTCGAGCCCTCCCGAGAGCGGTGTGTCTCTTTTTTTTCTTAGCGCTGATGGCTTTGTAGAAATGTTCAGACGGTGGTGAGAGTGGAGCACGAATATCCCCGTGGCGCAATTGGCTAGCGCGTTCGGCTGTGAACCAAAACTTTGGAGGTTCGAGCCCTCGCGAGAGCGGTGTTTCTCTTTTTTCTTTGCGCTGATAGCTTTGTAGAAATCTTCTCACGGTGGTGAGAGTGGAGCATGACTGTCTCCGTGGCGCAATTGGCTAGCGCAATCCATGAGCGGTGTGTCGCTTTTTTTCTTTGCGCTGATAGATTTGGAGGAATGTTCTGACGGTGGTGAGAGTGAAGCACGACTGTCATCGTGGCGCAATTGGCTAGCGCGATCGGCTGTTAACCGAAAGTTTGGAGGTTCGAGCTCTCCCGGGAGTGGTGCGTCGCTTTTTTTCTTTGCGCTGATACCTTTGAGGAATGTTATGACCGTGGTGAGAATAGAGCGCGACTATCTCCGGGGCGCAATAGGCTAGCGCGTTCAGCTGTTAACCAAAAGGTTGGAGGTTCGAGCCCTCCCGAGAGCGGTGTGTCTCTTTTTTTCTTTGCGCTGATACCTTTGGAGAAATCTTCTGACGGTGGTGAGAGTAGAGCACGACTGCCTCCGTGACGCAATTGGCTAGCACGCTCGTCTTTTAAAGGAAAGGTTTGAAGTTCGAGACCATGAGCGGTGTGTCGTTTTTTTGCGCTGATTGCTTTGGAGAAATCTTCTGACGGTGGTGAGAGTGGAGCACGACTATCTCTGGGGCGAAATTGGCTAGAGCGTTCAGCTGTGAACCAAAAGGTTGGATGTTCGAGCCCTCCCGAGAGCGGTGTGTCTCTTTTTTTCTTTGCGCTGACAGCTTTGTAGAAATGTTCTGACGGTGGTGAGAGTGGAGCACAAATATCTCCGTGGCGCAATTGGCTAGCGCGTTCAGCTGTGAACCAAAACGTTGGAGGTTCGAGCTCTTCCGGGAGCGGTGTGTCGCTTTTTTTCTTTGCGCTGATACCTTTGAGGAATGTTATGACCGTGATGAGAATAGAGCACGACTATCTCCGGGGCGCAATCGGCTAGCGCGTTCAGCTGTTAACCAAAAGGTTGGAGGTTCGAGCCCTCCCGAGAGCGGTGTGTCTCTTTTTTTCTTTGCGCTGATAGCTTTGTAGAAATGTTCTGACCGTGGTGAGAGATGAGCACGACTGTCTCCGTGGCGCAACTGGCTAGCGCGATCAGCTGTTAACCAAAAGGTTGGAGGTTCGAGCTCTCCTGGGAGCGGTGTGTTGCTTTTTTCTTTGCGCTGATACCTTTGAGGAATGTTATGACCGTGGTGAGAATAGAGTAGTACTATCTCCGGGGCGCTATTGGCTAGCGCGTTCAGCTGTTAACCAAAAGGTTGGAGGTTCGTGCCCTCCCATGAGTGGTGTGTTGCTTTGTATCTTCGCGCTGATAGATTTGGAGAAATTTTCTGATGGTGGTGAGAGTTGAGCACGAATATCTCCGTGGAACAATTGGCTAGCACGTTCGGCTGTTAACCAAAATGTTGGAGGTTCGAGCCCTCCCGAGAGCGGTGTATCTCTTTTTTTTTCTTCGCACTGATAGCTTTGGAGAAATGTTTGAAGGTGGTGAGAGTGGAACACGACTATCTCCGTGACGCAATTGGCCAGCGCGTTCGGCTGTTAACCAAAAGGTTGGAGGTTCCAGCCCTCCCGAGAGCGGTGTGTCTCTTTTTTTCTTTGCGCTGATAGCTTTGGAGAAATGTTCTGACGGTGGTGAGAGTAGAACACGACTATATCCGTGGCGTCATTGGCTAGTGCGTTCAGCTGTTAACCAAAAGGTCGGAGGTTCGAGCCCTTTCGAGAGCGGTGTGTCTCTTTTTTCTTTGCGCT
Source organism: Rhipicephalus microplus (assembly GCF_043290135.1). NCBI lineage: Eukaryota > Metazoa > Arthropoda > Arachnida > Ixodida > Ixodidae > Rhipicephalus > Rhipicephalus microplus. The sequence continues at coordinate 203,775,543 of NC_134703.1, read as the reverse complement.
GACAGCTGTGGAGAAATGTTTTGACGGTGGTGAGAGTAGAGCACGAATGTCTACGTGGCGCAATTGGCTAGCACGATCGGCTGTTAACAAAAACATTGGAGGTTCGAGCCCTCTCGCAAGCGGTGTGTCTCTTTTTTTTCTTCGCACTGATAGCTTTGGAGAAATGTTCTGAGGGTGGTGAGAGTGGAACACGACTATCTCCGTCCGCAATTGGCTAGCGCGTTCGGCTGTTAACCAAAAGGTTGGAGGTTCGATCCCTCCGGAGAGCGGTGTGTCTCTTTTTTTTCTTTGCGCTGATAGCTTTGGAGGAATGTTCTGACGGTGGTGAGAGTGGAGCACGACTGTCTCCGTGGCGCAATTGGCCAGCGCGTACGGCTGTGAACCAAAACGTCGGAGGTTCGAGCCATCCCATGAGCGGTGTGTCGCTTTTTTACTTTGCGCTGATAGCTTTGGAGGAATGTTCTGACGGTGGTGAGAGTGGAGCACGACTGTCTCCATGGCGCAATTGGCTAGCGCGATCGGCTGTTAACCGAAAGTTTGGAGGTTCGAGCTCTCCCGGGAGCAGTGTGTCGCTTTTTTTCTTTGCGCTGATACCTTTGAGGAATGTTATGACCGTGGTGAGAATTGAGCACGACTATCTCCGGGGCGCAATTGGCTAGCGCGTTCGGCTGTTAACCAAAAGAATGGAGGTTCGAGCCCTCCGGAGAGCGGTGTGTCTCTTTTTCCTTTGCGCTGATAGCTTTGGAGCAATGTTCTGACGGTGGTGAGAGTGGATCACGACTGTTTCCGTGGCAGAATTGGCTAGCGCGATCAACTGTTAACTGAAAGGTTAGAGGTTCGAGCCCTCCCAGGAGCAGTGTGTCGTTTTTTTCTTTGCGCTGATAGCTTTGGAGAAATGTTCTGATGGTGGTGAGAGTAGAACACGACTATCTCCTTGGCGCCATTGGTTAGCGCGTTCAGCTGTTAACCAAAAGGTCGGAGGTTCGAGGCCTCTCGAGGGCGGTGTGTCTCTTTTTTTGCGCTGACAGCTGTGGAGAAATGTTCTGACGGTGGTGAGAGTAGAGCACGGCTGTCTAAGTGGCGCAATTGGCTAGCACAATCGGCTGTTAACCAAAAGGTTGGAGGTTCGAGCTCTACCGGGAGCGGTGTGTCGCTTTTTTTCTTTGCGCTGATAGCTTTGTAGAAATGTTCTGACGGTGGTGAGAGTGGAGCACGAATATCTCCGTGGCGCAATTGGCTAGCGCGTTCAGCTGCGAACCAAAACGTTGGAGGTTCGAGCCCTCGCGAGAGCGGTGTGTCTCCTTTTTTTCTTTGCGCTGATAGCTTTGGAGGAATGTTCTGACGGTGGTGAGAGTGAAGCACGACTGTCTCCGTGGCGCAATTGGCTAGCGCGATCGGCTGTTAACCGAAAGTTTGGAGGTTCGAGCTCTCCCGGGAGTGGTGTGTCGCTTTTTTTCTTTGCGCTGATACCTTTGAGGAATGTTATGACCGTGGTGAGAATAGAGCGCGACTATCTCCGGGGCGCAATCGGCTAGCGCGTTCAGCTGTTAACCAAAAGGTTGGAGGTTCGAGCCCTCCCGAGAGCGGTGTGTCTCTTTTTTTCTTTGCGCTGATAGCTTTGTAGAAATGTTCTGACCGTGGTGAGAGATGAGCACGACTGTCTCCGTGGCGCAATTGGCTAGCGCGATCAGCTGTTAACCAAAAGGTTGGAGGTTCGTGCCCTCCCATGAGTGGTGTGTTGCTTTTTTTCTTCGCGCTGATAGATTTGGAGAAATTTTCTGATGGTGGTGAGAGTTGAGCACGAATATCTCCGTGGAGCAATTGGCTAGCACGTTCGGCTGTTAACCAAAATGTTGGAGGTTCGAGCCCTCCCGAGAGCGGTGTGTCTCTTTTTTTTCTTCGCACTGATAGCTTTGGAGAAATGTTCTGACGATGGTGAAAGTAGAACGCGACTATCTGCTTGGCGCCATTGGCTAGCGCGTTCAGCTTTTAACCAAAAGATTGGAGGTTAGAGCCCTCTCGAGAGCGGTGTGTCTCTTTTTTCTTTGCGCTGACAGCTGTGGATAAATGTTCTGACGGTGGTGAGAGTAGAGTGCGACGGTCTACGTGGCGCAATTGGCTAGCACGATCGGCTGCTAACCATAAAGGTTGGAGGTTCGAGCCCTGCCATGTGCGATGTGTCGCTTTTTTTCTTTGCGCTGATACCGTTGGGGAAATCTTCTGACGGTGGTGAGAGTGGAGCACGACTATATCCGGGGCGCAATTGGCTAGAGCGTTCAGCTGTTAACCAAAAGGTTGGAGATTCGAGCCCTCCCGAGAGCGGTGTGTCTCTTTTTTTTCTTAGCGCTGATGGCTTTGTAGAAATGTTCAGACGGTGGTGAGAGTGGAGCACGAATATCCCCGTGGCGCAATTGGCTAGCGCGTTCGGCTGTGAACCAAAACTTTGGAGGTTCGAGCCCTCGCGAGAGCGGTGTTTCTCTTTTTTCTTTGCGCTGATAGCTTTGTAGAAATGTTCTCACGGTGGTGAGAGTGGAGCATGACTGTCTCCGTGGCGCAATTGGCTAGCGCAATCCATGAGCGGTGTGTCGCTTTTTTTCTTTGCGCTGATAGATTTGGAGGAATGTTCTGACGGTGGTGAGAGTGAAGCACGACTGTCTCCGTGGCGCAATTGGCTAGCGCGATCGGCTGTTAACCGAAAGTTTGGAGGTTCGAGCTCTCCCGGGAGTGGTGCGTCGCTTTTTTTCTTTGCGCTGATACCTTTGAGGAATGTTATGACCGTGGTGAGAATAGAGCGCGACTATCTCCGGGGCGCAATAGGCTAGCGCGTTCAGCTGTTAACCAAAAGGTTGGAGGTTCGAGCCCTCCCGAGAGCGGTGTGTCTCTTTTTTTCTTTGCGCTGATACCTTTGGAGAAATCTTCTGACGGTGGTGAGAGTAGAGCACGACTGCCTCCGTGACGCAATTGGCTAGCACGCTCGTCTTTTAAAGGAAAGGTTTGAAGTTCGAGACCATGAGCGGTGTGTCGTTTTTTTGCGCTGATTGCTTTGGAGAAATCTTCTGACGGTGGTGAGAGTGGAGCACGACTATCTCTGGGGCGCAATTGGCTAGAGCGTTCAGCTGTGAACCAAAAGGTTGGATGTTCGAGCCCTCCCGAGAGCGGTGTGTCTCTTTTTTTCTTTGCGCTGACAGCTTTGTAGAAATGTTCTGACGGTGGTGAGAGTGGAGCACAAATATCTCCGTGGCGCAATTGGCTAGCGCGTTCAGCTGTGAACCAAAACGTTGGAGGTTCGAGCTCTTCCGGGAGCGGTGTGTCACTTTTTTTCTTTGAGCTGATACCTTTGAGGAATGTTATGACCGTGATGAGAATAGAGCACGACTATCTCCGGGGCGCAATCGGCTAGCGCGTTCAGCTGTTAACCAAAAGGTTGGAGGTTCGAGCCCTCCCGAGAGCGGTGTGTCTCTTTTTTTCTTTGCGCTGATAGCTTTGTAGAAATGTTCTGACCGTGGTGAGAGATGAGCACGACTGTCTCCGTGGCGCAACTGGCTAGCGCGATCAGCTGTTAACCAAAAGGTTGGAGGTTCGAGCTCTCCTGGGAGCGGTGTGTTGCTTTTTTCTTTGCGCTGATACCTTTGAGGAATGTTATGACCGTGGTGAGAATAGAGTAGTACTATCTCCGGGGCGCTATTGGCTAGCGCGTTCAGCTGTTAACCAAAAGGTTGGAGGTTCGTGCCCTCCCATGAGTGGTGTGTTGCTTTGTATCTTCGCGCTGATAGATTTGGAGAAATTTTCTGATGGTGGTGAGAGTTGAGCACGAATATCTCCGTGGAACAATTGGCTAGCACGTTCGGCTGTTAACCAAAATGTTGGAGGTTCGAGCCCTCCCGAGAGCGGTGTATCTCTTTTTTTTTCTTCGCACTGATAGCTTTGGAGAAATGTTTGAAGGTGGTGAGAGTGGAACACGACTATCTCCGTGACGCAATTGGCCAGCGCGTTCGGCTGTTAACCAAAAGGTTGGAGGTTCCAGCCCTCCCGAGAGCGGTGTGTCTCTTTTTTTCTTTGCGCTGATAGCTTTGGAGAAATGTTCTGACGGTGGTGAGAGTAGAACACGACTATATCCGTGGCGTCATTGGCTAGTGCGTTCAGCTGTTAACCAAAAGGTCGGAGGTTCGAGCCCTTTCGAGAGCGGTGTGTCTCTTTTTTCTTTGCGCTGACAGCTGTGGAGAAATGTTTTGACGGTGGTGAGAGTAGAGCACGAATGTCTACGTGGCGCAATTGGCTAGCACGATCGGCTGTTAACAAAAACATTGGAGGTTCGAGCCCTCTCGCAAGCGGTGTGTCTCTTTTTTTTCTTCGCACTGATAGCTTTGGAGAAATGTTCTGAGGGTGGTGAGAGTGGAACACGACTATCTCCGTCCGCAATTGGCTAGCGCGTTCGGCTGTTAACCAAAAGGTTGGAGGTTCGATCCCTCCGGAGAGCGGTGTGTCTCTTTTTTTTCTTTGCGCTGATAGCTTTGGAGGAATGTTCTGACGGTGGTGAGAGTGGAGCACGACTGTCTCCGTGGCGCAATTGGCCAGCGCGTACGGCTGTGAACCAAAACGTCGGAGGTTCGAGCCATCCCATGAGCGGTGTGTCGCTTTTTTACTTTGCGCTGATAGCTTTGGAGGAATGTTCTGACGGTGGTGAGAGTGGAGCACGACTGTCTCCATGGCGCAATTGGCTAGCGCGATCGGCTGTTAACCGAAAGTTTGGAGGTTCGAGCTCTCCCGGGAGCAGTGTGTCGCTTTTTTTCTTTGCGCTGATACCTTTGAGGAATGTTATGACCGTGGTGAGAATTGAGCACGACTATCTCCGGGGCGCAATTGGCTAGCGCGTTCGGCTGTTAACCAAAAGAATGGAGGTTCGAGCCCTCCGGAGAGCGGTGTGTCTCTTTTTCCTTTGCGCTGATAGCTTTGGAGCAATGTTCTGACGGTGGTGAGAGTGGATCACGACTGTTTCCGTGGCAGAATTGGCTAGCGCGATCAACTGTTAACTGAAAGGTTAGAGGTTCGAGCCCTCCCAGGAGCAGTGTGTCGTTTTTTTCTTTGCGCTGATAGCTTTGGAGAAATGTTCTGATGGTGGTGAGAGTAGAACACGACTATCTCCTTGGCGCCATTGGTTAGCGCGTTCAGCTGTTAACCAAAAGGTCGGAGGTTCGAGGCCTCTCGAGGGCGGTGTGTCTCTTTTTTTGCGCTGACAGCTGTGGAGAAATGTTCTGACGGTGGTGAGAGTAGAGCACGGCTGTCTAAGTGGCGCAATTGGCTAGCACAATCGGCTGTTAACCAAAAGGTTGGAGGTTCGAGCTCTACCGGGAGCGGTGTGTCGCTTTTTTTCTTTGCGCTGATAGCTTTGTAGAAATGTTCTGACGGTGGTGAGAGTGGAGCACGAATATCTCCGTGGCGCAATTGGCTAGCGCGTTCAGCTGCGAACCAAAACGTTGGAGGTTCGAGCCCTCGCGAGAGCGGTGTGTCTCCTTTTTTTCTTTGCGCTGATAGCTTTGGAGGAATGTTCTGACGGTGGTGAGAGTGAAGCACGACTGTCTCCGTGGCGCAATTGGCTAGCGCGATCGGCTGTTAACCGAAAGTTTGGAGGTTCGAGCTCTCCCGGGAGTGGTGTGTCGCTTTTTTTCTTTGCGCTGATACCTTTGAGGAATGTTATGACCGTGGTGAGAATAGAGCGCGACTATCTCCGGGGCGCAATCGGCTAGCGCGTTCAGCTGTTAACCAAAAGGTTGGAGGTTCGAGCCCTCCCGAGAGCGGTGTGTCTCTTTTTTTCTTTGCGCTGATAGCTTTGTAGAAATGTTCTGACCGTGGTGAGAGATGAGCACGACTGTCTCCGTGGCGCAATTGGCTAGCGCGATCAGCTGTTAACCAAAAGGTTGGAGGTTCGTGCCCTCCCATGAGTGGTGTGTTGCTTTTTTCTTCGCGCTGATAGATTTGGAGAAATTTTCTGATGGTGGTGAGAGTTGAGCACGAATATCTCCGTGGAGCAATTGGCTAGCACGTTCGGCTGTTAACCAAAATGTTGGAGGTTCGAGCCCTCCCGAGAGCGGTGTGTCTCTTTTTTTTCTTCGCACTGATAGCTTTGGAGAAATGTTCTGACGATGGTGAAAGTAGAACGCGACTATCTGCTTGGCGCCATTGGCTAGCGCGTTCAGCTTTTAACCAAAAGATTGGAGGTTAGAGCCCTCTCGAGAGCGGTGTGTCTCTTTTTTCTTTGCGCTGACAGCTGTGGATAAATGTTCTGACGGTGGTGAGAGTAGAGTGCGACGGTCTACGTGGCGCAATTGGCTAGCACGATCGGCTGCTAACCATAAAGGTTGGAGGTTCGAGCCCTGCCATGTGCGATGTGTCGCTTTTTTTCTTTGCGCTGATACCGTTGGGGAAATCTTCTGACGGTGGTGAGAGTGGAGCACGACTATATCCGGGGCGCAATTGGCTAGAGCGTTCAGCTGTTAACCAAAAGGTTGGAGATTCGAGCCCTCCCGAGAGCGGTGTGTCTCTTTTTTTTCTTAGCGCTGATGGCTTTGTAAAAATGTTCAGACGGTGGTGAGAGTGGAGCACGAATATCCCCGTGGCGCAATTGGCTAGCGCGTTCGGCTGTGAACCAAAACTTTGGAGGTTCGAGCCCTCGCGAGAGCGGTGTTTCTCTTTTTTCTTTGCGCTGATAGCTTTGTAGAAATGTTCTCACGGTGGTGAGAGTGGAGCATGACTGTCTCCGTGGCGCAATTGGCTAGCGCAATCCATGAGCGGTGTGTCGCTTTTTTTCTTTGCGCTGATAGATTTGGAGGAATGTTCTGACGGTGGTGAGAGTGAAGCACGACTGTCTCCGTGGCGCAATTGGCTAGCGCGATCGGCTGTTAACCGAACGTTTGGAGGTTCGAGCTCTCCCGGGAGTGGTGCGTCGCTTTTTTTCTTTGCGCTGATACCTTTGAGGAATGTTATGACCGTGGTGAGAATAGAGCGCGACTATCTCCGGGGCGCAATAGGCTAGCGCGTTCAGCTGTTAACCAAAAGGTTGGAGGTTCGAGCCCTCCCGAGAGCGGTGTGTCTCTTTTTTTCTTTGCGCTGATACCTTTGGAGAAATCTTCTGACGGTGGTGAGAGTAGAGCACGACTGCCTCCGTGACGCAATTGGCTAGCACGCTCGTCTTTTAAAGGGAAGGTTTGAAGTTCGAGACCATGAGCGGTGTGCCGTTTTTTTGCGCTGATAGCTTTGGAGAAATCTTCTGACGGTGGTGAGAGTGGAGCACGACTATCTCTGGGGCGCAATTGGCTAGAGCGTTCAGCTGTGAACCAAAAGGTTGGATGTTCGAGCCCTCCCGAGAGCGGTGTGTCTCTTTTTTTCTTTGCGCTGACAGCTTTGTAGAAATGTTCTGACGGTGGTGAGAGTGGAGCACAAATATCTCCGTGGCGCAATTGGCTAGCGCGTTCGGCTGTGAACCAAAACGTTGGAGGTTCGTGCCCTCCCATGAGTGGTGTGTTGCTTTTTTTCTTCGCGCTGATAGATTTGGAGAAATTTTCTGATGGTGGTGAGAGTTGAGCACGAATATCTCCGTGGAGCAATTGGCTAGCACGTTCGGCTGTTAACCAAAATGTTGGAGGTTCGAGCCCTCCCGAGAGCGGTGTGTCTCTTTTTTTTCTTCGCACTGATAGCTTTGGAGAAATGTTTGAAGGTGGTGAGAGTGGAACACGACTATCTCCGTGACGCAATTGGCTAGCGCGTTCGGCTGTTAACCAAAAGGTTGGAGGTTCCAGCCCTCCCGAGAGCGGTGTCTCTCTTTTTTTTGCGCTAATAGGTTTCGAGGAATGTTCTGATGGTGGTGAGAGTGTAGCACGACTGTTTCCGTGGCAGAATCGGCTAGCGTGATCAACTGTTAACTGAAAGGTTGGAGGTTCGAGCCCTCCCGGGAGCAGTGTGTCGCTTTTTTTCTTTGCGCTGATAGCTTTTGAGAAATGTTCTGACGGTGGTGAGAGTAGAACACGACTATCTCCTTGGCGTCATTGGCTAGTGCGTTCAGCTGTTAACCAAAAAGTCGGAGGTTCGAGCCCTTTCGAGAGCTGTGTGTCGCTTTTCATTCTTTGCGCTGATACCTTTGGAGAAATCTTCTGACGGTGGTGAGAGTAGAACACGACTGTCTTCTTGGCTCCATTGGCTAGCGCGTTCAGCTGTTAACCAAAAGGTTGGAGGTTCGAGCCCTCTCGAGAGCAGTGTGTCTCTTTTTTCTTTGCGCTGACAGCTGTGGAGAAATGTTCTGACGGTGGTGAGAGTAGAGCTCGACTGCCTCCGTGACGCAATTGGCTAGCACGCTCGTCTTTTAAAGCAAAGGTTTGAAGTTCGAGCCCATGAGTGGTGTGTCGCTTTTTTGCGCTGATAGCTTTGGAGAAATCTTCTGACGGTGGTGAGAGTGGAGCACGACTATCTCTGGGGCGCAATTGGCTAGAGCGTTCAGCTGTTAACCAAAAGGTTGGATGTTCGAGCCCTCCCGAGAGCGGTGTGTCTCTTTTTTTCTTTGCGCTGATAGCTTTGTAGAAATGTTCTGACGGTGGTGAGAGTGGAGCACAAATATCTCCGTGCCGCAATTGGCTAGCACGTTCGGCTGTGAACCAAAACGTTGGAGGTTCGAGCTCTTCCGGGAGCGGTGTGTCGCTTTTTTTCTTTGCGCTGATACCTTTGAGGAATGTTATGACCGTGATGAGAATAGAGCACGACTATCTCCGGGGCGCAATCGGCTAGCGCGTTCAGCTGTTAACCAAAAGGTTGCAGGTTCGAGCCCTCCCGAGAGCGGTGTGTCTCTTTTTTTGTTTGCGCTGATAGCTTTGTAGAAATGTTCTGACCGTGGTGAGAGATGAGCACGACTGTCTCCGTGGCGCAATTGGCTAGCGCGATCAGCTGTTAACCAAAAGGTTGGTGGTTCGAGCTCTCCTGGGAGCGGTGTGTTGCTTTTTTCTTTGCGCTGATACCTTTGAGGAATGTTATGACCGTGGTGAGAATAGAGTAGTACTATCTCCGGGGCGCAAATGGCTAGCGCGTTCAGCTGTTAACCAAAAGGTTTGAGGTTCGTGCCCTCCCATGAGTGGTGTGTTGCTTTTTATCTTCGCGCTGATAGATTTGGAGAAATTTTCTGATGGTGGTGAGAGTTGAGCACGAATATCTCCGTGGAGCAATTGGCTAGCACGTTCGGCTGTTAACCAAAATGTTGGAGGTTCGAGCCCTCCCGAGAGCGGTATGTCTCTTTTTTCTTTGCGCTGATAGCTTTGGAGAAACGTTCTGAGGGTGGTGAGAGTGGAACACCACTATCTCCGTGACGCAATTGGCTAGCGCGTTCGGCTGTTAACCAAAAGAATGGAGGTTCGAGCCCTCCGGAGAGCGGTGTGTCTCTTTTTCCTGTGCGCTGATAGCTTTGGAGCAATGTTCTGACGGTGGTGAGAGTGGATCACGACTGTTTCCGTGGCAGAATTGGCTAGCGCGATCAACTGTTAACTGAAAAGTAAGAGGTTCGAGCCCTCCCAGGAGCAGTGTGTCGTTTTTTTTCTTTGCGCTGATAGCTTTGGAGAAATGTTCTGATGGTGGTGAGAGTAGAACACGACTATCTCCTTGGCGCCATTGGTTAGCGCGTTCAGCTGTTAACCAAAAGGTCGGAGGTTCGAGGCCTCTCGAGGGCGGTGTGTGTCTTTTTTTTGCGCTGACAGCTGTGGAGAAATGTTCTGACGGTGGTGAGAGTAGAGCACGGCTGTCTAAGTGGCGCAATTGGCTAGCACAATCGGCTGTTAACCAAAAGGTTGGAGGTTCGAGCTCTACCGGGAGCGGTGTGTCGCTTTTTTTCTTTGCGCTGATACTTTGAGGATTGTTATGACCGTGATGAGAATAGAGCACGACTATCTCTGGGGCGCAATCGGCGAGCGCGTTCAGCTGTCAACCAAAAGGTTGGATGTTCGAGCCCTCCGGAGAGCGGTGTGTGTTTTTTTTCTTTGCGCTGATAGCTTTGTAGAAATGTTCTGACGGTGGTGAGAGTGGAGCACGAATATCTCCGTGGCGCAATTGGCTAGCGCGTTCAGCTGTGAACCAAAACGTTGGAGGTTCGAGCCCTCGCGAGAGCGGTGTGTCTCCTTTTTTTCTTTGCGCTGATAGCTTTGGAGGAATGTTCTGACGGTGGTGAGAGTGGAGCACGACTGTCTCCGTGGCGCAATTGGCTAGCGCGATCGGCTGTTAACCGAAAGTTTGGAGGTTCGAGCTCTCCCGGGAGTGGTGTGTCGCTTTTTTTCTTTGCGCTGATACCTTTGAGGAATGTTATGACCGTGGTGAGAATAGAGCGCGACTATCTCCGGGGCGCAATAGGCTAGCGCGTTCAGCTGTTAACCAAAAGGTTGGAGGTTCGAGCCCTCCCGAGAGCGGTGTGTCTCTTTTTTTCTTTGCGCTGATAGCTTTGTAGAAATGTTCTGACCGTGGTGAGAGATGAGCACGACTGTCTCCGTGGCGCAATTGGCTAGCGCGATCAGCTGTTAACCAAAAGGTTGGAGGTTCGTGCCCTCCCATGAGTGGTGTGTTGCTTTTTTTCTTCGCGCTGATAGATTTGGAGAAATTTTCTGATGGTGGTGAGAGTTGAGCACGAATATCTCCGTGGAGCAATTGGCTAGCACGTTCGGCTGTTAACCAAAATGTTGGAGGTTCGAGCCCTCCCGAGAGCGGTGTGTCTCTTTTTTTTCTTCGCACTGATAGCTTTGGAGAAATGTTTGAAGGTGGTGAGAGTGGAACACGACTATCTCCGTGACGCAATTGGCTGGCGCGTTCGGCTGTTAACCAAAAGGTTGGAGGTTCCAGCCCTCCCGAGAGCGGTGTCTCTCTTTTTTTCTTTGCGCTGATAGCTTTGTAGAAATGTTCTGTCGATGGTGAGAGTGGAGCACGACTGTCACCGTGGCGTAATTGGCTAGCGCGTTCAGCTGTTAACCAAAAGGTTGGAGGTTCGAGCCCTCCGGAGAGCGGTGTGTCTCTTTTTTTGCGCTAATAGGTTTCGAGGAATGTTCTGATGGTGGTGAGAGTGTAGGACGACTGTTTCCGTGGCAGAATCGGCTAGCGTGATCAACTGTTAACTGAAAGGTTGGAGGTTCGAGCCCTCCCGGGAGCAGTGTGTCGCTTTTTTTCTTTGCGCTGATAGCTTTTGAGAAATGTTCTGACGGTGGTGAGAGTAGAACACGACTATCTCCTTGGCGTCATTGGCTAGTGCGTTCAGCTGTTAACCAAAAGGTCGGAGGTTCGAGCCCTTTCGAGAGCGGTGTGTCTCTTTTTTCTTTGCGCTGACAGCTGTGGAGAAATGTTCTGACGGTGGTGAGAGTAGAGCACGACTGTCTACGTGGCGCAATTGGCTAGCACGATCGGCTGTTAACCAAAAGGTTGGAGGTTCGAGCCCTGCCATAAGCTGTGTGTCGCTTTTCATTCTTTGCGCTGATACCTTTGGAGAAATCTTCTGACGGTGGTGAGAGTAGAACACGACTGTCTCCTTGGCTCCATTGGCTAGCGCGTTCAGCTGTTAACCAAAAGGTTGGAGGTTCGAGCCCTCTCGAGAGCAGTGTGTCTCTTTTTTCTTTGCGCTGACAGCTGTGGAGAAATGTTCTGACGGTGGTGAGAGTACAGCACGACTGCCTCCGTGACGCAATTGGCTAGCACGCTCGTCTTTTAAAGGAAAGGTTTGAAGTTCGAGCCCATGAGCGGTGTGTCGCTTTTTTGCGCTGATAGCTTTGGAGAAATCTTCTGACGGTGGTGAGAGTGGAGCACGACTATCTCTGGGGCGCAATTGGCTAGAGCGTTCAGCTGTTAACCAAAAGGTTGGATGTTCGAGCCCTCCCGAGAGCGGTGTGTCTCTTTTTTTCTTTGCGCTGATAGCTTTGTAGAAATGTTCTGACGGTGGTGAGAGTGGAGCACAAATATCTCCGTGCCGCAATTGGCTAGCACGTTCGGCTGTGAACCAAAACGTTGGAGGTTCGAGCTCTTCCGGGAGCGGTGTGTCGCTTTTTTTCTTTGCGCTGATACCTTTGAGGAATGTTATGACCGTGATGAGAATAGAGCACGACTATCTCCGGGGCGCAATCGGCTAGCGCGTTCAGCTGTTAACCAAAAGGTTGGAGGTTCGAGCCCTCCCGAGAGCGGTGTGTCTCTTTTTTTGTTTGCGCTGATAGCTTTGTAGAAATGTTCTGACCGTGGTGAGAGATGAGCACGACTGTCTCCGTGGCGCAATTGGCTAGCGCGATCAGCTGTTAACCAAAAGGTTGGAGGTTCGAGCTCTCCTGGGAGCGGTGTGTTGCTTTTTTCTTTGCGCTGATACCTTTGAGGATTGTTATGACCGTGGTGAGAATAGAGTAGTACTATCTCCGGGGCGCAATTGGCTAGCGCGTTCAGCTGTTAACCAAAAGGTTGGAGGTTCGTGCCCTCCCATGAGTGGTGTGTTGCTTTTTATCTTCGCGCTGATAGATTTGAAGAAATTTTCTGATGGTGGTGAGAGTTGAGCACGAATATCTCCGTGGAGCAATTGGCTAGCACGTTCGGCTGTTAACCAAAATGTTGGAGGTTCGAGCCCTCCCGAGAGCGGTGTGTCTCTTTTTTTTTCTTCGCACTGATAGCTTTGGAGAAATGTTTGAAGGTGGTGAGAGTGGAACACGACTATCTCCGTGACGCAATTGGCTAGCGCGTTCGGCTGTTAACCAAAAGGTTGGAGGTTCCAGCCCTCCCGAGAGCGGTGTGTCTCTTTTTTTCTTTGCGCTGATAGCTTTGGAGAAATGTTCTGATGGTGGTGAGAGTAGAACACGACTATCTCCTTGGCGTCATTGGCTAGTGCGTTCAGCTGTTAACCAAAAGGTCGGAGGTTCGAGCCCTTTCGAGAGCGGTGTGTCGCTTTTTTCTTTGCGCTGACAGCTGTGGAGAAATGTTCTGACGGTGGTGAGAGTAGAGCACGACTATCTCCGGGGCGCAATTGGCTAGCGCGTTCAGCTGTTAACCAAAGGGTTGGAGGTTCGAGCCCTCCCTAGAGCGGTGTGTCTCTTTTTTTCTTTGCGCTAATAGCTTTGTAGAAATGTTCTGACGGTGGTGAGAGTGGAGCACAAATATCTCCGTGGCGCAATGGGCTAGCGCGTTCGGCTGTGAACCAAAACGTCGGAGGTTCGAGCCATCCCATGAGCGGTGTGTCGCTTTTTTTCTTTGCGCTGATAGATTTGGAGAAATGTTCTGATGGTGGTGAGAGTTGAGCACGAATATCTCCGTGGTGCAATTGGCTAGCACCTTCGGCTGTTAACAAAAACATTGGAGGTTCGAGCCCTCTCGCAAGCGGTGTGTCTCTTTTTTTTCTTCGCAATGATAGCTTTGGAGAAATGTTCTGAGGGTGGTGAGAGTGGAACACGACTATCTCCGTCCGCAATTGGCTAGCGCGTTCGGCTGTTAACCAAAAGGTTGGAGGTTCGATCCCTCCGGAGAGCGGTGTGTCTCTTTTTTTTCTTTGCGCTGATAGCTTTGGAGGAATGTTCTGACGGTGGTGAGAGTGGAGCACGACTGTCTCCATGGCGCAATTGGCTAGCGCGATCGGCTGTTAACCGAAAGTTTGGAGGTTCGAGCTCTCCCGGGAGCAGTGTGTCGCTTTTTTTCTTTGCGCTGATACCTTTGAGGAATGTTATGACCGTGGTGAGAATTGAGCACGACTATCTCCGGGGCGCAATTGGCTAGCGCGTTCAGCTGTTAACCAAAAAGTTGGAGGGTCGAGCCCTCCCGAGAGCGGTGTGTCTCTTTTTTTCTTTGCGCTGATAGCTTTGGAGAAACGTTCTGAGGGTGGTGAGAGTGGAACACGACTATCTCCGTGACGCAATTGGCTAGCGCGTTCGGCTGTTAACCAAAAGGTTGGAGGTTCGAGCCCTCCGGAGAGCGGTGTGTCTCTTTTTCCTTTGCGCTGATAGCTTTGGAGCAATGTTCTGACGGTGGTGAGAGTGGATCACGACTGTTTTCGTGGCAGAATTGGCTAGCGCGATCAACTGTTAACTGAAAGGTTAGAGGTTCGAGCCCTCCCAGGAGCAGTGTGTCGTTTTTTTTCTTTGCGCTGATAGCTTTGGAGAAATGTTCTGATGGTGGTGAGAGTAGAACACGACTATCTCCTTGGCGCCATTGGTTAGCGCGTTCAGCTGTTAACCAAAAGGTCGGAGGTTCGAGGCCTCTCGAGAGCGGTGTGTCTCTTTTTTTTGCGCTGACAGCTGTGGAGAAATGTTCTGACGGTGGTGAGAGTAGAGCACGGCTGTCTAAGTGGCGCAATTGGCTAGCACAATCGGCTGTTAACCAAAAGGTTGGAGGTTCGAGCTCTACCGGGAGCGGTGTGTCGCTTTTTTTCTTTGCGCTGATACTTTGAGGATTGTTATGACCGTGATGAGAAAGAGCACGACTATCTCTGGGGCGCAATTGGCGAGCGCGTTCAGCTGTCAACCAAAAGGTTGGATGTTCGAGCCCTCCGGAGAGCGGTGTGTCTGTTTTTTTCTTTGCGCTGATAGCTTTGTAAAAATGTTCTGACGGTGGTGAGAGTGGAGCACGAATATCTCCGTGGCGCAATTGGCTAGCGCGTTCAGCTGTGAACCAAAACGTTGGAGGTTCGAGCCCTTGCGAGAGCGGTGTGTCTCTTTTTTCTTTGCGCTGATAGCTTTGTAGAAATGTTCTGACGGTGGTGAGAGTGGAGCACAAATATCTCCGTGGCGCAATTGGCTAGCGCGTTCGGCTGTGAACCAAAACGTTGGAGGTTCGAGCTCTTCCGGGAGCAGTGTGTCGCTTTTTTTCTTTGCGCTGATACCTTTGAGGAATGTTATGACCGCGATGAGAATAGAGCACGACTATGTCCGGGGCGCAATTGTCTAGCGCGTTCAGCTGTTAACCAAAGGGTTGGAGGTTCGAGCCCTCCCGAGAGCGGTGTGTCTCTTTTTTTCTTTGCGCTAATAGCTTTGTAGAAATGTTCTGACGGTGGTGAGAGTGGAGCACGAATATCTCCGTGGCGCAATGGGCTAGCGCGTTCGGCTGTGAACCAAAACGTCGGAGGTTCGAGGCATCCCATGAGCGGTGTGTCGCTTTTTTTCTTTGCGCTGATAGATTTGGAGAAATGTTCTGATGGTGGTGAGAGTTGAGCACAAATATCTCCGTGGTGCAATTGGCTTGCACGTTCGGCTGTTAACAAAAACATTGGAGGTTCGAGCCCTCTCGCAAGCGGTGTGTCTCTTTTTTTTTCTTCGCCCTGATAGCTTTGGAGAAATGTTCTGAGGGTGGTGAGAGTGGAACACGACTATCTCCGTGACGCAATTGGCTAGCATGTTCGGCTGTTAACCAAAAGGTTGGAGGTTCGATCCCTCCGGAGAGCGGTGTGTCTCTTTTTTTTCTTTGCGCTGATAGCTTTGGAGGAATGTTCTGACGGTGGTGAGAGGGGAGCACGACTGTCTCCGTGGCGCAATTGGCTAGCGCGTATGGCTGTGAACCAAAACGTCGGAGGTTCGAGCCATCCCATGAGCGGTGTGTCGCTTTTTTTCTTTGCGCTGATAGATTTGGAGAAATGTTCTGATGATGGTGAGAGTGGAGCACGACTATCTCCGTGGCGCAATTGGCTAGCGCGATCGGCTGTTAACCAAAAGGTTGGAGGTTCCAGCCCTCCCGAGAGCGGTGTGTCTCTTTTTTTCTTTGCACTGATAGATTTGGAGAAATGTTCTGATGATGGTGAGAGTGGAGCACGACTATCTCCGTGGCGCAATTGGCTAGCGCGATCGGCTGTTAACCAAAAGGTTGGAGGTTCCAGCCCTCCCGAGAGCGGTGTGTCTCTTTTTTTCTTTCCGCTGATAGCTTTGGAGAAATGTTCTGACGGTGGTGAGAGTAGAACACGACTATCTCCTTGGCGTCATTGGCTAGTGCGTTCAGCTGTTAACCAAAAGGTCGGAGGTTCGAGCCCTTTCGAGAGCGGTGTGTCTCTTTTTTCTTTGCGCTGACAGCTGTGGAGAAATGTTCTGACGGTGGTGAGAGTAGAGCACTAATGTCTACGTGGCGCAATTGGCTAGCACGATCGGCTGTTAACCAAAAGGTTGGAGGTTCGAGCCCTGCCATAAGCTGTGTGTCGCTTTTCTTTCTTTGCGCTGATACCTTTGGAGAAATCTTCTGACGGTGGTGAGAGTAGAACACGACTGTCTCCTTGGCACCATTGGCTAGCGCGTTCAGCTGTTAACCAAAAGGTTGGAGGTTCGAGCCCTCTCGAGAGCGGTGTGTCTCTTTTTTCTTTGCGCCGACAGCTGTGGAGAAATGTTCTGACGGTGGTGAGAGCAGAGCACGACTGCCTCCGTGACGCAATTGGCTAGCACGCTCGTCTTTTAAAGGAAAGGTTTGAAGTTCGAGCCCATGAGTGGTGTGTCGCTTTTTTTGCGCTGATAGCTTTGGAGAAAGCTTCTGACGGTGGTGAGAGTGGAGCACGACTATCTCTGGGACGCAATTGGTCAGAACGTTCAGCTGTTAACCAAAAGGTTGGATGTTCGAGCCCTCCCGAGAGCGGTGTGTCTCTTTTTTTCTTTGCGCTGATAGCTTTGTAGAAATGTTCTGACGGTGGTGAGAGTGGAGCACAAATATCTCCGTGGCGCAATTGGCTAGCGCGTTCGGCTGTGAACCAAAACGTTGGAGGTTCGAGCTCTTCCGGGAGCAGTGTGTCGCTTTTTTTCTTTGCGCTGATACCTTTGAGGAATGTTATGACCGCGATGAGAATAGAGCACGACTATGTCCGGGGCGCAATTGTCTAGCGCGTTCAGCTGTTAACCAAAGGGTTGGAGGTTCGAGCCCTCCCGAGAGCGGTGTGTCTCTTTTTTTCTTTGCGCTAATAGCTTTGTAGAAATGTTCTGACGGTGGTGAGAGTGGAGCACGAATATCTCCGTGGCGCAATGGGCTAGCGCGTTCGGCTGTGAACCAAAACGTCGGAGGTTCGAGGCATCCCATGAGCGGTGTGTCGCTTTTTTTCTTTGCGCTGATAGATTTGGAGAAATGTTCTGATGGTGGTGAGAGTTGAGCACAAATATCTCCGTGGTGCAATTGGCTTGCACGTTCGGCTGTTAACAAAAACATTGGAGGTTCGAGCCCTCTCGCAAGCGGTGTGTCTCTTTTTTTTTCTTCGCCCTGATAGCTTTGGAGAAATGTTCTGAGGGTGGTGAGAGTGGAACACGACTATCTCCGTGACGCAATTGGCTAGCATGTTCGGCTGTTAACCAAAAGGTTGGAGGTTCGATCCCTCCGGAGAGCGGTGTGTCTCTTTTTTTTCTTTGCGCTGATAGCTTTGGAGGAATGTTCTGACGGTGGTGAGAGGGGAGCACGACTGTCTCCGTGGCGCAATTGGCTAGCGCGTATGGCTGTGAACCAAAACGTCGGAGGTTCGAGCCATCCCATGAGCGGTGTGTCGCTTTTTTTCTTTGCGCTGATAGATTTGGAGAAATGTTCTGATGATGGTGAGAGTGGAGCACGACTATCTCCGTGGCGCAATTGGCTAGCGCGATCGGCTGTTAACCAAAAGGTTGGAGGTTCCAGCCCTCCCGAGAGCGGTGTGTCTCTTTTTTTCTTTGCACTGATAGATTTGGAGAAATGTTCTGATGATGGTGAGAGTGGAGCACGACTATCTCCGTGGCGCAATTGGCTAGCGCGATCGGCTGTTAACCAAAAGGTTGGAGGTTCCAGCCCTCCCGAGAGCGGTGTGTCTCTTTTTTTCTTTCCGCTGATAGCTTTGGAGAAATGTTCTGACGGTGGTGAGAGTAGAACACGACTATCTCCTTGGCGTCATTGGCTAGTGCGTTCAGCTGTTAACCAAAAGGTCGGAGGTTCGAGCCCTTTCGAGAGCGGTGTGTCTCTTTTTTCTTTGCGCTGACAGCTGTGGAGAAATGTTCTGACGGTGGTGAGAGTAGAGCACTAATGTCTACGTGGCGCAATTGGCTAGCACGATCGGCTGTTAACCAAAAGGTTGGAGGTTCGAGCCCTGCCATAAGCTGTGTGTCGCTTTTCTTTCTTTGCGCTGATACCTTTGGAGAAATCTTCTGACGGTGGTGAGAGTAGAACACGACTGTCTCCTTGGCACCATTGGCTAGCGCGTTCAGCTGTTAACCAAAAGGTTGGAGGTTCGAGCCCTCTCGAGAGCGGTGTGTCTCTTTTTTCTTTGCGCCGACAGCTGTGGAGAAATGTTCTGACGGTGGTGAGAGCAGAGCACGAATGCCTCCGTGACGCAATTGGCTAGCACGCTCGTCTTTTAAAGGAAAGGTTTGAAGTTCGAGCCCATGAGTGGTGTGTCGCTTTTTTTGCGCTGATAGCTTTGGAGAAAGCTTCTGACGGTGGTGAGAGTGGAGCACGACTATCTCTGGGACGCAATTGGTCAGAACGTTCAGCTGTTAACCAAAAGGTTGGATGTTCGAGCCCTCCCGAGAGCGGTGTGTCTCTTTTTTTCTTTGCGCTGATAGCTTTGTAGAAATGTTCTGACGGTGGTGAGAGTGGAGCACAAATATCTCCGTGGCGCAATTGGCTAGCGCGTTCGGCTGTGAACCAAAACGTTGAAGGTTCGAGCTCTTCCGGGAGCGGTGTGTCGCTTTTTTTCTTTGCGCTGATACCTTTGAGGAATGTTATGACCGTGATGAGAATAGAGCACGACTATCTCCGAGGCGCAATTGGCTAGCGCGTTCAGCTGTTAACCAAAGGGTTGGAGGTTCGAGCCCTCCCTAGAGCGGTGTGTCTCTTTTTTTCTTTGCGCTAATAGCTTTGTAGAAATGTTCTGACGGTGGTGAGAGTGGAGCATGAATATCTCCGTGGCGCAATGGGCTAGCGCGTTCGGCTGTGAACCAAAACGTCTGAGGTTCGAGCCATCCCATGAGCGGTGTGTCGCTTTTTTTCTTTGCGCTGATAGATTTGGAGAAATGTTCTGATGGTGGTGAGAGTTGAGCACGAATATCTCCGTGGTGCAATTGGCTAGCACGTTCGGCTGTTAACAAAAACATTGGAGGTTCAAGCCCTCTCGCAAGCGGTGTGTCTCTTTTTTCTTCGCACTGACAGCTTTGGAGAAATGTTCTGAGGGTGGTGAGAGTGGAACACGACTATCTCCGTGACGCAATTGGCTAGCGCGTTCGGCTGTTAACCAAAAGGTTGGAGGTTCGATCCCTCCGGAGAGCGGTGTGTCTCTTTTTTTTCTTTGCGCTGATAGCTTTGGAGGAATGTTCTGACGGTGGTGAGAGTGGAGCACGACTGTCTCCGTGGCGCAATTGGCCAGCGCGTACGGCTGTGAACCAAAACGTCGGAGGTTCGAGCCATCCCATGAGCGGTGTGTCGCTTTTTTTCTTTGCGCTGATAGCTTTGGAGGAATGTTCTGAAGGTGGTGAGAGTGGAGCACGATTGTCTCCATGGCGCAATTGGCTAGCGCGATCGGCTGTTAACCGAAAGTTTGGAGGTTCGAGCTCTCCCGGGAGCAGTGTGTCGCTTTTTTTCTTTGCGCTGATACCTTTGAGGAATGTTATGACCGTGGTGAGAATTGAGCACGACTACCTCCGGGGCGCAATTGGCTAGCGCGTTCAGCTGTTAACCAAAAAGTTGGAGGATCGAGCCCTCCCGAGAGCGGTGTGTCTCTTTTTTTCTTTGCGCTGATAGCTTTGGAGAAACGTTCTGAGGGTGGTGAGAGGGGAACACGACTATCTCCGTGAAGCAATTGGCTAGCGCGTTCGGCTGTTAACCAAAAGTTTGGAGGTTCGAGCCCTCCGGAGAGCGGTGTGTCTCTTATTTCTTTGCGCTGATAGCTTTGGAGCAATGTTCTGACGGTGGTGAGAGTGGAGCACGACTATCTCCGTGGCGCAATTGGCTAGCGCGATCGGCTTTTAATCAAAAGGTTGGAGGTTCGAGCCCTCCCGAGAGCGGTATGTCTCTTTTTTCTTTGCGCTGATAGCTTTGGAGAAACGTTCTGAGGGTGGTGAGAGTGGAACACCACTATCTCCGTGACGCAATTGGCTAGCGCGTTCGGCTGTTAACCAAAAGGATGGAGGTTCGAGCCCTCCGGAGAGCGGTGTGTCTCTTTTTCCTTTGCGCTGATAGCTTTGGAGCAATGTTCTGACGGTGGTGAGAGTGGAGCACGACTGTTTCCGTGGCAGAATTGGCTAGCGCGATCAACTGTTAACTGAAAGGTTGGAGGTTCGAGCCCTCCCGGGAGCAGTGTGTCGCTTTTTTTCTTTGCGCTAATAGCTTTGGAGAAATGTTCTGACGGTGGTGAGAGTAGAACACGACTATCTCCTTGGCGCCATTGGTTAGCGCGTTCAGCTGTTAACCAAAAGGTCGGAGGATCGAGGCCTCTCGAGAGCGGTGTGTCTCTTTTTTTTGCGCTGACAGCTGTGGAGAAATGTTCTGACGGTGGTGAGAGTAGAGCACGGCTGTCTAAGTGGCGCAATTGGCTAGCACAATCGGCTGTTAACCAAAAGGTTGGAGGTTCGAGCTCTACCGGGAGCGGTGTGTCGCTTTTTTTCTTTGCGCTGATACTTTGAGGATTGTTATGACCGTGATGAGAATAGAGCACGACAATCTCTGGGGCGCAATTGGCGAGCGCGTTCAGCTGTCAACCAAAAGGTTGGATGTTCGAGCCCTCCGGAGAGCGGTGTGTCTGTTTTTTTCTTTGCGCTGATAGCTTTGGAGAAATCTTCTGACGGTGGTGAGAGTGGAGCACGACTATCTCTGGGGCGCAATTGGCTAGAGCGTTCAGCTGTTAACCAAAAGGTTGGATGTTCGAGCCCTCCCGAGAGCGGTGTGTCTCTTTTTTTCTTTGCGCTGATAGCTTTGTAGAAATGTTCTGACGGTGGTGAGAGTGGAGCACAAATATCTCCGTGGCGCAATTGGCTAGCGCGTTCGGCTGTGAACCAAAACGTTGGAGGTTCGAGCTATTCCGGGAGCGGTGTGTCGCTTTTTTTCTTTGCGCTGATACCTTTGAGGAATGTTATGACCGTGATGAGAATAGAGCACGACTATCTCCGGGGCGCAATTGGCTAGCGCGTTCAGCTGTTAACCAAAGGGTTGGAGGTTCGAGCCCTCCCTAGAGCGGTGTGTCTCTTTTTTTCTTTGCGCTAATAGCTTTGTAGAAATGTTCTGACGGTGGTGAGAGTGGAGCACGAATATCTCCGTGGCGCAATGGGTTAGCGCGTTCAGCTGTGAACCAAAACGTCAGAGGTTCGAGCCATCTCATGAGCGGTGTGTCGCTTTTTTTCTTTGCGCTGATAGATTTGGAGAAATGTTCTGATGGTGGTGAGAGTTGAGCACGAATATCTCCGTGGTGCAATTGGCTAGCACGTTCGGCTGTTAACAAAAACATTGGAGGTTCGAGCCCTCTCGCAAGCGGTGTGTCTCTTTTTTTTCTTCGCACTGATAGCTTTGGAGAAATGTTCTGATAGTGGTGAGAGTGGAACACGACTATCTCCGTGACGCAATTGGCTAGCGCGTTCGGCTGTTAACCAAAAGGTTGGAGGTTCGATCCCTCCGGAGAGCGGTGTGTCTCTTTTTTTCCTTTGCGCTGATAGCTTTGGAGGAATGTTCTGACGGTGGTGAGAGTGGATCACGACTGTCTCCGTGGCGCAATTGGCCAGCGCGTACGGCTGTGAACCAAAACGTCGGAGGTTCAAGCCATCCCATGAGCGGTGTCTCGCTTTTTTTCTTTGCGCTGATGGCTTTGGAGGAATGTTCTGACGGTGGTGAGAGTGGAGCACGACTGTCTCCATGGCGCAATTGGCTAGCGCGATCGGCTGTTGACCGAAAGTTTGGAGGTTCGAGCTCTCCCGGGAGCAGTGTGTCGCTTTTTTTCTTTGCGCTGATACCTTTGAGGAATGTTATGACCATGGTGAGAATTGAGCACGACTATCTCCGGGGCGCAATTGGCTAGCGCGTTCAGCTGTTAACCAAAAAGTTGGAGGGTCGAGCCCTCCCGAGAGCGGTGTGTCTCTTTTTTTCTTTGCGCTGATAGCTTTGGAGAAACGTTCTGAGGGTGGTGAGAGTGGAACACGACTATCTCCGTGACGCAATTGGCTAGCGCGTTCGGCTGTTAACCAAAAGGTTGGAGGTTCGAGCCCTCCGGAGAGCGGTGTGTCTCTTTTTTCTTTGCGCTGATAGCTTTGGAGCAATGTTCTGACGGTGGTGAGAGTGGAGCACGACTATCTCCGTGGCGCAATTAGCTAGCGCGATCGGCTTTTAATCAAAAGGTTGGAGGTTCGAGCCCTCCCGAGAGCGGTATGTCTCTTTTTTCTTTGCGCTGATAGCTTTGGAGAAACGTTCTGAGGGTGGTGAGAGTGGAACACCACTATCTCCGTGACGCAATTGGCTAGCGCGTTCGGCTGTTAACCAAAAGGATGGAGGTTTGAGCCCTCCGGAGAGCGGTGTGTCTCTTTTTCCTTTGCGCTGATAGCTTTGGAGGAATGTTCTGACGGTGGTGAGAGTGGAGCACGACTGTCTCCATGGCGCAATTGGCTAGCGCGATCGGCTGTTAATCAAAAGGTTGGAGGTTCGAGCCCTCCCGAGAGCGGTGTGTCTCTTTTTTTCTTTGCGCTGATAGCTTTGGAGAAACGTTCTGAGGGTGGTGAGAGTAGAACACGACTATCTCCGTGACGCAATTGGCTAGCGCGTTCGGCTGTTAACCAAAAGGTTGGAGGTTCGATCCCTCCGGAGAGCGGTGTGTCTCTTTTTTTCTTTGCGCTGATAGCTTTGGAGGAATGTTCTGACGGTGGTGAGAGTGGAGCACGACTGTCTCCATGGCGCAATTGGCTAGCGCGATCGGCTGTTAACCGAAAGTTTGGAGGTTCGAGCTCTCCCGGGAGCAGTGTGTCGCTTTTTTTTCTTTGCGCTGATACCTTTGAGGAATGTTATGACCGTGGTGAGAATTGAGCACGACTATCTCCGGGGCGCAATTGGCTAGCGCGTTCAGCTGTTAACCAAAAGGTTGGAGGTTCGAGCCCTCCCGAGAGCGGTGTGTCTCTTTTTTTCTTTGCGCTGATAGCTTTGGAGAAACGTTCTGAGGGTGGTGAGAGTAGAACACGACTATCTCCGTGACGCAATTGGCTAGCGCGTTCGGCTGTTAACCAAAAGGTTGGAGGTTCGATCCCTCCGGAGAGCGGTGTGTCTCTTTTTTTCTTTGCGCTGATAGCTTTGGAGGAATGTTCTGACGGTGGTGAGAGTGGAGCACGACTGTCTCCATGGCGCAATTGGCTAGCGCGATCGGCTGTTAACCGAAAGTTTGGAGGTTCGAGCTCTCCCGGGAGCAGTGTGTCGCTTTTTTTTCTTTGCGCTGATACCTTTGAGGAATGTTATGACCGTGGTGAGAATTGAGCATGAATATCTCCGTGGTGCAATTGGCTAGCACGTTCCGCGTTAACCAAAATGTTGGAGGTTCGAGTCCTCCCGAGAGCAGTGTGTCTCTTTTTTTTTCTTCGCACTGATAGCTTTGGAGAAATGTTTGAATGTGGTAAGAGTGGAACACGACTATCTCCGTGACGCAATTGGCTAGCGCGTTCGGCTGTTAACCAAAAGGGTGGAGGTTCGAGCCCTCAAGAGAGCGGTGTGTCTCTTTTTTTCTTTGCGCTGATAGCTTTGGAGGAATGTTCTGATGGTGGTGAGAGTTGAGCACGAATATCTCCATGGTGCAATCGACTAGCACGTTCGGCTGTTAACAAAAACATTGGAGGTTCGAGCCCTCTCGCAAGCGGTGTGTCTCTTTTTTTTCTTCGCACTGATAGCTTTGGAGAAATGTTCTGAGGGTGGTGAGAGTGGAACACGACTATCTCCGTGACGCAATTGGCTAGCGCGTTCGGCTGTTAACCAAAAGGTTGGAGGTTCGAGCCCTCCGGAGAGCGGTGTGTCTCTTTTTTCTTTGCGCTGACAGCTGTGGAGAAATGTTCTGAAGGTGGTGAGAGTAGAGCACGGCTGTCTAAGTGGCGCACTTGGCTAGCACAATCGGCTGTTAACCAAAAGGTTGGAGGTTCGAGCTCTACCGGGAGCGGTGTGTCGCTTTTTTTCTTTGCGCTGATACTTTGAGGGTTGTTATGACCGTGATGAGAATAGAGCACGACTATCTCTGGGGCGCAATTGGCGAGCGCGTTCAGCTGTCAACCAAAAGGTTGGATGTTCGAGCCCTCCGGAGAGCGGTGTGTCTGTTTTTTTCTTTGCGCTGATAGCTTTGTAGAAATGCTCTGACGGTGGTGAGAGTGGAGCACGAATATCTCCGTGGCGCAATTGGCTAGCGCGTTCAGCTGTGAACCAAAACGTTGGAGGTTCGAGCCCTCGCGAGTGCGGTGTGTCTCTTTTTTCTTTGCGCTGATAGCTTTGTAGAAATGTTCTGACGGTGGTGAGAGTGGAGCACAAATATCTCCGTGGCGCAATTGGCTAGCGCGTTCGGCTGTGAACCAAAACGTTGGAGGTTCGAGCTCTTCCGGGAGCAGTGTGGCGCTTTTTTTCTTTGCGCTGATACCTTTGAGGAATGTTATGACCGTGATGAGAATAGAGCACGACTATCTCCGGGGCGCAATTGGCTAGCGCGTTCAGCTGTTAACCAAAGGGTTGGAGGTTCGAGCCCTCCCGAGAGCGGTGTGTCTCTTTTTTTCTTTGCGCTAATAGCTTTGTAGAAATGTTCTGACGGTGGTGAGAGTAGAGCACGAATATCTCCGTGGCGCAATGGGCTAGCGCGTTCGTCTGTGAACCAAAACGTCGGAGGTTCGAGCCATCCCATGAGCGGTGTGTCGCTTTTTTCTTTGCGCTGATAGGTTTGGAGAAATGTTCTGATGGTGGTGAGAGTTGAGCACGAATATCTCCGTGGTGCAATTGGCTAGCACGTTCGGCTGTTAACAAAAACATTGGAGGTTTGAGCCCTCTCGCAAGCGGTGTGTCTCTTTTTTTCTTCGCCCTGATAGCTTCGGTGAAATGTTCTGAGGGTGGTGAGAGTGGAACACGACTATCTCCGTGACGCAATTGGCTAGCGCGTTCGGCTGTTAACCAAAAGGTTGGAGGTTCGATCCCTCCGGAGAGCGGTGTGTCTCTTTTTTTTCTTTGCGCTGATAGGTTTGGAGGAATGTTCTGACGGTGGTGAGAGTGGAGCACGACTGTCTCCGTGGCGCAATTGGGTAGCGCGTACGGCTGTGAACCAAAACGTCGGAGGTTCGAGCCATCCCATGAGCGGTGTGTCGCTTTTTTTCTTTGCGCTGATAGATTTGGAGAAATGTTCTGATGATGGTGAGAGTGGAGCACGACTATCTACGTGGCGCAATTGGCAAGCGCGATCGGCTGTTAATCAAAAGTTTGGAGGTTCGAGCCCTCCCGAGAGCGGTGTGTCTCTTTTTTTCTTTGCGCTGATAGCTTTGGAGAAACGTTCTGAGGGTGGTGAGAGTAGAACACGACTATCTCCGTGACGCAATTGGCTAGCGCGTTCGGCTGTTAACCAAAAGGTTGGAGGTTCGATCCCTCCGGAGAGCGGTGTGTCTCTTTTTTTCTTTGCGCTGATAGCTTTGGAGGAATGTTCTGACGGTGGTGAGAGTGGAGCATGACTGTCTCCATGGCGCAATTGGCTAGCGCGATCGGCTGTTAACCGAAAGTTTGGAGGTTCGAGCTCTCCCGGGAGCAGTGTGTCGCTTTTTTTTCTTTGCGCTGATACCTTTGAGGAATGTTATGACCGTGGTGAGAATTGAGCACGACTATCTCCGGGGCGCAATGGGCTAGCGCGTTCAGCTGTTAACCAAAAGGTTGGAGGTTCGAGCCCTCCCGAGAGCGGTGTGTCTCTTTTTTTCTTTGCGCTGATAGCTTTGGAGAAACGTTCTGAGGGTGGTGAGAGTGGAACACGACTATCTCCGTGACGCAATTGGCTAGCGCGTTCGGCTGTTAACCAAAAGGTTGGAGGTTCGAGCCCTCCGGAGAGTGGTGTGTCTCTTTTTTCTTTGCGCTGATAGCTTTGGAGCAATGTTCTGACGGTGGTGAGAGTGGAGCACGACTATCTCCGTGGCGCAATTGGCTAGCGCGTTCGGCTTTTAATCAAAAGGTTGGAGGTTCGAGCCCTCCCATGAGCGGTGTGTCGCTTTTTTCTTTGCGCTGATATATTTGGAGAAATGTTCTGATGACGGTGAGAGTTGAGCACGAATATCTCCGTGGTGCAATTGGCTAGCACGTTCCGCGTTAACCAAAACGTTGGAGGTTCGAGCCCTCCCGAGAGCGGTGTGTCTCTTTTTTTTCTTCGCAATGATAGCTTTGGAGAAATGTTCTGAGGGTGGTGAGAGTGGAACATGACTATTTCCGTTACGCAATTGGCTAGCGGGTTCGGCTGTTAACCAAAAGGTTGGAGGTTCGAGCCCTCCGGAGAGCGGTGTGTCTCCTTTTTTCTTTGCGCTGATAGCTTTGGAGGAATGTTCTGACGGTGGTGAGAGTGGAGCACGACTGTCTCTTGGCGCAATTGGCTAGCGCGATCGGCTGTTAACCGAAAGTTTCGAGGTTCGAGCTCTCCCGGGAATGGTGTGTCGCTTTTTTTCTTTGCGCTGATACCTTTGAGGAATGTTATGACCGGGGTGAGAATAGAACACGACTATCTCTGGGGTGCTATAGGCTAGCGCGTTCAGCTGTTAACCAAAAGGTTGGAGGTTCGAGCCCTCCCGAGAGCAGTGTGTCTCCTTTTTTCTTTGCGCTGATAGCTTTGTAGAAATGTTCTGACCGTGGTGAGAGATGAGGACGACTGTCTCCGTGGCGCAATTGGCTAGCGCGATCAGCTGTTAACCAAAAGGTTGGAGGTTCGTGCCCTCCCATTAGTGGTATGTTGCTTTTTTTCTTCGCGCTGATAGATTTGGAGAAATTTTCTGATGGTGGTGAGAGTTGAGCACGAATATCTCCGTGGTGCAATTGGCTAGCACGTTCGGCTGTTAACCAAAATGTTGGAGGTTCGAGTCCTCCCGAGAGCATTGTGTCTCTTTTTTTTTCTTCGCACTGATAGCTTTGGAGAAATGTTTGAATGTGGTGAGAGTGGAACACGACTATCTCCGTGACGCAATTGGCTAGCGCGTTCGGCTGTTAACCAAAAGGGTGGAGGTTCGAGCCCTCAAGAGAGCGGTGTGTCTCTTTTTTTTCTTTGCGCTGATTGCTTTGGAGGAATGTTCTGATGGCGGTGAGAGTTGAGCACGAATATCTCCATGGTGCAATTGACTAGCACGTTCGGCTGTTAACAAAAACATTGGAGGTTCGAGCCCTCTCGCAAGCGGTGTGTCTCTTTTTTTTTCTTCGCACTGATAGCTTTGGAGAAATGTTCTGAGGGTGGTGAGAGTGGAACACGACTATCTCCGTGACGCAATTGGCTAGCGCGTTCGGCTGTGAACCAAAACGTTGGAGGTTCGAGCCCTCGCGAGAGCGGTGTGTCTCTTTTTTCTTTGCGCTGATAGCTTTGTAGAAATGTTCCCATGGTGGTGAGAGTGGAGCACGACTGTCTCCGTGGCGCAATTGGCTGGCGCGATCGGCGGTAAACCGAAAGTTTGGAGGTTCGAGCTCTCCCGGGAGCAGTGTGTCGCTTTTTTTTCTTTGCGCTGATACCTTTGAGGAATGTTATGACCGTGGTGAGAATTGAGCACGACTATCTCCGGGGCGCAATTGGCTAGCGCGTTCAGCTGTTAACCAAAAGGTTGGAGGTTCGAGCCCTCCCGAGAGCGGTGTGTCTCTTTTTTTCTTTGCGCTGATAGCTTTGGAGAAACGTTCTGAGGGTGGTGAGAGTGGAACACGACTATCTCCGTGACGCAATTGGCTAGCGCGTTCGGCTGTTAACCAAAAGGTTGGAGGTTCGAGCCCTCCGGAGAGTGGTGTGTCTCTTTTTTCTTTGCGCTGATAGCTTTGGAGCAATGTTCTGACGGTGGTGAGAGTGGAGCACGACTATCTCCGTGGCGCAATTGGCTAGCGCGTTCGGCTTTTAATCAAAAGGTTGGAGGTTCGAGCCCTCCCATGAGCGGTGTGTCGCTTTTTTCTTTGCGCTGATATATTTGGAGAAATGTTCAGATGACGGTGAGAGTTGAGCACGAATATCTCCGTGGTGCAATTGGCTAGCACGTTCCGCGTTAACCAAAACGTTGGAGGTTCGAGCCCTCCCGAGAGCGGTGTGTCTCTTTTTTTTCTTCGCAATGATAGCTTTGGAGAAATGTTCTGAGGGTGGTGAGAGTGGAACATGACTATTTCCGTGACGCAATTGGCTAGCGGGTTCGGCTGTTAACCAAAAGGTTGGAGGTTCGAGCCCTCCGGAGAGCGGTGTGTCTCCTTTTTTTCTTTGCGCTGATAGCATTGGAGGAATGTTCTGACGGTGGTGAGAGTGGAGCACGACTGTCTCTTGGCGCAATTGGCTAGCGCGATCGGCTGTTAACCGAAAGTTTCGAGGTTCGAGCTCTCCCGGGAATGGTGTGTCGCTTTTTTTCTTTGCGCTGATACCTTTGAGGAATGTTATGACCGTGGTGAGAATAGAACACGACTATCTCTGGGGCGCAATAGGCTAGCGCGTTCAGCTGTTAACCAAAAGGTTGGAGGTTCGAGCCCTCCCGAGAGCAGTGTGTCTCCTTTTTTCTTTGCGCTGATAGCTTTGTAGAAATGTTCTGACCGTGGTGAGAGATGAGGACGACTGTCTCCGTGGCGCAATTGGCTAGCGCGATCAGCTGTTAACCAAAAGGTTGGAGGTTCGTGCCCTCCCATGAGTGGTATGTTGCTTTTTTTCTTCGCGCTGATAGATTTGGAGAAATTTTCTGATGGTGGTGAGAGTTGAGCACGAATATCTCCGTGGTGCAATTGGCTAGCACGTTCGGCTGTTAACCAAAATGTTGGAGGTTCGAGTCCTCCCGAGAGCAGTGTGTCTCTTTTTTTTTCTTCGCACTGATAGCTTTGGAGAAATGTTTGAATGTGGTGAGAGTGGAACACGACTATCTCCGTGACGCAATTGGCTAGCGCGTTCGGCTGTTAACCAAAAGGGTGGAGGTTCGAGCCCTCAAGAGAGCGGTGTGTCTCTTTTTTTCTTTGCGCTGATAGCTTTGGAGGAATGTTCTGATGGTGGTGAGAGTTGAGCACGAATATCTCCATGGTGCAATCGACTAGCACGTTCGGCTGTTAACAAAAACATTGGAGGTTCGAGCCCTCTCGCAAGCGGTGTGTCTCTTTTTTTTCTTCGCACTGATAGCTTTGGAGAAATGTTCTGAGGGTGGTGAGAGTGGAACACGACTATCTCCGTGACGCAATTGGCTAGCGCGTTCGGCTGTTAACCAAAAGGTTGGAGGTTCGAGCCCTCCGGAGAGCGGTGTGTCTCTTTTTTCTTTGCGCTGACAGCTGTGGAGAAATGTTCTGACGGTGGTGAGAGTAGAGCACGGCTGTCTAAGTGGCGCAATTGGCTAGCACAATCGGCTGTTAACCAAAAGGTTGGAGGTTCGAGCTCTACCGGGAGCGGTGTGTCGCTTTTTTTCTTTGCGCTGATACTTTGAGGGTTGTTATGACCGTGATGAGAATAGAGCACGACTATCTCTGGGGCGCAATTGGCGAGCGCGTTCAGCTGTCAACCAAAAGGTTGGATGTTCGAGCCCTCCGGAGAGCGGTGTGTCTGTTTTTTTCTTTGCGCTGATAGCTTTGTAGAAATGCTCTGACGGTGGTGAGAGTGGAGCACGAATATCTCGGTGGCGCAATTGCGTAGCGCGTTCAGCTGTGAACCAAAACGTTGGAGGTTCGAGCCCTCGCGAGTGCGGTGTGTCTCTTTTTTCTTTGCGCTGATAGCTTTGTAGAAATGTTCTGACGGTGGTGAGAGTGGAGCACAAATATCTCCGTGGCGCAATTGGCTAGCGCGTTCGGCTGTGAACCAAAACGTTGGAGGTTCGAGCTCTTCCGGGAGCAGTGTGGCGCTTTTTTTCTTTGCGCTGATACCTTTGAGGAATGTTATGACCGTGATGAGAATAGAGCACGACTATCTCCGGGGCGCAATTGGCTAGCGCGTTCAGCTGTTAACCAAAGGGTTGGAGGTTCGAGCCCTCCCGAGAGCGGTGTGTCTCTTTTTTTCTTTGCGCTAATAGCTTTGTAGAAATGTTCTGACGGTGGTGAGAGTGGAGCACGAATATCTCCGTGGCGCAATGGGCTAGCGCGTTCGTCTGTGAACCAAAACGTCGGAGGTTCGAGCCATCCCATGAGCGGTGTGTCGCTTTTTTTCTTTGCGCTGATAGATTTGGAGAAATGTTCTGATGGTGGTGAGAGTTGAGCACGAATATCTCCGTGGTGCAATTGGCTAGCACGTTCGGCTGTTAACAAAAACATTGGAGGTTTGAGCCCTCTCGCAAGCGGTGTGTCTCTTTTTTTTCTTCGCCCTGATAGCTTCGGTGAAATGTTCTGAGGGTGGTGAGAGTGGAACACGACTATCTCCGTGACGCAATTGGCTAGCGCGTTCGGCTGTTAACCAAAAGGTTGGAGGTTCGATCCCTCCGGAGAGCGGTGTGTCTCTTTTTTTTCTTTGCGCTGATAGGTTTGGAGGAATGTTCTGACGGTGGTGAGAGTGGAGCACGACTGTCTCCGTGGCGCAATTGGGTAGCGCGTACGGCTGTGAACCAAAACGTCGGAGGTTCGAGCCATCCCATGAGCGGTGTGTCGCTTTTTTTCTTTGCGCTGATAGATTTGGAGAAATGTTCTGATGATGGTGAGAGTGGAGCACGACTATCTACGTGGCGCAATTGGCAAGCGCGATCGGCTGTTAATCAAAAGGTTGGAGGTTCGAGCCCTCCCGAGAGCGGTGTGTCTCTTTTTTTCTTTGCGCTGATAGCTTTGGAGAAACGTTCTGAGGGTGGTGAGAGTAGAACACGACTATCTCCGTGACGCAATTGGCTAGCGCGTTCGGCTGTTAACCAAAAGGTTGGAGCTTCGATCCCTCCGGAGAGCGGTGTGTCTCTTTTTTTCTTTGCGCTGATAGCTTTGGAGGAATGTTCTGACGGTGGTGAGAGTGGAGCATGACTGTCTCCATGGCGCAATTGGCTAGCGCGATCGGCTGTTAACCGAAAGTTTGGAGGTTCGAGCTCTCCCGGGAGCAGTGTGTCGCTTTTTTTTCTTTGCGCTGATACCTTTGAGGAATGTTATGACCGTGGTGAGAATTGAGCACGACTATCTCCGGGGCGCAATTGGCTAGCGCGTTCAGCTGTTAACCAAAAGGTTGGAGGTTCGAGCCCTCCCGAGAGCGGTGTGTCTCTTTTTTTCTTTGCGCTGATAGCTTTGGAGAAACGTTCTGAGGGTGGTGAGAGTGGAACACGACTATCTCCGTGACGCAATTGGCTAGCGCGTTCGGCTGTTAACCAAAAGGTTGGAGGTTCGAGCCCTCCGGAGAGTGGTGTGTCTCTTTTTTCTTTGCGCTGATAGCTTTGGAGCAATGTTCTGACGGTGGTGAGAGTGGAGCACGACTATCTCCGTGGCGCAATTGGCTAGCGCGTTCGGCTTTTAATCAAAAGGTTGGAGGTTCGAGCCCTCCCATGAGCGGTGTGTCGCTTTTTTCTTTGCGCTGATATATTTGGAGAAATGTTCTGATGACGGTGAGAGTTGAGCACGAATATCTCCGTGGTGCAATTGGCTAGCACGTTCCGCGTTAACCAAAACGTTGGAGGTTCGAGCCCTCCCGA
Organism: Rhipicephalus microplus; assembly: GCF_043290135.1. Taxonomy (NCBI): domain Eukaryota; kingdom Metazoa; phylum Arthropoda; class Arachnida; order Ixodida; family Ixodidae; genus Rhipicephalus; species Rhipicephalus microplus. Next base: position 203,743,867 of record NC_134703.1, on the reverse strand, counting down.
GAGCGGTGTGTCTCTTTTTTTTCTTCGCAATGATAGCTTTGGAGAAATGTTCTGAGGGTGGTGAGAGTGGAACATGACTATTTCCGTGACGCAATTGGCTAGCGGGTTCGGCTGTTAACCAAAAGGTTGGAGGTTCGAGCCCTCCGGAGAGCGGTGTGTCTCCTTTTTTCTTTGCGCTGATAGCTTTGGAGGAATGTTCTGACGGTGGTGAGAGTGGAGCACGACTGTCTCTTGGCGCAATTGGCTAGCGCGATCGGCTGTTAACCGAAAGTTTCGAGGTTCGAGCTCTCCCGGGAATGGTGTGTCGCTTTTTTTCTTTGCGCTGATACCTTTGAGGAATGTTATGACCGTGGTGAGAATAGAACACGACTATCTCTGGGGTGCTATAGGCTAGCGCGTTCAGCTGTTAACCAAAAGGTTGGAGGTTCGAGCCCTCCCGAGAGCAGTGTGTCTCCTTTTTTCTTTGCGCTGATAGCTTTGTAGAAATGTTCTGACCGTGGTGAGAGATGAGGACGACTGTCTCCGTGGCGCAATTGGCTAGCGCGATCAGCTGTTAACCAAAAGGTTGGAGGTTCGTGCCCTCCCATTAGTGGTATGTTGCTTTTTTTCTTCGCGCTGATAGATTTGGAGAAATTTTCTGATGGTGGTGAGAGTTGAGCACGAATATCTCCGTGGTGCAATTGGCTAGCACGTTCGGCTGTTAACCAAAATGTTGGAGGTTCGAGTCCTCCCGAGAGCATTGTGTCTCTTTTTTTTTCTTCGCACTGATAGCTTTGGAGAAATGTTTGAATGTGGTGAGAGTGGAACACGACTATCTCCGTGACGCAATTGGCTAGCGCGTTCGGCTGTTAACCAAAAGGGTGGAGGTTCGAGCCCTCAAGAGAGCGGTGTGTCTCTTTTTTTTCTTTGCGCTGATAGCTTTGGAGGAATGTTCTGATGGTGGTGAGAGTTGAGCACGAATATCTCCATGGTGCAATTGACTAGCACGTTCGGCTGTTAACAAAAACATTGGAGGTTCGAGCCTTCTCGCAAGCGGTGTGTCTCTTTTTTTTTCTTCGCACTGATAGCTTTGGAGAAATGTTCTGAGGGTGGTGAGAGTGGAACACGACTATCTCCGTGACGCAATTGGCTAGCGCGTTCGGCTGTGAACCAAAACGTTGGAGGTTCGAGCCCTCGCGAGAGCGGTGTGTCTCTTTTTTCTTTGCGCTGATAGCTTTGTAGAAATGTTCCCATGGTGGTGAGAGTGGAGCACGACTGTCTCCGTGGCGCAATTGGCTGGCGCGATCGGCGGTTAACCGAAAGTTTGGAGGTTCGAGCTCTCCCGGGAGCAGTGTGTCGCTTTTTTTTCTTTGCGCTGATACCTTTGAGGAATGTTATGACCGTGGTTGGAATTGAGCACGACTATCTCCGGGGCGCAATTGGCTAGCGCGTTCAGCTGTAAACCAAAAGGTTGGAGGTTCGAGCCCTCCCGAGAGCGGTTTGTCTGTTTTTTTCTTTGCGCTAATAGCTTTGTAGAAATGTTCTGACGGTGGTGAGAGTGGAGCACGAATATCTCCGTGGCGCAATTGGCTAGCGTGTTCAGCTGTGAACCAAAACGTTGGAGGTTCGAGCCATCCCATGAGCGGTGTGTCGCTCTTTTTCTTTGCGCTGATAGATTTGGAGAAATGTTCTGAAGATGGTGAGAGTTGAGCACGAATATCTCCGTGGTGCAATTGGCTAGCACGTTTGGCTGTTAACCAAAACGTTGGAGGTTCGAGCCCTCCCGATAGCGGTGTGTCTCTTTTCTTTCTTCGCACTGATAGCTTTGGAGAAATGTTGTGAGGGTGGTGAGAGTGGAACACGACTATCTCCGTGACGCAATTGGCTAGCGCGTTCAGCTGTTAACCAAAAGGTTGGAGGTTCGATTCCTCCAGAGAGCGGTGTGTCTCTTTTTTTTCTTTGCCCTGATAACTTTGGAGGAATGTTCTGACGGTGGTGAGAGTGGAGCACGACTGTCTCCGTGGCGCAATTGGCTAGCGCGATCGGCTGTTAACCGAAAGTTTGGAGGTTCGAGCTCTCCCGGGAGCAGTGTGTCGCTTTTTTTCTTTGCGCTGATACCTTTGAGGAATGTTATGACCGTGGTGAGAATTGAGCACGACTATCTCCGGGGCGCAATTGGCTAGCGCGTTCAGCTGTTAACCAAAAGGTTGGAGGTTCGAGCCCTCCCGAGAGCGGTGTGTCTCTTTTTTTCTTTGCGCTGATAGCTTTGGAGAAACGTTCTGAGGGTGGTGAGAGTGGAACACGACTATCTCCGTGACGCAATTGGCTAGCGCGTTCAGCTGTTAACCAAAAGGTTGAAGGTTCGAGCCCTCCGGAGAGCAGTGTGTCTCTTTTTTCTTTGCGCTGATAGCTTTGGAGCAATGTTCTGACGGTGGTGAGAGTGGAGCACGAATATCTCCGTGGTGCAATTGGCTAGCACGTTCCGCGTTAACCAAAACGTTGGAGGTTCGAGCCCTCCCGAGAGCGGTGTGTCTCTTTTTTTTCTTCGCAATGATAGCTTTGGAGAAATGTTCTGAGGGTGGTGAGAGTGGAACATGACTATTTCCGTGACGCAATTGGCTAGCGGGTTCGGCTGTTAACCAAAAGGTTGGAGGTTCGAGCCCTCCGGAGAGCGGTGTGTCTCCTTTTTTCTTTGCGCTGATAGCTTTGGAGGAATGTTCTGACGGTGGTGAGAGTGGAGCACGACTGTCTCTTGGCGCAATTGGCTAGCGCGATCGGCTGTTAACCGAAAGTTTCGAGGTTCGAGCTCTCCCGGGAATGGTGTGTCGCTTTTTTTCTTTGCGCTGATACCTTTGAGGAATGTTATGACCGTGGTGAGAATAGAACACGACTATCTCTGGGGTGCTATAGGCTAGCGCGTTCAGCTGTTAACCAAAAGGTTGGAGGTTCGAGCCCTCCCGAGAGCAGTGTGTCTCCTTTTTTCTTTGCGCTGATAGCTTTGTAGAAATGTTCTGACCGTGGTGAGAGATGAGGACGACTGTCTCCGTGGCGCAATTGGCTAGCGCGATCAGCTGTTAACCAAAAGGTTGGAGGTTCGTGCCCTCCCATTAGTGGTATGTTGCTTTTTTTCTTCGCGCTGATAGATTTGGAGAAATTTTCTGATGGTGGTGAGAGTTGAGCACGAATATCTCCGTGGTGCAATTGGCTAGCACGTTCGGCTGTTAACCAAAATGTTGGAGGTTCGAGTCCTCCCGAGAGCATTGTGTCTCTTTTTTTTTCTTCGCACTGATAGCTTTGGAGAAATGTTTGAATGTGGTGAGAGTGGAACACGACTATCTCCGTGACGCAATTGGCTAGCGCGTTCGGCTGTTAACCAAAAGGGTGGAGGTTCGAGCCCTCAAGAGAGCGGTGTGTCTCTTTTTTTTCTTTGCGCTGATAGCTTTGGAGGAATGTTCTGATGGTGGTGAGAGTTGAGCACGAATATCTCCATGGTGCAATTGACTAGCACGTTCGGCTGTTAACAAAAACATTGGAGGTTCGAGCCTTCTCGCAAGCGGTGTGTCTCTTTTTTTTTCTTCGCACTGATAGCTTTGGAGAAATGTTCTGAGGGTGGTGAGAGTGGAACACGACTATCTCCGTGACGCAATTGGCTAGCGCGTTCGGCTGTGAACCAAAACGTTGGAGGTTCGAGCCCTCGCGAGAGCGGTGTGTCTCTTTTTTCTTTGCGCTGATAGCTTTGTAGAAATGTTCCCATGGTGGTGAGAGTGGAGCACGACTGTCTCCGTGGCGCAATTGGCTGGCGCGATCGGCGGTTAACCGAAAGTTTGGAGGTTCGAGCTCTCCCGGGAGCAGTGTGTCGCTTTTTTTTCTTTGCGCTGATACCTTTGAGGAATGTTATGACCGTGGTTGGAATTGAGCACGACTATCTCCGGGGCGCAATTGGCTAGCGCGTTCAGCTGTAAACCAAAAGGTTGGAGGTTCGAGCCCTCCCGAGAGCGGTTTGTCTGTTTTTTTCTTTGCGCTAATAGCTTTGTAGAAATGTTCTGACGGTGGTGAGAGTGGAGCACGAATATCTCCGTGGCGCAATTGGCTAGCGTGTTCAGCTGTGAACCAAAACGTTGGAGGTTCGAGCCATCCCATGAGCGGTGTGTCGCTCTTTTTCTTTGCGCTGATAGATTTGGAGAAATGTTCTGAAGATGGTGAGAGTTGAGCACGAATATCTCCGTGGTGCAATTGGCTAGCACGTTTGGCTGTTAACCAAAACGTTGGAGGTTCGAGCCCTCCCGATAGCGGTGTGTCTCTTTTTTTTCTTCGCACTGATAGCTTTGGAGAAATGTTGTGAGGGTGGTGAGAGTGGAACACGACTATCTCCGTGACGCAATTGGCTAGCGCGTTCAGCTGTTAACCAAAAGGTTGGAGGTTCGATTCCTCCAGAGAGCGGTGTGTCTCTTTTTTTTCTTTGCCCTGATAACTTTGGAGGAATGTTCTGACGGTGGTGAGAGTGGAGCACGACTGTCTCCGTGGCGCAATTGGCTAGCGCGATCGGCTGTTAACCGAAAGTTTGGAGGTTCGAGCTCTCCCGGGAGCAGTGTGTCGCTTTTTTTCTTTGCGCTGATACCTTTGAGGAATGTTATGACCGTGGTGAGAATTGAGCACGACTATCTCCGGGGCGCAATTGGCTAGCGCGTTCAGCTGTTAACCAAAAGGTTGGAGGTTCGAGCCCTCCCGAGAGCGGTGTGTCTCTTTTTTTCTTTGCGCTGATAGCTTTGGAGAAACGTTCTGAGGGTGGTGAGAGTGGAACACGACTATCTCCGTGACGCAATTGGCTAGCGCGTTCAGCTGTTAACCAAAAGGTTGAAGGTTCGAGCCCTCCGGAGAGCAGTGTGTCTCTTTTTTCTTTGCGCTGATAGCTTTGGAGCAATGTTCTGACGGTGGTGAGAGTGGAGCACGGCTATCTCCGTGGCGCAATCGGCTAGCGCGATCGGCTGTTAATCAAAAGGTTGGAGGTTCGAGCCCTCCCGAGAGCGGTGTGTCTCTTTTTTTCTTTGCGCTGACAGCTTTGGAGAAACGTTCTGAGGGTGGTGAGAGTGGAACACGACTATCTCCGTGACGCAATTGGCTAGCGCGTTCGGCTGTTAACCAAAAGGTTTGAGGTTCGATCCCTCCGGAGAGCGGTGTGTCTCTTTTTTTTCTTTGCGTTGATAGCTTTGGAGGAATGTTCTGACGGTGGTGAGAATAGAGCACGACTATCTCCTGGGCGCAATTGGCTAGCGCATTCAGCTGTTAACCAAAAGGTTGGAGGTTCGAGCCCTCCCGAGAGCGGTGTGTCTCTTTTTTTCTTTGCGCTGATAGCTTTGGAGAAACGTTCTGAGGGTGGTGAGACTGGAACACGACTATCTCCGTGACGCAATTGGCTAGCGCGTTCGGCTGTTAACCAAAAGGTTGGAGGTTCGAGCCCTCCGGAGAGCGGTGTGTCTCTTTTTTCTTTGCGCTGATAGCTTTGGAGCAATGTTCTGACGGTGGTGAGAGTGGAGCACGACTATCTCCGTGGCGCAATTGGCTAGCGCGTTCGGCTTTTAATCAAAAGGTTGGAGGTTCGAGCCCTCCCATGAGCGGTGTGTCGCTTTTTTCTTTGCGCTGATATATTTGGAGAAATGTTCTGATGACGGTGAGAGTTGAGCACGAATATCTCCGTGGTGCAATTGGCTAGCACGTTCCGCGTTAACCAAAACGTTGGAGGTTCGAGCCCTCCCGAGAGCGGTGTGTCTCTTTTTTTTCTTCGCAATGATAGCTTTGGAGAAATGTTCTGAGGGTGGTGAGAGTGGAACATGACTATTTCCGTGACGCAATTGGCTAGCGGGTTCGGCTGTTAACCAAAAGGTTGGAGGTTCGAGCCCTCCGGAGAGCGGTGTGTCTCCTTTTTTTCTTTGCACTGATAGTATTGGAGGAATCTTCTGACGGTGGTGAGAGTGGAGCACGACTGTCTCTTGGCGCAATTGGCTAGCGCGATCGGCTGTTAACCGAAAGTTTCGAGGTTCGAGCTCTCCCGGGAGTGGTGTGTCGCTTTTTTTCTTTGCGCTGATACCTTTGAGGAAAGTTATGACCGTGGTGAGAATAGAACACGACTATCTCTGGGGCGCAATAGGCTAGCGCGTTCAGCTGTTAACCAAAAGGTTGGAGGTTCGAGCCCTCCCGAGAGCAGTGTGTCTCCTTTTTTCTTTGCGCTGATAGCTTTGTAGAAATGTTCTGACCGTGGTGAGAGATGAGGACGACTGTCTCCGTGGCGCAATTGGCTAGCGCGATCAGCTGTTAACCAAAAGGTTGCAAATTTGTGCCCTCCCATGAGTGGTATGTTGCTTTTTTTCTTCGCGCTGATAGATTTGGAGAAATTTTCTGATGGTGGTGAGAGTTGAGCACGAATATCTCCGTGGTGCAATTGGCTAGCACGTTCGGCTGTTAACCAAAATGTTGGAGGTTCGAGTCCTCCCGAGAGCAGTGTGTCTCTTTTTTTTTCTTCGCACTGATAGCTTTGGAGAAATGTTTGAATGTGGTGAGAGTGGAACACGACTATCTCCGTGACGCAATTGGCTAGCGCGTTCGGCTGTTAACCAAAAGGGTGGAGGTTCGAGCCCTCAAGAGAGCGGTGTGTCTCTTTTTTTTCTTTGCGCTGATAGCTTTGGAGGAATGTTCTGATGGTGGTGAGAGTTGAGCACGAATATCTCCATGGTGCAATTGACTAGCACGTTCGGCTGTTAACAAAAACATTGGAGGTTCAAGCCCTCTCGCAAGCGGTGTGTCTCTTTTTTTTTCTTCGCACTGATAGCTTTGGAGAAATGTTCTGAGGGTGGTGAGAGTGGAACACGACTATCTCCGTGACGCAATTGGCTATCGCGTTCGGCTGTGAACCAAAACGTTGGAGGTTCGAGCCCTCGCGAGAGCGGTGTGTCTCTTTTTTCTTTGCGCTGATAGCTTTGTAGAAATGTTCCCATGGTGGTGAGAGTGGAGCACGACTGTCTCCGTGGCGCAATTGGCTGGCGCGATCGGCGGTTAACCGAAAGTTTGGAGGTTCGAGCTCTCCCGGGAGCAGTGTGTCGCTTTTTTTTTCTTTGCGCTGATACCTTTGAGGAATGTTATGACCGTGGTGAGAATTGAGCACGACTATCTCCGGGGCGCAATTGGCTAGCGCGTTCAGCTGTTAACCAAAAGGTTGGAGGTTCGAGCCCTCCCGAGAGCGGTTTGTCTCTTTTTTTCTTTGCGCTAATAGCTTTGTAGAAATGTTCTGACGGTGGTGAGAATGGAGCACGAATATCTCCGTGGCGCAATTGGCTAGCGTGTTCGGCTGTGAACCAAAACGTTGCAGGTTCGAGCCATCCCATGAGCGGTGTGTCGCTCTTTTTCTTTGCGCTGATAGATTTGGAGAAATGTTCTGAAGATGGTGAGAGTTGAGCACGAATATCTCCGTGGTGCAATTGGCTAGCACGTTCGGCTGTTAACCAAAACGTTGGAGGTTCGAGCCCTCCCGATAGCGGTGTGTCTCTTTTTTTTCTTCGCACTGATAGCTTTGGAGAAATGTTGTGAGGGTGGTGAGAGTGGAACACGACTATCTCCGTGACGCAATTGGCTAGCGCGTTCGGCTGTTAACCAAAAGGTTGGAGGTTCGATTCCTCCAGAGAGCGGTGTGTCTCTTTTTTTTCTTTGCCCTGATAACTTTGGAGGAATGTTCTGACGGTGGTGAGAGTGGAGCACGACTGTCTCCGTGGCGCAATTGGCTAGCGCGATCGGCTGTTAACCGAAAGTTTGGAGGTTCGAGCTCTCCCGGGAGCAGTGTGTCGCTTTTTTTCTTTGCGCTGATACCTTTGAGGAATGTTATGACCGTGGTGAGAATTGAGCACGACTATCTCCGGGGCGCAATTGGCTAGCGCGTTCAGCTGTTAACCAAAAGGTTGGAGGTTCGAGCCCTCCCGAGAGCGGTGCGTCTCTTTTTTTCTTTGCGCTGATAGCTTTGGAGAAACGTTTTGAGGGTGGTGAGAGTGGAACACGACTATCTCCGTGACGCAATTGGCTAGCGCGTTCAGCTGTTAACCAAAAGGTTGGAGGTTCGAGCCCTCCGGAGAGCGGTGTGTCTCTTTTTTCTTTGCGCTGATAGCTTTGGAGCAATGTTCTGACGGTGGTGAGAGTAGAGCACGGCTATCTTCGTGGCGCAATCGGCTAACGCCATCGGCTGTTAATCAAAAGGTTGGAGGTTCGAGCCCTCCCGAGAGCGGTGTGTCTCTTTTTTTCTTTGCGCTGACAGCTTTGGAGAAACGTTCTGAGGGTGGTGACGACTATCTCCGTGACGCAATTGGCTAGCGCGTTCGGCTGTTAACCAAAAGGTTTGAGGTTCGATCCCTCCGGAGAGCGGTGTGCCTCTTTTTTTTCTTTGCGTTGATAGCTTTGGAGGAATGTTCTGACGGTGGTGAGAATAGAGCACGACTATCTCCTGGGCGCAATTGGCTAGCGCGTTCGGCTGTTAACCAAAAGGTTGGAGGTTCGAGCCCTCCGGAGAGCGGTGTGTCTCTTTTTTCTTTGCGCTGATAGCTTTGGAGCAATGTTCTGACGGTGGTGAGAGTGGAGCACGACTATCTCCGTGGCGCAATTGGCTAGCGCGTTCGGCTTTTAATCAAAAGGTTGGAGGTTCGAGCCCTCCCATGAGCGGTGTGTCGCTTTTTTCTTTGCGCTGATATATTTGGAGAAATGTTCTGATGACGGTGAGAGTTGAGCACGAATATCTCCGTGGTGCAATTGGCTAGCACGTTCCGCGTTAACCAAAACGTTGGAGGTTCGAGCCCTCCCGAGAGCGGTGTGTCTCTTTTTTTTCTTCGCAATGATAGCTTTGGAGAAATGTTCTGAGGGTGGTGAGAGTGGAACATGACTATTTCCGTGACGCAATTGGCTAGCGGGTTCGGCTGTTAACCAAAAGGTTGGAGGTTCGAGCCCTCCGGAGAGCGGTGTGTCTCCTTTTTTTCTTTGCACTGATAGTATTGGAGGAATCTTCTGACGGTGGTGAGAGTGGAGCACGACTGTCTCTTGGCGCAATTGGCTAGCGCGATCGGCTGTTAACCGAAAGTTTCGAGGTTCGAGCTCTCCCGGGAGTGGTGTGTCGCTTTTTTTCTTTGCGCTGATACCTTTGAGGAAAGTTATGACCGTGGTGAGAATAGAACACGACTATCTCTGGGGCGCAATAGGCTAGCGCGTTCAGCTGTTAACCAAAAGGTTGGAGGTTCGAGCCCTCCCGAGAGCAGTGTGTCTCCTTTTTTCTTTGCGCTGATAGCTTTGTAGAAATGTTCTGACCGTGGTGAGAGATGAGGACGACTGTCTCCGTGGCGCAATTGGCTAGCGCGATCAGCTGTTAACCAAAAGGTTGCAAATTTGTGCCCTCCCATGAGTGGTATGTTGCTTTTTTTCTTCGCGCTGATAGATTTGGAGAAATTTTCTGATGGTGGTGAGAGTTGAGCACGAATATCTCCGTGGTGCAATTGGCTAGCACGTTCGGCTGTTAACCAAAATGTTGGAGGTTCGAGTCCTCCCGAGAGCAGTGTGTCTCTTTTTTTTTCTTCGCACTGATAGCTTTGGAGAAATGTTTGAATGTGGTGAGAGTGGAACACGACTATCTCCGTGACGCAATTGGCTAGCGCGTTCGGCTGTTAACCAAAAGGGTGGAGGTTCGAGCCCTCAAGAGAGCGGTGTGTCTCTTTTTTTTCTTTGCGCTGATAGCTTTGGAGGAATGTTCTGATGGTGGTGAGAGTTGAGCACGAATATCTCCATGGTGCAATTGACTAGCACGTTCGGCTGTTAACAAAAACATTGGAGGTTCAAGCCCTCTCGCAAGCGGTGTGTCTCTTTTTTTTTCTTCGCACTGATAGCTTTGGAGAAATGTTCTGAGGGTGGTGAGAGTGGAACACGACTATCTCCGTGACGCAATTGGCTATCGCGTTCGGCTGTGAACCAAAACGTTGGAGGTTCGAGCCCTCGCGAGAGCGGTGTGTCTCTTTTTTCTTTGCGCTGATAGCTTTGTAGAAATGTTCCCATGGTGGTGAGAGTGGAGCACGACTGTCTCCGTGGCGCAATTGGCTGGCGCGATCGGCGGTTAACCGAAAGTTTGGAGGTTCGAGCTCTCCCGGGAGCAGTGTGTCGCTTTTTTTTTCTTTGCGCTGATACCTTTGAGGAATGTTATGACCGTGGTGAGAATTGAGCACGACTATCTCCGGGGCGCAATTGGCTAGCGCGTTCAGCTGTTAACCAAAAGGTTGGAGGTTCGAGCCCTCCCGAGAGCGGTTTGTCTCTTTTTTTCTTTGCGCTAATAGCTTTGTAGAAATGTTCTGACGGTGGTGAGAGTGGAGCACGAATATCTCCGTGGCGCAATTGGCTAGCGTGTTCGGCTGTGAACCAAAACGTTGCAGGTTCGAGCCATCCCATGAGCGGTGTGTCGCTCTTTTTCTTTGCGCTGATAGATTTGGAGAAATGTTCTGAAGATGGTGAGAGTTGAGCACGAATATCTCCGTGGTACAATTGGCTAGCACGTTCGGCTGTTAACCAAAACGTTGGAGGTTCGAGCCCTCCCGATAGCGGTGTGTCTCTTTTTTTTCTTCGCACTGATAGCTTTGGAGAAATGTTGTGAGGGTGGTGAGAGTGGAACACGACTATCTCCGTGACGCAATTGGCTAGCGCGTTCGGCTGTTAACCAAAAGGTTGGAGGTTCGATTCCTCCAGAGAGCGGTGTGTCTCTTTTTTTTCTTTGCCCTGATAACTTTGGAGGAATGTTCTGACGGTGGTGAGAGTGGAGCACGACTGTCTCCGTGGCGCAATTGGCTAGCGCGATCGGCTGTTAACCGAAAGTTTGGAGGTTCGAGCTCTCCCGGGAGCAGTGTGTCGCTTTTTTTCTTTGCGCTGATACCTTTGAGGAATGTTATGACCGTGGTGAGAATTGAGCACGACTATCTCCGGGGCGCAATTGGCTAGCGCGTTCAGCTGTTAACCAAAAGGTTGGAGGTTCGAGCCCTCCCGAGAGCGGTGCGTCTCTTTTTTTCTTTGCGCTGATAGCTTTGGAGAAACGTTTTGAGGGTGGTGAGAGTGGAACACGACTATCTCCGTGACGCAATTGGCTAGCGCGTTCAGCTGTTAACCAAAAGGTTGGAGGTTCGAGCCCTCCGGAGAGCGGTGTGTCTCTTTTTTCTTTGCGCTGATAGCTTTGGAGCAATGTTCTGACGGTGGTGAGAGTAGAGCACGGCTATCTTCGTGGCGCAATCGGCTAGCGCCATCGGCTGTTAATCAAAAGGTTGGAGGTTCGAGCCCTCCCGAGAGCGGTGTGTCTCTTTTTTTCTTTGCGCTGACAGCTTTGGAGAAACGTTCTGAGGGTGGTGACGACTATCTCCGTGACGCAATTGGCTAGCGCGTTCGGCTGTTAACCAAAAGGTTTGAGGTTCGATCCCTCCGGAGAGCGGTGTGCCTCTTTTTTTTCTTTGCGTTGATAGCTTTGGAGGAATGTTCTGACGGTGGTGAGAATAGAGCACGACTATCTCCTGGGCGCAATTGGCTAGCGCATTCAGCTGTTAACCAAAAGGTTGGAGGTTCGAGCCCTCCCGAGAGCGGTGTGTCTCTTTTTTTCTTTGCGCTGATGGCTTTGTAGAAATGTTCTGACCGTGGTGAGAGATGAGCACGACTGTCTCCGTGGCGCAATTGGCTAGCACGATCAGCTGTTAACCAAACGTTTGGAGGTTCGAGCTCTCCTGGGAGCGGTGTGTTGCTTTTTTCTTTGCGCTGATACCTTTGAGGAATGTTATGACCGTGGTGAGAATAGAGCACGACTATCTCCGGGGCGCAATTGGCTAGCGCGTTCAGCTGTTAACCAAAACGTTGGAAGTTCGAGCCCTCCCGAGAGCGGTGTGTCTCTTTTTTTTGTGCTGATAGCTTTGTAGAAATGTTCTGACGGTGGTGAGAGTGGAGCACGAATATCTCCATGGAGCAATTGGCTAGCGCGTTCGGCTGTGAACCAAAACGTTGGAGGTTCGAGCCCTCCCATAAGCGGTGTGACGCTTTTTTTCTTTGCGCTGATAGATTTGAAGAAATGTTCTGATGACGGTGAGAGTTGAGCACGAATATCTCCGTGGTGCAATTGGCTGGCACGTTCCGCGTTAACCGAAAAGTTGGAGGTTCGAGCCCTCCCGAGAGCGGTGTGTCTCTTTTTTTTCTTCGCAATGATAGCTTTGGAGAAATGTTCTGAGGGTGGTGAGAGTGGAACATGACTATTTCCGTGACGCAATTGGCTAGCGGGTTCGGCTGTTAACCAAAAGGTTGGAGGTTCGAGCCCTCCGGAGAGCGGTGTGTCTCCTTTTTTTCTTTGCGCTGATAGCTTTCGAGGAATGTTCTGATGGTGGTGAGAGTGGAGCACGACTGTCTCCGTGGCGCAATTGGCTAGCGCGATCGGCTGTTAACCGAAAGTTTGGAGGTTCGAGCTCTCCCGGGAGTGGTGTGTCGCTTTTTTTCTTTGCGCTGATACCTTTGAGGAATGTTATGACCATGGTGAGAATAGAGCACGACTATCTCCGGGGCGCAATAGGCTAGCGCGTTCAGCTGTTAACCAAAAGGTTGGAGGTTCGAGCCCTCCCGAGAGCAGTGTGTCTCCTTTTTTCTTTGCGCTGATAGCTTTGTAGAAATGTTCTGACCGTGGTGAGAGATGAGGACGACTGTCTCCGTGGCGCAATTGGCTAGCGCGATCAGCTGTTATCCAAAAGGTTGGAGGTTCGTGCCCTCCCATGAGTGGTGTGTTGCTTTTTTTCTTCGCGCTGATAGATTTGGAGAAATTTTCTGATGGTGGTGAGAGTTGAGCACGAATATCTCCGTGGTGCAATTGGCTGGCACGTTGCGCGTTAACCAAAATGTTGGAGGTTCGAGCCCTCCCGAGAGCAGTGTGTCTCTTTTTTTTTCTTCGCACTGATAGCTTTGGAGAAATGTTTGAAGGTGGTGAGAGTGGAACACGACTATCTCCGTGACGCAATTGGCTAGCGCGTTCGGCTGTTAACCAAAATGGTGGAGGTTCGAGCCCTCAAGAGAGCGGTGTGTCTCTTTTTTTTCTTTGCGCTGATAGCTTTGGAGGAATGTTCTGACGGTGGTGAGAGTAGAGCACGACTGTGTCCGTGGCGCAATTGGCTGGCGCGATCGGCTGTTAACCGAAAGTTTGGAGGTTCGAGCTCTCCCGGGAGCAGTGTGTCGCTTGTTTTCTTTGCGCTGATACCTTTGAGGAATGTTATGACCGTGGTGAGAATAGAGCTCGACTATCTCCGGGGCGCAATTGGCTAGCGCGTTCAGCTGTTAACCAAAAGGTTGGAGCTTCCAGCCCTCCCGAGAGCGGTGTGTCTCTTTTTTTCTTTGCGCTGATAGCTTTGTAGAAATGTTCTGTCGATGGTGAGAGTGGAGCACGACAGTCTCCGTGGAGCAATCGGCTAGCGCGATCGGCTGTTAACCAGAAGTTTGGAGGTTCGAGCCCTCCCGAGAGCGGTGTGTCTCTGTTTTTCTTTGCGCTGATGGCTTTGCAGAAACGTTCTGAAGGTGGTGAGAGTGGAACACGACTATCTCCGTGACGCAATTGGCTAGTGCGTTCAGCTGTTAACCAAAAGGTTGGAGGTTGGAGCCCTCCGGAGAGCCGTGTGTCTCTTTTTTTGCGCTTATAGCTTTGGAGGAATGTTCTGATGGTGGTGAGAGTGTAGCACGACTGTTTCCGTGGCAGAATCGGCGAGCGTGATCAACTGTTAACTGAAAGGTTGGAGGTTCGAGCCCTCCCGGGAGCAGTGTGTCGCTTTTTTTCTTTGCGCTGATAGCTTTGGAGAAATGTTCTGACGGTGGTGAGAGTAGAACATGACTTTCTCCGCTGCGCAATAGGCTAGCGCGATCGGCTGTTAACTGAAAGTTTGGACGTTCGAGCTCTTCCGGGAGCAGTGTGTCGCTTTTTTTCTTTGCGCTGATACCTTTGAGGAATGTTATGACCATGGTGAGAATAGAGCACGACTATCTCCGGGGCGCAATAGGCTAGCGCGTTCAGCTGTTAACCAAAAGGTTGGAGGTTCGAGCCCTCCCGAGAGCAGTGTGTCTCCTTTTTTCTTTGCGCTGATAGCTTTGTAGAAATGTTCTGACCGTGGTGAGAGATGAGGACGACTGTCTCCGTGGCGCAATTGGCTAGCGCGATCAGCTGTTATCCAAAAGGTTGGAGGTTCGTGCCCTCCCATGAGTGGTGTGTTGCTTTTTTTCTTCGCGCTGATAGATTTGGAGAAATTTTCTGATGGTGGTGAGAGTTGAGCACGAATATCTCCGTGGTGCAATTGGCTGGCACGTTGCGCGTTAACCAAAATGTTGGAGGTTCGAGCCCTCCCGAGAGCAGTGTGTCTCTTTTTTTTTCTTCGCACTGATAGCTTTGGAGAAATGTTTGAAGGTGGTGAGAGTGGAACACGACTATCTCCGTGACGCAATTGGCTAGCGCGTTCGGCTGTTAACCAAAATGGTGGAGGTTCGAGCCCTCAAGAGAGCGGTGTGTCTCTTTTTTTTCTTTGCGCTGATAGCTTTGGAGGAATGTTCTGACGGTGGTGAGAGTAGAGCACGACTGTGTCCGTGGCGCAATTGGCTGGCGCGATCGGCTGTTAACCGAAAGTTTGGAGGTTCGAGCTCTCCCGGGAGCAGTGTGTCGCTTGTTTTCTTTGCGCTGATACCTTTGAGGAATGTTATGACCGTGGTGAGAATAGAGCTCGACTATCTCCGGGGCGCAATTGGCTAGCGCGTTCAGCTGTTAACCAAAAGGTTGGAGCTTCCAGCCCTCCCGAGCTCGGTGTGTCTCTTTTTTTCTTTGCGCTGATAGCTTTGTAGAAATGTTCTATCGATGGTGAGAGTGGAGCACGACAGTCTCCGTGGAGCAATCGGCTAGCGCGATCGGCTGTTAACCAGAAGTTTGGAGGTTCGTGCCCTCCCGAGAGCGGTGTGTCTCTGTTTTTCTTTGCGCTGATGGCTTTGCAGAAACGTTCTGAGGGTGGTGAGAGTGGAACACGACTATCTCCGTGACGCAATTGGCTAGTGCGTTCAGCTGTTAACCAAAAGGTTGGAGGTTCGAGCCCTCCCGAGAGCAGTGTGTCTCCTTTTTTCTTTGCGCTGATAGCTTTGTAGAAATGTTCTGACCGTGGTGAGAGATGAGGACGACTGTCTCCGTGGCGCAATTGGCTAGCGCGATCAGCTGTTATCCAAAAGGTTGGAGGTTCGTGCCCTCCCATGAGTGGTGTGTTGCTTTTTTTCTTCGCGCTGATAGATTTGGAGAAATTTTCTGATGGTGGTGAGAGTTGAGCACGAATATCTCCGTGGTGCAATTGGCTGGCACGTTGCGCGTTAACCAAAATGTTGGAGGTTCGAGCCCTCCCGAGAGCAGTGTGTCTCTTTTTTTTCTTCGCACTGATAGCTTTGGAGAAATGTTTGAAGGTGGTGAGAGTGGAACACGACTATCTCCGTGACGCAATTGGCTAGCGCGTTCGGCTGTTAACCAAAATGGTGGAGGTTCGAGCCCTCAAGAGAGCGGTGTGTCTCTTTTTTTTCTTTGCGCTGATAGCTTTGGAGGAATGTTCTGACGGTGGTGAGAGTAGAGCACGACTGTGTCCGTGGCGCAATTGGCTGGCGCGATCGGCTGTTAACCGAAAGTTTGGAGGTTCGAGCTCTCCCGGGAGCAGTGTGTCGCTTGTTTTCTTTGCGCTGATACCTTTGAGGAATGTTATGACCGTGGTGAGAATAGAGATCGACTATCTCCGGGGCGCAATTGGCTAGCGCGTTCAGCTGTTAACCAAAAGGTTGGAGCTTCCAGCCCTCCCGAGAGCGGTGTGTCTCTTTTTTTCTTTGCCCTGATAGCTTTGTAGAAATGTTCTGTCGATGGTGAGAGTGGAGCACGACAGTCTCCGTGGAGCAATCGGCTAGCGCGATCGGCTGTTAACCAGAAGTTTGGAGGTTCGAGCCCTCCCGAGAGCGGTGTGTCTCTGTTTTTCTTTGCGCTGATGGCTTTGCAGAAACGTTCTGAGGGTGGTGAGAGTGGAACATGACTATCTCCGTGACGCAATTGGCTAGTGCGTTCAGCTGTTAACCAAAAGGTTGGAGGTTGGAGCCCTCCGGAGAGCCGTGTGTCTCTTTTTTTGCGCTTATAGCTTTGGAGGAATGTTCTGATGGTGGTGAGAGTGTAGCACGACTGTTTCCGTGGCAGAATCGGCGAGCGTGATCAACTGTTAACTGAAAGGTTGGAGGTTCGAGCCCTCCCGGGAGCAGTGTGTCGCTTTTTTTCTTTGCGCTGATAGCTTTGGAGAAATGTTCTGACGGTGGTGAGAGTAGAACATGACTTTCTCCGCTGCGCAATAGGCTAGCGCGATCGGCTGTTAACTGAAAGTTTGGACGTTCGAGCTCTTCCGGGAGCGGTGTGTCGCTTTTTTTCTTTGCGCTGATACCTTTGAGGAATGTTATGACCATGGTGAGAATAGAGCACGACTATCTCCGGGGCGCAATAGGCTAGCGCGTTCAGCTGTTAACCAAAAGGTTGGAGGTTCGAGCCCTCCCGAGAGCAGTGTGTCTCCTTTTTTCTTTGCGCTGATAGCTTTGTAGAAATGTTCTGACCGTGGTGAGAGATGAGCACGAATCTCTCTGAGGCGCAATCGGCTAGCGCGTTCGGCTGTGAACCAAAACGTTGGAGGTTCGAACCCTCGCGAGAGAGGTGTGTCTCTTTTTTCTTTGCGCTGATAGCTTTGTAGAAATGTTCCCACAGTGGTGAGAGTAGAGCACGACTTTCTCCGCTGCGCAATAGGCTAGCGCGATCGGCTGTTAACTGAAAGTTTGGAGGTTCGAGCTCTTCCGGGAGCGGTGTGTCGCTTTTTTTCTTTGCGCTGATACCTTTGAGGAATGTTATGACCGTGATGAGAATAGAGCATGACTATCTCCGGGGCGCAATTGGCTCGCGCGTTCAGCGGTTAACCAAAAAGCTGGAGGTTCGAGCCCTTTTGAGAGCGGTGTGTCTCTTTTTTTCTTTGCGCTAATAGCTTCGTAGAAATGTTCTGACGGTGGTGAGAGTGGAGCACGAATATCTCCGTGGCCCAATTGGCTAGCGCGTTCGGCTGTGAACCAAAATGTCGGAGGTTCGAGCCCTCCCATGAGCGGTGTGTCGCTTTTTTTCTTTGCGCTGATAGATTTGGAGAAATGTTCTGATGGTGGTGAGAGTTGAGCACGAATATCTCCGTGGTGCAATTGGCTAGCACGTTCGGCTGTTAACCGAAACGGAGGTTCGAGCCCTCCCGATAGCGGTGTGTCTCTTTTTTTTTCTTCGCACTGATAGCTTGATAGCTTTGGAGAAATGTTCTGAGGGTGGTGAGAGTGGAACACGACTATCTCCGTGACGCAACTGGCTAGCGCGTTCAGCTGTTAACCAAAAGGTTGGAGGTTCGATCCCTCCGGAGAGGGGTGTGTCTCTTTTTTTTCTTTGCGCTGATAGGTTTGGAGGAATGTTCCGACGGTGGTGAGAGTGGAGCACGACTGTCTCCGTGGCGCAATTGGCTAGCGCGATCAGCTGTTAACCGAAAGTTTGGAGGTTCGAGCTCTCCCGGGAGCAGTGTGTCGCTTTTTTTCTTTGCGCTGATACCTTTGAGGAATGTTATGACCGTGGTGAGAATAGAACACGACTATCTCTGGGGCGCAATAGGCTAGCGCGTTCAGCTGTTAACCAAAAGGTTGGAGGTTCGAGCCCTCCCGAGAGCAGTGTGTCTCCTTTTTTCTTTGCGCTGATAGCTTTGTAGAAATATTCTGACCGTGGTGAGAGATGAGGACGACTGTCTCCGTGGTGCAATTGGCTAGCGCGATCAGCTGTTAACCAAAAGGTTGGAGGTTCGTGCCCTCCCATGAGTGGTATGTTGCTTTTTTTCTTCGCGCTGATAGATTTGGAGAAATTTTCTGATGGTGGTGAGAGTTGAGCACGAATATCTCCGTGGTGCAATTGGCTAGCACGTTCGGCTGTTAACCAAAATGTTGGAGGTTCGAGTCCTCCCGAGAGCAGTGTGTCTCTTTTTTTTTCTTCGCACTGATAGCTTTGGAGAAATGTTTGAATGTGGTGAGAGTGGAACACGACTATCTCCGTGACGCAATTGGCTAGCGCGTTCGGCTGTTAACCAAAAGGGTGGAGGTTCGAGCCCTCAAGAGAGCGGTGTGTCTCTTTTTTTTCTTTGCGCTGATAGCTTTGGAGGAATGTTCTGATGGTGGTGAGAGTTGAGCACGAATATCTCCATGGTGCAATTGACTAGCACGTTCGGCTGTTAACAAAAACATTGGAGGTTCGAGCCCTCTCGCAAGCGGTGTGTCTCTTTTTTTTTCTTCGCACTGATAGCTTTGGAGAAATGTTCTGAGGGTGGTGAGAGTGGAACACGACTATCTCCGTGACGCAATTGGCTAGCGCGTTCGGCTGTGAACCAAAACGTTGGAGGTTCGAGCCCTCGCGAGAGCGGTGTGTCTCTTTTTTCTTTGCGCTGATAGCTTTGTAGAAATGTTCCCATGGTGGTGAGAGTGGAGCACGACTGTCTCCGTGGCGCAATTGGCTGGCGCGATCGGCGGTTAACCGAAAGTTTGGAGGTTCGAGCTCTCCCGGGAGCAGTGTGTCGCTTTTTTTTCTTTGCGCTGATACCTTTGAGGAATGTTATGACCGTGGTTGGAATTGAGCACGACTATCTCCGGGGCGCAATTGGCTAGCGCGTTCAGCTGTTAACCAAAAGGTTGGAGGTTCGAGCCCTCCCGAGAGCGGTGTGTCTCTTTTTTTCTTTGCGCTGATAGCTTTGGAGAAACGTTCTGAGGGTGGTGAGAGTGGAACACGACTATCTCCGTGACTCAATTGGCTAGCGCGTTCAGCTGTTAACCAAAAGGTTGAAGGTTCGAGCCCTCCGGAGAGCGGTGTGTCTCTTTTTTCTTTGCGCTGATAGCTTTGGAGCAATGTTCTGACGGTGGTGAGAGTGGAGCACGGCTATCTCCGTGGCGCAATCGGCTAGCGCGATCGGCTGTTAATCAAAAGGTTGGAGGTTCGAGCCCTCCCGAGAGCGGTGTGTCTCTTTTTTTCTTTGCGCTGACAGCTTTGGAGAAACGTTCTGAGGGTGGTGAGAGTGGAACACGACTATCTCCGTGACGCAATTGGCTAGCGCGTTCGGCTGTTAACCAAAAGGTTTGAGGTTCGATCCCTCCGGAGAGCGGTGTGTCTCTTTTTTTTCTTTGCGTTGACAGCTTTGGAGAAACGTTCTGAGGGTGGTGACGACTATCTCCGTGACGATATTGGCTAGCGCGTTCGGCTGTTAACCAAAAGGTTTGAGGTTCGATCCCTCCGGAGAGCGGTGTGTCTCTTTTTTTTCTTTGCGTTGATAGCTTTGGAGGAATGTTCTGACGGTGGTGAGAATAGAGCACGACTATCTCCTGGGCGCAATTGGCTAGCGCATTCAGCTGTTAACCAAAAGGTTGGAGGTTCGAGCCCTCCCGAGAGCGGTGTGTCTCTTTTTTTCTTTGCGCTGATGGCTTTGTAGAAATGTTCTGACCGTGGTGAGAGATGAGCACGACTGTCTCCGTGGCGCAATTGGCTAGCACGATCAGCTGTTAACCAAACGTTTGGAGGTTCGAGCTCTCCTGGGAGCGGTGTGTTGCTTTTTTTTGCGCTGATACCTTTGAGGAATGTTATGACCGTGGTGAGAATAGAGCACGACTATCTCCGGGGCGCAATTGGCTAGCGCGTTCAGCTGTTAACCAAAACGTTGGAGGTTCGAGCCCTCCCGAGAGCGGTGTGTCTCTTTTTTTTGTGCTGATAGCTTTGTAGAAATGTTATGACGGTGGTGAGAGTGGAGCACGAATATCTCCATGGGGCAATTGGCTAGCGCGTTCGGCTGTGAACCAAAACGTTGGAGGTTCGAGCCCTCCCATAAGCGGTGTGACGCTTTTTTTCTTTGCGCTGATAGATTTGAAGAAATGTTCTGATGACGGTGAGAGTTGAGCACGAATATCTCCGTGGTGCAATTGGCTGGCACGTTCCGCGTTAACCGAAAAGTTGGAGGTTCGAGCCCTCCCGAGAGCGGTGTGTCTCTTTTTTTTCTTCGCAATGATAGCTTTGGAGAAATGTTCTGAGGGTGGTGAGAGTGGAACATGACTATTTCCGTGACGCAATTGGCTAGCGGGTTCGGCTGTTAACCAAAAGGTTGGAGGTTCGAGCCCTCCGGAGAGCGGTGTGTCTCCTTTTTTTCTTTGCGCTGATAGCTTTCGAGGAATGTTCTGACGGTGGTGAGAGTGGAGCACGACTGTCTCCGTGGTGCAATTGGCTAGCGCGATCGGCTGTTAACCGAAAGTTTGGAGGTTCGAGCTCTCCCGGGAGTGGTGTGTCGCTTTTTTTCTTTGCGCTGATACCTTTGAGGAATGTTATGACCATGGTGAGAATAGAGCACGACTATCTCCGGGGCGCAATAGGCTAGCGCGTTCAGCTGTTAACCAAAAGGTTGGAGGTTCGAGCCCTCCCGAGAGCAGTGTGTCTCCTTTTTTCTTTGCGCTTATAGCTTTGTAGAAATGTTCTGACCGTGGTGAGAGATGAGGACGACTGTCTCCGTGGCGCAATTGGCTAGCGCGATCAGCTGTTATCCAAAAGGTTGGAGGTTCGTCCTCCCATGAGTGGTGTGTTGCTTTTTTTCTTCGCGCTGATAGATTTGGAGAAATTTTCTGATGGTGGTGAGAGTTGAGCACGAATATCTCCGTGGTGCAATTGGCTGGCACGTTACGCGTTAACCAAAATGTTGGAGGTTCGAGCCCTCCCGAGAGCAGTGTGTCTCTTTTTTTTCTTCGCACTGATAGCTTTGGAGAAATGTTTGAAGGTGGTGAGAGTGGAACACGACTATCTCCGTGACGCAATTGGCTAGCGCGTTCGGCTGTTAACCAAAATGGTGGAGGTTCGAGCCCTCAAGAGAGCGGTGTGTCTCTTTTTTTTCTTTGCGCTGATAGCTTTGGAGGAATGTTCTGACGGTGGTGAGAGTAGAGCACGACTGTGTCCGTGGCGCAATTGGCTGGCGCGATCGGCTGTTAACCGAAAGTTTGGAGGTTCGAGCTCTCCCGGGAGCAATGTGTCGCTTTTTTTCTTTGCGCTGATACCTTTGAGGAATGTTATGACCGTGGTGAGAATAGAGCTCGACTATCTCCGGGGCGCAATTGGCTAGCGCGTTCAGCTGTTAACCAAAAGGTTGGAGCTTCCAGCCCTCCCGAGAGCGGTGTGTTTCTTTTTTTCTTTGCGCTGATAGCTTTGTACAAATGTTCTGTCGATGGTGAGAGTGGAGCACGACAGTCTCCGTGGCGCAATCGGCTAGCGCGATCGGCTGTTAACCAGAAGTTTGGAGGTTCGAGCCCTTCCGAGAGCGGTGTGTCTCTGTTTTTCTTTGCGCTGATAGCTTTGCAGAAACGTTCTGAGGGTGGTGAGAGTGGAACACGACTATCTCCGTGACGCAATTGGCTAGTGCGTTCAGCTGTTAACCAAAAGGTTGGAGGTTCGAGCCCTCCGCAGAGCCGTGTGTCTCTTTTTTTGCGCTTATAGCTTTGGAGGAATGTTCTGATGGTGGTGAGAGTGTAGCACGACTGTTTCCGTGGCAGAATCGGCGAGCGTGATCAACTGTTAACTGAAAGGTTGGAGGTTCGAGCCCTCCCGGGAGCAGTGTGTCGCTTTTTTTCTTTGCGCTGATAGCTTTGGAGAAATGTTCTGACGGTGGTGAGAGTAGAACATGACTTTCTCCGCTGCGCAATAGGCTAGCGCGATCGGCTGTTAACTGAAAGTTTGGAGGTTCGAGCTCTTCCGGGAGCGGTGTGTCGCTTTTTTTCTTTGCGCTGATACCTTTGAGGAATGTTATGACCGTGATGAGAATAGAGCACGACTATCTCCGGGGCGCAATTGGCTAGCGTGTTCAGCTGTTAACCAAAAGGTTGGAGGTTCGAGCCCTCCCGAGAGTGGTGTGTCTCTTTTTTTCTTTGCGCTAATAGCTTTGTAGAAATGTTCTGACGGCAGTGAGAGTGGAGCACGAATCTCTCTGTGGCGCAATCGGCTAGCGCGTTCGGCTGTGAACCAAAACGTTGGAGGTTCGAGCCCTCGCGAGAGCGGTGTGTCTCTTTTTTCTTTGCGCTGATAGCTTTGTAGAAATGTTCCCATGGTGGTGAGAGTGGAGCACGACTGTCTCCGTGGCGCAATTGGCTGGCGCGATCGGCGGTTAACCGAAAGTTTGGAGGTTCGAGCTCTCCCGGGAGCAGTGTGTCGCTTTTTTTCTTTGCGCTGATACCTTTGAGGAATGTTATGACCGTGGTGAGAATTGAGCACGACTATCTCCGGGGCGCAATTGGTTAGCGCGTTCAGCTGTTAACCAAAAGGTTGGAGGTTCGAGCCCTCCCGAGAGCGGTGTGTCTCTTTTTTTCTTTGCGCTGATAGCTTTGGAGAAACGTTCTGAGGGTGGTGAGAGTGGAACACGACTATCTCCGTGACGCAATTGGCTAGCGCGTTCAGCTGTTAACCAAAAGGTTGGAGGTTCGAGCCCTCCGGAGAGCGGTGTGTCTCTTTTTTTCTTTGCGCTAATAGCTTTGTAGAAATGTTCTGACGGTGGTGAGAGTGGAGCACGAATATCTCCGTAGCGCAATTGGCTAGCGTGTTCGGCTGTGAACCAAAACGTTGGAGGTTCGAGCCATCCCATGATCGGTGTGTCGCTCTTTTTCTTTGCGCTGATAGATTTGGAGAAATGTTCTGAAGATGGTGAGAGTTGAGCACGAATATCTCCGTGGTGCAATTGGCTAGCACGTTCGGCTGTTAACCAAAACGTTGGAGGTTCGAGCCCTCCCGATAGCGGTGTGTCTCTTTTTTTTCTTCGCACTGATAGCTTTGGAGAAATGTTGTGAGGGTGGTGAGAGTGGAACACGGCTATCTCCGTGACGCAATTGGCTAGCGCGTTCGGCTGTTAACCAAAAGGTTGGAGGTTCGATTCCTCCAGAGAGCGGTGTGTCTCTTTTTTTTCTTTGCCCTGATAACTTTGGAGGAATGTTCTGACGATGGTGAGAGTGGAGCACGACTGTCTCCGTGGCGCAATTGGCTAGCGCGATCGGCTGTTAACCGAAAGTTTGGAGGTTCGAGCTCTCCCGGGAGCAGTGTGTCGCTTTTTTTCTTTGCGCTGATACCTTTGAGGAATGTTATGACCGTGGTGAGAATTGAGCACGACTATCTCCGGGGCGCAATTGGCTAGCGCGTTCAGCTGTTAACCAAAAGGTTGGAGGTTCGAGCCCTCCCGAGAGCGGTGTGTCTCTTTTTTTCTTTGCACTGATAGCTATGGAGAAACGTTCTGAGGGTGGTGAGAGTGGAACACGACTATCTCCGTGACGCAATTGGCTAGCGCGTTCAGCTGTTAACCAAAAGGTTGGAGGTTCGAGCCCTCCGGAGAGCGGTGTGTCTCTTTTTTCTTTGCGCTGATAGCTTTGAAGCAATGTTCTGACGGTGGTGAGAGTAGAGCACGGCTATCTCCGTGGCGCAATCGGCTAGCGCGATCGGCTGTTAACCAAAAGGTCGGAGGTTCGAGCCCTCCCGAGAGCGGTGTGTCTCTTTTTTCTTTGCGCTGACAGCTTTGGAGAAACGTTCTGAGGGTGGTGACGACTATCTCCGTGACGATATTGGCTAGCGCGTTCGGCTGTTAACCAAAAGGTTTGAGGTTCGATCCCTCCGGAGAGCGGTGTGTCTCTTTTTTTTCTTTGCGTTGATAGCTTTGGAGGAATGTTCTGACGGTGGTGAGAATAGAGCACGACTATCTCCTGGGCGCAATTGGCTAGCGCATTCAGCTGTTAACCAAAAGGTTGGAGGTTCGAGCCCTCCCGAGAGCGGTGTGTCTCTTTTTTTCTTTGCGCTGATGGCTTTGTAGAAATGTTCTGACCGTGGTGAGAGATGAGCACGACTGTCTCCGTGGCGCAATTGGCTAGCACGATCAGCTGTTAACCAAACGTTTGGAGGTTCGAGCTCTCCTGGGAGCGGTGTGTTGCTTTTTTTTTGCGCTGATACCTTTGAGGAATGTTATGACCGTGGTGAGAATAGAGCACGACTATCTCCGGGGCGCAATTGGCTAGCGCGTTCAGCTGTTAACCAAAACGTTGGAGGTTCGAGCCCTCCCGAGAGCGGTGTGTCTCTTTTTTTTGTGCTGATAGCTTTGTAGAAATGTTATGACGGTGGTGAGAGTGGAGCACGAATATCTCCATGGGGCAATTGGCTAGCGCGTTCGGCTGTGAACCAAAACGTTGGAGGTTCGAGCCCTCCCATAAGCGGTGTGACGCTTTTTTTCTTTGCGCTGATAGATTTGAAGAAATGTTCTGATGACGGTGAGAGTTGAGCACGAATATCTCCGTGGTGCAATTGGCTGGCACGTTCCGCGTTAACCGAAAAGTTGGAGGTTCGAGCCCTCCCGAGAGCGGTGTGTCTCTTTTTTTTCTTCGCAATGATAGCTTTGGAGAAATGTTCTGAGGGTGGTGAGAGTGGAACATGACTATTTCCGTGACGCAATTGGCTAGCGGGTTCGGCTGTTAACCAAAAGGTTGGAGGTTCGAGCCCTCCGGAGAGCGGTGTGTCTCCTTTTTTTCTTTGCGCTGATAGCTTTCGAGGAATGTTCTGACGGTGGTGAGAGTGGAGCACGACTGTCTCCGTGGCGCAATTGGCTAGCGCGATCGGCTGTTAACCGAAAGTTTGGAGGTTCGAGCTCTCCCGGGAGTGGTGTGTCGCTTTTTTTCTTTGCGCTGATACCTTTGAGGAATGTTATGACCATGGTGAGAATAGAGCACGACTATCTCCGGGGCGCAATAGGCTAGCGCGTTCAGCTGTTAACCAAAAGGTTGGAGGTTCGAGCCCTCCCGAGAGCAGTGTGTCTCCTTTTTTCTTTGCGCTGATAGCTTTGTAGAAATGTTCTGACCGTGGTGAGAGATGAGGACGACTGTCTCCGTGGCGCAATTGGCTAGCGCGATCAGCTGTTATCCAAAAGGTTGGAGGTTCGTCCTCCCATGAGTGGTGTGTTGCTTTTTTTCTTCGCGCTGATAGATTTGGAGAAATTTTCTGATGGTGGTGAGAGTTGAGCACGAATATCTCCGTGGTGCAATTGGCTGGCACGTTACGCGTTAACCAAAATGTTGGAGGTTCGAGCCCTCCCGAGAGCAGTGTGTCTCTTTTTTTTCTTCGCACTGATAGCTTTGGAGAAATGTTTGAAGGTGGTGAGAGTGGAACACGACTATCTCCGTGACGCAATTGGCTAGCGCGTTCGGCTGTTAACCAAAATGGTGGAGGTTCGAGCCCTCAAGAGAGCGGTGTGTCTCTTTTTTTTCTTTGCGCTGATAGCTTTGGAGGAATGTTCTGACGGTGGTGAGAGTAGAGCACGACTGTGTCCGTGGCGCAATTGGCTGGCGCGATCGGCTGTTAACCGAAAGTTTGGAGGTTCGAGCTCTCCCGGGAGCAGTGTGTCACTTTTTTTCTTTGCGCTGATACCTTTGAGGAATGTTATGACCGTGGTGAGAATAGAGCTCGACTATCTCCGGGGCGCAATTGGCTAGCGCGTTCAGCTGTTAACCAAAAGGTTGGAGCTTCCAGCCCTCCCGAGAGCGGTGTGTTTCTTTTTTTCTTTGCGCTGATAGCTTTGTACAAATGTTCTGTCGATGGTGAGAGTGGAGCACGACAGTCTCCGTGGCGCAATCGGCTAGCGCGATCGGCTGTTAACCAGAAGTTTGGAGGTTCGAGCCCTCCCGAGAGCGGTGTGTCTCTGTTTTTCTTTGCGCTGATAGCTTTGCAGAAACGTTCTGAGGGTGGTGAGAGTGGAACACGACTATCTCCGTGACGCAATTGGCTAGTGCGTTCAGCTGTTAACCAAAAGGTTGGAGGTTCGAGCCCTCCGCAGAGCCGTGTGTCTCTTTTTTTGCGCTTATAGCTTTGGAGGAATGTTCTGATGGTGGTGAGAGTGTAGCACGACTGTTTCCGTGGCAGAATCGGCGAGCGTGATCAACTGTTAACTGAAAGGTTGGAGGTTCGAGCCCTCCCGGGAGCAGTGTGTCGCTTTTTTTCTTTGCGCTGATAGCTTTGGAGAAATGTTCTGACGGTGGTGAGAGTAGAACATGACTTTCTCCGCTGCGCAATAGGCTAGCGCGATCGGCTGTTAACTGAAAGTTTGGAGGTTCGAGCTCTTCCGGGAGCGGTGTGTCGCTTTTTTTCTTTGCGCTGATACCTTTGAGGAATGTTATGACCGTGATGAGAATCGAGCACGACTATCTCCGGGGCGCAATTGGCTAGCGTGTTCAGCTGTTAACCAAAAGGTTGGAGGTTCGAGCCCTCCCGAGAGTGGTGTGTCTCTTTTTTTCTTTGCGCTAATAGCTTTGTAGAAATGTTCTGACGGCAGTGAGAGTGGAGCACGAATCTCTCTGTGGCGCAATCGGCTAGCGCGTTCGGCTGTGAACCAAAACGTTGGAGGTTCGAACCCTCGCGAGAGAGGTGTGTCTCTTTTTTCTTTGCGCTGATAGCTTTGTAGAAATGTTCCCACGGTGGTGAGAGTGGAGCACGACTGTCTCCGTGGCGCAATTGGCTGGCGCGATCGGCGGTTAACCGAAAGTTTGGAGGTTCGAGCTCTCCCGGGAGCAGTGTGTCGCTTTTTTTTTCTTTGCGCTGATACCTTTGAGGAATGTTATGACCGTGGTGAGAATTGAGCACGACTATCTCCGGGGCGCAATTGGCTAGCGCGTTCGGCTGTTAACCAAAAGGTTGGAGGTTCGATTCCTCCAGAGAGCGGTGTGTCTCTTTTTTTTCTTTGCCCTGATAACTTTGGAGGAATGTTTTGACGATGGTGAGAGTGGAGCACGACTGTCTCCGTGGCGCAATTGGCTAGCGCGATCGGCTGTTAACCGAAAGTTTGGAGGTTCGAGCTCTCCCGGGAGCAGTGTGTCGCTTTTTTTCTTTGCGCTGATACCTTTGAGGAATGTTATGACCGTGGTGAGAATTGAGCACGACTATCTCCGGGGTGCAATTGGCTAGCGCGTTCAGCTGTTAACCAAAAGGTTGGAGGTTCGAGCCCTCCCGAGAGCGGTGTGTCTCTTTTTTTCTTTGCGCTGATAGCTTTGGAGAAACGTTCTGAGGGTGGTGAGAGTGGAACACGACTATCTCCGTGACGCAATTGGCTAGCGCGTTCAGATGTTAACCAAAAGGTTGGAGGTTCGAGCCCTCCGGAGAGCGGTGTGTCTCTTTTTTTCTTTGCGCTAATAGCTTTGTAGAAATGTTCTGACGGTGGTGAGAGTGGAGCACGAATATCTCCGTAGCGCAATTGGCTAGCGTGTTCGGCTGTGAACCAAAACGTTGGAGGTTCGAGCCATCCCATGAGCGGTGTGTCGCTCTTTTTCTTTGCGCTGATAGATTTGGAGAAATGTTCTGAAGATGGTGAGAGTTGAGCACGAATATCTCCGTGGTGCAATAGGCTAGCACGTTCGGCTGTTAACCAAAACGTTGGAGGTTCGAGCCCTCCCGATAGCGGTGTGTCTCTTTTTTTTCTTCGCACTGATAGCTTTGGAGAAATGTTGTGAGGGTGGTGAGAGTGGAACACGGCTATCTCCGTGACGCAATTGGCTAGCGCGTTCGGCTGTTAACCAAAAGGTTGGAGGTTCGATTCCTCCAGAGAGCGGTGTGTCTCTTTTTTTTCTTTGCCCTGATAACTTTGGAGGAATGTTCTGACGATGGTGAGAGTGGAGCACGACTGTCTCCGTGGCGCAATTGGCTAGCGCGATCGGCTGTTAACCGAAAGTTTGGAGGTTCGAGCTCTCCCGGGAGCAGTGTGTCGCTTTTTTTCTTTGCGCTGATACCTTTGAGGAATGTTATGACCGTGGTGAGAATTGAGCACGACTATCTCCGGGGCGCAATTGGCTAGCGCGTTCAGCTGTTAACCAAAAGGTTGGAGGTTCGAGCCCTCCCGAGAGCGGTGTGTCTCTTTTTTTCTTTGCGCTGATAGCTATGGAGAAACGTTCTGAGGGTGGTGAGAGTGGAACACGACTATCTCCGTGACGCAATTGGCTAGCGCGTTCAGCTGTTAACCAAAAGGTTGGAGGTTCGAGCCCTCCGGAGAGCGGTGTGTCTCTTTTTTCTTTGCGCTGATAGCTTTGGAGCAATGTTCTGACGGTGGTGAGAGTAGAGCACGGCTATCTCCGTGGCGCAATCGGCTAGCGCGATCGGCTGTTAACCAAAAGGTCGGAGGTTCGAGCCCTCCCGAGAGCGGTGTGTCTCTTTTTTCTTTGCGCTGACAGCTTTGGAGAAACGTTCTGAGGGTGGTGACGACTATCTCCGTGACGCAATTGGCTAGCGCGTTCGGCTGTTAACCAAAAGGTTTGAGGTTCGATCCCTCCGGAGAGCGGTGTGTCTCTTTTTTTTCTTTGCGTTGATAGCTTTGGAGGAATGTTCTGACGGTGGTGAGAATAGAGCACGACTATCTCCTGGGCGCAATTGGCTAGCGCATTCAGCTGTTAACCAAAAGGTTGGAGGTTCGAGCCCTCCCGAGAGCGGTGTGTCTCTTTTTTTCTTTGCGCTGATGGCTTTGTAGAAATGTTCTGACCGTGGTGAGAGATGAGCACGACTGTCTCCGTGGCGCAATTGGCTAGCACGATCAGCTGTTAACCAAACGTTTGGAGGTTCGAGCTCTCCTGGGAGCGGTGTGTTGCTTTTTTTTTGCGCTGATACCTTTGAGGAATGTTATGACCGTGGTGAGAATAGAGCACGACTATCTCCGGGGCGCAATTGGCTAGCGCGTTCAGCTGTTAACCAAAACGTTGGAGGTTCGAGCCCTCCCGAGAGCGGTGTGTCTCTTTTTTTTGTGCTGATAGCTTTGTAGAAACGTTATGACGGTGGTGAGAGTGGAGCACGAATATCTCCATGGGGCAATTGGCTAGCGCGTTCGGCTGTGAACCAAAACGTTGGAGGTTCGAGCCCTCCCCTAAGCGGTGTGACGCTTATTTTCTTTGCGCTGATAGATTTGAAGAAATGTTCTGATGACGGTGAGAGTTGAGCACGAATATCTCCGTGGTGCAATTGGCTGGCACGTTCCGCGTTAACCGAAAAGTTGGAGGTTCGAGCCCTCCCGAGAGCGGTGTGTCTCTTTTTTTTCTTCGCAATGCTAGCTTTGGAGAAATGTTCTGAGGGTGGTGAGAGTGGAACATGACTATTTCCGTGACGCAATTGGCTAGCGGGTTCAGCTGTTAACCAAAAGTTTGGAGCTTCCAGCCCTCCCGAGAGCGGTGTGTCTCTTTTTTTCTTTGCGCTGATAGCTTTGTAGAAATGTTCTGTCGATGGTGAGAGTGGAGCACGACAGTCTCCGTGGCGCAATCGGCTAGCGCGATCGGCTGTTAACCAGAAGTTTGGAGGTTCGAGCCTTCCCGAGAGCGGTGTGTCTCTTTTTTTGCGCTTATAGCTTTGGAGGAATGTTCTGATGGTGGTGAGAGTGTAGCACGACTGTTTCCGTGGCAGAATCGGCGAGCGTGATCAACTGTTAACTGAAAGGTTGGAGGTTCGAGCCCTCCCGGGAGCAGTGTGTCGCTTTTTTTCTTTGCGCTGATAGCTTTGGAGAAATGTTCTGACGGTGGTGAGAGTAGAACATGACTTTCTCCGCTGCGCAATAGGCTAGCGCGATCGGCTGTTAACAAAAAGTTTGGAGGTTCGAGCTCTTCCGGGAGTGGTGTGTCGCTTTTTTTCTTTGCGCTGATACCTTTGAGGAATGTTATGACCGTGATGAGAATAGAGCACGACTATCTCCGGGGCGCAATCGGCTAGCGTGTTCAGCTGTTAACCAAAAGGTTGGAGGTTCGAGCCCTCCCGAGAGTGGTGTGTCTCTTTTTTTCTTTGCGCTAATAGCTTTGTAGAAATGTTCTGACGGCGGTGAGAGTGGAGCACGAATCTCTCTGTGGCGCAATCGGCTAGCGCGTTCGGCTGTGAACCAAAACGTTGGAGGTTCGAACCCTCGCGAGAGAGGTGTGTCTCTTTTTTCTTTGCGCTGATAGCTTTGTAGAAATGTTCCCACGGTGGTGAGAGTAGAGCACGACTTTCTCCGCTGCGCAATAGGCTAGCGCGATCGGCTGTTAACTGAAAGTTTGGAGGTTCAAGCTCTTCCGGGAGCGGTGTGTCGCTTTTTTTCTTTGCGCTCATACCTTTGAGGAATGTTATGACCGTGATGAGAATAGAGCATGACTATCTCCGGGGAGCAATTGGCTCGCGCGTTCAGCTGTTAACCAAAAAGCTGGAGGTTCGAGCCCTTTTGAGAGCGGTGTGTCTCTTTTTTTCTTTGCGCTAATAGCTTCGTAGAAATGTTCTGACGGTGGTGAGAGTGGAGCACGAATATCTCCGTGGCCCAATTGGCTAGCGCGTTCGGCTGTGAACCGAAATGTCGGAGGTTCGAGCCCTCCCATGAGCGGTGTGTCGCTTTTTTTCTTTGCGCTGATAGATTTGGAGAAATGTTCTGATGGTGGTGAGAGTTGAGCACGAATATCTCCGTGGTGCAATTGGCTAGCACGTTCGGCTGTTAACCGAAACGGAGGTTCGAGCCCTCCCGATAGCGGTGTGTCTCTTTTTTTTCTTCGCACTGATAGCTTGATAGCTTTGGAGAAATGTTCTGAGGGTGGTGAGAGTGGAACACGACTATCTCCGTGACGCAACTGGCTAGCACGTTCAGCTGTTAACCAAAAGGTTGGAGGTTCGATCCCTCCGGAGAGGGGTGTGTCTCTTTTTTTTCTTTGCGCTGATAGGTTTGGAGGAATGTTCCGACGGTGGTGAGAGTGGAGCACGACTGTCTCCGTGGCGCAATTGGCTAGCGCGATCAGCTGTTAACCGAAAGTTTGGAGGTTCGAGCTCTCCCGGGAGCAGTGTGTCGCTTTTTTTCTTTGCGCTGATACCTTTGAGGAATGTTATGACCGTGGTGAGAATTGAGCACGACTATCTCCGGGGCGCAATTGGCTAGCGCGTTCAGCTGTTAACCAAAAGGTTGGAGGTTCGAGCCCTCCCGAGAGCGGTGTGTCTCTTTTTTTCTTTGCGCTGATAGCTTTGGAGAAACGTTCTGAGGGTGGTGAGAGTGGAACACGACTATCTCTGTGACGCAATTGGCTAGCGCGTTCGGCTGTTAACCAAAAGGTTGGAGGTTCGAGCCCTCCGGAGAGCGGTGTGTCTCTTTTTTCTTTGCGCTGATAGCTTTGGAGCAATGTTCTGACGGTGGTGAGAGATGAGCACGACTGTCTCCGTGGCGCAATTGGCTAGCACGATCAGCTGTTAACCAAACGTTTGGAGGTTCGAGCTCTCCTGGGAGCGGTGTGTTGCTTTTTTCTTTGCGCTGATACCTTTGAGGAATGTTATGACCGTGGTGAGAATAGAGCACGACTATCTCCGGGGCGCAATTGGCTAGCGCGTTCAGCTGTTAACCAAAAAGTTGGAGGTTCGAGCCCTCCCGAGAGCGGTGTGTCTCTTTTTTTTGTGCTGATAGCTTTGTAGAAATGTTCTGACGGTGGTGAGAGTGGAGCACGAATATCTCCATGGCGCAATTGGCTAGCGCGTTCGGCTGTGAACCAAAACGTTGGAAGTTCGAGCCCTCCGATAAGCGGTGTGACGCTTTTTTTCTTTGCACTGATAGATTTGAAGAAATGTTCTGATGACGGTGAGAGTTGAGCACGAATATCTCCGTGGTGCAATTGGCTGGCACGTTCCGCGTTAACCGAAAAGTTGGAGGTTCGAGCCCTCCCGAGATCGGTGTGTCTCTTTTTTTTCTTCGCAATGATAGCTTTGGAGAAATGTTCTGAGGGTGGTGAGAGTGGAACATGACTATTTCCGTGACGCAATTGGCTAGCGGGTTCGGCTGTTAACCAAAAGGTTGGAGGTTCGAGCCCTCCGGAGAGCGGTGTGTCTCCTTTTTTTCTTTGCGCTGATAGCTTTCGAGGAATGTTCTGACGGTGGTGAGAGTGGAGCACGACTGTCTCCGTGGCGCAATTGGCTAGCGCGATCGGCTGTTAACCGAAAGTTTGGAGGTTCGAGCTCTCCCGGGAGTGGTGTGTCGCTTTTTTTCTTTGCGCTGATACCTTTGAGGAATGTTATGACCATGGTGAGAATAGAGCACGACTATCTCCGGGGCGCAATAGGCTAGCGCGTTCAGCTGTTAACCAAAAGGTTGGAGGTTCGAGCCCTCCCGAGAGCAGTGTGTCTCCTTTTTTCTTTGCGCTGATAGCTTTGTAGAAATGTTCTGACCGTGGTGAGAGATGAGGACGACTGTCTCCGTGGCGCAATTGGCTAGCGCGATCAGCTGTTATCCAAAAGGTTGGAGGTTCGTCCTCCCATGAGTGGTGTGTTGCTTTTTTTCTTCGCGCTGATAGATTTGGAGAAATTTTCTGATGGTGGTGAGAGTTGAGCACGAATATCTCCGTGGTGCAATTGGCTGGCACGTTACGCGTTAACCAAAATGTTGGAGGTTCGAGCCCTCCCGAGAGCAGTGTGTCTCTTTTTTTTCTTCGCACTGATAGCTTTGGAGAAATGTTTGAAGGTGGTGAGAGTGGAACACGACTATCTCCGTGACGCAATTGGCTAGCGCGTTCGGCTGTTAACCAAAATGGTGGAGGTTCGAGCCCTCAAGAGAGCGGTGTGTCTCTTTTTTTTCTTTGCGCTGATAGCTTTGGAGGAATGTTCTGACGGTGGTGAGAGTAGAGCACGACTGTGTCCGTGGCGCAATTGGCTGGCGCGATCGGCTGTTAACCGAAAGTTTGGAGGTTCGAGCTCTCCCGGGAGCAGTGTGTCGCTTTTTTTCTTTGCGCTGATACCTTTGAGGAATGTTATGACCGTGGTGAGAATAGAGCTCGACTATCTCCGGGGCGCAATTGGCTAGCGCGTTCAGCTGTTAACCAAAAGGTTGGAGCTTCCAGCCCTCCCGAGAGCGGTGTGTCTCTTTTTTTCTTTGCGCTGATAGCTTTGTACAAATGTTCTGTCGATGGTGAGAGTGGAGCACGACAGTCTCCGTGGCGCAATCGGCTAGCGCGATCGGCTGTTAACCAGAAGTTTGGAGGTTCGAGCCCTCCCGAGAGCGGTGTGTCTCTGTTTTTCTTTGCGCTGATAGCTTTGCAGAAACGTTCTGAGGGTGGTGAGAGTGGAACACGACTATCTCCGTGACGCAATTGGCTAGTGCGTTCAGCTGTTAACCAAAAGGTTGGAGGTTCGAGCCCTCCGCAGAGCCGTGTGTCTCTTTTTTTGCGCTTATAGCTTTGGAGGAATGTTCTGATGGTGGTGAGAGTGTAGCACGACTGTTTCCGTGGCAGAATCGGCGAGCGTGATCAACTGTTAACTGAAAGGTTGGAGGTCCGAGCCCTCCCGGGAGCAGTGTGTCGCTTTTTTTCTTTGCGCTGATAGCTTTGGAGAAATGTTCTGACGGTGGTGAGAGTAGAACATGACTTTCTCCGCTGCGCAATAGGCTAGCGCGATCGGCTGTTAACTGAAAGTTTGGAGGTTCGAGCTCTTCCGGGAGCGGTGTGTCGCTTTTTTTCTTTGCGCTGATACCTTTGAGGAATGTTATGACCGTGATGAGAATAGAGCACGACTATCTCCGGGGCGCAATTGGCTAGCGTGTTCAGCTGTTAACCAAAAGGTTGGAGGTTCGAGCCCTCCCGAGAGTGGTGTGTCTCTTTTTTTCTTTGCGCTAATAGCTTTGTAGAAATGTTCTGACGGCGGTGAGAGTGGAGCACGAATCTCTCTGTGGCGCAATCGGCTAGCGCGTTCGGCTGTTAACCAAAACGTTGGAGGTTCGAACCCTCGCGAGAGAGGTGTGTCTCTTTTTTCTTTGCGCTGATAGCTTTGTAGAAATGTTCCCACGGTGGTGAGAGTAGAGCACGACTTTCTCCGCTGCGCAATAGGCTAGCGCGATCGGCTGTTAACTTAAAGTTTGGAGGTTCGAGCTCTTCCGGGAGCGGTGTGTCGCTTTTTTTCTTTGCGCTGATACCTTTGAGGAATGTTATGACCGTGATGAGAATAGAGCATGACTATCTCCGGGGCGCAATTGGCTCGCGCGTTCAGCTGTTAACCAAAAAGCTGGAGGTTCGAGCCCTTTTGAGAGCGGTGTGTCTCTTTTTTTCTTTGCGCTAATAGCTTCGTAGAAATGTTCTGACGGTGGTGAGAGTGGAGCACGAATATCTCCGTGGCCCAATTGGCTAGCGCGTTCGGCTGTGAACCAAAATGTCGGAGGTTCGAGCCCTCCCATGAGCGGTGTGTCGCTTTTTTTCTTTGCGCTGATAGATTTGGAGAAATGTTCTGATGGTGGTGAGAGTTGAGCACGAATATCTCCGTGGTGCAATTGGCTAGCACGTTCGGCTGTTA
Source organism: Rhipicephalus microplus (assembly GCF_043290135.1). Taxonomy (NCBI): domain Eukaryota; kingdom Metazoa; phylum Arthropoda; class Arachnida; order Ixodida; family Ixodidae; genus Rhipicephalus; species Rhipicephalus microplus. The sequence continues at coordinate 203,709,456 of NC_134703.1, read as the reverse complement.
ACCGAAACGGAGGTTCGAGCCCTCCCGATAGCGGTGTGTCTCTTTTTTTTCTTCGCACTGATAGCTTGATAGCTTTGGAGAAATGTTCTGAGGGTGGTGAGAGTGGAACACGACTATCTCCGTGACGCAACTGGCTAGCACGTTCAGCTGTTAACCAAAAGGTTGGAGGTTCGATCCCTCCGGAGAGGGGTGTGTCTCTTTTTTTTCTTTGCGCTGATAGGTTTGGAGGAATGTTCCGACGGTGGTGAGAGTGGAGCACGACTGTCTCCGTGGCGCAATTGGCTAGCGCGATCAGCTGTTAACCGAAAGTTTGGAGGTTCGAGCTCTCCCGGGAGCAGTGTGTCGCTTTTTTTCTTTGCGCTGATACCTTTGAGGAATGTTATGACCGTGGTGAGAATTGAGCACGACTATCTCCGGGGCGCAATTGGCTAGCGCGTTCAGCTGTTAACCAAAAGGTTGGAGGTTCGAGCCCTCCCGAGAGCGGTGTGTCTCTTTTTTTCTTTGCGCTGATAGCTTTGGAGAAACGTTCTGAGGGTGGTGAGAGTGGAACACGACTATCTCTGTGACGCAATTGGCTAGCGCGTTCGGCTGTTAACCAAAAGGTTGGAGGTTCGAGCCCTCCGGAGAGCGGTGTGTCTCTTTTTTCTTTGCGCTGATAGCTTTGGAGCAATGTTCTGACGGTGGTGAGAGATGAGCACGACTGTCTCCGTGGCGCAATTGGCTAGCACGATCAGCTGTTAACCAAACGTTTGGAGGTTCGAGCTCTCCTGGGAGCGGTGTGTTGCTTTTTTCTTTGCGCTGATACCTTTGAGGAATGTTATGACCGTGGTGAGAATAGAGCACGACTATCTCCGGGGCGCAATTGGCTAGCGCGTTCAGCTGTTAACCAAAAAGTTGGAGGTTCGAGCCCTCCCGAGAGCGGTGTGTCTCTTTTTTTGTGCTGATAGCTTTGTAGAAATGTTCTGACGGTGGTGAGAGTGGAGCACGAATATCTCCATGGCGCAATTGGCTAGCGCGTTCGGCTGTGAACCAAAACGTTGGAGGTTCGAGCCCTCCGATAAGCGGTGTGACGCTTTTTTTCTTTGCACTGATAGATTTGAAGAAATGTTCTGATGACGGTGAGAGTTGAGCACGAATATCTCCGTGGTGCAATTGGCTGGCACGTTCCGCATTAACCGAAAAGTTGGAGGTTCGAGCCCTCCCGAGAGCGGTGTGTCTCTTTTTTTTCTTCGCAATGATAGCTTTGGAGAAATGTTCTGAGGGTGGTGAGAGTGGAACATGACTATTTCCGTGACGCAATTGGCTAGCGGGTTCGGCTGTTAACCAAAAGGTTGGAGGTTCGAGCCCTCCGGAGAGCGGTGTGTCTCCTTTTTTTCTTTGCGCTGATAGCTTTGGAGGAATGTTCTGACGGTGGTGAGAGTGGAGCACGACTGTCTCCGTGGCGCAAATGGCTAGCGCGATCGGCTGTTAACCGAAAGTTTGGAGGTTCGAGCTCTCCCGGGAGTGGTGTGTCGCTTTTTTTCTTTGCGCTGATACCTTTGAGGAATGTTATGACCATGGTGAGAATAGAGCACGACTATCTCCGGGGCGCAATAGGCTAGCGCGTTCAGCTGTTAACCAAAAGGTTGGAGGTTCGAGCCCTCCCGAGAGCAGTGTGTCTCCTTTTTTCTTTGCGCTGATAGCTTTGTAGAAATGTTCTGACCGTGGTGAGAGATGAGGACGACTGTCTCCGTGGCGCAATTGGCTAGCGCGATCAGCTGTTATCCAAAAGGTTGGAGGTTCGTGCCCTCCCATGAGTGGTGTGTTGCTTTTTTTTCTTCGCGCTGATAGATTTGGAGAAATTTTCTGATGGTGGTGAGAGTTGAGCACGAATATCTCCGTGGTGCAATTGGCTGGCACGTTCCGCGTTAACCAAAATGTTGGAGGTTCGAGCCCTCCCGAGAGCAGTGTGTCTCTTTTTTTTTCTTCGCACTGATAGCTTTGGAGAAATGTTTGAAGGTGGTGAGAGTGGAACACGACTATCTCCGTGACGCAATTGGCTAGCGCGTTCGGCTGTTAACCAAAATGGTGGAGGTTCGAGCCCTCAAGAGAGCGGTGTGTCTCTTTTTTTTCTTTGCGCTGATAGCTTTGGAGGAATGTTCTGACGGTGGTGAGAGTAGAGCACGACTGTGTCCGGGGCGCAATTGGCTAGCGCGTTCAGCTGTTAACCAAAACGTTGGAAGTTCGAGCCCTCCCGAGAGCGGTGTGTCTCTTTTTTTTTGTGCTGATAGCTTTGTAGAAATGTTCTGACGGTGGTGAGAGTGGAGCACGAATATCTCCATGGCGCAATTGGCTAGCGCGTTCGGCTGTGAACCAAAACGTTGGAGGTTCGAGCCCTCCCATAAGCGGTGTGACGCTTATTTTCTTTGCGCTGATAGATTTGAAGAAATGTTCTGATGACGGTGAGAGTTGAGCACGAATATCTCCGTGGTGCAATTGGCTGGCACGTTCCGCGTTAACCGAAAAGTTGGAGGTTCGAGCCCTCCCGAGAGCGGTGTGTCTCTTTTTTTTCTTCGCAATGCTAGCTTTGGAGAAATGTTCTGAGGGTGGTGAGAGTGGAACATGACTATTTCCGTGACGCAATTGGCTAGCGGGTTCAGCTGTTAACCAAAAGTTTGGAGCTTCCAGCCCTCCCGAGAGCGGTGTGTCTCTTTTTTTCTTTGCGCTGATAGCTTTGTAGAAATGTTCTGTCGATGGTGAGAGTGGAGCACGACAGTCTCCGTGGCGCAATCGGCTAGCGCGATCGGCTCTTAACCAGAAGTTTGGAGGTTGGAGCCCTCCCGAGAGCGGTGTGTCTCTTTTTTTGCGCTTATAGCTTTGGAGGAATGTTCTGATGGTGGTGAGAGTGTAGCACGACTGTTTCCGTGGCAGAATCGGCGAGCGTGATCAACTGTTAACTGAAAGGTTGGAGGTTCGAGCCCTCCCGGGAGCAGTGTGTCGCTTTTTTTCTTTGCGCTGATAGCTTTGGAGAAATGTTCTGACGGTGGTGAGAGTAGAACATGACTTTCTCCGCTGCGCAATAGGCTAGCGCGATCGGCTGTTAACAGAAAGTTTGGAGGTTCGAGCTCTTCCGGGAGTGGTGTGTCGCTTTTTTTCTTTGCGCTGATACCTTTGAGGAATGTTATGACCGTGATGAGAATAGAGCACGACTATCTCCGGGGCGCAATTGGCTAGCGTGTTCAGCTGTTAACCAAAAGGTTGGAGGTTCGAGCCCTCCCGAGAGTGGTGTGTCTCTTTTTTTCTTTGCGCTAATAGCTTTGTAGAAATGTTCTGACGGCGGTGAGAGTGGAGCACGAATCTCTCTGTGGCGCAATCGGCTAGTGCGTTCGGCTGTGAACCAAAACGTTGGAGGTTCGAACCCTCGCGAGAGAGGTGTGTCTCTTTTTTCTTTGCGCTGATAGCTTTGTAGAAATGTTCCCACGGTGGTGAGAGTAGAGCACGACTTTCTCCGCTGCGCAATAGGCTAGCGCGATCGGCTGTTAACTGAAAGTTTGGAGGTTCAAGCTCTTCCGGGAGCGGTGTGTCGCTTTTTTTCTTTGCGCTGATACCTTTGAGGAATGTTATGACCGTGATGAGAATAGAGCATGACTATCTCCGGGGAGCAATTGGCTCGCGCGTTCAGCTGTTAACCAAAAAGCTGGAGGTTCGAGCCCTTTTGAGAGCGGTGTGTCTCTTTTTTTCTTTGCGCTATTAGCTTCGTAGAAATGTTCTGACGGTGGTGACAGTGGAGCACGAATATCTCCGTGGCCCAATTGGCTAGCGCGTTCGGCTGTGAACCGAAATGTCGGAGGTTCGAGCCCTCCCATGAGCGGTGTGTCGCTTTTTTTCTTTGCGCTGATAGATTTGGAGAAATGTTCTGATGGTGGTGAGAGTTGAGCACGAATATCTCCGTGGTGCAATTGGCTAGCACGTTCGGCTGTTAACCGAAACGGAGGTTCGAGCCCTCCCGATAGCGGTGTGTCTCTTTTTTTTTCTTCGCACTGATAGCTTGATAGCTTTGGAGAAATGTTCTGAGGGTGGTGAGAGTGGAACACGACTATCTCCGGGGCGCAATTGGCTAGCGCGTTCAGCTGTTAACCAAAAGGTTGGAGGTTCGAGCCCTCCCGAGAGCGGTGTGTCTCTTTTTTTCTTTGCGCTGATAGCTTTGGAGAAACGTTCTGAGGGTGGTGAGAGTGGAACACGACTATCTCTGTGACGCAATTGGCTAGCGCGTTCGGCTGTTAACCAAAAGGTTGGAGGTTCGAGCCCTCCGGAGAGCGGTGTGTCTCTTTTTTTTGCGCTGATAGCTTTGGAGCAATGTTCTGACGGTGGTGAGAGATGAGCACGACTGTCTCCGTGGCGCAATCGGCTAGCGCGTTCAGCTGTTAACCAAAAGGTTGGAGGTTCGAGCCCTCCCGAGAGCGGTGTGTCTCTTTTTTTCTTTGCGCTGATAGCTTTGGAGAAACGTTCTGAGGGTGGTGAGAGTGGAACACGACTATCTCTGTGACGCAATTGGCTAGCGCGTTCGGCTGTTAACCAAAAGGTTGGAGGTTCGAGCCCTCCGGAGAGCGGTGTGTCTCTTTTTTCTTTGCGCTGATAGCTTTGGAGCAATGTTCTGACGGTGGTGAGAGTGGAACACGAATATCTCCATGGCGCAATTGGCTAGCGCGTTCGGCTGTGAACCAAAACGTTGGAGGTTCGAGCCCTCCGATAAGCGGTGTGACGCTTTTTTTCTTTGCACTGATAGATTTGAAGAAATGTTCTGATGACGGTGAGAGTTGAGCACGAATATCTCCGTGGTGCAATTGGCTGGCACGTTCCGCGTTAACCGAAAAGTTGGAGGTTCGAGCCCTCCCGAGAGCGGTGTGTCTCTTTTTTTTCTTCGCAATGATAGCTTTGGAGAAATGTTCTGAGGGTGGTGAGAGTGGAACATGACTATTTCCGTGACGCAATTGGCTAGCGGGTTCGGCTGTTAACCAAAAGGTTGGAGGTTCGAGCCCTCCGGAGAGCGGTGTGTCTCCTTTTTTTCTTTGCGCTGATAGCTTTGGAGGAATGTTCTGACGGTGGTGAGAGTGGAGCACGACTGTCTCCGTGGCGCAATTGGCTAGCGCGATCGGCTGTTAACCGAAAGTTTGGAGGTTCGAGCTCTCCCGGGAGTGGTGTGTCGCTTTTTTTCTTTGCGCTGATACCTTTGAGGAATGTTATGACCATGGTGAGAATAGAGCACGACTATCTCCGGGGCGCAATAGGCTAGCGCGTTCAGCTGTTAACCAAAAGGTTGGAGGTTCGAGCCCTCCCGAGAGCAGTGTGTCTCCTTTTTTCTTTGCGCTGATAGCTTTGTAGAAATGTTCTGACCGTGGTGAGAGATGAGGACGACTGTCTCCGTGGCGCAATTGGCTAGCGCGATCAGCTGTTATCCAAAAGGTTGGAGGTTCGTGCCCTCCCATGAGTGGTGTGTTGTTTTTTTTTCTTCGCGCTGATAGATTTGGAGAAATTTTCTGATGGTGGTGAGAGTTGAGCACGAATATCTCCGTGGTGCAATTGGCTGGCACGTTCCGCGTTAACCAAAATGTTGGAGGTTCGAGCCCTCCCGAGAGCAGTGTGTCTCTTTTTTTTTCTTCGCACTGATAGCTTTGGAGAAATGTTTGAAGGTGGTGAGAGTGGAACACGACTATCTCCGTGACGCAATTGGCTAGCGGGTTCGGCTGTTAACCAAAAGGTTGGAGGTTCGAGCCCTCCGGAGAGCGGTGTGTCTCCTTTTTTTCTTTGCGCTGATAGCTTTGTAGAAATGTTCTGTCGATGGTGAGAGTGGAGCACGACAGTCTCCGTGGCGCAATCGGCTAGCGCGATCGGCTGTTAACCAGAAGTTTGGAGGTTCGAGCCCTCCCGAGAGCGGTGTGTCTCTTTTTTTGCGCTTATAGCTTTGGAGGAATGTTCTGATGGTGGTGAGAGTGTAGCACGACTGTTTCCGTGGCAGAATCGGCGAGCGTGATCAACTGGTAACTGAAAGGTTGGAGGTTCGAGCCCTCCCGGGAGCAGTGTGTCGCTTTTTTTCTTTGCGCTGATACCTTTGAGGAATGTTATGACCGTGATGAGAATAGAGCACGACTATCTCCGGGGCGCAATTGGCTAGCGTGTTCAGCTGTTAACCAAAAGGTTGGAGGTTCGAGCCCTCCCGAGAGTGGTGTGTCTCTTTTTTTCTTTGCGCTAATAGCTTTGTAGAAATGTTCTGACGGCGGTGAGAGTGGAGCACGAATCTCTCTGTGGCGCAATCGGCTAGCGCGTTCGGCTGTGAACCAAAACGTTGGAGGTTCGAACCCTCGCGAGAGAGGTGTGTCTCTTTTTTCTTTGCGCTGATAGCTTTGTAGAAATGTTCCCACGGTGGTGAGAGTAGAGCACGACTTTCTCCGCTGCGCAATAGGCTAGCGCGATCGGCTGTTAACTGAAAGTTTGGAGGTTCAAGCTCTTCCGGGAGCGGTGTGTCGCTTTTTTTCTTTGCGCTTATACCTTTGAGGAATGTTATGACCGTGATGAGAATAGAGCATGACTATCTCCGGGGAGCAATTGGCTCGCGCGTTCAGCTGTTAACCAAAAAGCTGGAGGTTCGAGCCCTTTTGAGAGCGGTGTGTCTCTTTTTTTCTTTGCGCTAATAGCTTCGTAGAAATGTTCTGACGGTGGTGAGAGTGGAGCACGAATATCTCCGTGGCCCAATTGGCTAGCGCGTTCGGCTGTGAACCGAAATGTCGGAGGTTCGAGCCCTCCCATGAGCGGTGTGTCGCTTTTTTTCTTTGCGCTGATAGATTTGGAGAAATGTTCTGATGGTGGTGAGAGTTGAGCACGAATATCTCCGTGGTGCAATTGGCTAGCACGTTCGGCTGTTAACCAAAACGGAGGTTCGAGCCCTCCCGATAGCGGTGTGTCTCTTTTTTTTTCTTCGCACTGATAGCTTGATAGCTTTGGAGAAATGTTCTGAGGGTGGTGAGAGTGGAACACGACTATCTCCGTGACGCAACTGGCTAGCGCGTTCGGCTGTTAACCAAAAGGTTGGAGGTTCGATCCCTCCCGAGAGCGGTGTGTCTCTTTTTTTTCTTTGCGCTGATAGGTTTGGAGGAATGTTCTGACGGTGGTGAGAGTGGAGCACGACTGTCTCCGTGGCGCAATTGGCTAGCGCGATCAGCTGTTAACCGAAAGTTTGGAGGTTCGAGCTCTCCCGGGAGCAGTGTGTCGCTTTTTTTCTTTGCGCTGATACCTTTGAGGAATGTTATGACCGTGGTGAGAATTGAGCACGACTATCTCCGGGGCGCAATTGGCTAGCGCGTTCAGCTGTTAACCAAAAGGTTGGAGGTTCGAGCCCTCCCGAGAGCGGTGTGTCTCTTTTTTTCTTTGCGCTGATAGCTTTGGAGAAACGTTCTGAGGGTGGTGAGAGTGGAACACGACTATCTCTGTGACGCAATTGGCTAGCGCGTTCGGCTGTTAACCAAAAGGTTGGAGGTTCGAGCCCTCCGGAGAGCAGTGTGTCTCTTTTTTTTTTGCGCTGATAGCTTTGGAGCAATGTTCTGACGGTGGTGAGAGATGAGCACGACTGTCTCCGTGGCGCAATCGGCTAGCACGATCAGCTGTTAACCAAACGTTTGGAGGTTCGAGCTCTCCTGGGAGCGGTGTGTTGCTTTTTTCTTTGCGCTGATACCTTTGAGGAATGTTATGACCGTGGTGAGAATAGAGCACGACTATCTCCGGGGTGCATTTGGCTAGCGCGTTCAGCTGTTAACCAAAACGTTGGAGGTTCGAGCCCTCCCGAGAGCGGTGTGTCTCTTTTTTTTGTGCTGATAGCTTTGTAGAAATGTTCTGACGGTGGTGAGAGTGGAGCACGAATATCTCCATGGCGCAATTGGCTAGCGCGTTCGGCTGTGAACCAAAACGTTGGAGGTTCGAGCCCTCCCATAAGCGGTGTGACGCTTTTTTTCTTTGCGCTGATAGATTTGAAGAAATGTTCTGATGACGGTGAGAGTTGAGCACGAATATCTCCGTGGTGCAATTGGCTGGCACGTTCCGCGTTAACCGAAAAGTTGGAGGTTCGAGCCCTCCCGAGAGCGGTGTGTCTCTTTTTTTTCTTCGCAATGATAGCTTTGGAGAAATGTTCTGAGGGTGGTGAGAGTGGAACATGACTATTTCCGTGACGCAATTGGCTAGCGGGTTCGGCTGTTAACCAAAAGGTTGGAGGTTCGAGCCCTCCGGAGAGCGGTGTGTCTCCTTTTTTTCTTTGCGCTGATAGCTTTGGAGGAATGTTCTGACGGTGGTGAGAGTGGAGCACGACTGTCTCCGTGGCGCAATTGGCTAGCGCGATCGGCTGTTAACCGAAAGTTTGGAGGTTCGAGCTCTCCCGGGAATGGTGTGTCGCTTTTTTTCTTTGCGCTGATACCTTTGAGGAATGTTATGACCATGGTGAGAATAGAGCACGACTATCTCCGGGGCGCAATAGGCTAGCGCGTTCAGCTGTTAACCAAAAGGTTGGAGGTTCGAGCCCTCCCGAGAGCAGTGTGTCTCCTTTTTTCTTTGCGCTGATAGCTTTGTAGAAATGTTCTGACCGTGGTGAGAGATGAGGACGACTGTCTCCGTGGCGCAATTGGCTAGCGCGATCAGCTGTTATCCAAAAGGTTGGAGGTTCGTGCCCTCCCATGAGTGGTGTGTTGCTTTTTTTCTTCGCGCTGATAGATTTGGAGAAATTTTCTGATGGTGGTGAGAGTTGAGCACGAATATCTCCGTGGTGCAATTGGCTGGCACGTTCCGCGTTAACCAAAATGCTGGAGGTTCGAGCCCTCCCGAGAGCAGTGTGTCTCTTTTTTTTCTTCGCACTGATAGCTTTGGAGAAATGTTTGAAGGTGGTGAGAGTGGAACACGACTATCTCCGTGACGCAATTGGCTAGCGCGTTCGGCTGTTAACCAAAATGGTGGAGGTTCGAGCCCTCAAGAGAGCGGTGTGTCTCTTTTTTTTCTTTGCGCTGATAGCTTTGGAGGAATGTTCTGACGGTGGTGAGAGTAGAGCACGACTGTGTCCGTGGCGCAATTGGCTGGCGCGATCGGCTGTTAACCGAAAGTTTGGAGGTTCGAGCTCTCCCGGGAGCAGTGTGTCGCTTTTTTTCTTTGCGCTGATACCTTTGAGGAATGTTATGACCGTGGTGAGAATAGAGCTCGACTATCTCCGGGGCGCAATTGGCTAGCGCGTTCAGCTGTTAACCAAAAGGTTGGAGCTTCCAGCCCTCCCGAGAGCGGTGTGTCTCTTTTTTCTTTGCGCTGATAGCTTTGTAGAAATGTTCTGTCGATGGTGAGAGTGGAGCACGACAGTCTCCGTGGCGCAATCGGCTAGCGCGATCGGCTGTTAACCAGAAGTTTAGAGGTCCGAGCCCTCCCGAGAGCGGTGTGTCTCTGTTTTTCTTTGCGCTGATAGCTTTGCAGAAACGTTCTGAGGGTGGTGAGAGTGGAACACGACTATCTCCGTGACGCAATTGGCTAGTGCGTTCAGCTGTTAACCAAAAGGTTGGAGGTTCGAGCCCTCCGGAGAGCCGTGTGTCTCTTTTTTTGCGCTTATAGCTTTGGAGGAATGTTCTGATGGTGGTGAGAGTGTAGCACGACTGTTTCCGTGGCAGAATCGGCGAGCGTGATCAACTGTTAACTGAAAGGTTGGAGGTTCGAGCCCTCCCGGGAGCAGTGTGTCGCTTTTTCTCTTTGCGCTGATAGCTTTGGAGAAATGTTCTGACGGTGGTGAGAGTAGAACATGACTTTCTCCGCTGCGCAATAGGCTAGCGCGATCGGCTGTTAACTGAAAGTTTGGAGGTTCGAGCTCTTCCGGGAGCGGTGTGTCGCTTTTTTTCTTTGCGCTGATACCTTTGAGGAATGTTATGACCGTGATGAGAATAGAGCACGACTATCTCCGGGGCGCAATTGGCTAGCGTGTTCAGCTGTTAACCAAAAGGTTGGAGGTTCGAGCCCTCCCGAGAGTGGTGTGTCTCTTTTTTTCTTTGCGCTAATAGCTTTGTAGAAATGTTCTGACGGCGGTGAGAGTGGAGCACGAATCTCTCTGTGGCGCAATCGGCTAGCGCGTTCGGCTGTGAACCAAAACGTTGGAGGTTCGAACCCTCGCGAGAGAGGTGTGTCTCTTTTTTCTTTGCGCTGATAGCTTTGTAGAAATGTTCCCACGGTGGTGAGAGTAGAGCACGACTTTCTCCGCTGCGCAATAGGCTAGCGCGATCGGCTGTTAACTGAAAGTTTGGAGGTTCGAGCTCTTCCGGGAGCGGTGTGTCGCTTTTTTTCTTTGCGCTGATACCTTTGAGGAATGTTATGACCGTGATGAGAATAGAGCATGACTATCTCCGGGGCGCAATTGGCTCGCGCGTTCAGCTGTTAACCAAAAAGCTGGAGGTTCGAGCCCTTTTGAGAGCGGTGTGTCTCTTTTTTTCTTTGCGCTAATAGCTTCGTAGAAATGTTCTGACGGTGGTGAGAGTGGAGCACGAATATCTCCGTGGCCCAATTGGCTAGCGCGTTCGGCTGTGAACCAAAATGTCGGAGGTTCGAGCCCTCCCATGAGCGGTGTGTCGCTTTTTTTCTTTGCGCTGATAGATTTGGAGAAATGTTCTGATGGTGGTGAGAGTTGAGCACGAATATCTCCGTGGTGCAATTGGCTAGCACGTTCGGCTGTTAACCAAAACGGAGGTTCGAGCCCTCCCGATAGCGGTGTGTCTCTTTTTTTCTCCTTCGCACTGATAGCTTGATAGCTTTGGAGAAATGTTCGGAGGGTGGTGAGAGTGGAACACGACTATCTCCGTGACGCAACTGGCTAGCGCGTTCGGCTGTTAACCAAAAGGTTGGAGGTTCGATCCCTCCGGAGAGTGGTGTGTCTCTTTTTTTTCTTTGCGCTGATAGGTTTGGAGGAATGTTCTGACGGTGGTGAGAGTGGAGCACGACTGTCTCCGTGGCGCAATTGGCTAGCGCGATCAGCTGTTAACCGAAATTTTGGAGGTTCGAGCTCTCCCGGGAGCAGTGTGTCGCTTTTTTTCTTTGCGCTGATACCTTTGAGGAATGTTATGACCGTGGTGAGAATTGAGCACGACTATCTCCGGGGCGCAATTGGCTAGCGCGTTCAGCTGTTAACCAAAAGGTTGGAGGTTCGAGCCCTCCCGAGAGCGGTGTGTCTCTTTTTTTCTTTGCGCTGATAGCTTTGGAGAAACGTTCTGAGGGTGGTGAGAGTGGAACACGACTATCTCTGTGACGCAATTGGCTAGCGCGTTCGGCTGTTAACCAAAAGGTTGGAGGTTCGAGCCCTCCGGAGAGCGGTGTGTCTCTTTTTTCTTTGCGCTGATAGCTTTGGAGCAATGTTCTGACGGTGGTGAGAGTGGAGCACGACTATCTCCGTGGCGCAATTGGCTAGCGCGATCGGCTGTTATTCAAAAGGTTGGAGGTTCGAGCCCTCCCGAGAGCGGTGTGTGTCTTTTTTTCTTTGCGCTGATAGCTTTGGAGAAACGTTCTGAGGGTGGTGAGAGTGGAACACGACTATCTCTGTGACGCAATTGGCTAGCGCGTTCGGCTGTTAACCAAAAGGTTGGAGGTTCGAGCCCTCCGGAGAGCGGTGTGTCTCTTTTTTTTGCGCTGATAGCTTTGGAGCAATGTTGTGCGGTTGTGAGAGTGGAGCACGACTGTTTCCGTGGCAGAATTGGCTAGCGCGATCAACTGTTAACTGAAAGGTTGGAGGTTCGAGCCCTCCGGAGAGCGGTGTGTCTCTTTTTTCTTTGCGCTGATAGCTTTGGAGCAATGTTCTGACGGTGGTGAGAGTGGAGCACGACTATTTTCGTGGCGCAATTGGCTAGCGCGATCGGCTGTTAATCAAAAGGTTGGAGGTTTGAGCCCTCCCGAGAGCGGTATGTCTCTTTTTTTGTTTGCGCTGATAGCTTTGTAGAAATGTTCCCACGGTGGTGAGAGTGGAGCACGACTGTCTCCGTGGCGCGATTGGCTAGCGCGATCGGCTGTTAACCGAAAGTTTGGAGGTTCGAGCTCTCCCGGGAGTGGTGTGTCGCTTTTTTTCTTTGCGCTGATACCTTTGAGGAATGTTATTACCGTGGTGAGAATAGAGCACGACTATCTACTGGGCGCAATTGGCTAGCGCATTCAGCTGTTAACCAAAAGGTTGGAGGTTCGAGCCCTCCCGAGAGCGGTGTGTCTCTTTTTTTCTTTGCGCTGATGGCTTTGTAGAAATGTTCTGTCCGTGGTGAGAGATGAGCACGACTGTCTCCGTGGCGCAATTGGCTAGCACGATCAGCTGTTAACCAAACGTTTGGAGGTTCGAGCTCTCCTGGTAGCGGTGTGTTGCTTTTCTCTTTGCGCTGATACCTTTGAGGAATGTTATGACCGTGGTGAGAATAGAGCACGACTATCTCCGGGGCGCGATTGGCTAGCACGTTCGGCTGTTAACCAAAACGTTGGAGGTTTGAGCCCTCCCGATAGCGGTGTGTCTCTTTTTTTTCTTCGCACTGATAGCTTGATAGCTTTGGAGAAATGTTCGGAGGGTGGTGAGAGTGGAACACGACTATCTCCGTGACGCAACTGGCTAGCGCGTTCGGCTGTTAACCAAAACATTGGAGGTTCGATCCCTCCGGAGAGCGGTGTGTCTCTTTTTTCTTTGCGCTGATAGCTTTGGAGGAATGTTCTGACGGTGGTGAGAGTGGAGCACGACTGTCTCCGTGGCACAATTGGCTAGCGCGATCAGCTGTTAACCGAAAGTTTGGAGGTTCGAGCTCTCCCGGGAGTGGTGTGTCGCTTTTTTTCTTTGCGCTGATACCTTTGAGGAATGTTATTACCGTGGTGATAATAGAGCACGACTATCTCCTGGGCGCAATTGGCTAGCGCATTCAGCTGTTAACCAAAACGTTGGAGGTTCGAGCCCTCCCGAGAGCGGTGTCCCTCTTTTTTTGCGCTGATAGCTTTGTAGAAATGTTCTCACGGTGGTGAGAGGGGAGCACGAATATCTCCGTGGCGCAATTGGCTAGCGCGTTCGGCTGTGAACCAAAACGTTGGAGGTTCGAGCCCTCCCATGAGCGGCGTGTCGCTTTTTTTCTTTGCGCTGATAGATTTGGAGAAATGTTCTGATGACGGTGAGGGTTGAGCACGAATATCTCCGTGGTGCAATTGGCTAGCACGTTCGGCTGTTAACCAAAACGTTGGAGGTTTGAGCCCTCCCGATAGCGGTGTGTCTCTTTTTTTTCTTCGCACTGATAGCTTGATAGCGTTAGAGAAATGTTCTGAGGGTGGTGAGAGTGGAACACGACTATCTCCGTGACGCAACTGGCTAGCGCGTTCGGCTGTTAACCAAAAGGTTGGAGGTTCGAGCCCTCCGGAGAGCGGTGTGTCTTTTTTTCTTTGCGCTGATAGCTTTGGAGCAATGTTCTGACGGTGGTGAGAGTGGAGCACGACTATCTCCGTGGCGCAATTGGCTAGCGCGATCGGCTGTTATTCAAAAGGTTGGAGGTTCGAGCCCGTCCGAGAGCGGTGTGTCTCTTTTTTTCTTTGCGCTGATAGCTTTGGAGAAACGTTCTGAGGGTGGTGAGAGTGGAACACGACTATCTCTGTGACGCAATTGGCTAGCGCGTTCGGCTGTGAACCAAAACGTTCAAGGTTCGAGCCCTCCCGAGAGCGGTGTGTCTCTTTTTTTCTTTGCGCTGATGGCTTTGTAGAAATGTTCTGACCGTGGTGAGAGATGAGCACGACTGTCTCCGTGGCGCAATTGGCTAGCACGATCAGCTGTTAACCAAACGTTTGGAGGTTCGAGCTCTCCTGGTAGCGGTGTGTTGCTTTTTTCTTTGCGCTGATACCTTTGAGGAATGTTATGACCGTGGTGAGAATAGAGCACGACTATCTCCGGGGCGCGATTGGCTAGCGCGTTCAGCTGTTAACCAAAACGTTGGAGGTTCGAGCCCACCCGAGAGCGGTGTGTCTTTTTTTCTTTGCGCTGATGGCTTTGTAGAATTGTTCTGACCGTGGTGAGAGATGAGCACGACTGTCTCCGTGGCGCAATTGGCTAGCACGATCAGCTGTTAACCAAACGTTTGGAGGTTCGAGCTCTCCTGGTAGTGGTGTGTTGCTTTTTTCTTTGCGCTGATACCTTTGAGTAATGTTATGACCGTGGTGAGAATAGAGCACGACTATCTCCGGCGCGCGATTGGCTAGCGCGTTCAGCTGTTAACCAAAACGTTGGAGGTTCGAGCCCTCCCGAGAGCGGTGTGCCTCTTTTTTTTGCGCTGATAGCTTTGTAGAAATGTTCTGACGGTGGTGAGAGGGGAGCACGAATATCTCCGTGGCGCAATTGGCTAGCGCGTTCGGCTGTGAACCAAAACGTTGGAGGTTCGAGCCCTCCCATGAGCGGCGTGTCGCTTTTTTTCTTTGCGCTGATAGATTTGGAGAAATGTTCTGATGACGGTGAGAGTTGAGCACGAATATCTCCGTGGTGCAATTGGCTAGCACGTTCCGCGTTAACCAAAACGTTGGAGGTTCGAGCCCTCCCGAGAGCGGTGTGTCTCTTTTTTTTCTTCGCAATGATAGCTTTGGAGAAATGTTCTGAGGGTGGTGAGAGTGGAACATGACTATTTCCGTGACGCAACTGGCTAGCGGGTTCGGCTGTTAACCAAAAGGTTGGAGGTTCGAGCCCTCCGGAAAGCGGTGTGTCTCCTTTTTTTCTTTGCGCTGATAGCTTTGGAGGAATGTTCTGACGGTGGTGAGAGTGGAGCACGACTGTCTCCGTGGCGCAGTTGGCTAGCGCGATCGGCTGTTAACCGAAAGTTTGGAGGTTCGAGCTCTCCCGGGAGTGGTATGTCGCTTTTTTTCTTTGCGCTGATACCTTTGAGGAATGTTATGACCGTGGTGAGAGATGAGGACGACTGTCTCCGTGGCGCAAATGGCTAGCGCGATCAGCTGTTATCCAAAAGGTTGGAGGTTCGTGCCCTCCCATGAGTGGTGTGTTGCTTTGTTCCTTCGCGCTGATAGATTTGGAGAAATTTTCTGATGGTGGTGAGAGTTGAGCACGAATATCTCCGTGGTGCAATTGGCTAGCACGTTCGGCTGTTAACCAAAATGTTGGAGGTTCGAGCCCTCCCGAGAGCAGTGTGTCGCTTTTTTTCTTTGCGCTGATACCTTTGAGGATTGTTATTACCGTGGTGAGAATAGAGCACGACTATCTCCTTGGCGCAATTGGCTAGCGCATTCAGCTGTTAACCAAAAGGTTAGAGGTTCGAGCCCTCCCGAGAGCGGTGTGTCTCTTTTTTTCTTTGCGCTGATGGCTTTGTAGAAATGTTCTGACCGTGGTGAGAGATGAGCACGACTGTCTCCGTGGCGCAATTGGCTAGCACGATGAGCTGTTAACCAAAAGGTTGGAGGTTCGAGCTCTCCCGGGAGCAGTGTGTCGCTTTTTTTCTTTGCGCTGATACCTTTGAGGAATGTTATGACCGTGGTGAGAATTGAGCACGACTATCTCCGGGGCGCAATTGGCTAGTGCGTTCAGCTTTTAACCAAAAGGTTGGAGGTTCGAGCCCTCCCGAGAGCGGTGTGTCTCTTTTTTTCTTTGCGCTGATAGCTTTGGAGAAACGTTCTGAGGGTGGTGAGAGTGGAACACGACTATCTCCGTGACGCAATTGGCTAGCGCGTTCGGCTGTTAACCAAAAGGTTCGAGGTTCGAGCCCTCCGGAGAGCAGTGTGTCTCTTTTTTCTTTGCGCTGATAGCTTTGGAGCAATGTTCTGACGGTGGTGAGAGTGGAGCACGACTGTTTCCGTGGCAGAATTGGCTAGCGCGATCAACTGTTAACTGAAAGGTTGGAGGTTCGAGCCCTCCGGAGAGCGGTGTGTCTCTTTTTCCTTTGCGCTGATAGCTTTGGAGCAATGTTCTGACGGTGGTGAGAGTGGAGCACGACTATCTTCTTGGCGCAATTGGCTAGCGCGATCGGCTGTTAATCAAAAGGTTGGAGGTTTGAGCCCTCCCGAGAGCGGTATGTCTCTTTTTTTCTTTGCGCTGATAGCTTTGTAAAAATGTTCCCACGGTGGTGAGAGTGCAGCACGACTGTCTCCGTGGCGCAATTGGCTAGCGCGATCGGCTGTTAACCGAAAGTTTGAAGGTTCGAGCTCTCCCGGGAGTGGTGTGTCGCTTTTTTTCTTTGCGCTGATACCTTTGAGGAATGTTATTACCGTGGTGAGAATAGAGCACGACTATCTCCTGGGCGCAATTGGCTAGCGCATTCAGCTGTTAACCAAAAGGTTGGAGGTTCGAGCCCTCCCGAGAGCGGTGTGTTTCTTTTTTTCTTTGCGCTGATGGCTTTGTAGCAATGTTCTGACCGTGATGAGAGATGAGCACGACTGTCTCCGTGGCGCAATTGGCTAGCAGGATCAGCTGTTAACCAAACGTTTGGAGGTTCGAGCTCTCCTGGGAGCGGTGTGTTGCTTTTTTCTTTGCGCTGATACCTTTGAGGAATGTTATGACCGTGGTGAGAATAGAGCACGACTATCTCCGGGGCGCAATTGGCTAGCGCGTTCAGCTGTTAACCAAAACGTTGGAGGTTCGAGCCCTCCCGAGAGCGGTGTGTCGCTTTTTTTCTTTGCGCTGATAGCTTTGTAGAAATGTTCTGACCGTGGTGAAAGATGAGCACGACTATCTCCGGGGCGCAATTGGCTAGCCCGTTCAGCTGTTAACCAAAAGGTTGGAGGTTCGAGCCCTCCCGAGAGCGGTGTGTCTCTTTTTTTCTTTGCGCTGATAGCTTTGGAGCAATGTTCTGACGGTGGTGAGAGTGGAGCACGACTATCTCCGTGGCGCAATTGGCTAGCGCGATCGGCTGTTAATCAAAACGTTGGAGGTTCGAGCCCTCCCGATAGCGGTGTGTCTCTTTTTTTTTCTTCGCACTGATAGCTTTGGAGAAATGTTCTGTGGGTGGTGAGAGTGGAACACGTTTACCTCCGTGACGCAATTGGCTAGCGCGTTCGGCTGTTAACCAAAAGGTTGGAGGTTCGAGCCCTCCGGAGAGCGGTGTGTCTCTTTTTTCTCTGCGCTGATAGCTTTAGAGCAATTTTCTCACGGTGGTGAGAGTGGAGCACGACTGTTTCCGTGGCAGAATTGGCTAGCGCGATGAACTGTTAACTGAAAGGTTGGAGGTTCGAGCCCTCCGGAGAGCAGTGTGTCTCTTTTTCTTTGCGCTGATAGCTTTGGAGCAATGTTCTGACGGTGGTGAGAGTGGAGCACGACTATCTTCGTGGCGCAATTGGCTAGCGCGATCGGCTGTTAATCAAAAGGTTGGAGGTTTGAACCCTCCCGAGAGCGGTATGTCTCTTTTTTTCTTTGCGCTGATAGCTTTGTAGAAATGTTCGCACGGTGGTGAGAGTGGAGCACGACTGCCTCCGTGGCGCAATTGGCTAGCGCAATCGGCTGTTAACCGAAATTTTGGAGGTTCGAGCTCTCCCGGGAGTGGTGTGTCGCTTTTTTTCTTTGCGCTGATACCTTTGAGGAATGTTATTACCGTGGTGAGAAAAGAGCACGACTATCTCCTAGGCGCAATTGGCTAGCGCATTCAGCTATTAACCAAAAGGTTGGAGGTTCGAGCCCTCCCGAGAGCGGTGTGTCTCTTTTTTTCTTTGCGCTGATGGCTTTGTAGAAATGTTCTGACCATGGTGAGAGATGAGCACGACTGTCTCCGTGGCGCAATTGGCTAGCACTATCAGCTGTTAACCAAACGTTTGGAGGTTCGAGCTCTCCTGGGAGCGGTGTGTTGCTTTTTTCTTTGCGCTGATACCTTTGAGGAATGTTATGACCGTGGTGAGAATAGAGCACGACTATTTCCGGGGCGCAGTTGGCTAGCGCGTTCAGCTGTTTACCAAAAGGTTGGAGGTTCGAGCCCTGCCGAGAGCGGTGTGTCTCTTTTTTTCTTTGCGCTGATGGGTTTGTAGAAATGTTCTGACCGTGGTGAGAGATGAGGACGACTGTCTCCGTGGCGCAATTGGCTAGCGCGATCAGCTGTTAACCAAAAGGTTGAAGGTTCGTGCCCTCCCATGAGTGGTATGTTGCTTTTTTTCTTCGCGCTGATAGATTTGGAGAAATTTTCTGATGGTGGTGAGAGTTGAGCACGAATATCTCCGTGGTGCAATTGGCTAGCACGTTCGGCTGTTAACCAAAATGTGGGAGGTTCGAGTCCTCCCGAGAGCAGTGTGTCTCTTTTTTTTCTTCGCACTGATAGCTTTGAAGAAATGTTTGAATGTGGTGAGAGTGGAACACGACTATCTCCGTGACGCAATTGGCTAGCGCATTCGGCTGTTAACCAAAAGGGTGGAGGTTCGAGCCCTCAAGAGAGCGGTTTGTCTCTTTTTTTTCTTTGCGCTGATAGCTTTGGAGGAATGTTCTGATGGTGGTGAGAGTTGAGCACGAATATCTCCATGGTGCAATTGACTAGCACGTTCGGCTGTTAACAAAAACATTGGAGGTTCGAGCCCTCTCGCAAGCGGTGTGTCTCTTTTTTTTCTTCGCACTGATAGCTTTGGAGAAATGTTCTGAGGGTGGTGAGAGTGGAACACGACTATCTCCGTGACGCAATTGGCTAGCGCGTTCGGCTGTGAACCAAAACGTTGGAGGTTCGAGCCCTCGCGAGAGCGGTGTGTCTCTTTTTTCTTTGCACTGATAGCTTTGTAGAAATGTTCCCATGGTGGTGAGAGTGGAGCACGACTGTCTCCGTGGCGCAATTGGCTGGCGCGATCGGCGGTTAACCGAAAGTTTGGAGGTTCGAGCTCTCCCGGGAGCAGTGTGTCGCTTTTTTTTTCCTTTGCGCTGATACCTTTGAGGAATGTTATGACCGTGGTGAGAATTGAGCACGAATATCTCCGGGGCGCAATTGGCTAGCGCGTTCAGCTGTTAACCAAAAGGTTGGAGGTTCGAGCCCTCCCGAGAGCGGTTTGTCTCTTTTTTTCTTTGCGCTAATAGCTTTGTAGAAATGTTCTGACGGTGGTGAGAGTGCAGCACGAATATCTCCGTGGCGCAATTGGCTAGCGTGTTCGGCTGTGAACCAAAACGTTGGAGGTTCGAGCCATCCCATGAGCGGTGTGTCGCTCTTTTTCTTTGCGCTGATAGATTTGGAGAAATGTTCTGAAGATGGTGAGAGTTGAACACGAATATCTCCGTGGTCCAATTGGCTAGCACGTTCGGCTGTTAACCAAAACGTTGGAGGTTCGAGCCCTCCCGATAGCGGTGTGTCTCTTTTTTTTCTTCGCACTGATAGCTTTGGAGAAATGTTGTGAGGGTGGTGAGAGTGGAACACGACTATCTCCGTGACGCAATTAGCTAGCGCGTTCAGCTGTTAACCAAAAGGTTGGAGGTTCGAGCCCTCCGGAGAGCGGTGTGTCTCTTTTTTCTTTGCGCTGATAGCTTTGGAGCAATGTTCTGACGGTGGTGACAGTAGAGCACGGCTATCTCCGTGGCGCAATCGGCTAGCGCGATCGGCTGTTAATCAAAAGGTTGGAGGTTCGAGCCCTCCCGAGAGCGGTGTGTCTCTTTTTTTCTTTGCGGTGACAGCTTTGGAGAAACGTTCTGAGGGTGGTGACGACTATCTCCGTGACGCAATTGGCTAGCGCGTTCGGCTGTTAACCAAAAGGTTTGAGGTTCGATCCCTCCGGAGAGCGGTGTGTCTCTTTTTTTTTCTTTGCGTTGATAGCTTTGGAGGAATGTTCTGACGGTGGTGAGAATAGAGCACGACTATCTCCTGGGCGCAATTGGCTAGCGCATTCAGCTGTTAACCAAAAGGTTGGAGGTTCGAGCCCTCCCGAGAGCGGTGTGTCTCTTTTTTTCTTTGCGCTGATGGCTTTGTAGAAATGTTCCCACGGTGGTGAGAGTGGAGCACGACTTTCTCCGCTGCGCAATAGGCTAGCGCGATCGGCTGTTAACTGAAAGTTTGGAGGTTCGAGCTCTTCCGGGAACGGTGTGTCGCTTTTTTTCTTTGCGCTGATACCTTTGAGGAATGTTATGACCGTGATGAGAATAGAGCACGACTATCTCCGGGGCGCAATTGGCTAGCGCGTTCAGCTGTTAACCAAAAGGTTGGAGGTTCGAGCCCTCCCGAGAGCGGTGTGTCTCTTTTTTTCTTTGCGCTAATAGCTTTGTAAAAATGTTCTGACGGTGGTGAGAGTGGAGCACGAATATCTCCGTGGCCCAATTGGCTAGCCCGTTCGGCTGTGCACCAAAACGTCGGAGGTTCGAGCCCTCCCATGAGCGGTGTGTCGCTTTTTTTCTTTGCGCTGATAGATTTGGAGAAATGTTCTGATGGTGGTGAGAGTTGAGCATGAATATCTCCGTGGTGCAATTGGCTAGCACGTTCGGCTGTTAACCAAAACGTTGGAGGTTCGAGCCCTCCTGATAGCGGTATGTCTCTTTTTGTTTCTTCGCACTGATAGCTTTGGAGAAATGTTCTGAAGGTGGTGAGAGTGGAACACGACTATCTCCGTGACGCAATTGGCTAGCGCGTTCAGCTGTTAACCAAAAGGTTGGAGGTTCGATCCCTCCGGAGAGCGGTGTGTCTCTTTTTTTTTCTTTGCGCTGATAGCTTTGGAGGAATGTTCTGACGGTGGTGAGAGTGGAGCACGACTGTCTCCGCGGCGCAATTAGCTAGCGCGATCAGCTGTTAACCGAAAGTTTGGAGGTTCGAGCTCTCCCGGGAGCAGTGTGTCGCTTTTTTTCTTTGCGCTGATACCTTTGAGGAATGTTATGACCGTGGTGAGAATTGAGCACGACTATCTCCGGGGCGCAATTGGCTAGCGCGTTCAGCTGTTAACCGAAAGTTTGGAGGTTCGAGCTCTCCCGGAAGTGGTGTGTCGCTTTTTTTCTTTGCGCTGATACCTTTGAGGAATGTTATTATCGTGGTGAGAATAGAGCACGACTATCTCCTGGGCGCAATTGGCTAGCGCATTCAGCTGTTAACCAAAAGGTTGGAGGTTCGAGCCCTCCCGAGAGCGGTGTGTCTCTTTTTTTCTTTGCGCTGATGGCTTTGTAGAAATGTTCTGACCGTGGTGAGAGATGAGGACGACTGTCTCCGTGGCGCAATTGGCTAGCGCGATCAGCTGTTAACCAAAAGGTTGAAGGTTCGTGCACTCCCATGAGTGGTATGTTGCTTTTTTTCTTCGCGCTGATAGATTTGGAGAAATTTTCTGATGGTGGTGAGAGTTGAGCATGAATATCTCCGTGGTGCAATTGGCTAGCCCGTTCGGTTGTTAACCAAAAGGGTGGAGGTTCGAGTCCTCCCGAGAGCAGTGTGTCTCTTTTTTTTTCTTCGCACTGATAGCTTTGGAGAAATGTTTGAATGTGGTGAGAGTGGAACACGACTATCTCCGTGACGCAATTGGCTAGCGCGTTCGGCTGTTAACCAAAAGGGTGGAGGTTCGAGCCCTCAAGAGAGCGGTGTGTCTCTTTTTTTTCTTTGCGCTGATAGCTTTGGAGGAATGTTCTGATGGTGCTGAGAGTTGAGCACGAATATCTCCATGGTGCAATTGACTAGCACGTTCGGCTGTTAACAAAAGCATTGGAGGTTCGAGCCCTCTCGCAAGCGGTGTGTCTCTTTTTTTTTCTTCGCACTGATAGCTTTGGAGAAATGTTCTTAGGGTGGTGAGAGTGGAACACGACTATCTCCGTGACGCAATTGGCTAGCGCGTTCGGCTGTTAACCAAAAGGTTGGAGGTTCGAGCCCTCGCGAGAGCGGTGTGTCTCTTTTTTCTTTGCGCTGATAGCTTTGTAGAAATGTTCTCATGGTGGTGAGAGTGGAGCACGACTGTCTCCGTGGCGCAATGGGCTGGCGCGATCGGCGGTTAACCGAAAGTTTGGAGGTTCGAGCTCTGCCGGGAGCAGTGTGTCGCTTTTTTTTCTTTGCGCTGATACCTTTGAGGAATGTTATGACCGTGGTGAGAATTGAGAACGACTGTCTCCAGGGCGCAATTGTCTAGCGCGTTCAGCTGTTAACCAAAATGTTGGAGGTTCGAGCCCTCCCGAGAGCGGTTGGTCTCTTTTTTTCTTTGCGGTAATAGCTTTGTAGAAATGTTCTGACGGTGGTGAGAGTGGAGCACGAATATCTCCGTGGCGCAATTGGCTAGCGTGTTCGGCTGTGAACCAAAACGTTGGAGGTTCGAGCCATCCCATGAGCGGTGTGTCGCTCTTTTTCTTTGCGCTGATAGATTTGGAGAAATTTTCTGAAGATGGTGAGAGTTGAGCACGAATATCTCCGTGGTGCAATTGGCTAGCACGTTCGGCTGTTAACCAAAACGTTGGAGGTTCGAGCCCTCCCGATAGCGGTGTGTCTCTTTTTTTTCTTCGCACTGATAGCTTTGGAGAAATGTTGTGAGGGTGGTGAGAGTGGAACACGACTATCTCCGTGACGCAATTGGCTAGCGCGTTCGGCTGTTACCCAAAAGGTTGGAGGTTCGATTCCTCCAGAGAGCGGTGTGTCTCTTTTTTTTCTTTGCCCTGATAACTTTGGAGGAATGTTCTGACGGTGGTGAGAGCGGAGCACGACTGTCTCCGTGGCGCAATTGGCTAGCGCGATCGGCTGTTAACAAAAACATTGGAGGTTCGAGCCCTCTCGCAAGCGGTGTGTCTCTTTTTTTTTCTTCGCACTGATAGCTTTGGAGAAATGTTCTGAGGGTGGTGAGAGTGGAACACGACTATCTCCGTGACGCAATTGGCTAGCGCGTTCGGCTGTGAACCAAAACGTTGGAGGTTCGAGCCCTCGCGAGAGCGGTGTGTCTCTTTTTTCTTTGCACTGATAGCTTTGTAGAAATGTTCCCATGGTGGTGAGAGTGGAGCACGACTGTCTCCGTGGCGCAATTGGCTGGCGCGATCGGCGGTTAACCGAAAGTTTGGAGGTTCGAGCTCTCCCGGGAGCAGTGTGTCGCTTTTTTTTCTTTGCGCTGATACCTTTGAGGAATGTTATGACCGTGGTGAGAATTGAGCACGACTATCTCCGGGGCGCAATTGGCTAGCGCGTTCAGCTGTTAACCAAAAGGTTGGAGGTTCGAGCCCTCCCGAGAGCGGTTTGTCTCTTTTTTTCTTTGCGCTAATAGCTTTGTAGAAATGTTCTGACGGTGGTGAGAGTGCAGCACGAATATCTCCGTGGCGCGCAATTGGCTAGCGTGTTCGGCTGTGAACCAAAACGTTGGAGGTTCGAGCCATCCCATGAGCGGTGTGTCGCTCTTTTTCTTTGCGCTGATAGATTTGGAGAAATGTTCTGAAGATGGTGAGAGTTGAACACGAATATCTCCGTGGTCCAATTGGCTAGCACGTTCGGCTGTTAACCAAAACGTTGGAGGTTCGAGCCCTCCCGATAGCGGTGTGTCTCTTTTTTCTTTGCGCTGATAGCTTTGGAGCAATGTTCTGACGGTGGTGACAGTGGAGCACGGCTATCTCCGTGGCGCAATCGGCTAGCGCGATCGGCTGTTAATCAAAAGGTTGGACGTTCGAGCCCTCCCGAGAGCGGTGTGTCTCTTTTTTTCTTTGCGGTGACAGCTTTGGAGAAACGTTCTGAGGGTGGTGACGACTATCTCCGTGACGCAATTGGCTAGCGCGTTCGGCTGTTAACCAAAAGGTTTGAGGTTCGATCCCTCCGGAGAGCGGTGTGTCTCTTTTTTTTCTTTGCGTTGATAGCTTTGGAGGAATGTTCTGACGGTGGTGAGAATAGAGCACGACTATCTCCTGGGCACAATTGGCTAGCGCATTCAGCTGTTAACCAAAAGGTTGGAGGTTCGAGCCCTCCCGAGAGCGGTGTGTCTCTTTTTTTCTTTGCGCTGATGGCTTTGTAGAAATGTTCCCACGGTGGTGAGAGTGGAGCACGACTTTCTCCGCTGCGCAATAGGCTAGCGCGATCGGCTGTTAACTGAAAGTTTGGAGGTTCGAGCTCTTCCGGGAACGGTGTGTCGCTTTTTTTCTTTGCGCTGATACCTTTGAGGAATGTTATGACCGTGATGAGAATAGAGCACGACTATCTCCGGGGCGCAATTGGCTAGCGCGTTCAGCTGTTAACCAAAAGGTTGGAGGTTCGAGCCCTCCCGAGAGCGGTGTGTCTCTTTTTTTCTTTGCGCTAATAGCTTTGTAAAAATGTTCTGACGGTGGTGAGAGTGGAGCACGAATATCTCCGTGGCCCAATTGGCTAGCGCGTTCGGCTGTGCACCAAAACGTCGGAGGTTCGAGCCCTCCCATGAGCGGTGTGTCGCTTTTTTTCTTTGCGCTGATAGATTTGGAGAAATGTTCTGATGGTGGTGAGAGTTGAGCATGAATATCTCCGTGGTGCAATTGGCTAGCACGTTCGGCTGTTAACCAAAACGTTGGAGGTTCGAGCCCTCCTGATAGCGGTATGTCTCTTTTTGTTTCTTCGCACTGATAGCTTTGGAGAAATGTTCTGAAGGTGGTGAGAGTGGAACACGACTATCTCCGTGACGCAATTGGCTAGCGCGTTCAGCTGTTAACCAAAAGGTTGGAGGTTCGATCCCTCCGGAGAGCGGTGTGTCTCTTTTTTTTTCTTTGCGCTGATAGCTTTGGAGGAATGTTCTGACGGTGGTGAGAGTGGAGCACGACTGTCTCCGCGGCGCAATTGGCTAGCGCGATCAGCTGTTAACCGAAAGTTTGGAGGTTCGAGCTCTCCCGGGAGCAGTGTGTCTCTTTTTTTCTTTGCGCTGATAGCTTTGGAGAAACGTTCCGAGGGTGGTGAGAGTGGAACACGACTATCTCTGTGACGCAATTGGCTAGCGCGTTCGGCTGTTAACCAAAAGGTTGAGGGTTCGAGCCCTCCCGAGAGCGGTGTGTCTCTTTTTTCTTTGCGCTGATAGCTTTGGAGCAATGTTCTGACGGTGGTGAGAGTGGAGCACGACTATCTCCGTGGCGCAATTGGCTAGCGCGATCGGCTGTTAATCAAAAGGTTGGAGGTTTCAGCCCTCCCGAGAGCGGTATGTCTCTTTTTTTCTTTGCGCTGATAGCTTTGTAGAAATGTTCCCACGGTGGTGAGAGTGGAGCACGACTGTCTCCGTGGCGCAATTGGCTAGCGCGATCGGCTGTTAACCGAAAGTTTGGAGGTTCGAGCTCTCCCGGAAGTGGTGTGTCGCTTTTTTTCTTTGCGCTGATACCTTTGAGGAATGTTATTACCGTGGTGAGAATAGAGCACGACTATCTCCTGGGCGCAATTGGCTAGCGCATTCAGCTGTTAACCAAAAGGTTGGAGGTTCGAGCCCTCCCGAGAGCGGTGTGTCTCTTTTTTTTTGCGCTGATGGCTTTGTAGAAATGTTCTGACCGTGGTGAGAGATGAGGACGACTGTCTCCGGGGCGCAATTGGCTAGCGCGATCAGCTGTTAACCAAAAGGTTGAAGGTTCGTGCCCTCCCATGAGTGGTATGTTGCTTTTTTTCTTCGCGCTGATAGATTTGGAGAAATTTTCTGATGGTGGTGAGAGTTGAGCATGAATATCTCCGTGGTGCAATTGGCTAGCCCGTTCGGTTGTTAACCAAAAGGGTGGAGGTTCGAGTCCTCCCGAGAGCAGTGTGTCTCTTTTTTTTTCTTCGCACTGATAGCTTTGGAGAAATGTTTGAATGTGGTGAGAGTGGAACACGACTATCTCCGTGACGCAATTGGCTAGCGCGTTCGGCTGTTAACCAAAAGGGTGGAGGTTCGAGCCCTCAAGAGAGCGGTGTGTCTCTTTGTTTTCTTTGCGCTGATAGCTTTGGAGGAATGTTCTGATGGTGCTGAGAGTTGAGCACGAATATCTCCATGGTGCAATTGACTAGCACGTTCGGCTGTTAACAAAAGCATTGGAGTTTCGAGCCCTCTCGCAAGCGGTGTGTCTCTTTTTTTTTCTTCGCACTGATAGCTTTGGAGAAATGTTCTTAGGGTGGTGAGAGTGGAACACGACTATCTCCGTGACGCAATTGGCTAGCGCGTTCGGCTGTGAACCAAAACGTTGGAGGTTCGAGCCCTCGCGAGAGCGGTGTGTCTCTTTTTTCTTTGCGCTGATAGCTTTGTAGAAATGTACTCATGGTGGTGAGAGTGGAGCACGACTGTCTCCGTGGCGCAATGGGCTGGCGCGATCGGCGGTTAACCGAAAGTTTGGAGGTTCGAGCTGTGCCGGGAGCAGTGTGTCGCTTTTTTTTCTTTGCGCTGATACCTTTGAGGAATGTTATGACCGTGGTGAGAATTGAGAACGACTATCTCCAGGGCGCAATTGTCTAGCGCGTTCAGCTGTTAACCAAAATGTTGGAGGTTCGAGCCCTCCCGAGAGCGGTTGGTCTCTTTTTTTCTTTGCGGTAATAGCTTTGTAGAAATGTTCTGACGGTGGTGAGAGTGGAGCACGAATATCTCCGTGGCGCAATTGGCTAGCGTGTTCGGCTGTGAACCAAAACGTTGGAGGTTCGAGCCATCCCATGAGCGGTGTGTCGCTCTTTTTCTTTGCGCTGATAGATTTGGAGAAATTTTCTGAAGATGGTGAGAGTTGAGCACGAATATCTCCGTGGTGCAATTGGCTAGCACGTTCGGCTGTTAACCAAAGCGTTGGAGGTTCGAGCCCTCCCGATAGCGGTGTGTCTCTTTTTTTTCTTCGCACTGATAGCTTTGGAGAAATGTTGTGAGGGTGGTGAGAGTGGAACACGACTATCTCCGTGACGCAATTGGCTAGCGCGTTCGGCTGTTACCCAAAAGGTTGGAGGTTCGATTCCTCCAGAGAGCGGTGTGTCTCTTTTTTTTCTTTGCCCTGATAACTTTGGAGGAATGTTCTGACGGTGGTGAGAGCGGAGCACGACTGTCTCCGTGGCGCAATTGGCTAGCGCGATCGGCTGTTAACCGAAAGTTTGGAGGTTCGAGCTCTCCCGGGAGCAGTGTGTCGCTTTTTTTCTTTGCGCTGATACCTTTGAGGAATGTTATGACCGTGGTGAGAATTGAGCACGACTATCTCCGGGGCGCAATTGGCTAGCGCGTTCAGCTGTTAACCAAAAGGTTGGAGGTTCGAGCCCTCCCGAGAGCGGTGTGTCTCTTTTTTTCTTTGCGCTGATAGCTTTGGAGAAACGTTCTGAGGGTGGTGAGAGTGGAACACGACTATCTCCGTGACGCAATTGGCTAGCGCGTTCGGCTGTTAACCAAAAGGTTGAGGGTTCGAGCCCTCCCGAGAGCGGTGTGTCTCTTTTTTCTTTGCGCTGATAGCTTTGGAGCAATGTTCTGACGGTGGTGAGAGTGGAGCACGACTATCTCCGTGGCGCAATTGGCTAGCGCGATCGGCTGTTAATCAAAAGGTTGGAGGTTTCAGCCCTCCCGAGAGCGGTATGTCTCTTTTTTTCTTTGCGCTGATAGCTTTGTAGAAATGTTCCCACGGTGGTGAGAGTGGAGCACGACTGTCTCCGTGGCGCAATTGGCTAGCGCGATCGGCTGTTAACCGAAAGTTTGGAGGTTCGAGCTCTCCCGGAAGTGGTGTGTCGCTTTTTTTCTTTGCGCTGATACCTTTGAGGAATGTTATTATCGTGGTGAGAATAGAGCACGACTATCTCCTGGGCGCAATTGGCTAGCGCATTCAGCTGTTAACCAAAAGGTTGGAGGTTCGAGCCCTCCCGAGAGCGGTGTGTCTCTTTTTTTCTTTGCGCTGATGGCTTTGTAGAAATGTTCTGACCGCGGTGAGAGATGAGGACGACTGTCTCCGTGGCGCAATTGGCTAGCGCGATCAGCTGTTAACCAAAAGGTTGAAGGTTCGGGCCCTCCCATGAGTGGTATGTTGCTTTTTTTTCTTCGCGCTGATAGATTTGGAGAAATTTTCTGATGGTGGTGAGAGTTGAGCACGAATATCTCCGTGGTGCAATTGGCTAGCACGTTCGGCTGTTAACCAAAATGTTGGAGGTTCGAGTCCTCCCGAGAGCAGTGTGTCTCTTTTTTTTTCTTCGCACTGATAGCTTTGGAGAAATGTTTGAATGTGGTGAGAGTGGAACACGACTATCTCCGTGACGCAATTGGCTAGCGCGTTCGGCTGTTAACCAAAAGGGTGGAGGTTCGAGCCCTCAAGAGAGCGGTGTGTCTCTTTTTTTTCTTTGCGCTGATAGCTTTGGAGGAATGTTCTGATGGTGGTGAGAGTTGAGCACGACTATCTCCGGGGCGCAATTGGCTAGCGCGTTCAGCTGTTAACCAAAAGGTTGGAGGTTCGAGCCCTCCCGAGAGCGGTGTGTCTCTTTTTTTTCTTCGCAATGATAGCTTTGGAGAAATGTTCTGAGGGTGGTGAGAGTGGAACATGACTATTTCCGTGACGCAATTGGCTAGCGGGTTCGGCTGTTAACCAAAAGGTTGGAGGTTCGAGCCCTCCAGAGAGCGGTGTGTCTCCTTTTTTTCTTTGTGCTGATAGCTTTGGAGGAATGTTCTGACTGTGGTGAGAGTGGAGCACGACTGTCTCCCTGGCGCAATTGGCTAGCGCAATCGGCTGTTAACCGAAAGTTTGGAGGTTCGAGCTCTCCCGGGAGTGGTGTGTCGCTTTTTTTCTTTGCGCTGATACCTTTGAGGAATGTTATGACCATGGTGAGAATAGAGCACGACTATCTCCGGGGCGCAATACGCTAGCGCGTTCAGCTGTTAACCAAAAGGTTGGAGGTTCGAGCCCTCCCGAGAGCAGTGTGTCTCCTTTTTTCTTTGCGCTGATAGCTTTGTAGAAATGTTCTGACCGTGGTGAGAGATGAGGACGACTGTCTCCGTGGCGCAATTGGCTAGCGCGATCAGCTGTTATCCAAAAGGTTGGAGGTTCGTGCCCTCCCATGAGTGGTGTGTTGCTTTTTTTCTTCGCGCTGATAGATTTGGAGAAATTTTCTGATGGTGGTGAGAGTTGAGCACGAATATCTCCGTGGTGCAATTGGCTAGCACGTTCCGCTGTTAACCAAAACGTTGGAGGTTCGAGCCCTCCCGATAGCGGTGTGTCTCTTTTTTTTCTTCGCACTGATAGCTTTGGAGAAATGTTGTGAGGGTGGTGAGAGTGGAACACGACTATCTCCGTGACGCAATTGGCTAGCGCGTTCAGCTGTTACCCAAAAGGTTGGAGGTTCGATTCCTCCAGAGAGCGGTGTGTCTCTTTTTTTTCTTTGCCCTGATAACTTTGGAGGAATGTTCTGACGGTGGTGAGAGCGGAGCACGACTGTCTCCGTGGCGCAATTGGCTAGCGCGATCGGCTGTTAACCGAAAGTTTGGAGGTTCGAGCTCTCCCGGGAGCAGTGTGTCGCTTTTTTTCTTTGCGCTGATACCTCTGAGGAATGTTATGACCGTGGTGAGAATTGAGCACGACTATCTCCGGGGCGCAATTGGCTAGCGCGTTCAGCTGTTAACCAAAAGGTTGGAGGTTCGAGCCCTCCCGAGAGCGGTGTGTCTCTTTTTTTTCTTCGCAATGATAGCTTTGGAGAAATGTTCTGAGGGTGGTGAGAGTGGAACATGACTATTTCCGTGACGCAATTGGCTAGCGGGTTCGGCTGTTAACCAAAAGGTTGGAGGTTCGAGCCCTCCAGAGAGCGGTGTGTCTCCTTTTTTTCTTTGTGCTGATAGCTTTGGAGGAATGTTCTGACTGTGGTGAGAGTGGAGCACGACTGTCTCCCTGGCGCAATTGGCTAGCGCGATCGGCTGTTAACCGAAAGTTTGGAGGTTCGAGCTCTCCCGGGAGTGGTGTGTCGCTTTTTTTCTTTGCGCTGATACCTTTGAGGAATGTTATGACCATGGTGAGAATAGAGCACGACTATCTACGGGGCGCAATACGCTAGCGCGTTCAGCTGTTAACCAAAAGGTTGGAGGTTCGAGCCCTCCCGAGAGCAGTGTGTCTCCTTTTTTCTTTGCGCTGATAGCTTTGTAGAAATGTTCTGACCGTGGTGAGAGATGAGGACGACTGTCTCCGTGGCGCAATTGGCTAGCGCGATCAGCTGTTATCCAAAAGGTTGGAGGTTCGTGCCCTCCCATGAGTGGTGTGTTGCTTTTTTTCTTCGCGCTGATAGATTTGGAGAAATTTTCTGATGGTGGTGAGAGTTGAGCACGAATATCTCCGTGGTGCAATTGTCTGGCACGTTCCGCGTTAACCAAAATGTTGGAGGTTCGAGCCCTCCCGAGAGCAGTGTGTCTCTTTTTTTTTCTTCGCACTGATAGCTTTGGAGAAATGTTTGAAGGTGGTGAGAGTGGAACACGACTATCTCCGTGACGCAATTGGCTAGCGCGTTCGGCTGTTAACCAAAAGGTTGGAGGTTCGATCCCTCCGGAGAGCGGTGTGTCTCTTTTTTTTCTTTGCGCTGATAGGTTTGGAGGAATGTTCTGGCGGTGGTGAGAGTGGAGCACGACTGTCTCCGTGGCGCAATTGGCTAGCGCGATCAGCTGTTAACCGAAAGTTTGGAGGTTCGAGCTCTCCCGGGAGCAGTGTGTCGCTTTTTTTCTTTGCGCTGATACCTTTGAGGAATGTTATGACCGTGGTGAGAATTGAGCACGACTGTCTCCGGGGCGCAATTGGCTAGCGCGTTCAGCTGTTAACCAAAAGGTTGGAGGTTCGAGCCCTCCCGAGAGCGGTGTGTCTCTTTTTTTCTTTGCGCTGATAGCTTTGGAGCAACGTTCTGAGGGTGGTGAGAGTGGAACACGACTATCTCCGTGACGCAATTGGCTAGCGCGTTCAGCTGTTAACCAAAAGGTTGGAGCTTCCAGCCCTCCCGAGAGCGGTGTGTCTCTTTTTTTCTTTGCGCTGATAGCTTTGTAGAAATGTTCTGTCGATGGTGAGAGTGGAGCACGACAGTCTCCGTGGCGCAATAGGCTAGCGCGATCGGCTGTTAACTGAAAGTTTGGAGGTTCGAGCTCTTCCGGGAGCGGTGTGTCGCTTTTTTTCTTTGCGCTGATACCTTTGAGGAATGTTATGACCGTGATGAGAATAGAGCACGACTATCTCCGGGGCGCAATTGGCTAGCGTGTTCAGCTGTTAACCAAAAGGTTGGAGGTTCGAGCCCTCCCGAGAGTGGTGTGTCTCTTTTTTTCTTTGCGCTAATAGCTTCGTAGAAATGTTCTGACGGTGGTGAGAGTGGAGCACGAATATCTCCGTGGCCCAATTGGCTAGCGCGTTCGGCTGTGAACCAAAATGTCGGAGGTTCGAGCCCTCCCATGAGCGGTGTGTCGCTTTTTTTCTTTGCGCTGATAGATTTGGAGAAATGTTCTGATGGTGGTGAGAGTTGAGCACGAATATCTCCGTGGTGCAACTTGCTAGCACGTTCGGCTGTTAACCAAAACGGAGGTTCGAGCCCTCCCGATAGCGGTGTGTCTCTTTTTTTTCTTCGCACTGATAGCTTGATAGCTTTGGAGAAATGTTCTGAGGGTGGTGAGAGTGGAACACGACTATCTCCGTGACGCAACTGGCTAGCGCGTTCGGCTGTTAACCAAAAGGTTGGAGCTTCGATCCCTCCGGAGAGCGGTGTGTCTCTTTTTTTTCTTTGCGCTGATAGGTTTGGAGGAATGTTCTGGCGGTGGTGAGAGTGGAGCACGACTGTCTCCGTGGCGCAATTGGCTAGCGCGATCAGCTGTTAACCGAAAGTTTGGAGGTTCGAGCTCTCCCGGGAGCAGTGTGTCGCTTTTTTTCTTTGCGCTGATACCTTTGAGGAATGTTATGACCGTGGTGAGAATTGAGCACGACTATCTCCGGGGCGCAATTGGCTAGCGCGTTCAGCTGTTAACCAAAAGGTTGGAGGTTCGAGCCCTCCCGATAGCGGTGTGCCTCTTTTTTTCTTTGCGCTGATAGCTTTGGAGAAACGTTCTGAGGGTGGTGAGAGTGGAACACGACTATCTCCGTGACGCAATTGGCTAGCGCGTTCGGCTGTTAACCAAAAGGTTGGAGGTTCGAGCCCTCCGGAGAGCGGTGTGTTTCTTTTTTCTTTGCGCTGATAGCTTTGGAGCAATGTTCTGACGGTGGTGAGAGTGGAGCACCACTGTTTCCGTGGCAGAATTGGCTAGCGCGATCAACTGTTAACTGAAAGGTTGGAGGTTCGAGCCCTCCGGAGAGCTGTGTGTCTCTTTTTTCTTTGCGCTGATAGGTTTGGAGCAATGTTCTGACGGTGGTGAGAGTGGAGCACGACTATCTTCGTGGCGCAATTGGCTAGCGCGATCGGCTGTTAATCAAAAGGTTGGAGGTTTCAGCCCTAGCGAGAGCGGTATGTCTCTTTTTTTCTTTGCGCTGATAGCTTTGTAGAAATGTTCCCACGGTGGTGAGAGTGGAGCACGACTGTCTCCGTGGCGCAATTGGCTAGCGCGATCGGCTGTTAACCGAAAGTTTGGAGGTTCGAGCTCTCCCGGAAGTGGTGTGTCGCTTTTTTTCTTTGCGCTGATACCTTTGAGGAATGTTATTACCGTGGTGAGAATAGAGCACGACTATCTCCTGGGCGCAATTGGCTAGCGCATTCAGCTGTTAACCAAAAGGTTGGAGGTTCGAGCCCTCCCGAGAGCGGTGTGTCTCTTTTTTTCTTTGCGCTGATGGCTTTGTAGAAATGTTCTGACCGTGGTGAGAGATGAGGACGACTGTCTCCGTGGCGCAATTGGCTAGCGCGATCAGCTGTTAACCAAAAGGTTGAAGGTTCGTGCCCTCCCATGAGTGGTATGTTGCTTTTTTTTCTTCGCGCTGATAGATTTGGAGAAATTTTCTGATGGTGGTGAGAGTTGAGCACGAATATCTCCGTGGTGCAATTGGCTAGCACGTTCGGCTGTTAACCAAAATGTTGGAGGTTCGAGTCCTCCCGAGAGCAGTGTGTCTCTTTTTTTTTCTTCGCACTGATAGCTTTGGAGAAATGTTTGAATGTGGTGAGAGTGGAACACGACTATCTCCGTGACGCAATTGGCTAGCGCGTTCGGCTGTTAACCAAAAGGGTGGAGGTTCGAGCCCTCAAGAGAGCGGTGTGTCTCTTTTTTTTCTTTGCGCTGATAGCTTTGGAGGAATGTTCTGATGGTGGTGAGAGTTGAGCACGAATATCTCCATGGTGCAATTGACTAGCACGTTCATGTGTTAACAAAAGCATTGGAGGTTCGAGCCCTCTCGCAAGCGGTGTGTCTCTTTTTTTTTCTTCGCACTGATAGCTTTGGAGAAATGTTCTGAGGGTGGTGAGAGTGGAACACGACTATCTCCGTGACGCAATTGGCTAGCGCGTTCGGCTGTGAACCAAAACGTTGGAGGTTCGAGCCCTCGCGAGAGCGGTGTGTCTCTTTTTTCTTTGCGCTGATAGCTTTGTAGAAATGTTCTCATGGTGGTGAGAGTGGAGCACGACTTTCTCCATGGCGCAATGGGCTGGCGCGATCGGCGGTTAACCGAAAGTTTGGAGGTTCGAGCTCTGCCGGGAGCAGTGTGTCGCTTTTTTTTCTTTGCGCTGATACCTTTGAGGAATGTTATGACCGTGGTGAGAATTGAGAACGACTATCTCCAGGGCGCAATTGGCTAGCGCGTTCAGCTGTTAACCAAAATGTTGGAGGTTCGAGCCCTCCCGAGAGCGGTTGGTCTCTTTTTTTCTTTGCGGTAATAGCTTTGTAGAAATGTTCTGACGGTGGTGAGAGTGGAGCACGAATATCTCCGTGGCGCAATTGGCTAGCGTGTTCGGCTGTGAACCAAAACGTTGGAGGTTCGAGCCATCCCATGAGCGGTGTGTCGCTCTTTTTCTTTGCGCTGATAGATTTGGAGAAATTTTCTGAAGATGGTGAGAGTTGAGCACGAATATCTCCGTGGTGCAATTGGCTAGCACGTTCCGCTGTTAACCAAAACGTTGGAGGTTCGAGCCCTCCCGATAGCGGTGTGTCTCTTTTTTTCTTCGCACTGATAGCTTTGGAGAAATGTTGTGAGGGTGGTGAGAGTGGAACACGACTATTTCCGTGACGCAATTGGCTAGCGGGTTCGGCTGTTAACCAAAAGGTTGGAGGTTCGAGCCCTCCAGAGAGCGGTGTGTCTCCTTTTTTTCTTTGTGCTGATAGCTTTGGAGGAATGTTCTGACTGTGGTGAGAGTGGAGCACGACTGTCTCCCTGGCGCAATTGGCTAGCGCGATCGGCTGTTAACCGAAAGTTTGGAGGTTCGAGCTCTCCCGGGAGTGGTGTGTCGCTTTTTTTCTTTGCGCTGATACCTTTGAGGAATGTTATGACCATGGTGAGAATAGAGCACGACTATCTCCGGGGCGCAATAGGCTAGCGCGTTCAGCTGTTAACCAAAAGGTTGGAGGTTCGAGCCCTCCCGAGAGCAGTGTGTCTCCTTTTTTCTTTGCGCTGATAGCTTTGTAGAAATGTTCTGACCGTGGTGAGAGATGAGGACGACTGTCTCCGTGGCGCAATTGGCTAGCGCGATCAGCTGTTATCCAAAAGGTTGGAGGTTCGTGCCCTCCCATGAGTGGTGTGTTGCTTTTTTTCTTCGCGCTGATAGATTTGGAGAAATTTTCTGATGGTGGTGAGAGTTGAGCACGAATATCTCCGTGGTGCAATTGGCTGGCACGTTCCGCGTTAACCAAAATGTTGGAGGTTCGAGCCCTCCCGAGAGCAGTGTGTCTCTTTTTTTTTCTTCGCACTGATAGCTTTGGAGAAATGTTTGAAGGTGGTGAGAGTGGAACACGACTATCTCCGTGACGCAATTGGCTAGCGCGTTCGGCTGTTAACCAAAAGGTTGGAGGTTCGATCCCTCCGGAGAGCGGTGTGTCTCTTTTTTTTCTTTGCGCTGATAGGTTTGGAGGAATGTTCTGGCGGTGGTGAGAGTGGAGCACGACTGTCTCCGTGGCGCAATTGGCTAGCGCGATCAGCTGTTAACCGAAAGTTTGGAGGTTCGAGCTCTCCCGGGAGCAGTGTGTCGCTTTTTTTTCTTTGCGCTGATACCTTTGAGGAATGTTATGACCGTGGTGAGAATTGAGAACGACTATCTCCAGGGCGCAATTGTCTAGCGCGTTCAGCTGTTAACCAAAATGTTGGAGGTTCGAGCCCTCCCGAGAGCGGTTGGTCTCTTTTTTTCTTTGCGGTAATAGCTTTGTAGAAATGTTCTGACGGTGGTGAGAGTGGAGCACGAATATCTCCGTGGCGCAATTGGCTAGCGTGTTCGGCTGTGAACCAAAACGTTGGAGGTTCGAGCCATCCCATGAGCGGTGTGTCGCTCTTTTTCTTTGCGCTGATAGATTTGGAGAAATTTTCTGAAGATGGTGAGAGTTGAGCACGAATATCTCCGTGGTGCAATTGGCTAGCACGTTCGGCTGTTAACCAAAGCGTTGGAGGTTCGAGCCCTCCCGATAGCGGTGTGTCTCTTTTTTTTCTTCGCACTGATAGCTTTGGAGAAATGTTGTGAGGGTGGTGAGAGTGGAACACGACTATCTCCGTGACGCAATTGGCTAGCGCGTTCGGCTGTTACCCAAAAGGTTGGAGGTTCGATTCCTCCAGAGAGCGGTGTGTCTCTTTTTTTTCTTTGCCCTGATAACTTTGGAGGAATGTTCTGACGGTGGTGAGAGCGGAGCACGACTGTCTCCGTGGCGCAATTGGCTAGCGCGATCGGCTGTTAACCGAAAGTTTGGAGGTTCGAGCTCTCCCGGGAGCAGTGTGTCGCTTTTTTTCTTTGCGCTGATACCTTTGAGGAATGTTATGACCGTGGTGAGAATTGAGCACGACTATCTCCGGGGCGCAATTGGCTAGCGCGTTCAGCTGTTAACCAAAAGGTTGGAGGTTCGAGCCCTCCCGAGAGCGGTGTGTCTCTTTTTTTCTTTGCGCTGATAGCTTTGGAGAAACGTTCTGAGGGTGGTGAGAGTGGAACACGACTATCTCCGTGACGCAATTGGCTAGCGCGTTCGGCTGTTAACCAAAAGGTTGAGGGTTCGAGCCCTCCCGAGAGCGGTGTGTCTCTTTTTTCTTTGCGCTGATAGCTTTGGAGCAATGTTCTGACGGTGGTGAGAGTGGAGCACGACTATCTCCGTGGCGCAATTGGCTAGCGCGATCGGCTGTTAATCAAAAGGTTGGAGGTTTCAGCCCTCCCGTGAGCGGTATGTCTCTTTTTTTCTTTGCGCTGATAGCTTTGTAGAAATGTTCCCACGGTGGTGAGAGTGGAGCACGACTGTCTCCGTGGCGCAATTGGCTAGCGCGATCGGCTGTTAACCGAAAGTTTGGAGGTTCGAGCTCTCCCGGAAGTGGTGTGTCGCTTTTTTTCTTTGCGCTGATACCTTTGAGGAATGTTATTATCGTGGTGAGAATAGAGCACGACTATCTCCTGGGCGCAATTGGCTAGCGCATTCAGCTGTTAACCAAAAGGTTGGAGGTTCGAGCCCTCCCGAGAGCGGTGTGTCTCTTTTTTTCTTTGCGCTGATGGCTTTGTAGAAATGTTCTGACCGTGGTGAGAGATGAGGACGACTGTCTCCGTGGCGCAATTGGCTAGCGCGATCAGCTGTTAACCAAAAGGTTGAAGGTTCGGGCCCTCCCATGAGTGGTATGTTGCTTTTTTTTCTTCGCGCTGATAGATTTGGAGAAATTTTCTGATGGTGGTGAGAGTTGAGCACGAATATCTCCGTGGTGCAATTGGCTAGCACGTTCGGCTGTTAACCAAAATGTTGGAGGTTCGAGTCCTCCCGAGAGCAGTGTGTCTCTTTTTTTTTCTTCGCACTGATAGCTTTGGAGAAATGTTTGAATGTGGTGAGAGTGGAACACGACTATCT
The DNA here is from genome assembly GCF_043290135.1 of Rhipicephalus microplus. Classification (NCBI taxonomy): domain Eukaryota; kingdom Metazoa; phylum Arthropoda; class Arachnida; order Ixodida; family Ixodidae; genus Rhipicephalus; species Rhipicephalus microplus. The sequence continues at coordinate 203,672,760 of NC_134703.1, read as the reverse complement.
CCGTGACGCAATTGGCTAGCGCGTTCAGCTGTTAACCAAAAGGGTGGAGGTTCGAGCCCTCAAGAGAGCGGTGTGTCTCTTTTTTTTCTTTGCGCTGATAGCTTTGGAGGAATGTTCTGATGGTGGTGAGAGTTGAGCACGAATATCTCCATGGTGCAATTGACTAGCACGTTCAGGTGTTAACAAAAGCATTGGAGGTTCGAGCCCTCTCGCAAGCGGTGTGTCTCTTTTTTTTTCTTCGCACTGATAGCTTTGGAGAAATGTTCTGAGGGTGGTGAGAGTGGAACACGACTATCTCCGTGACGCAATTGGCTAGCGCGTTCGGCTGTGAACCAAAACGTTGGAGGTTCGAGCCCTCGCGAGAGCGGTGTGTCTCTTTTTTCTTTGCGCTGATAGCTTTGTAGAAATGTTCTCATGGTGGTGAGAGTGGAGCACGACTGTCTCCGTGGCGCAATGGGCTGGCGCGATCGGCGGTTAACCGAAAGTTTGGAGGTTCGAGCTCTGCCGGGAGCAGTGTGTCGCTTTTTTTTCTTTGCGCTGATACCTTTGAGGAATGTTATGACCGTGGTGAGAATTGAGAACGACTATCTCCAGGGCGCAATTGGCTAGCGCGTTCAGCTGTTAACCAAAATGTTGGAGGTTCGAGCCCTCCCGAGAGCGGTTGGTCTCTTTTTTTCTTTGCGGTAATAGCTTTGTAGAAATGTTCTGACGGTGGTGAGAGTGGAGCACGAATATCTCCGTGGCGCAATTGGCTAGCGTGTTCGGCTGTGAACCAAAACGTTGGAGGTTCGAGCCATCCCATGAGCGGTGTGTCGCTCTTTTTCTTTGCGCTGATAGATTTGGAGAAATTTTCTGAAGATGGTGAGAGTTGAGCACGAATATCTCCGTGGTGCAATTGGCTAGCACGTTCTGCTGTTAACCAAAACGTTGGAGGTTCGAGCCCTCCCGATAGCGGTGTGTCTCTTTTTTTTCTTCGCACTGATAGCTTTGGAGAAATGTTGTGAGGGTGGTGAGAGTGGAACACGACTATCTCCGTGACGCAATTGGCTAGCGCGTTCAGCTGTTACCCAAAAGGTTGGAGGTTCGATTCCTCCAGAGAGCGGTGTGTCTCTTTTTTTTCTTTGCCCTGATAACCTTGGAGGAATGTTCTGACGGTGGTGAGAGCGGAGCACGACTGTCTCCGTGGCGCAATTGGCTAGCGCGATCGGCTGTTAACCGAAAGTTTGGAGGTTCGAGCTCTCCCGGGAGCAGTGTGTCGCTTTTTTTCTTTGCGCTGATACCTCTGAGGAATGTTATGACCGTGGTGAGAATTGAGCACGACTATCTCCGGGGCGCAATTGGCTAGCGCGTTCAGCTGTTAACCAAAAGGTTGGAGGTTCGAGCCCTCCCGAGAGCGGTGTGTCTCTTTTTTTTCTTCGCAATGATAGCTTTGGAGAAATGTTCTGAGGGTGGTGAGAGTGGGCTCGGTGGCACTGCCATGATGCGGTCCACTAATCCGCTTCTGTTCATCATGCAGATTATGACGTCCTTCGTCATGCGAATGTTGCTGCCCTTTCCCGCGGAATCAACGAGCGCTTCGTTGGCCAAGGCGAACCCGTGCACCAACTGTGTCATCAATTTGCAAATCGGAATCGGCAACCAATCGTCCCGTTCAATGGCGCCACCAGTCCAAGCATGGATCCTCGACAAGATGCCATTCGCCCTACCGCCATCGTCAACAGCCAGCCAGCGGCCTATAAAGGAGCAGCGAATACCCCCCGCGCGCTGTGGGCTCGGTGGCACTGCCATGATGCGGTCCACTAATCCGCTTCTGTTCATCATGCAGATTATGACGTCCTTCGTCATGCGAATGTTGCTGCCCTTTCCCGCGGAATCAACGAGCGCTTCGTTGGCCAAGGCGAACCCGTGCACCAACTGTGTCATCAATTTGCAAATCGGAATCGGCAACCAATCGTCCCGTTCAATGGCGCCACCAGTCCAAGCATGGATCCTCGACAAGATGCCATTCGCCCTACCGCCATCGTCAACAGCCAGCCAGCGGCCTATAAAGGAGCAGCGAATACCCCCCGCGCGCTGTGGGCTCGGTGGCACTGCCATGATGCGGTCCACTAATCCGCTTCTGTTCATCATGCAGGTCTGTAAATCTCAACCTCTTTTCGCTAAAAAAACAAGTAATTATTGTCTTGTGCAGCTACCGAGCCCGCAGTGCTGCTTTTCCATTGTTTTTCAGTGTCTTTCCGTGATTAGATCCCTATTATTGCTTTCCGGTGATATTGAAAGCAATCCTGGTCCAGATAATGCCGCGCTGCTTGCCGAAATGAAGAAGATTTCCGCTGGTCAGGCTAAGATGATCGCTGAAATGCAGGAACTAAAGAACCAATCTATGGCTACGACCGCGTTACTGGACACGTTAAGTAAAAGGCTGACGGACCTCGAGGGTAATTACCAAAGTGTGATAGCCTTGCAAGGAGACATGCAATCTATACAGGCAGACAGCGAACGTACGGCGCAGCTGATCCATAAACTGGAAGCGCGTGTAGACGATGCTGAAAACAGATCTAGGCGAAATAATTTGGTTTTCTACGGCCTTCCAGATCCGTCTGCATCAGAGCCATCATCAGATTCTGAAAAAATTATTTTACGTCATTGCTCAGATTACCTAAAGGTACAGCTTGAGCCCAAGGATATGGAGCGGGCACACCGAATTGGTCGGCATTCCTGTAACCGCAAACGCCCAATTATAGTAAAATTTGTGTCTTATAAAACGAAGGAAGCTGTTCTTTCAAAAGGACGTAACCTCAAAGGCACTGACTTTAGCGTCGCAGAAGATTTTTCACCAGCTGTTAGGAACGCCCGTAAACACCTTGTCGCCTTCGCTAAAGATAAATCTGCACCCTATTCCTTGCGTTTCAAAACGCTGTTCATGGGCCCAAAGCGGTACGTATACGATGAAGCTTCTCAAACAGTCAAAGAAGCATAGCAACCACAAATCGAGACAAAATTAATCCGTCGTCCGAAACCAACAGGCAAGTCACGTCTTCCCATCTCAGTAATCTTCACTAATATACGCAGCTTCATTTCAAAACGTGAACATGTGTCCAACCTTGTGCTGACATCTAAAAGCAACATGTTAATTCTTACCGAAACTTGGCTTAGCGACCACATTTCAGATTCGGAAGTACTGACAGATTTGCCTAATTTCAGTCTGTTTCGTGCTGACCGACCGAATGCACGTGGCGGAGGTGTCCTCATAGCTGCCAGCCAGGAACTATCGTGCTCTGTTCTTAGTATCAAGTCGAACTTAGAACTACTTTTCATTCATTGTCACGCCGCTCCACAATCAGTACTTGTGGGCGTTTGCTATAGACCCCCCCACAGTAGCCCAGCTTTTGCCATTGAGCTAAACAATGCACTCTTCGAAATAACATCGAAGCACACCAAGGCTAGCCTTCTCCTTTTCGGAGACTTCAATTTTCCAGACATTAATTGGCACAACTTATCTCCCCACTTAGTAAACGAGACGGAGGTAAAAAACTTTCTTGACGTTTGTCTTGATTTTAATCTTAGTCAACTAGTGTCTCAACCAACGCGTATCACGGAAAACACAGCTAACGTATTAGATTTAATACTAACAAACCAACCAGACAAATTATCATCGATCGCCTACCTAAAAGAAATCAGTGATCATAAGGTCATTCACGCGTCCTTTAACTTTGAGGCAGTTCCGCGCTTGAAAGTACAAAAAACTATACATCTTTACAAGAAAGCAAACTACAAAGCTATGTACGATAACCTGTGTGAGTTTTTAGCTTCATTTGAAACGTCTTTCAATAAACGCACTATCCATACAAATTGGCAAATATTTAAAGAAAAAATTAACAGCCTAGCAGACAGATACATCCCAAGGATAGCGATAGGAACGCAACCAGAAAAACCATGGTTCAGCAATTCTTTAAAAAGGTTGGATAACAAAAAGAAACGTTTATACCGAGCAGCAAAAGGTACCACAAATGTATGCGCATGGGATAAATATTACACAGCGGAACGCGCATACTTGTCAGCTGTTCGGGAAGCAAAAAAAACGTACTTTCACGAAGACCTGCCCAAGATGCTGGTCAACAATCCAAGGAAATTTTGGCAGGTGATTAATCCTCGAGATATAAACAGCAACACGCTAATTAACGAAGACGGTGAAACGGTCGACGACGTGGAGTGCGCTAACATTTTCAATGCAGCTTTCGCGTCAGTATTCACCAAAGAAGTTAGCTTACCATTTCCTTCTACAGCGTCAAGCACACCTAATACCATGCCAGTTATAACTTTCCATGTTGATGGTATTTCCTCTTTAATTGACAATCTCAAACTATCATCTTCCGCCGGAGTAGACAACATAAACTCAAAAGTGTTAAAAAATACTAAAGATATCAGTGCTGCTTATTTATGTCTATTGTTTTCTCAGTCACTTTCCACAGGCACCATACCTCATGACTGGACGGTGGGAAGGGTTGTTCCAATCTATAAATCAGGGGATAAGAATTCCCCACTTAACTATCGCCCCATTTCACTTACAAGCGTACCTTGCAAAATCATGGAACATGTCATTTATACAGAAATCATGAAATTTTTAGACTCGAATAAATACTTTCATCCTTCACAGCACGGATTTCGCAAAGGGTTTTCTTGCGAAACCCAATTGGCAGCGTTTCTGCATGATCTTCACACAAATCTCGATACTAACCTACAGACAGACGCGATATTTTTAGACTTTGCGAAGGCGTTCGATAAGGTACCACATCAACGATTGCTACTAAAACTATCTTTGGCAAATGTACACCCCGACGTCTTACGATGGATTGAAGCATTCCTTAATAACCGCTCACAGTTTGTCTTTATTAACAACAGCACCTCTGACTCCCTGCGTGTAACCTCCGGTGTTCCTCAAGGATCTGTTCTCGGGCCTCTCCTCTTTTTAATATATATTAACGATCTACCTGGTCATGTAACCTGTAATATTCGCATGTTTGCGGATGATTGCGTCATTTACAAAACCATTACTAATACATCTCACCAAATTTCTCTTCAGGCAAATATTAACCGTCTGCAACAATGGTGTGACTGTTGGCTAATGACACTAAACCCCGCTAAGTGTAAAGTTGTGACATTCTCCCGTCGACGTAACCCTCTGTCCTATTCATATTCAATCAATAACATATCATTAGAAGCTTCGCCCTCATACAAATACCTCGGTGTTACCCTAACTAAAGATTTATCTTGGAACGCACATATCACTAACGTCATCTCATCTTCTAATAAATCACTTGGTTTCCTTAAACGCCACCTAAAACAAGCCCCAAAGCATGTTAGATTACTAGCCTATCAAACCATAATCCGCCCTAAACTCGAATACGCATGCGCAGTATGGAGCCCCCACCAAACATATTTAAGCAACGCTCTCGTAACCGTGCAAAACCGTGCTGTAAGGTTCATACACTCTCAATATTCATATCATGTCAGCGTGTCTTTATTGCGAAAGGACTTAGGTCTGCCGACCCTTGCCTCTCGTCGCCGTGTTTTATCACTATCTCTTTTTCATAAGTTTTATCATTGTTCGCTCAATCAAACGCCGTACATTATTCCCCCTGGCAGAACATCGCATCGAACTGGGCACATCAACCATGTGGGCCGCCCCCGCACTCGTACTACTACCTTTTCAGGTTCTTTTTTCTTTCGCACAGCCATAGATTGGAACAGCCTGCCTCACCAAATTGCCGCCCTAACCAGCGCACCCGCATTCATGCAAGAGATATCTCATCATTTTTCAGAATAACAATTACTGGATGTCATTTTTCATCTTTCCAACTGATTGTATATACCACAAAATCATGTAAACCATATTTCCACGTCATGTTTAATAATGCTTATTCAAATGTCATTTCTAACAATGTATAATGAACATATGTAAACCCACCCCTTATGTAATGCCCCTGTTGGGCTTTTAAGGTAATAAAATGAAATGAAATGAAATGAAATGAAAGTGGAACATGACTATTTCCGTGACGCAATTGGCTAGCGGGTTCGGCTGTTAACCAAAAGGTTGGAGGTTCGAGCCCTCCAGAGAGCGGTGTGTCTCCTTTTTTTCTTTGTGCTGATAGCTTTGGAGGAATGTTCTGACTGTGGTGAGAGTGGAGCACGACTGTCTCCCTGGCGCAATTGGCTAGCGCGATCGGCTGTTAACCGAAAGTTTGGAGGTTCGAGCTCTCCCGGGAGTGGTGTGTCGCTTTTTTTCTTTGCGCTGATACCTTTGAGGAATGTTATGACCATGGTGAGAATAGAGCACGACTATCTCCGGGGCGCAATACGCTAGCGCGTTCAGCTGTTAACCAAAAGGTTGGAGGTTCGAGCCCTCCCGAGAGCAGTGTGTCTCCTTTTTTCTTTGCGCTGATAGCTTTGTAGAAATGTTCTGACCGTGGTGAGAGATGAGGACGACTGTCTCCGTGGCGCAATTGGCTAGCGCGATCAGCTGTTATCCAAAAGGTTGGAGGTTCGTGCCCTCCCATGAGTGGTGTGTTGCTTTTTTTCTTCGCGCTGATAGATTTGGAGAAATTTTCTGATGGTGGTGAGAGTTGAGCACGAATATCTCCGTGGTGCAATTGTCTGGCACGTTCCGCGTTAACCAAAATGTTGGAGGTTCGAGCCCTCCCGAGAGCAGTGTGTCTCTTTTTTTTTTCTTCGCACTGATAGCTTTGGAGAAATGTTTGAAGGTGGTGAGAGTGGAACACGACTATCTCCGTGACGCAATTGGCTAGCGCGTTCGGCTGTTAACCAAAAGGTTGGAGGTTCGATCCCTCCGGAGAGCGGTGTGTCTCTTTTTTTTCTTTGCGCTGATAGGTTTGGAGGAATGTTCTGGCGGTGGTGAGAGTGGAGCACGACTGTCTCCGTGGCGCAATTGGCTAGCGCGATCAGCTGTTAACCGAAAGTTTGGAGGTTCGAGCTCTCCCGGGAGCAGTGTGTCGCTTTTTTTCTTTGCGCTGATACCTTTGAGGAATGTTATGACCGTGGTGAGAATTGAGCACGACTATCTCCGGGGCGCAATTGGCTAGCGCGTTCAGCTGTTAACCAAAAGGTTGAAGGTTCGAGCCCTCCCGAGAGCGGTGTGTCTCTTTTTTTCTTTGCGCTGATAGCTTTGGAGCAACGTTCTGAGGGTGGTGAGAGTGGAACACGACTATCTCCGTGACGCAATTGGCTAGCGCGTTCAGCTGCTAACCAAAAGGTTGGAGCTTCCAGCCCTCCCGAGAGCGGTGTGTCTCTTTTTTTCTTTGCGCTGATAGCTTTGTAGAAATGTTCTGTCGATGGTGAGAGTGGAGCACGACAGTCTCCGTGGCGCAATAGGCTAGCGCGATCGGCTGTTAACTGAAAGTTTGGAGGTTCGAGCTCTTCCGGGAGCGGTGTGTCGCTTTTTTTCTTTGCGCTGATACCTTTGAGGAATGTTATGACCGTGATGAGAATAGAGCACGACTATCTCCGGGGCGCAATTGGCTAGCGTGTTCAGCTGTTAACCAAAAGGTTGGAGGTTCGAGCCCTCCCGAGAGTGGTGTGTCTCTTTTTTTCTTTGCGCTAATAGCTTCGTAGAAATGTTCTGACGGTGGTGAGAGTGGAGCACGAATATCTCCGTGGCCCAATTGGCTAGCGCGTTCGGCTGTGAACCAAAATGTCGGAGGTTCGAGCCCTCCCATGAGCGGTGTGTCGCTTTTTTTCTTTGCGCTGATAGATTTGGAGAAATGTTCTGATGGTGGTGAGAGTTGAGCACGAATATCTCCGTGGTGCAACTTGCTAGCACGTTCGGCTGTTAACCAAAACGGAGGTTCGAGCCCTCCCGATAGCGGTGTGTCTCTTTTTTTTCTTCGCACTGATAGCTTGATAGCTTTGGAGAAATGTTCTGAGGGTGGTGAGAGTGGAACACGACTATCTCCGTGACGCAACTGGCTAGCGCGTTCGGCTGTTAACCAAAAGGTTGGAGCTTCGATCCCTCCGGAGAGCGGTGTGTCTCTTTTTTTTCTTAGCGCTGATAGGTTTGGAGGAATGTTCTGGCGGTGGTGAGAGTGGAGCACGACTGTCTCCGTGGCGCAATTGGCTAGCGCGATCAGCTGTTAACCGAAAGTTTGGAGGTTCGAGCTCTCCCGGGAGCAGTGTGTCGCTTTTTTTCTTTGCGCTGATACCTTTGAGGAATGTTATGACCGTGGTGAGAATTGAGCACGACTATCTCCGGGGCGCAATTGGCTAGCGCGTTCAGCTGTTAACCAAAAGGTTGGAGGTTCGAGCCCTCCCGAGAGCGGTGTGTCTCTTTTTTTCTTTGCGCTGATAGCTTTGGAGAAACGTTCTGAGGGTGGTGAGAGTGGAACACGACTATCTCTGTGACGCAATTGGCTAGCGCGTTCGGCTGTTAACCAAAAGGTTGGAGGTTCGAGCCCTCCGGAGAGCGGTGTGTCTCTTTTTTCTTTGCGCTGATAGCTTTGGAGCAATGTTCTGACGGTGGTGAGAGTGGAGCACGACTATCTCCGTGGCGCAATTGGCTAGCGCGATCGGCTGTTATTCAAAAGGTTGGAGGTTCGAGCCCTCCCGATAGCGGTGTGCCTCTTTTTTTCTTTGCGCTGATAGCTTTGGAGAAACGTTCTGAGGGTGGTGAGAGTGGAACACGACTATCTCCGTGACGCAATTGGCTAGCGCGTTCGGCTGTTAACCAAAAGGTTGGAGGTTCGAGCCCTCCGGAGAGCGGTGTGTTTCTTTTTTCTTTGCGCTGATAGCTTTGGAGCAATGTTCTGACGGTGGTGAGAGTGGAGCACCACTGTTTCCGTGGCAGAATTGGCTAGCGCGATCAACTGTTAACTGAAAGGTTGGAGGTTCGAGCCCTCCGGAGAGCTGTGTGTCTCTTTTTTCTTTGCGCTGATAGGTTTGGAGCAATGTTCTGACGGTGGTGAGAGTGGAGCACGACTATCTTCGTGGCGCAATTGGCTAGCGCGATCGGCTGTTAATCAAAAGGTTGGAGGTTTCAGCCCTCCCGAGAGCGGTATGTCTCTTTTTTTCTTTGCGCTGATAGCTTTGTAGAAATGTTCCCACGGTGGTGAGAGTGGAGCACGACTGTCTCCGTGGCGCAATTGGCTAGCGCGATCGGCTGTTAACCGAAAGTTTGGAGGTTCGAGCTCTCCCGGAAGTGGTGTGTCGCTTTTTTTCTTTGCGCTGATACCTTTGAGGAATGTTATTACCGTGGTGAGAATAGAGCACGACTATCTCCTGGGCGCAATTGGCTAGCGCATTCAGCTGTTAACCAAAAGGTTGGAGGTTCGAGCCCTCCCGAGAGCGGTGTGTCTCTTTTTTTCTTTGCGCTGATGGCTTTGTAGAAATGTTCTGACCGTGGTGAGAGATGAGGACGACTGTCTCCGTGGCGCAATTGGCTAGCGCGATCAGCTGTTAACCAAAAGGTTGAAGGTTCGTGCCCTCCCATGAGTGGTATGTTGCTTTTTTTTCTTCGCGCTGATAGATTTGGAGAAATTTTCTGATGGTGGTGAGAGTTGAGCACGAATATCTCCGTGGTGCAATTGGCTAGCACGTTCGGCTGTTAACCAAAATGTTGGAGGTTCGAGTCCTCCCGAGAGCAGTGTGTCTCTTTTTTTTTCTTCGCACTGATAGCTTTGGAGAAATGTTTGAATGTGGTGAGAGTGGAACACGACTATCTCCGTGACGCAATTGGCTAGCGCGTTCGGCTGTTAACCAAAAGGGTGGAGGTTCGAGCCCTCAAGAGAGCGGTGTGTCTCTTTTTTTTCTTTGCGCTGATAGCTTTGGAGGAATGTTCTGATGGTGGTGAGAGTTGAGCACGAATATCTCCATGGTGCAATTGACTAGCACGTTCAGGTGTTAACAAAAGCATTGGAGGTTCGAGCCCTCTCGCAAGCGGTGTGTCTCTTTTTTTTTCTTCGCACTGATAGCTTTGGAGAAATGTTCTGAGGGTGGTGAGAGTGGAACACGACTATCTCCGTGACGCAATTGGCTAGCGCGTTCGGCTGTGAACCAAAACGTTGGAGGTTCGAGCCCTCGCGAGAGCGGTGTGTCTCTTTTTTCTTTGCGCTGATAGCTTTGTAGAAATGTTCTCATGGTGGTGAGAGTGGAGCACGACTTTCTCCATGGCGCAATGGGCTGGCGCGATCGGCGGTTAACCGAAAGTTTGGAGGTTCGAGCTCTGCCGGGAGCAGTGTGTCGCTTTTTTTTCTTTGCGCTGATACCTTTGAGGAATGTTATGACCGTGGTGAGAATTGAGAACGACTATCTCCAGGGCGCAATTGGCTAGCGCGTTCAGCTGTTAACCAAAATGTTGGAGGTTCGAGCCCTCCCGAGAGCGGTTGGTCTCTTTTTTTCTTTGCGGTAATAGCTTTGTAGAATTGTTCTGACGGTGGTGAGAGTGGAGCACGAATATCTCCGTGGCGCAATTGGCTAGCGTGTTCGGCTGTGAACCAAAACGTTGGAGGTTCGAGCCATCCCATGAGCGGTGTGTCGCTCTTTTTCTTTGCGCTGATAGATTTGGAGAAATTTTCTGAAGATGGTGAGAGTTGAGCACGAATATCTCCGTGGTGCAATTGGCTAGCACGTTCCGCTGTTAACCAAAACGTTGGAGGTTCGAGCCCTCCCGATAGCGGTGTGTCTCTTTTTTTTCTTCGCACTGATAGCTTTGGAGAAATGTTGTGAGGGTGGTGAGAGTGGAACACGACTATTTCCGTGACGCAATTGGCTAGCGGGTTCGGCTGTTAACCAAAAGGTTGGAGGTTCGAGCCCTCCAGAGAGCGGTGTGTCTCCTTTTTTTCTTTGTGCTGATAGCTTTGGAGGAATGTTCTGACTGTGGTGAGAGTGGAGCACGACTGTCTCCCTGGCGCAATTGGCTAGCGCGATCGGCTGTTAACCGAAAGTTTGGAGGTTCGAGCTCTCCCGGGAGTGGTGTGTCGCTTTTTTTCTTTGCGCTGATACCTTTGAGGAATGTTATGACCATGGTGAGAATAGAGCACGACTATCTCCGGGGCGCAATAGGCTAGCGCGTTCAGCTGTTAACCAAAAGGTTGGAGGTTCGAGCCCTCCCGAGAGCAGTGTGTCTCCTTTTTTCTTTGCGCTGATAGCTTTGTAGAAATGTTCTGACCATGGTGAGAGATGAGGACGACTGTCTCCGTGGCGCAATTGGCTAGCGCGATCAGCTGTTATCCAAAAGGTTGGAGGTTCGTGCCCTCCCATGAGTGGTGTGTTGCTTTTTTTCTTCGCGCTGATAGATTTGGAGAAATTTTCTGATGGTGGTGAGAGTTGAGCACGAATATCTCCGTGGTGCAATTGGCTGGCACGTTCCGCGTTAACCAAAATGTTGGAGGTTCGAGCCCTCCCGAGAGCAGTGTGTCTCTTTTTTTTTCTTCGCACTGATAGCTTTGGAGAAATGTTTGAAGGTGGTGAGAGTGGAACACGACTATCTCCGTGACGCAATTGGCTAGCGCGTTCGGCTGTTAACCAAAAGGTTGGAGGTTCGATCCCTCCGGAGAGCGGTGTGTCTCTTTTTTTTCTTTGCGCTGATAGGTTTGGAGGAATGTTCTGGCGGTGGTGAGAGTGGAGCACGACTGTCTCCGTGGCGCAATTGGCTAGCGCGATCAGCTGTTAACCGAAAGTTTGGAGGTTCGAGCTCTCCCGGGAGCAGTGTGTCGCTTTTTTTCTTTGCGCTGATACCTTTGAGGAATGTTATGACCGTGGTGAGAATTGAGCACGACTATCTCCGGGGCGCAATTGGCTAGCGCGTTCAGCTGTTAACCAAAAGGTTGGAGGTTCGAGCCCTCCCGAGAGCGGTGTGTCTCTTTTTTTCTTTGCGCTGATAGCTTTGGAGCAACGTTCTGAGGGTGGTGAGAGTGGAACACGACTATCTCCGTGACGCAATTGGCTAGCGCGTTCAGCTGTTAACCAAAAGGTTGGAGGTTCGAGCCCTCAAGAGAGCGGTGTGTCTCTTTTTTTTCTTTGCGCTGATAGCTTTGGAGGAATGTTCTGACGGTGGTGAGAGTAGAGCACGATTGTCCGTGGCGAAATTGGCTAGCGCGATCGGCTGTTAACCGAAAGTTTGGAGGTTCGAGCTCTCCCGGGAGCAGTGTGTCGCTTTTTTTCTTTGCGCTGATACCTTTGAGGAATGTTATGACCGTGGTGAGAATAGAGCTCGACTATCTCCGGGGCGCAATTGGCTAGCGCGTTCAGCTGTTAACCAAAAGGTTGGAGCTTCCAGCCCTCCCGAGAGCGGTGTGTCTCTTTTTTTCTTTGCGCTGATAGCTTTGTAGAAATGTTCTGTCGATGGTGAGAGTGGAGCACGACAGTCTCCGTGGCGCAATCGGCTAGCGCGATCGGCTGTTAACCAGAAGTTTGGAGGTTCGAGCCCTCCCGAGAGCGGTGTGTCTCTGTTTTTCTTTGCGCTGATAGCTTTGGAGCAACGTTCTGAGGGTGGTGAGAGTGGAACACGACTATCTCCGTGACGCAATTGGCTAGTGTGTTCAGCTGTTAACCAAAAGGTTGGAGGTTCGAGCCCTCCGGAGAGCCGTGTGTCTCTTTTTTTGCGCTTATAGCTTTGGAGGAATGTTCTGATGGTGGTGAGAGTGTAGCACGACTGTTTCCGTGGCAGAATCGGCGAGCGTGATCAACTGTTAACTGAAAGGTTGGAGGTTCGAGCCCTCCCGGGAGCAGTGTGTCGCTTTTTTTCTTTGCGCTGATAGCTTTGGAGAAATGTTCTGACGGTGGTGAGAGTAGAACACGACTTTCTCCGCTGCGCAATAGGCTAGCGCGATCGGCTGTTAACTGAAAGTTTGGAGGTTCGAGCTCTTCCGGGAGCGGTGTGTCGCTTTTTTTCTTTGCGCTGATACCTTTGAGGAATGTTATGACCGTGATGAGAATAGAGCACGACTATCTCCGGGGCGCAATTGGCTAGCGTGTTCAGCTGTTAACCAAAAGGTTGGAGGTTCGAGCCCTCCCGAGAGTGGTGTGTCTCTTTTTTTCTTTGCGCTAATAGCTTCGTAGAAATGTTCTGACGGTGGTGAGAGTGGAGCACAAATATCTCCGTGGCCAAATTGGCTAGCGCGTTCGGCTGTGAACCAAAATGTCGGAGGTTCGAGCCCTCCCATGAGCGGTGTGTCGCTTTTTTTCTTTGCGCTGATAGATTTGGAGAAATGTTCTGATGGTGGTGAGAGTTGAGCACGAATATCTCCGTGGTGCAACTTGCTAGCACGTTCGGCTGTTAACCAAAACGGAGGTTCGAGCCCTCCCGATAGCGGTGTGTCTCTTTTTTTTTCTTCGCACTGATAGCTTGATAGCTTTGGAGAAATGTTCTGAGGGTGGTGAGAGTGGAACACGACTATCTCCGTGACGCAACTGGCTAGCGCGTTCGGCTGTTAACCAAAAGGTTGGAGCTTCGATCCCTCCGGAGAGCGGTGTGTCTCTTTTTTTTCTTTGCGCTGATAGGTTTGGAGGAATGTTCTGGCGGTGGTGAGAGTGGAGCACGACTGTCTCCGTGGCGCAATTGGCTAGAGCGATCAGCTGTTAACCGAAAGTTTGGAGGTTCGAGCTCTCCCGGGAGCAGTGTGTCGCTTTTTTTCTTTGCGCTGATACCTTTGAGGAATGTTATGACCGTGGTGAGAATTGAGCACGACTATCTCCGGGGCGCAATTGGCTAGCGCGTTCAGCTGTTAACCAAAAGGTTGGAGGTTCGAGCCCTCCCGAGAGCGGTGTGTCTCTTTTTTTCTTTGCGCTGATAGCTTTGGAGCAATGTTCTGACGGTGGTGAGAGTGGAGCACGACTATCTCCGTGGCGCAATTGGCTAGCGCGATCGGCTGTTATTCAAAAGGTTGGAGGTTCGAGCCCTCCCGAGAGCGGTGTGTCTCTTTTTTTCTTTGCGCTGATAGCTTTGGAGAAACGTTCTGAGGGTGGTGAGAGTGGAACACGACTATCTCTGTGACGCAATTGGCTAGCGCGTTCGGCTGTTAACCAAAAGGTCGGAGGTTCGAGCCCTCCGGAGAGCGGTGTGTCTCTTTTTTCTTTGCGCTGATAGCTTTGGAGCAATGTTCTGACGGTGGTGAGAGTGGAGCACGACTGTTTCCGTGGCAGAATTGGCTAGCGCGATCGGCTGTTAACCAAAAGGTTGGAGGTTCGAGCCCTCCGGAGAGCGGTGTGTTTCTTTTTTCTTTGCGCTGATAGCTTTGGAGCAATGTTCTGACGGTGGTGAGAGTGGAGCACCACTGTTTCCGTGGCAGAATTGGCTAGCGCGATGAACTGTTAACTGAAAGGTTGGAGGTTCGAGCCCTCCGGAGAGCTGTGTGTCTCTTTTTTCTTTGCGCTGATAGCTTTGGAGCAATGTTTTGACGGTGGTGAGAGTGGAGCACGACTATCTTCGTGGCGCAATTGGCTAGCGCGATCGGCTGTTAATCAAAAGGTTGGAGGTTTGAGCCCTCCCGAGAGCGGTATGGCTCTTTTTTTCTTTGCGCTGATAGCTTTGTAGAAATGTTCCCACGGTGGTGAGAGTGGAGCACGACTGTCTCCGTAGCGCGATTGGCTAGCGCGATCGGCTGTTAACCGAAAGTTTGGAGGTTCGAGCTCTCCCGGGAGTGGTGTGTCTCTTTTTTTCTTTGCGCTGATGGCTTTGTAGAAATGTTCTGTCTGTGGTGAGAGATGAGCACGACTGTCTCCGTGGCGCAATTGGCTAGCACGATCAGCTGTTAACCAAACGTTTGGAGGTTCGAGCTCTCCTGGTAGCGGTGTGTTGCTTTTCTCTTTGCGCTGATACCTTTGAGGAATGTTATGACCGTGGTGAGAATAGAGCACGACTATCTCCGGGGCGCGATTGGCTAGCGCGTTCAGCTGTTAACCAAAACGTTGGAGGTTCGAGCCCTCCCGAGAGCGGTGTCCCTCTTTTTTTTGCGCTGATAGCTTTGTAGAAATGTTCTCAGGGTGGTGAGAGGGGAGCACGAATATCTCCGTGGCGCAATTGGCTAGCGCGTTCGGCTGTGAACCAAAACGTTGGAGGTTCGAGCCCTCCCATGAGCGGCGTGTCGCTTTTTTCTTTGCGCTGATAGCTTTGGAGCAATGTTCTGACGGTGGTGAGAGTGGAGTACGACTATCTCCGTGGCGCAAATGGCTAGCGCGATCGGCTGTTATTCAAAAGGTTGGAGGTTCGAGCCCTCCGGAGAGCGGTGTGTCTCTTTTTTCTTTGCGCTGATAGCTTTGGAGCAATGTTCTGACGGTGGTGAGAGTGGAGTACGACTATCTCCGTGGCGCAAATGGCTAGCGCGATCGGCTGTTATTCAAAAGGTTGGAGGTTCGAGCCCTCCCGAGAGCGGTGTGTCTCTTTTTTTCTTTGCGCTGATAGCTTTGGAGAAACGTTCTGAGGGTGGTGAGAGTGGAACACGACTATCTCTGTGACGCAATTGGCTAGCGCGTTCGGCTGTTAACCAAAAGGTCGGAGGTTCGAGCCCTCCGGAGAGCGGTGTGTCTCTTTTTTCTTTGCGCTGATAGCTTTGGAGCAATGTTCTGACGGTGGTCAGAGTGGAGCACGACTGTTTCCGTGGCAGAATTGGCTAGCGCGATCAGCTGTTAACCAAACGTTTGGAGGTTCGAGCTCTCCTGGTAGCGGTGTGTTGCTTTTTTCTTTGCGCTGATACCTTTGAGGAATGTTATGACCGTGGTGAGAATAGAGCACGACTATCTCCGGGGCGCGATTGGCTAGCGCGTTCAGCTGTTAACAAAAACGTTGGAGGTTCGAGCCCTCCCGAGAGCGGTGTGCCTCTTTTTTTGCGCTGATAGCTTTGTAGAAATGTTCTGACGGTGGTGAGAGGGGAGCACGAATATCTCCGTGGCGCAATTGGCTAGCGCGTTCGGCTGTGAACCAAAACGTTGAAGGTTCGAGCCCTCCCGAGAGCGGTGTGTCTCTTTTTTTCTTTGCGCTGATGGCTTTGTAGAAATGTTCTGACCGTGGTGAGAGATGAGCACGACTGTCTCCGTGGCGCAATTGGCTAGCACGATCAGCTGTTAACCAAACGTTTGGAGGTTCGAGCTCTCCTGGTAGCGGTGTGTTGCTTTTTTCTTTGCGCTGATACCTTTGAGGAATGTTATGACCGTGGTGAGAATAGAGCACGACTATCTCCGGGGCGCGATTGGCTAGCGCGTTCAGCTGTTAACCAAAACGTTGGAGGTTCGAGCCCACCCGAGAGCGGTGTGTCTCTTTTTTTCTTTGCGCTGATGGCTTTGTAGAAATGTTCTGACCGTGGTGAGAGATGAGCACGACTGTCTCCGTGGCGCAATTGGCTAGCACGATCAGCTGTTAACCAAACGTTTGGAGGTTCGAGCTCTCCTGGTAGCGGTGTGTTGCTTTTTTCTTTGCGCTGATACCTTTGAGGAATGTTATGACCGTGGTGAGAATAGAGCACGACTATCTCCGGGGCGCGATTGGCTAGCGCGTTCAGCTGTTAACCAAAACGTTGGAGGTTCGAGCCCTCCCGAGAGCGGTGTGCCTCTTTTTTTTTGCGCTGATAGCTTTGTAGAAATGTTCTGACGGTGGTGAGAGGGGAGCACGAATATCTCCGTGGCGCAATTGGCTAGCGCGTTCGGCTGTGAACCAAAACGTTGGAAGTTCGAGCCCTCCCATGAGCGGCGTGTCGCTTTTTTTTGCGCTGATAGATTTGGAGAAATGTTCTGATGACGGTGAGAGTTGAGCACGAATATCTCCGTGGGGCAATTGGCTAGCACGTTCCGTGTTATCCAAAACGTTGGAGGTTCGAGCCCTCCCGAGAGCGGTGTGTCTCTTTTTTTTCTTCGCAATGATAGCTTTGGAGAAATGTTCTGAGGGTGGTGAGAGTGGAACATGACTATTTCCGTGACGCAACTGGCTAGCGGGTTCGGCTGTTAACCAAAAGGTTGGAGGTTCGAGCCCTCCGGAAAGCGGTGTGTCTCCTTTTTTTTTGCGCTGATAGCTTTGGAGGAATGTTCTGACGGTGGTGAGAGTGGAGCACGACTGTCTCCGTGGCGCAATTGGCTAGTGCGATCGGCTGTTAACCCAAAATTTGGAGGTTCGAGCTCTCCCGGGAGTGGTGTGTCGCTTTTTTTCTTTGCGCTGATACCTTTGAGGAATGTTATGACCGTGGTGAGAGATGAGGACGACTGTCTCCGTGGCGCAATTGGCTAGCGCGATCAGCTGTTATCCAAAAGGTTGGAGGTTCAAGCCCTCCCATGAGTGGTGTGTTGCTTTGTTCCTTCGCGCTGATAGATTTGGAGAAATTTTCTGATGGTGGTGAGAGTTGAGCACGAATATCTCCGTGGTGCAATTGGCTAGCACGTTCGGCTGTTAACCAAAATGTTGGAGGTTCGAGCCCTCCCGAGAGCAGTGTGTCGCTTTTTTTCTTTGCGCTGATACCTTTGAGGAATGTTATTACCGTGGTGAGAATAGAGCACGACTATCTCCTTGGCGCAATTGGCTAGCGCATTCAGCTGTTAACCAAAAGGTTGGAGGTTCGAGCCCTCTCGAGAGCGGTGTGTCTCTTTTTTCTTTGGGCTGACAGCTGTGGAGAAATGTTCTGACGGTGGTGAGAGTAGAGTGCGACGGTCTACGTGGCGCAATTGGCTAGCACGATCGGCTGCTAACCAAAAGGTTGGATGTTCGAGCCCTGCCATGAGTGGTGTGTTGCTTTTTTTCTTCGCGCTGATAGATTTGGAGAAATTTTCTGATGGTGGTGAGAGTTGAGCACGAATATCTCCGTGGTGCAATTGGCTGGCACGTTCCGCGTTAACCAAAATGTTGGAGGTTCGAGCCCTCCCGAGAGCGGTGTGTCTCTTTTTTTCTTTGCGCTGATAGCTTTGTAGAAATGTTCTGACCGTGGTGAGAGATGAGCACGACTGTCTGCGTGGCGCAATTGGCTAGCACGATGAGCTGTTAACCAAAAGGTTGGAGGTTCGAGCTCTCCCGGGAGCAGTGTGTCGCTTTTTTTTCTTTGCGCTGATACCTTTGAGGAATGTTATGACCGTGGTGAGAATTGAGCACGACTATCTCCGGGGCGCAATTGGCTAGTGCGTTCAGCTGTTAACCAAAAGGTTGGAGGTTCGAGCCCTCCCGAGAGCGGTGTGTCTCTTTTTTTCTTTGCGCTGATAGCTTTGGAGAAACGTTCTGAGGGTGGTGAGAGTGGAACACGACTATCTCCGTGACGCAATTGGCTAGCGCGTTCGGCTGTTAACCAAAAGGTTCGAGGTTCGAGCCCTCCGGAGAGCGGTGTGTCTCCTTTTTTTCTTTGTGCTGATAGTTTTGGAGGAATGTTCTGACGGTGGTGAGAGTGGAGCACGACTGTCTCCGTGGCGCAATTGGCTAGCGCGATCAGCTGTTAACCGAAAGTTTGGAGGTTCGAGCTCTCCCGGGAGCCGTGTGTCGCTTTTTTTCTTTGCGCTGATACCTTTGAGCAATGTTATGACCGTGGTGAGAATTGAGCACGACTATCTCCGGGGCGCAATTGGCTAGCGCGTTCAGCTGTTAACCAAAAGGTTGGAGGTTCGAGCCCTCCCGAGAGCGGTGTGTCTCTTTTTTTCTTTGCGCTGATAGCTTTGGAGAAACGTTCTGAGGGTGGTGAGAGTGGAACACGACTATCTCCGTGACGCAATTGGCTAGCGCGTTCGGCTGTTAACCAAAAGGTTGGAGGTTCGAGCCCTCCGGAGAGCGGTCTGTCTCTTTTTTCTATGCGCTGATAGCTTTGGAGCAATTTTCTGACGGTGGTGAGAGTGGAGCACGACTATCTCCGTGGCGCAATTGGCTAGCGCGATCGGCTGTTAATCAAAACGTTGGAGGTTCGAGCCCTCCCGATAGCGGTGTGTCTCTTTTTTTTTCTTCGCACTGATAGCTTTGGAGAAATGTTCTGTGGGTGGTGAGAGTGGAACACGTTTACCTCCGTGACGCAATTGGCTAGCGCGTTCGGCTGTTAACCAAAAGGTTGGAGGTTCGAGCCCTCCGGAGAGGGGTGTGTCTCTTTTTTCTTTGCGCTGATAGCTTTGGAGCAATGTTCTGACGGTGGTGAGAGTGAAGCACGACTGTTTCCATGGCAGAATTGGCTAGCGCGATGAACTGTTAACTGAAAGGTTGGAGGTTCGAGCCCTCCGGAGAGCAGTGTGTCTCTTTTTTCTTTGCGCTGATAGCTTTGGAGCAATGTTCTGACGGTGGTGAGAGTGGAGCACGACTATCTTCGTGGCGCAATTGGCTAGCGCGATCGGCTGTTAATCAAAAGGTTGGAGGTTTGAACCCTCCCGAGAGCGGTATGTCTCTTTTTTTCTTTGCGCTGATAGCTTTGTAGAAATGTTCGCACGGTGGTGAGAGTGGAGCACGACTGCCTCCGTGGCGCAATTGGCGAGCGCAATCGGCTGTTAACCGAAAGTTTGGAGGTTCGAGCTCTCCCGGGAGTGGTGTGTCGCTTTTTTTCTTTGCGCTGATACCTTTGAGGAATGTTATTACCGTGGTGAGAATAGAGCACGACTATCTCCTAGGCGCAATTGGCAAGCGCATTCAGCTATTAACCAAAAGGTTGGAGGTTCGAGCCCTCCCGAGAGCGGTGTGTCTCTTTTTTTCTTTGCGCTGATGGCTTTGTAGAAATGTTCTGACCATGGTGAGAGATGAGCACGACTGTCTCCGTGGCGCAATTGGCTAGCACGATCAGCTGTTAACCAAACGTTTGGAGGTTCGAGCTCTCCTGGTAGCGGTGTGTTGCTTTTCTCTTTGCGCTGATACCTTTGAGGAATGTTATGACCGTGGTGAGAATAGAGCACGACTATCTCCGGGGCGCGATTGGCTAGCGCGTTCAGCTGTTAACCAAAACGTTGGAGGTTCGAGCCCTCCCGAGAGCGGTGTCCCTCTTTTTTTTGCGCTGATAGCTTTGTAGAAATGTTCTCAGGGTGGTGAGAGGGGAGCACGAATATCTCCGTGGCGCAATTGGCTAGCGCGTTCGGCTGTGAACCAAAACGTTGGAGGTTCGAGCCCTCCCATGAGCGGCGTGTCGCTTTTTTCTTTGCGCTGATAGCTTTGGAGCAATGTTCTGACGGTGGTGAGAGTGAAGTACGACTATCTCCGTGGCGCAAATGGCTAGCGCGATCGGCTGTTATTCAAAAGGTTGGAGGTTCGAGCCCTCCGGAGAGCGGTGTGTCTCTTTTTTCTTTGCGCTGATAGCTTTGGAGCAATGTTCTGACGGTGGTGAGAGTGGAGTACGACTATCTCCGTGGCGCAAATGGCTAGCGCGATCGGCTGTTATTCAAAAGGTTGGAGGTTCGAGCCCTCCCGAGAGCGGTGTGTCTCTTTTTTTCTTTGCGCTGATAGCTTTGGAGAAACGTTCTGAGGGTGGTGAGAGTGGAACACGACTATCTCTGTGACGCAATTGGCTAGCGCGTTCGGCTGTTAACCAAAAGGTCGGAGGTTCGAGCCCTCCGGAGAGCGGTGTGTCTCTTTTTTCTTTGCGCTGATAGCTTTGGAGCAATGTTCTGACGGTGGTCAGAGTGGAGCACGACTGTTTCCGTGGCAGAATTGGCTAGCGCGATCAGCTGTTAACCAAACGTTTGGAGGTTCGAGCTCTCCTGGTAGCGGTGTGTTGCTTTTTTCTTTGCGCTGATACCTTTGAGGAATGTTATGACCGTGGTGAGAATAGAGCACGACTATCTCCGGGGCGCGATTGGCTAGCGCGTTCAGCTGTTAACAAAAACGTTGGAGGTTCGAGCCCTCCCGAGAGCGGTGTGCCTCTTTTTTTGCGCTGATAGCTTTGTAGAAATGTTCTGACGGTGGTGAGAGGGGAGCACGAATATCTCCGTGGCGCAATTGGCTAGCGCGTTCGGCTGTGAACCAAAACGTTGAAGGTTCGAGCCCTCCCGAGAGCGGTGTGTCTCTTTTTTTCTTTGCGCTGATGGCTTTGTAGAAATGTTCTGACCGTGGTGAGAGATGAGCACGACTGTCTCCGTGGCGCAATTGGCTAGCACGATCAGCTGTTAACCAAACGTTTGGAGGTTCGAGCTCTCCTGGTAGCGGTGTGTTGCTTTTTTCTTTGCGCTGATACCTTTGAGGAATGTTATGACCGTGGTGAGAATAGAGCACGACTATCTCCGGGGCGCGATTGGCTAGCGCGTTCAGCTGTTAACCAAAACGTTGGAGGTTAGAGCCCACCCGAGAGCGGTGTGTCTCTTTTTTTCTTTGCGCTGATGGCTTTGTAGAAATGTTCTGACCGTGGTGAGAGATGAGCACGACTGTCTCCGTGGCGCAATTGGCTAGCACGATCAGCTGTTAACCAAACGTTTGGAGGTTCGAGCTCTCCTGGTAGCGGTGTGTTGCTTTTTTCTTTGCGCTGATACCTTTGAGGAATGTTATGACCGTGGTGAGAATAGAGCACGACTATCTCCGGGGCGCGATTGGCTAGCGCGTTCAGCTGTTAACCAAAACGTTGGAGGTTCGAGCCCTCCCGAGAGCGGTGTGCCTCTTTTTTTTTGCGCTGATAGCTTTGTAGAAATGTTCTGACGGTGGTGAGAGGGGAGCACGAATATCTCCGTGGCGCAATTGGCTAGCGCGTTCGGCTGTGAACCAAAACGTTGGAAGTTCGAGCCCTCCCATGAGCGGCGTGTCGCTTTTTTTTGCGCTGATAGATTTGGAGAAATGTTCTGATGACGGTGAGAGTTGAGCACGAATATCTCCGTGGGGCAATTGGCTAGCACGTTCCGTGTTAACCAAAACGTTGGAGGTTCGAGCCCTCCCGAGAGCGGTGTGTCTCTTTTTTTTCTTCGCAATGATAGCTTTGGAGAAATGTTCTGAGGGTGGTGAGAGTGGAACATGACTATTTCCGTGACGCAACTGGCTAGCGGGTTCGGCTGTTAACCAAAAGGTTGGAGGTTCGAGCCCTCCGGAAAGCGGTGTGTCTCCTTTTTTTTTTGCGCTGATAGCTTTGGAGGAATGTTCTGACGGTGGTGAGAGTGGAGCACGACTGTCTCCGTGGCGCAATTGGCTAGTGCGATCGGCTGTTAACCCAAAATTTGGAGGTTCGAGCTCTCCCGGGAGTGGTGTGTCGCTTTTTTTCTTTGCGCTGATACCTTTGAGGAATGTTATGACCGTGGTGAGAGATGAGGACGACTGTCTCCGTGGCGCAATTGGCTAGCGCGATCAGCTGTTATCCAAAAGGTTGGAGGTTCAAGCCCTCCCATGAGTGGTGTGTTGCTTTGTTCCTTCGCGCTGATAGATTTGGAGAAATTTTCTGATGGTGGTGAGAGTTGAGCACGAATATCTCCGTGGTGCAATTGGCTAGCACGTTCGGCTGTTAACCAAAATGTTGGAGGTTCGAGCCCTCCCGAGAGCAGTGTGTCGCTTTTTTTCTTTGCGCTGATACCTTTGAGGAATGTTATTACCGTGGTGAGAATAGAGCACGACTATCTCCTTGGCGCAATTGGCTAGCGCATTCAGCTGTTAACCAAAAGGTTGGAGGTTCGAGCCCTCTCGAGAGCGGTGTGTCTCTTTTTTCTTTGGGCTGACAGCTGTGGAGAAATGTTCTGACGGTGGTGAGAGTAGAGTGCGACGGTCTACGTGGCGCAATTGGCTAGCACGATCGGCTGCTAACCAAAAGGTTGGATGTTCGAGCCCTGCCATGAGTGGTGTGTTGCTTTTTTTCTTCGCGCTGATAGATTTGGAGAAATTTTCTGATGGTGGTGAGAGTTGAGCACGAATATCTCCGTGGTGCAATTGGCTGGCACGTTCCGCGTTAACCAAAATGTTGGAGGTTCGAGCCCTCCCGAGAGCGGTGTGTCTCTTTTTTTCTTTGCGCTGATAGCTTTGTAGAAATGTTCTGACCGTGGTGAGAGATGAGCACGACTGTCTGCGTGGCGCAATTGGCTAGCACGATGAGCTGTTAACCAAAAGGTTGGAGGTTCGAGCTCTCCCGGGAGCAGTGTGTCGCTTTTTTTTCTTTGCGCTGATACCTTTGAGGAATGTTATGACCGTGGTGAGAATTGAGCACGACTATCTCCGGGGCGCAATTGGCTAGTGCGTTCAGCTGTTAACCAAAAGGTTGGAGGTTCGAGCCCTCCCGAGAGCGGTGTGTCTCTTTTTTTCTTTGCGCTGATAGCTTTGGAGAAACGTTCTGAGGGTGGTGAGAGTGGAACACGACTATCTCCGTGACGCAATTGGCTAGCGCGTTCGGCTGTTAACCAAAAGGTTCGAGGTTCGAGCCCTCCGGAGAGCGGTCTGTCTCTTTTTTCTATGCGCTGATAGCTTTGGAGCAATTTTCTGACGGTGGTGAGAGTGGAGCACGACTATCTCCGTGGCGCAATTGGCTAGCGCGATCGGCTGTTAATCAAAACGTTGGAGGTTCGAGCCCTCCCGATAGCGGTGTGTCTCTTTTTTTTTCTTCGCACTGATAGCTTTGGAGAAATGTTCTGTGGGTGGTGAGAGTGGAACACGTTTACCTCCGTGACGCAATTGGCTAGCGCGTTCGGCTGTTAACCAAAAGGTTGGAGGTTCGAGCCCTCCCGAGAGCGGTGTGTCTCTTTTTTTCTTTGCGCTGATAGCTTTGGAGAAACGTTCTGAGGGTGGTGAGAGTGGAACACGACTATCTCCGTGACGCAATTGGCTAGCGCGTTCGGCTGTTAACCAAAAGGTTCGAGGTTCGAGCCCTCCGGAGAGCGGTGTGTCTCCTTTTTTTCTTTGTGCTGATAGTTTTGGAGGAATGTTCTGACGGTGGTGAGAGTGGAGCACGACTGTCTCCGTGGCGCAATTGGCTAGCGCGATCAGCTGTTAACCGAAAGTTTGGAGGTTCGAGCTCTCCCGGGAGCCGTGTGTCGCTTTTTTTCTTTGCGCTGATACCTTTGAGCAATGTTATGACCGTGGTGAGAATTGAGCACGACTATCTCCGGGGCGCAATTGGCTAGCGCGTTCAGCTGTTAACCAAAAGGTTGGAGGTTCGAGCCCTCCCGAGAGCGGTGTGTCTCTTTTTTTCTTTGCGCTGATAGCTTTGGAGAAACGTTCTGAGGGTGGTGAGAGTGGAACACGACTATCTCCGTGACGCAATTGGCTAGCGCGTTCGGCTGTTAACCAAAAGGTTGGAGGTTCGAGCCCTCCGGAGAGCGGTCTGTCTCTTTTTTCTATGCGCTGATAGCTTTGGAGCAATTTTCTGACGGTGGTGAGAGTGGAGCACGACTATCTCCGTGGCGCAATTGGCTAGCGCGATCGGCTGTTAATCAAAACGTTGGAGGTTCGAGCCCTCCCGATAGCGGTGTGTCTCTTTTTTTTTCTTCGCACTGATAGCTTTGGAGAAATGTTCTGTGGGTGGTGAGAGTGGAACACGTTTACCTCCGTGACGCAATTGGCTAGCGCGTTCGGCTGTTAACCAAAAGGTTGGAGGTTCGAGCCCTCCGGAGAGGGGTGTGTCTCTTTTTTCTTTGCGCTGATAGCTTTGGAGCAATGTTCTGACGGTGGTGAGAGTGAAGCACGACTGTTTCCATGGCAGAATTGGCTAGCGCGATGAACTGTTAACTGAAAGGTTGGAGGTTCGAGCCCTCCGGAGAGCAGTGTGTCTCTTTTTTCTTTGCGCTGATAGCTTTGGAGCAATGTTCTGACGGTGGTGAGAGTGGAGCACGACTATCTTCGTGGCGCAATTGGCTAGCGCGATCGGCTGTTAATCAAAAGGTTGGAGGTTTGAACCCTCCCGAGAGCGGTATGTCTCTTTTTTTCTTTGCGCTGATAGCTTTGTAGAAATGTTCGCACGGTGGTGAGAGTGGAGCACGACTGCCTCCGTGGCGCAATTGGCGAGCGCAATCGGCTGTTAACCGAAAGTTTGGAGGTTCGAGCTCTCCCGGGAGTGGTGTGTCGCTTTTTTTCTTTGCGCTGATACCTTTGAGGAATGTTATTACCGTGGTGAGAATAGAGCACGACTATCTCCTAGGCGCAATTGGCAAGCGCATTCAGCTATTAACCAAAAGGTTGGAGGTTCGAGCCCTCCCGAGAGCGGTGTGTCTCTTTTTTTCTTTGCGCTGATGGCTTTGTAGAAATGTTCTGACCATGGTGAGAGATGAGCACGACTGTCTCCGTGGCGCAATTGGCTAGCACGATCAGCTGTTAACCAAACGTTTGGAGGTTCGAGCTCTCCTGGTAGCGGTGTGTTGCTTTTCTCTTTGCGCTGATACCTTTGAGGAATGTTATGACCGTGGTGAGAATAGAGCACGACTATCTCCGGGGCGCGATTGGCTAGCGCGTTCAGCTGTTAACCAAAACGTTGGAGGTTCGAGCCCTCCCGAGAGCGGTGTCCCTCTTTTTTTTGCGCTGATAGCTTTGTAGAAATGTTCTCAGGGTGGTGAGAGGGGAGCACGAATATCTCCGTGGCGCAATTGGCTAGCGCGTTCGGCTGTGAACCAAAACGTTGGAGGTTCGAGCCCTCCCATGAGCGGCGTGTCGCTTTTTTCTTTGCGCTGATAGCTTTGGAGCAATGTTCTGACGGTGGTGAGAGTGAAGTACGACTATCTCCGTGGCGCAAATGGCTAGCGCGATCGGCTGTTATTCAAAAGGTTGGAGGTTCGAGCCCTCCGGAGAGCGGTGTGTCTCTTTTTTCTTTGCGCTGATAGCTTTGGAGCAATGTTCTGACGGTGGTGAGAGTGGAGTACGACTATCTCCGTGGCGCAAATGGCTAGCGCGATCGGCTGTTATTCAAAAGGTTGGAGGTTCGAGCCCTCCCGAGAGCGGTGTGTCTCTTTTTTTCTTTGCGCTGATAGCTTTGGAGAAACGTTCTGAGGGTGGTGAGAGTGGAACACGACTATCTCTGTGACGCAATTGGCTAGCGCGTTCGGCTGTTAACCAAAAGGTCGGAGGTTCGAGCCCTCCGGAGAGCGGTGTGTCTCTTTTTTCTTTGCGCTGATAGCTTTGGAGCAATGTTCTGACGGTGGTCAGAGTGGAGCACGACTGTTTCCGTGGCAGAATTGGCTAGCGCGATCAGCTGTTAACCAAACGTTTGGAGGTTCGAGCTCTCCTGGTAGCGGTGTGTTGCTTTTTTCTTTGCGCTGATACCTTTGAGGAATGTTATGACCGTGGTGAGAATAGAGCACGACTATCTCCGGGGCGCGATTGGCTAGCGCGTTCAGCTGTTAACAAAAACGTTGGAGGTTCGAGCCCTCCCGAGAGCGGTGTGCCTCTTTTTTTGCGCTGATAGCTTTGTAGAAATGTTCTGACGGTGGTGAGAGGGGAGCACGAATATCTCCGTGGCGCAATTGGCTAGCGCGTTCGGCTGTGAACCAAAACGTTGAAGGTTCGAGCCCTCCCGAGAGCGGTGTGTCTCTTTTTTTCTTTGCGCTGATGGCTTTGTAGAAATGTTCTGACCGTGGTGAGAGATGAGCACGACTGTCTCCGTGGCGCAATTGGCTAGCACGATCAGCTGTTAACCAAACGTTTGGAGGTTCGAGCTCTCCTGGTAGCGGTGTGTTGCTTTTTTCTTTGCGCTGATACCTTTGAGGAATGTTATGACCGTGGTGAGAATAGAGCACGACTATCTCCGGGGCGCGATTGGCTAGCGCGTTCAGCTGTTAACCAAAACGTTGGAGGTTAGAGCCCACCCGAGAGCGGTGTGTCTCTTTTTTTCTTTGCGCTGATGGCTTTGTAGAAATGTTCTGACCGTGGTGAGAGATGAGCACGACTGTCTCCGTGGCGCAATTGGCTAGCACGATCAGCTGTTAACCAAACGTTTGGAGGTTCGAGCTCTCCTGGTAGCGGTGTGTTGCTTTTTTCTTTGCGCTGATACCTTTGAGGAATGTTATGACCGTGGTGAGAATAGAGCACGACTATCTCCGGGGCGCGATTGGCTAGCGCGTTCAGCTGTTAACCAAAACGTTGGAGGTTCGAGCCCTCCCGAGAGCGGTGTGCCTCTTTTTTTTTGCGCTGATAGCTTTGTAGAAATGTTCTGACGGTGGTGAGAGGGGAGCACGAATATCTCCGTGGCGCAATTGGCTAGCGCGTTCGGCTGTGAACCAAAACGTTGGAAGTTCGAGCCCTCCCATGAGCGGCGTGTCGCTTTTTTTTGCGCTGATAGATTTGGAGAAATGTTCTGATGACGGTGAGAGTTGAGCACGAATATCTCCGTGGGGCAATTGGCTAGCACGTTCCGTGTTAACCAAAACGTTGGAGGTTCGAGCCCTCCCGAGAGCGGTGTGTCTCTTTTTTTTCTTCGCAATGATAGCTTTGGAGAAATGTTCTGAGGGTGGTGAGAGTGGAACATGACTATTTCCGTGACGCAACTGGCTAGCGGGTTCGGCTGTTAACCAAAAGGTTGGAGGTTCGAGCCCTCCGGAAAGCGGTGTGTCTCCTTTTTTTTTTGCGCTGATAGCTTTGGAGGAATGTTCTGACGGTGGTGAGAGTGGAGCACGACTGTCTCCGTGGCGCAATTGGCTAGTGCGATCGGCTGTTAACCCAAAATTTGGAGGTTCGAGCTCTCCCGGGAGTGGTGTGTCGCTTTTTTTCTTTGCGCTGATACCTTTGAGGAATGTTATGACCGTGGTGAGAGATGAGGACGACTGTCTCCGTGGCGCAATTGGCTAGCGCGATCAGCTGTTATCCAAAAGGTTGGAGGTTCAAGCCCTCCCATGAGTGGTGTGTTGCTTTGTTCCTTCGCGCTGATAGATTTGGAGAAATTTTCTGATGGTGGTGAGAGTTGAGCACGAATATCTCCGTGGTGCAATTGGCTAGCACGTTCGGCTGTTAACCAAAATGTTGGAGGTTCGAGCCCTCCCGAGAGCAGTGTGTCGCTTTTTTTCTTTGCGCTGATACCTTTGAGGAATGTTATTACCGTGGTGAGAATAGAGCACGACTATCTCCTTGGCGCAATTGGCTAGCGCATTCAGCTGTTAACCAAAAGGTTGGAGGTTCGAGCCCTCTCGAGAGCGGTGTGTCTCTTTTTTCTTTGGGCTGACAGCTGTGGAGAAATGTTCTGACGGTGGTGAGAGTAGAGTGCGACGGTCTACGTGGCGCAATTGGCTAGCACGATCGGCTGCTAACCAAAAGGTTGGATGTTCGAGCCCTGCCATGAGTGGTGTGTTGCTTTTTTTCTTCGCGCTGATAGATTTGGAGAAATTTTCTGATGGTGGTGAGAGTTGAGCACGAATATCTCCGTGGTGCAATTGGCTGGCACGTTCCGCGTTAACCAAAATGTTGGAGGTTCGAGCCCTCCCGAGAGCGGTGTGTCTCTTTTTTTCTTTGCGCTGATAGCTTTGTAGAAATGTTCTGACCGTGGTGAGAGATGAGCACGACTGTCTGCGTGGCGCAATTGGCTAGCACGATGAGCTGTTAACCAAAAGGTTGGAGGTTCGAGCTCTCCCGGGAGCAGTGTGTCGCTTTTTTTTCTTTGCGCTGATACCTTTGAGGAATGTTATGACCGTGGTGAGAATTGAGCACGACTATCTCCGGGGCGCAATTGGCTAGTGCGTTCAGCTGTTAACCAAAAGGTTGGAGGTTCGAGCCCTCCCGAGAGCGGTGTGTCTCTTTTTTTCTTTGCGCTGATAGCTTTGGAGAAACGTTCTGAGGGTGGTGAGAGTGGAACACGACTATCTCCGTGACGCAATTGGCTAGCGCGTTCGGCTGTTAACCAAAAGGTTCGAGGTTCGAGCCCTCCGGAGAGCGGTCTGTCTCTTTTTTCTATGCGCTGATAGCTTTGGAGCAATTTTCTGACGGTGGTGAGAGTGGAGCACGACTATCTCCGTGGCGCAATTGGCTAGCGCGATCGGCTGTTAATCAAAACGTTGGAGGTTCGAGCCCTCCCGATAGCGGTGTGTCTCTTTTTTTTTCTTCGCACTGATAGCTTTGGAGAAATGTTCTGTGGGTGGTGAGAGTGGAACACGTTTACCTCCGTGACGCAATTGGCTAGCGCGTTCGGCTGTTAACCAAAAGGTTGGAGGTTCGAGCCCTCCGGAGAGGGGTGTGTCTCTTTTTTCTTTGCGCTGATAGCTTTGGAGCAATGTTCTGACGGTGGTGAGAGTGGAGCACGACTGTTTCCATGGCAGAATTGGCTAGCGCGATGAACTGTTAACTGAAAGGTTGGAGGTTCGAGCCCTCCGGAGAGCAGTGTGTCTCTTTTTTCTTTGTGCTGATAGCTTTGGAGCAATGTTCTGACGGTGGTGAGAGTGGAGCACGACTATCTTCGTGGCGCAATTGGCTAGCGCGATCGGCTGTTAATCAAAAGGTTGGAGGTTTGAACCCTCCCGAGAGCGGTATGTCTCTTTTTTTCTTTGCGCTGATAGCTTTGTAGAAATGTTCGCACGGTGGTGAGAGTGGAGCACGACTGCCTCCGTGGCGCAATTGGCGAGCGCAATCGGCTGTTAACCGAAAGTTTGGAGGTTCGAGCTCTCCCGGGAGTGGTGTGTCGCTTTTTTTCTTTGCGCTGATACCTTTGAGGAATGTTATTACCGTGGTGAGAATAGAGCACGACTATCTCCTAGGCGCAATTGGCAAGCGCATTCAGCTATTAACCAAAAGGTTGGAGGTTCGAGCCCTCCCGAGAGCGGTGTGTCTCTTTTTTTCTTTGCGCTGATGGCTTTGTAGAAATGTTCTGACCATGGTGAGAGATGAGCACGACTGTCTCCGTGGCGCAATTGGCTAGCACGATCAGCTGTTAACCAAACGTTTGGAGGTTCGAGCTCTCCTGGGAGCGGTGTGTTGCTTTTTTCTTTGCGCTGATACCTTTGAGGAATGTTATGACCGTGGTGAGAATAGAGCACGACTATTTCCGGGGCGCAGTTGGCTAGCGCGTTCAGCTGTTAACCAAAACGTTGGAGGTTCGAGCCCTCCCGAGAGCGGTGTGTCTCTTTTTTTTGCGCTGATAGCTTTGTAGAAATGTTCTGACGGTGGTGAGAGTGGAGCACGAATATCTCCGTGGCGCAATTGGCTAGCGCGTTCGGCTGTGAACCAAAACGTTGGAGGTTCGAGCCCTCCCATGAGCGGGGTGTCGCTTTTTTTCTTTGCGCTGATAGATTTGGAGAAATGTTCTGATGACGGTGAGAGTTGAGCACGAATATCTCCGTGGTGCAATTGGCTAGCACGTTCCGCGTTAACCAAAACGTTGGAGGTTCGAGCCCTCCCGAGAGCGGTGTGTCTCTTTTTTTTCTTCGCAATGATAGCTTTGGAGAAATCTTCTGAGGGTGGTGAGAGTGGAACATGACTATTTCCGTGACGCAACTGGCTAGCGGGTTCGGCTGTTAACCAAAAGGTTGGAGGTTCGAGCCCTCCGGAGAGCGGTGTGTCTCCTTTTTTTCTTTGCGCTGATAGCTTTGGAGGAATGTTTTGACGGTGGTGAGAGTAGAGCACGACTGTGTCCGTGGCGCAATTGGCTAGCGCGATCGGCTGTTAACCGAAAGTTTGGAGAATCGAGCTCTCCCGGGAGCAGTGTGTCGCTTTTTTTCTTTGCGCTGATACCTTTGAGGAATGTTATGACTGTGATGAGAATAGAGCACGACTATCTCCGGGGCGCAATCGGCTAGCGCGTTCAGCTGTTAACCAAAAGGTTGGAGGTTCGAGCCCTCCAGAGAGTGGTGTGTCTGTTTTTTTCTTTGCGCTAATAGCTTTGTAGAAATGTTCTGACGGTGGTGAGAATGGAGCACGAATATCTCCGTGGCGCAATTGGCTAGCGCGTTCGTCTGTGAACCAAAACGTTGGAGGTTCGAGCCCTCGCGAGAGAGGTGTGTCTTTTTTTTCTTTGCGCTGATAGCTTTGTAGAAATGTTCCCACGGTGGTGAGAGTGGAGCACGACTTTCTCCGCTGCGCAATAGGCTAGCGCGATCGGCTAAAACTGAAAGTTTGGAGGTTCGAGCTCTTCCGGGAACGGTGTGTCCCTTTTTTTCTTTGCGCTGATACCTTTGAGGAATGTTATGACCGTGATGAGAATAGAGCACGACTATCTCCGGGGCGCAATTGGCTAGCGCGTTCAGCTGTTAACCAAAAGGTTGGAGGTTCGAGCCCTCCCGAGAGCGGTGTGTCTCTTTTTTTCTTTGCGCTAATAGTTTGTAAATATGTTCTGACGGTGGTGAGAGTGGAGCACGAATATCTCCGTGGCCCAATTGGCTAGCGCGTTCGGCTGTGCACCAAAACGTCGGAGGTGCGAGCCCTCCCATGAGCGGTGTGTCGCTTTTTTTCTTTGCGCTGATAGATGTGGAGAAATGTTCTGATGGTGGTGAGAGTTGAGCATGAATATCTCCGTGGTGCAATTGGCTAGCACGACGGCTGTTACCCAAAACGTTGGAGGTTCGAGCCCTCCCGATAGCGGTATGTCTCTTTTTGTTTCTTCGCACTGATAGCTTTGGAGAAATGTTCTGAAGGTGGTGAGAGTGGAACACGACTATCTCCGTGACGCAATTGGCTAGCGCGTTCGGCTGTTAACCAAAAGGTTGGAGGTTCGATCCCTCCGGAGAGCGGTGTGTCTCTTTTTTTTCTTTGCGCTGATAGCTTTGGAGGAATGTTCTGACGGTGGTGAGAGTGGAGCACGACTGTCTCCGCGGCGCAATTGGCTAGCGCGATCAGCTGTTAACCGAAAGTTTGGAGGTTCGAGCTCTCCCGGGAGCTGTGTGTCGCTTTTTTTCTTTGCGCTGATACCTTTGAGGAATGTTATGACCGTGGTTAGAATTGAGCACGACTATCTCCGGGGCGCAATAGGCTAGCGCATTCAGCTGTTAACCAAAAGGTTGGAGGTTCGAGCCCTCCCGAGAGCGGTGTGTCTCTTTTTTTCTTTGCGCTGATAGCTTTGGAGAAACGTTCTGAGGGTGGTGAGAGTGGAACACGACTATCTCCGTGACGCAATTGGCTAGCGCGATCGGCTGTTAACTGAAAGTTTGGAGGTTCGAGCTCTTCCGGGAACGGTGTGTCGCTTTTTTTCTTTGCGCTGATACCTTTGAGGAATGTTATGACCGTGATGAGAATAGAGCACGACTATCTCCGGGGCGCAATTGGCTAGCGCGTTCAGCTGTTAACCAAAAGGTTGGAGGTTCGAGCCCTCCCGAGAGCGGTGTGTCTCTTTTTTTTCTTTGCGCTAATAGCTTTGTAAAAATGTTCTGACGGTGGTGAGAGTGGAGCACGAATATCTCCGTGGCCCAATTGGCTAGCGCGTTCGGCTGTGCACCAAAACGTCGGAGGTTTGAGCCCTCCCATGAGCGGTGTGTCGCTTTTTTTCTTTGCGCTGATAGATTTGGAGAAATGTTCTGATGGTGGTGAGAGTTGAGCATGAATATCTCCGTGGTGCAATTGGCTAGCACGACGGCTGTTAACCAAAACGTTGGAGGTTCGAGCCCTCCCGATAGCGGTATGTCTCTTTTTGTTTCTTCGCACTGATAGCTTTGGAGAAATGTTCTGAAGGTGGTGAGAGTGGAACACGACTATCTCCGTGACGCAATTGGCTAGCGCGTTCGGCTGTTAACCAAAAGGTTGGAGGTTCGATCCCTCCGGAGAGCGGTGTGTCTCTTTTTTTTCTTTGCGCTGATAGCTTTGGAGGAATGTTCTGATGGTGGTGAGAGTGGAGCACGACTGTCTCCGCGGCGCAATTGGCTAGCGCGATCAGCTGTTAACCGAAAGTTTGGAGGTTCGAGCTCTCCCGGGAGCTGTGTGTCGCTTTTTTTCTTTGCGCTTATACCTTTGAGGAATGTTATGACCGTGGTGAGAATTGAGCACGACTATCTCCGGGGCGCAATTGGCTAGCGCGTTCAGCTGTTAACCAAAAGGTTGGAGGTTCGAGCCCTCCCGAGAGCGGTGTGTCTCTTTTTTTCTTTGCGCTGATAGCTTTGGAGAAACGTCTGAGGGTGGTGAGAGTGGAACACGACTATCTCCGTGACGCAATTGGCTAGCGCGTTCGGCTGTTAACCAAAAGGTTGAGGGTTCGAGCCCTCCCGAGAGCAGTGTGTCTCTTTTTTCTTTGCGCTGATAGCTTTGGAGCAATGTTCTGACGGTGGTGAGAGTGGAGCACGACTATCTCCGTGGCGCGATTGGCTAGCGCGATCGGCTGTTAATCAAAAGGTTGGAGGTTTCAGCCCTCCCGAGAGCGGTATGCCTCTTTTTTTCTTTGCGCTGATAGCTTTGTAGAAATGTTCCCACGGTGGTGAGAGTGGAGCACGACTGTCTCCGTGGCGCAATTGGCTAGCGCGATCGGCTGTTAACCGAAAGTTTGGAGGTTCGAGCTCTCCCGGGAGTGGTGTGTCGCTTTTTTTTGCGCTGATACCTTTGAGGAATGTTAGTACCGTGGTGAGAATAGAGCACGACTATCTCCTGGGCGCAATTGGCTAGCGCATTCAGCTGTTAACCAAAAGGTTGGAGGTTCGAGCCCTCCCGAGAGCGGTGTGTCTCTTTTTTCTTTGCGCTGATGGCTTTGTAGAAATGTTCTGACCGTGGTGAGAGATGAGCACGACGGTCTCCGTGGCGCAATTGGCTAGCACGATCAGCTGTTAACCAAACGTTTGGAGGTTCGAGCTCTCCTGGGAGCGGTGGGTTGCTTTTTTCTTTGCGCTGATAGCTTTGTAGAAATGTTCTGACGGTGGTGAGAGTGGAGCACGAATATCTCCGTGGCGCAATTGGCTAGCGCGTCCGGCTGTGAACCAAAACGTTGGAGCTTCCAGCCCTCCCGAGAGCGGTGTGTCTCTTTTTTTCTTTGCGCTGATAGCTTTGCAGAAACGTTCTGAGGGTGGTGAGAGTGGAACACGACTATCTCCGTGACGCAATTGGCTAGTGCGTTCAGCTGTTAACCAAAAGGTTGGAGGTTCGAGCCGTCCGGAGAGCCGTGTGTGTCTTTTTTTGCGCTAATAGCTTTGGAGGAATGTTCTGATGGTGGTGAGAGTGTAGCACGATTGTTTCCGTGGCAGAATCGGCGAGCGTGATCAACTGTTAACTGAAAGGTTGGAGGTTCGAACCCTCCCGGGAGCAGTGTGTCGCTTTTTTTCTTTGCGCTGATAGCTTTGGGGAAATGTTCTGACGGTGGTGAGAGTAGAACACGACTTTCTCCGCTGCGCAATAGGCTAGCGCGATCGGCTGTTAACTGAAAGTTTGGAGGTTCGAGCTCTTCCGGGAGCGGTGTGTCACTTTTTTTCTTTGCGCTGATACCTTTGAGGAATGTTATGACCATGATGAGAATAGAGCACGACTATATCCGGGGCGCAATTGGCTAGCGCGTTCAGCTGTTAACCAAAAGGTTGGAGGTTCGAGCCCTCCCGAGAGCGGTGTGTCTCTTTTTTTCTTTGCGCTAATAGCTTTGTAGAAATGTTCTGACGGTGGTGAGAGTGGAGCACGAATATCTCCGTGGCCCAATTGGCTAGCGCGTTCAGCTGTGAACCAAAACGTCGGAGGTTCGATACCTCCGGAGAGCGGTGTGTCTCTTTTTTTTCTTTGTGCTGATAGCTTTGGAGGAATGTTCTGACGGTGGTGAGAGTGGAGCACGACTGTCTCCGTGGCGCAATTTGCTAGCGCGATCAGCTGTTAACCGAAACTTTGGAGGTTCGAGCTCTCCCGGGAGCAGTGTGTTGCTTTTTTTCTTTGCGCTGATACCTTTGAGGAATGTTATGACCGTGGTGAGAATTCAGCACGACTATCTCCGGGGCGCAATAGGCTAGCGCGTTCAGCTGTTGACCAAAAGGTTGAGGTTCGAGCCCTCCCATGAGCGGTGTGTCGCTTTTTTTCTTTGCGCTGATAGATTTGGAGAAATGTTCTGATGGTGGTGAGAGTTGAGCACGAATATCTCCGTGGTGCAATTGGCTAGCACGTTCGGCTGTTAACCAAAACGTTGGAGGTTCGAGCCCTCCCGATAGCGGTGTGTCTCTTTTTTTTTCTTCGCACTGATAGCTTTGGAGAAATGTTCTGTGGGTGGTGAGAGTGGAACACGACTACCTCCGTGACGC
Source organism: Rhipicephalus microplus (assembly GCF_043290135.1). Taxonomy (NCBI): domain Eukaryota; kingdom Metazoa; phylum Arthropoda; class Arachnida; order Ixodida; family Ixodidae; genus Rhipicephalus; species Rhipicephalus microplus. Next base: position 203,637,843 of record NC_134703.1, on the reverse strand, counting down.
AATTGGCTAGCGCGTTCGGCTGTTAACCAAAAGGTTGGAGGTTCGATCCCTCCGGAGTGCGGTGTGTCTCTTTTTTTTCTTTGCGCTGATAGCTTTGGAGGAATGTTCTGACGGTGGTGAGAGTGGAGCACGACTGTCTCCGTGGCGCAATTGGCTAGCGCGAGCTGCTTTTACCCGGAAGTTTGGGGGTTCGAGCTCTCCCGGGAGCAGTGTGTCGCTTTTTTTCTTTGCGCTGATACCTTTGAGGAATGTTATGACCGTGGTGAGAATTGAGCACGACTATCTCCAGGGCGCAATTGGCTAGCGCGTTCAGCTGTTAACCAAAAGGTTGGAGGTTCGAGCCCTCCCGAGAGTGGTGTGACTCTTTTTTTCTTTGCGCTGATAGCTTTGGAGAAACGTTCTGAGGGTGGTGAGAGTGGAACACGACTATCTCCGTGACGCAATTGGCTAGCGCGTTCGGCTGTTAACCAAAAGGTTGGAGGTTCGAGCCCTCCGGAGAGCGGTGTGTCTCTTTTTTCTTTGCGCTGATAGCTTTGGAGCAATGTTCTGACGGTGGTGAGAGTGGAGCACGACTATCTCCGTGGCGCAATTGGCTAGCGCGATCGGCTGTTAATCAAAAGGTTGGAGGTTCGAGCCCTCCCGAGAGCGGTGTGTCTCTTTTTTTCTTTGCGCTGATAGCTTTGGAGAAACGTTCTGAGGGTGGTGAGAGTGGAACACGACTATCTCCGTGACGCAATTGGCTAGCGCGTTCGGCTGTTAACCAAAAGGTTGGAGGTTCGAGCCCTCCGGAGAGCGGTGTGTCTCTTTTTTTTGCGCTGATAGCTTTGGAGCAATGTTCTGACGGTGGTGAGAGTGGAGCACGACTGTTTCCGTGGCAGAATTGGCGAGCGCGTTCAGCTGTTAACCAAAAGGTTGGATGTTCGACCCCTCCGGAGAGCTGTGTGTCTGTTTTTTTTGCGCTGATAGCTTTGTAGAAATATTCTGACGGTGGTGAGAGTAGAGCACGAATATCTCCGTGGCGCAATTGGCTACCGCGTTCAGCTGTTAACCAAAAGGTCGGAGGTTCGAGGCCTCTCGAGAGTGGTGTGTCTCTTTTTTGCGCTGACAGCTGTGGAGAAATGTTCTGACGGTGGTGAGAGTAGAGCACGGCTGTCTAAGTGGCGCAATTGGCTAGCGCGTTCAGCTGTTAACCTAAAGTTTGGAGGGTCGAGCTCTCCTGGGAGCGGTGTGTTGCTTTTTTCTTTGCGCTGATACCTTTGAGTAATATATGACCGTGGTGAGAATAGAGCACGACTACCTCCGGGGCGCAATTGGCTAGCGCGTTCAGCTGTTAACCAAAAGGTTGGAGGTTCGAGCCCTCCCGAGAGCGGTGTGCCTCTTTTTTTGCGCTGATAGCTTTGCAGAAATGTTCTGACGGTGGTGAGAGTGGAGCACGAATATCTCCATGGCGCAATTGGCTAGCGCGTTCGGCTGTGAACCAAAACGTTGGAGGTTCGAGCCCTACCATGAGCGGTGTGTCGCTTTTTTTCTTTGCGCTGATAGATTTGGAGAAATGTTCTGATGGTGGTGAGAGTTGAGCACGAATATCTCCCAGGTGCAATTGGCTAGCACGTTGCGCTGTTAACCGAAACGTTGGAGGTTCGAGCCCTCCCGAGAGCGGTATGTCTCTTTTTTTTCTTCGCACTGATAGCATTGGAGAAATGTTTGAAGGTGGTGAGAGTGGAACACGACTATCTCCGTGACGCAATTGGCTAGCGGGTTCGGCTGTTAACCAAAAGGTTGGAGGTTCGAGCCCTCAAGAGAGCGGTGAGCTTCTTTTTTTTCTTTGCGCTGATACCTTTGGATGAATGTTCTGACGGTGGTGAGAGTAAAGCACGACTGTGTCCGTGGCGCAATTGGCTAGCGCGATCAGCTGTTAACCAAAAGGTTGGAGCTTCCAGCCCTCCCGAGAGCGGTGTGTCTCTTTTTATCTTTGCGCTGATAGCTTTGCAGAAACGTTCTGAGGGTGGTGAGAGTGGAACACTCTCACCACCCTCAGATCTCCGTGACGCAATTGGCTAGTGCGTTCAGCTGTTAACCAAAAGGTTGGAGGTTCGAGCCCTCCGGAGAGCCGTGTGTGTCTTTTTTTGCGCTAATAGCTTTGGAGGAATGTTCTGATGGTGGTGAGAGTGTAGCACGACTGTTTCCGTGGCAGAATCGGCGAGCGTGATCAACTGTTAACTGAAAGGTTGGAGGTTCGAGCCCTCCCGGGAGCAGTGTGTCGCTTTTTTTCTTTGCGCTGATACCTTTGGAGAAATGTTCTGATGGTTGTGAGAGTAGAACACGACTTTCTCCGCTGCGCAATAGGCTAGCGCGATCGGCTGTTAACTGAAAGTTTGGAGGTTCGAACTCTTCCGGGAGCGGTGTGTCGCTTTTTTTCTTTGCGCTGATACCTTTGAGGAATGTTATGACCGTGATGAGAATAGAGCACGACTATCTCCGGGGCGCAATTGGCTAGCGCGTTCAGCTGTTAACCAAAAGGTTGGAGGTTCGAGCCCTCCCGAGAGGGGTGTGTCTCTTTTTTTCTTTGCGCTAATAGCTTTGTAGAAATGTTCTGACGGTGGTGAGAGGGGAGCACGAATATCTCCGTGGCCCAATTGGCTAGCGCGTTCGGCTGTGAACCAACACGTCGGAGGTTCGATCCCTCCGGAGAGCGGTGTGTCTCTTTTTTTTTCTTTGCGCTGATAGCTTTGGACAAATGTTCTGATGGTGGTGAGAGTTGAGCACGAATATCTCCGTGGTGCAATTGGCTAGCACGTTCGGCTGTTAACCAAAACGTTGGAGGTTCGAGCCCTCCCGATAGCGGTGTGTCTCTTTTTTTTTCTTCGCACTGATAGCTTTGGAGAAATGTTCTGTGGGTGGTGAGAGTGGAACACGACTACCTCCGTGACGCAATTGGCTAGCGCGTTCGGCTGTCAACCAAAAGGTTGGAGGTTCGATCCCTCCGGAGAGCGGTGTGTCTCTTTTTTTTCTTTGCGCTGATAGCTTTAGAGGATTGTTCTGACGGTGGTGAGAGTGGAGCACGACTGTCTCCGTGGCGCAATTGGCTATCGCGATCAGCTGTTAACCGAAAGTTTGGAGGTTCGAGCTCTCCCTGGAGCAGTGTGTCGCTTTTTTTTCTTTGCGCTGATACCTTTGAGGAATGTTATGACCGTGGTAAGAATTGAGCACGACTATCTCCGGGGCGCAATTGGCTAGCGCGTTCAGCTGTTAACCAAAAGGTTGGAGGTTCGAGCCCTCCCGAGAGCGGTGTGTCTCTTTTTTTCTTTGCGCTGATAGCTTTGGAGAAACGTTCTGAGGGTAGTGAGAGTGGAACGCGACTATCTCCGTGGCGCAATTGGCTAGCGCGATCGGCTGTTAATCAAAAGGTTGGAGGTTCGAGCCCTCCCGAGAGCGGTGTGTCTCTTTTTTTCTTTGCGCTGATAGCTTTGGAGAAACGTTCTGAGGGTGGTGAGAGTGGAACACGACTATCTCCGTGACGCAATTGGCTAGCGCGTTCGGCTGTTTACCGAAAGGTTGGAGGTTCGAGCCCTCCGGAGAGCGGTGTGTCTCGTTTTTTTGCGCTGATAGCTTTGGAGCAATGTTCTGACGGTGGTGAGAGTGGAGCACGACTGTTTCCGTGGCAGAATTGGCTAGCGCGATCAACTGTTAACTGAAAGGTTGGAGGTTCGAGCCCTCCCGGGAGCAGTGTGTCGTTTTTTTTCTTTGCGCTCATAGCTTTGCAGAAATGTTCTGACGGTGGTGAGAGTGGAGCACAAATATCTCCATGGCGCAATTGGCTAGCGCATTCGGCTGTGAACCAACACGTTGGAGGTTCGAGCCCTCCCATGAGCGGTGTGTCGCTTTTTTTCTTTGCGCTGATAGATTTGGAGAAATGTTCTGATGGTGGTGAGAGTTGAGCAAGAATATCTCCGTGGTTCAATTGGCTAGCACGTTCCGCTGTTAACCGAAACGTTGGGGGTTCGAGCCCTCCCGAGAGCGGTATGTCTCTTTTTTTCTTCGCATTGATAGCTTTGGAGAAATGTTCTGAGGGTGGTGAGAGTGGAACACGAATATTTCCGTGACGCAATATGCTAGCGGGTTCGGCTGTTAACCAAAAGGTTGGAGGTTCGAGCCCTCCCGAGAGCGGTGTGTCTCTTTTTTTCTTTGCGCTAATAGCTTTGTAGAAATGTTCTGACGGTGGTGAGAGTGGAGCACGAATATCCTCGTGGCGCAATTGGCTAGCGTGTTCGGCTGTGAACATAAACGTCGGAGGTTCAAGCCCTCCCATGAGTGGTGTGTTGCTTTGTTCCTTCGCGCTGATAGATTTGGAGAAATTTTCTGATGGTGGTGAGAGTTGAGCACGAATATCTCCGTGGTGCAATTGGCTAGCACGTTCGGCTGTTAACCAAAATGTTGGAGGTTCGAGCCCTCCCGAGAGCAGTGTGTCGCTTTTTTTCTTTGCGCTGATACCTTTGAGGAATGTTATTACCGTGGTGAGAATAGAGCACGACTATCTCCTTGGCGCAATTGGCTAGCGCATTCAGCTGTTAACCAAAAGGTTAGAGGTTCGAGCCCTCCCGAGAGCGGTGTGTCTCTTTTTTTCTTTGCGCTGATAGCTTTGTAGAAATGTTCTGAGGGTGGTGAGAGTGGAACACGACTATCTCCGTGACGCAATTGGCTAGCGCGTTCGGCTGTTAACCGAAAGGTTGGAGGTTCGAGCCCTCCGGAGAACGGTGTGTCTCTTTTTTTGCGCTGATAGCTTTGGAGCAATGTTCTGACGGTGGTGAGAGTGGAGCACGACTGTTTCCGTGGCAGAATTGGCTAGCGCGATCAACTATTAACTGAAAGGTTGGAGGTTCGAGCCCTCCCGGGAGCAGTGTGTCGTTTTTTTTTCTTTGCGCTCATAGCTTTGGAGAAATGTTCTGATGGTGGTGAGAGTAGAACACGACTATCTCCTTGGCGCCATTGGTTAGCACGTTCAGCTGTTAACCAAAAGGTCGGAGGTTCGAGCCCTCCGGAGAGCGGTGTGTCTCTTTTTTCTTTGCGCTGATAGCTTTGGAGCAATGTTCTGACGGTGGTGAGAGTGGAGCACGACTGTTTCCGTGGCAGAATTGGCTAGCGCGATCAGCTGTTAACCAAACGATTGGAGGTTCGAGCTCTCCTGGTAGCGGTGTGTTGCTTTTTTCTTTGCGCTGATACCTTTGAGGAATGTTATGACCGTGGTGAGAATAGAGCACGACTATCTCCGGGGCGCGATTGGCTAGCGCGTTCAGCTGTTAACCAAAACGTTGGAGGTTCGAGCCCTCCCGAGAGCGGTGTGCCTTTTTTTTTGCGCTGATAGCTTTGTAGAAATGTTCTGACGGTGGTGAGAGGGGAGCACGAATATCTCCGTGGCGCAATTGGCTAGCGCGTTCGGCTGTGAACCAAAACGTTGAAGGTTCGAGCCCTCCCGAGAGCGGTGTGTCTCTTTTTTTCTTTGCGCTGATGGCTTTGTAGAAATGTTCTGACCGTGGTGAGAGATGAGCACGACTGTCTCCGTGGCGCAATTGGCTAGCACGATCAGCTGTTAACCAAACGTTTGGAGGTTCGAGCTCTCCTGGTAGCGGTGTGTTGCTTTTTTCTTTGCGCTGATACCTTTGAGGAATGTTATGACCGTGGTGAGAATAGAGCACGACTATCTCCGGGGCGCGATTGGCTAGCGCGTTCAGCTGTTAACCAAAACGTTGGAGGTTCGAGCCCACCCGAGAGCGGTGTGTCTCTTTTTTTCTTTGCGCTGATGGCTTTGTAGAAATGTTCTGACCGTGGTGAGAGATGAGCACGACTGTCTCCGTGGCGCAATTGGCTAGCACGATCAGCTGTTAACCAAACGTTTGGAGGTTCGAGCTCTCCTGGTAGCGGTGTGTTGCTTTTTTCTTTGCGCTGATACCTTTGAGGAATGTTATGACCGTGGTGAGAATAGAGCACGACTATCTCCGGGGCGCGATTGGCTAGCGCGTTCAGCTGTTAACCAAAACGTTGGAGGTTCGAGCCCTCCCGAGAGCGGTGTGCCTCTTTTTTTGGCGCTGATAGCTTTGTAGAAATGTTCTGACGGTGGTGAGAGGGGAGCACGAATATCTCCGTGGCGCAATTGGCTAGCGCGTTCGGCTGTGAACCAAAACGTTGGAAGTTCGAGCCCTCCCATGAGCGGCGTGTCGCTTTTTTTGCGCTGATAGATTTGGAGAAATGTTCTGATGACGGTGAGAGTTGAGCACGAATATCTCCGTGGTGCAATTGGCTAGCACGTTCCGTGTTAACCAAAACGTTGGAGGTTCGAGCCCTCCCGAGAGCGGTGTGTCTCTTTTTTTTCTTCGCAATGATAGCTTTGGAGAAATGTTCTGAGGGTGGTGAGAGTGGAACATGACTATTTCCGTGACGCAACTGGCTAGCGGGTTCGGCTGTTAACCAAAAGGTTGGAGGTTCGAGCCCTCCGGAAAGCGGTGTGTCTCCTTTTTTTCTTTGCGCTGATAGCTTTGGAGGAATGTTCTGACGGTGGTGAGAGTGGAGCACGACTGTCTCCGTGGCGCAATTGGCAAGCGCGATCGGCTGTTAACCCAAAATTTGGAGGTTCGAGCTCTCCCGGGAGTGGTGTGTCGCTTTTTTTCTTTGCGCTGATACCTTTGAGGAATGTTATGACCGTGGTGAGAGATGAGGACGACTGTCTCCGTGGCGCAATTGGCTAGCGCGATCAGCTGTTATCCAAAAGGTTGGAGGTTCAAGCCCTCCCATGAGTGGTGTGTTGCTTTGTTCCTTCGCGCTGATAGATTTGGAGAAATTTTCTGATGGTGGTGAGAGTTGAGCACGAATATCTCCGTGGTGCAATTGGCTAGCACGTTCGGCTGTTAACCAAAATGTTGGAGGTTCGAGCCCTCCCGAGAGCAGTGTGTCGCTTTTTTTCTTTGCGCTGATACCTTTGAGGAATGTTATTACCGTGGTGAGAATAGAGCACGACTATCTCCTTGGCGCAATTGGCTAGCGCATTCAGCTGTTAACCAAAAGGTTAGAGGTTCGAGCCCTCCCGAGAGCGGTGTGTCTCTTTTTTTCTTTGCGCTGATAGCTTTGTAGAAATGTTCTGACCGTGGTGAGAGATGAGCACGACTGTCTCCGTGGCGCAATTGGCTAGCACGATGAGCTGTTAACCAAAAGGTTGGAGGTTCGAGCTCTCCCGGGAGCAGTGTGTCGCTTTTTTTTCTTTGCGCTGATACCTTTGAGGAATGTTATGACCGTGGTGAGAATTGAGCACGACTATCTCCGGGGCGCAATTGGCTAGTGCGTTAAGCTGTTAACCAAAAGGTTGGAGGTTCGAGCCCTCCCGAGAGCGGTGTGTCTCTTTTTTTCTTTGCGCTGATAGCTTTGGAGAAACGTTCTGAGGGTGGTGAGAGTGGAACACGACTATCTCCGTGACGCAATTGGCTAGCGCGTTCGGCTGTTAACCAAAAGGTTCGAGGTTCGAGCCCTCCGGAGAGCGGTGTGTCTCCTTTTTTTCTTTGTGCTGATAGTTTTGGAGGAATGTTCTGACGGTGGTGAGAGTGGAGCACGACTGTCTCCGTGGCGCAATTGGCTAGCGCGATCAGCTGTTAACCGAAAGTTTGGAGGTTCGAGCTCTCCCGGGAGCCGTGTGTCGCTTTTTTTCTTTGCGCTGATACCTTTGAGCAATGTTATGACCGTGGTGAGAATTGAGCACGACTATCTCCGGGGCGCAATTGGCTAGCGCGTTCAGCTGTTAACCAAAAGGTTGGAGGTTCGAGCCCTCCCGAGAGCGGTGTGTCTCTTTTTTTCTTTGCGCTGATAGCTTTGGAGAAACGTTCTGAGGGTAGTGAGAGTGGAACACGACTATCTCCGTGACGCAATTGGCTAGCGCGTTCGGCTGTTAACCAAAAGGTTGGAGGTTCGAGCCCTCCGGAGAGCGGTCTGTCTCTTTTTTCTTTGCGCTGATAGCTTTGGAGCAATTTTCTGACGGTGGTGAGAGTGGAGCACGACTATCTCCGTGGCGCAATTGGCTAGTGCGATCGGCTGTTAATCAAAACGTTGGAGGTTCGAGCCCTCCCGATAGCGGTGTGTCTCTTTTTTTTTCTTCGCACTGATAGCTTTGGAGAAATGTTCTGTGGGTGGTGAGAGTGGAACACGTTTACCTCCGTGACGCAATTGGCTAGCGCGTTCGGCTGTTAACCAAAAGGTTGGAGGTTCGAGCCCTCCGGAGAGGGGTGTGTCTGTTTTTTCTTTGCGCTGATAGCTTTGGAGCAATGTTCTGACGGTGGTGAGAGTGGAGCACGACTGTTTCCGTGGCAGAATTGGCTAGCGCGATGAACTGTTAACTGAAAGGTTGGAGGTTCGAGCCCTCCGGAGAGCAGTGTGTCTCTTTTTTCTTTGCGCTGATAGCTTTGGAGCAATGTTCTGACAGTGGTGAGAGTGGAGCACGACTATCTTCGTGGCGCAATTGGCTAGCGCGATCGGCTGTTAATCAAAAGGTTGGAGGTTTGAACCCTCCCGAGAGCGGTATGTCTCTTTTTTTCTTTGCGCTGATAGCTTTGTAGAAATGTTCGCACGGTGGTGAGAGTGGAGCACGACTGCCTCCGTGGCGCAATTGGCGAGCGCAATCGGCTGTTACCCGAAAGTTTGGAGGTTCGAGCTCTCCCGGGAGTGGTGTGTCGCTTTTTTTCTTTGCGCTGATACCTTTGAGGAATGTTATTACCGTGGTGAGAATAGAGCACGACTATCTCCTAGGCGCAATTGGCTAGCGCATTCAGCTATTAACCAAAAGGTTGGAGGTTCGAGCCCTCCCGAGAGCGGTGTGTCTCTTTTTTTCTTTGCGCTGATGGCTTTGTAGAAATGTTCTGACCATGGTGAGAGATGAGCACGACTGTCTCCGTGGCGCAATTGGCTAGCACGATCAGCTGTTAACCAAACGTTTGGAGGTTCGAGCTCTCCTGGGAGCGGTGTGTTGCTTTTTTCTTTGCGCTGATACCTTTGAGGAATGTTATGACCGTGGTGAGAATAGAGCACGACTATTTCCGGGGCGCAGTTGGCTAGCGCGTTCAGCTGTGAACCAAAACGTTGGAGGTTCGAGCCCTCCCGAGAGCGTTGTGTCTCTTTTTTTTGCGCTGATAGCTTTGTAGAAATATTCTGACGGTGGTGAGAGTGGAGCACGAATATCTCCGTGGCGCAATTGGCTAGCGCGTTCGGCTGTGAACCAAAACGTGAGGTTCGAGCCCTCCCATGAGCGGGGTGTCGCTTTTTTTCTTTGCGCTGATAGATTTGGAGAAATGTTCTGATGACGGTGAGAGTTGAGCACGAATATCTCCGTGGTGCAATTGGCTAGCACGTTCCGCGTTAACCAAAACGTTGGAGGTTCGAGCCCTCCCGAGAGCGGTGTGTCTCTTTTTTTTCTTCGCAATGATAGCTTTGGAGAAATGTTCTGAGGGTGGTGAGAGTGGAACATGACTATTTCCGTGACGCAACTGGCTAGCGGGTTCGGCTGTTAACCAAAAGGTTGGAGGTTCGAGCCCTCCGGAGAGCGGTGTGTCTCCTTTTTTTCTTTGCGCTGATAGCTTTGGAGGAATGTTCTGACGGTGGTGAGAGTGGAGCACGACTGTCTCCGTGGCGCAATTGGCTAGCGCGATCGGCTGTTAACCGAAAGTTTGGAGGTTCGAGCTCTCCCGGGAGTGGTGTGTCGCTTTTTTTCTTTGCGCTGATACGTTTGAGGAATGTTATGACCGTGGTGAGAGATGAGGACAACTGTCTCCGTGCCGCAATTGGCTAGCGCGATCAGCTGTTATCCAAAAGGTTGGAGGTTCGTGCCCTCCCATGAGTAGTGTGTTGCTTTTTTTCTTCGCGCTGATAGATTTGGAGAAATTTTCTGATGGTGGTGAGAGTTGAGCACGAATATCTCCGTGGTGCAATTGGCTAGCACGTTCGGCTGTTAACCAAAATGTTGGAGGTTCGAGCCCTCCCGAGAGCAGTGTGTCTCTTTTTTTTTCTTCGCACTGATAGCTTTGGAAAAATGTTTGAAGGTGGTGAGAGTGGAACACGACTATCTCCGTGACGCAATTGGCTAGCGCATTCGGCTGTTAACCAAAAGGGTGGAGGTTCAAGCCCTCAAGAGAGCGGTGTGTCTCTTTTTTTTCTTTGCGCTGATAGCTTTGGAGGAATGTTTTGACGGTGGTGAGAGTAGAGCACGACTGTGTCCGTGGCGCAATTGGCTAGCGCGATCGGCTGTTAACCGAAAGTTTGGAGAATCGAGCTCTCCCGGGAGCAGTGTGTCGCTTTTTTTCTTTGCGCTGATACCTTTGAGGAATGTTATGACTGTGATGAGAATAGAGCACGACTACCTCCGGGGCGCAATCGGCTAGCGCGTTCAGCTGTTAACCAAAAGGTTGGAGGTTCGAGCCCTCCAGAGAGTGGTGTGTCTGTTTTTTTCTTTGCGCTAATAGCTTTGTAGAAATGTTCTGACGGTGGTGAGAGTGGAGCACGAATATCTCCGTGGCGCAATTGGCTAGCGCGTTCGTCTGTGAACCAAAACGTTGGAGGTTCGAGCCCTCGCGAGAGAGGTGTGTCTTTTTTTTCTTTGCGCTGATAGCTTTGTAGAAATGTTCCCACGGTGGTGAGAGTGGAGCACGACTTTCTCCGCTGCGCAATAGGCTAGCGCGATCGGCTAAAACTGAAAGTTTGGAGGTTCGAGCTCTTCCGGGAACGGTGTGTCGCTTTTTTTCTTTGCGCTGATACCTTTGAGGAATGTTATGACCGTGATGAGAATAGAGCACGACTATCTCCGGGGCGCAATTGGCTAGCGCGTTCAGCTGTTAACCAAAAGGTTGGAGGTTCGAGCCCTCCCGAGAGCGGTGTGTCTCTTTTTTTCTTTGCGCTAATAGTTTGTAAAAATGTTCTGACGGTGGTGAGAGTGGAGCACGAATATCTCCGTGGCCCAATTGGCTAGCGCGTTCGGCTGTGCACCAAAACGTCGGAGGTTCGAGCCCTCCCATGAGCGGTGTGTCGCTTTTTTTCTTTGCGCTGATAGATGTGGAGAAATGTTCTGATGGTGGTGAGAGTTGAGCATGAATATCTCCGTGGTGCAATTGGCTAGCACGACGGCTGTTACCCAAAACGTTGGAGGTTCGAGCCCTCCCGATAGCGGTATGTCTCTTTTTGTTTCTTCGCACTGATAGCTTTGGAGAAATGTTCTGAAGGTGGTGAGAGTGGAACACGACTATCTCCGTGACGCAATTGGCTAGCGCGTTCGGCTGTTAACCAAAAGGTTGGAGGTTCGATCCCTCCGGAGAGCGGTGTGTCTCTTTTTTTTCTTTGCGCTGATAGCTTTGGAGGAATGTTCTGACGGTGGTGAGAGTGGAGCACGACTGTCTCCGCGGCGCAATTGGCTAGCGCGATCAGCTGTTAACCGAAAGTTTGGAGGTTCGAGCTCTCCCGGGAGCTGTGTGTCGCTTTTTTTCTTTGCGCTGATACCTTTGAGGAATGTTATGACCGTGGTGAGAATTGAGCACGACTATCTCCGGGGCGCAATTGGCTAGCGCGTTCAGCTGTTAACCAAAAGGTTGGAGGTTCGAGCCCTCCCGAGAGCGGTGTGTCTCTTTTTTTCTTTGCGCTGATAGCTTTGGAGAAACGTTCTGAGGGTGGTGAGAGTGGAACACGACTATCTCCGTGACGCAATTGGCTAGCGCGTTCGGCTGTTAACCAAAAGGTTGAGGGTTCGAGCCCTCCCGAGAGCAGTGTGTCTCTTTTTTCTTTGCGCTGATAGCTTTGGAGCAATGTTCTGACGGTGGTGAGAGTGGAGCACGACTATCTCCGTGGCGCAATTGGCTAGCGCGTTCGGCTGTGAACCAAAACGTTGGAGGTTCGAGCCCTCCCATGAGCGGGGTGTCGCTTTTTTTCTTTGCGCTGATAGATTTGGAGAAATGTTCTGATGACGGTGAGAGTTGAGCACGAATATCTCCGTGGTGCAATTGGCTAGCACGTTCCGCGTTAACCAAAACGTTGGAGGTTCGAGCCCTCCCGTGAGCGGTGTGTCTCTTTTTTTTCTTCGCAATGATAGCTTTGGAGAAATGTTCTGAGGGTGGTGAGAGTGGAACATGACTATTTCCGTGACGCAACTGGCTAGCGGGTTCGGCTGTTAACCAAAAGGTTGGAGGTTCGAGCCCTCCGGAGAGCAGTGTGTCGCTTTTTTTCTTTGTGCTGATAGCTTTGTAGAAATGTTCTGTCGATGGTGAGAGTGGAGCATGACTGTCTCCGTGGCGCAATTGGCTAGCGCGATCGGCTGTTAACCGAAAGTTTGGAGGTTCGAGCTCTCCCGGGAGTGGTGTGTCGCTTTTTTTCTTTGCGCTGATACCTTTGAGGAATGTTATGACCGTGGTGAGAGATGAGGACAACTGTCTCCGTGCCGCAATTGGCTAGCGCGATCAGCTGTTGTCCAAAAGGTTGGAGGTTCGTGCCCTCCCATGAGCGGTGTGTCGCTTTTTTTCTTTGCGCTGATAGATTTGGAGAAATGTTCTGATGGTGGTGAGAGTTGAGCACGAATATCTCCGTGGTGCAATTGGCTAGCACGTTCGGCTGTTAACCAAAACGTTGGAGGTTCGAGCCCTCCCGATAGCGGTGTGTCTCTTTTTTTTTCTTCGCACTGATAGCTTTGGAAAAATGTTTGAAGGTGGTGAGAGTGGAACACGACTATCTCCGTGACGCAATTGGCTAGCGCATTCGGCTGTTAACCAAAAGGGTGGAGGTCCAAGCCCTCAAGAGAGCGGTGTGTCTCTTTTTTTTCTTTGCGCTGATAGCTTTGGAGGAATGTTTTGACGGTGGTGAGAGTAGAGCACGACTGTGTCCGTGGCGCAATTGGCTAGCGCGATCGGCTGTTAACCGAACGTTTGGAGAATCGAGCTCTCCCGGGAGCAGTGTGTCGCTTTTTTTCTTTGCGCTGATACCTTTGAGGAATGTTATGACTGTGATGAGAATAGAGCACGACTATCTCCGGGGCGCAATCGGCTAGCGCGTTCAGCTGTTAACCAAAAGGTTGGAGGTTCGAGCCCTCCAGAGAGTGGTGTGTCTGTTTTTTTCTTTGCGCTAATTGCTTTGTAGAAATGTTCTGACGGTGGTGAGAGCGGAGCACGAATATCTCCGTGGCGCAATTGGCTAGCGCGTTCGTCTGTGAACCAAAACGTTGGAGGTTCGAGCCCTCGCGAGAGAGGTGTGTCTTTTTTTTCTTTGCGCTGATAGCTTTGTAGAAATGTTCCCACGGTGGTGAGAGTGGAGCACGACTTTCTCCGCTGCGCAATAGGCTAGCGCGATCGGCTGTTAACTGAAAGTTTGGAGGTTCGAGCTCTTCCGGGAACGGTGTGTCGCTTTTTTTCTTTGCGCTGATACCTTTGAGGAATGTTATGACCGTGATGAGAATAGAGCACGACTATCTCCGGGGCGCAATTGGCTAGCGCGTTCAGCTGTTAACCAAAAGGTTGGAGGTTCGAGCCCTCCCGAGAGCGGTGTGTCTCTTTTTTTTCTTTGCGCTAATAGCTTTGTAAAAATGTTCTGACGGTGGTGAGAGTGGAGCACGAATATCTCCGTGGCCCAATTGGCTAGCGCGTTCGGCTGTGCACCAAAACGTCGGAGGTTCGAGCCCTCCCATGAGCGGTGTGTCGCTTTTTTTCTTTGCGCTGATAGATTTGGAGAAATGTTCTGATGGTGGTGAGAGTTGAGCATGAATATCTCCGTGGTGCAATTGGCTAGCACGACGGCTGTTAACCAAAACGTTGGAGGTTCGAGCCCTCCCGATAGCGGTATGTCTCTTTTTGTTTCTTCGCACTGATAGCTTTGGAGAAATGTTCTGAAGGTGGTGAGAGTGGAACACGACTATCTCCGTGACGCAATTGGCTAGCGCGTTCGGCTGTTAACCAAAAGGTTGGAGGTTCGATCCCTCCGGAGAGCGGTGTGTCTCTTTTTTTTCTTTGCGCTGATAGCTTTGGAGGAATGTTCTGATGGTGGTGAGAGTGGAGCACGACTGTCTCCGCGGCGCAATTGGCTAGCGCGATCGGCTGTTAATCAAAAGGTTGGAGGTTTCAGCCCTCCCGAGAGCGGTATGTCTCTTTTTTTCTTTGCGCTGATAGCTTTGTAGAAATGTTCCCACGGTGGTGAGAGTGGAGCACGACTGTCTCCGTGGCGCAATTGGCTAGCGCGATCGGCTGTTAACCGAAAGTTTGGAGGTTCGAGCTCTCCCGGGAGTGGTGTGTCGCTTTTTTTGCGCTGATACCTTTGAGGAATGTTAGTACCGTGGTGAGAATAGAGCACGACTATCTCCTGGGCGCAATTGGCTAGCGCATTCAGCTGTTAACCAAAAGGTTGGAGGTTCGAGCCCTCCCGAGAGCGGTGTGTCTCTTTTTTCTTTGCGCTGATGGCTTTGTAGAAATGTTCTGACCGTGGTGAGAGAAGAGCACGACGGTCTCCGTGGCGCAATTGGCTAGCACGATCAGCTGTTAACCAAACGTTTGGAGGTTCGAGCTCTCCTGGGAGCGGTGGGTTGCTTTTTTCTTTGCGCTGATAGCTTTGTAGAAATGTTCTGACGGTGGTGAGAGTGGAGCACGAATATCTCCGTGGCGCAATTGGCTAGCGCGTCCGGCTGTGAACCAAAACGTTGGAGCTTCCAGCCCTCCCGAGAGCGGTGTGTCTCTTTTTTTCTTTGCGCTGATAGCTTTGCAGAAACGTTCTGAGGGTGGTGAGAGTGGAACACGACTATCTCCGTGACGCAATTGGCTAGTGCGTTCAGCTGTTAACCAAAAGGTTGGAGGTTCGAGCCGTCCGGAGAGCCGTGTGTGTCTTTTTTTGCGCTAATAGCTTTGGAGGAATGTTCAGATGGTGGTGAGAGTGTAGCACGACTGTTTCCGTGGCAGAATCGGTGAGCGTGATCAACTGTTAACTGAAAGGTTGGAGGTTCGAACCCTCCCGGGAGCAGTGTGTCGCTTTTTTTCTTTGCGCTGATAGCTTTGGGGAAATGTTCTGACGGTGGTGAGAGTAGAACACGACTTTCTCCGCTGCGCAATAGGCTAGCGCGATCGGCTGTTAACTGAAAGTTTGGAGGTTCGAGCTCTTCCGGGAGCGGTGTGTCGCTTTTTTTCTTTGCGCTGATACCTTTGAGGAATGTTATGACCATGATGAGAATAGAGCACGACTATATCCGGGGCGCAATTGCCTAGCGCGTTCAGCTGTTAACCAAAAGGTTGGAGGTTCGAGCCCTCCCGAGAGCGGTGTGTCTCTTTTTTTCTTTGCGCTAATAGCTTTGTAGAAATGTTCTGACGGTGGTGAGAGTGGAGCACGAATATCTCCGTGGCCCAAATGGCTAGCGCGTTCAGCTGTGAACCAAAACGTCGGAGGTTCGATCCCTCCGGAGAGCGGTGTGTCTCTTTTTTTTCTTTGTGCTGATAGCTTTGGAGGAATGTTCTGACGGTGGTGAGAGTGGAGCACGACTGTCTCCGTGGCGCAATTTGCTAGCGCGATCAGCTGTTAACCGAAAGTTTGGAGGTTCGAGCTCTCCCGGGAGCAGTGTGTTGCTTTTTTTCTTTGCGCTGATACCTTTGAGGAATGTTATGACCGTGGTGAGAATTCAGCACGACTATCTCCGGGGCGCAATAGGCTAGCGCGTTCAGCTGTTGACCAAAAGGTTGAGGTTCGAGCCCTCCCATGAGCGGTGTGTCGCTTTTTTTCTTTGCGCTGATAGATTTGGAGAAATGTTCTGATGGTGGTGAGAGTTGAGCACGAATATCTCCGTGGTGCAATTGGCTAGCACGTTCGGCTGTTAACCAAAACGTTGGAGGTTCGAGCCCTCCCGATAGCGGTGTGTCTCTTTTTTTTTCTTCGCACTGATAGCTTTGGAGAAATGTTCTGTGGGTGGTGAGAGTGGAACACGACTACCTCCGTGACGCAATTGGCTAGCGCGTTCGGCTGTTAACCAAAAGGTTGGAGGTTCGATCCCTCCGGAGTGCGGTGTGTCTCTTTTTTTTCTTTGCGCTGATAGCTTTGGAGGAATGTTCTGACGGTGGTGAGAGTGGAGCACGACTGTCTCCGTGGCGCAATTGGCTAGCGCGAGCTGCTTTTACCCGGAAGTTTGGGGGTTCGAGCTCTCCCGGGAGCAGTGTGTCGCTTTTTTTCTTTGCGCTGATACCTTTGAGGAATGTTATGACCGTGGTGAGAATTGAGCACGACTATCTCCGGGGCGCAATTGGCTAGCGCGTTCAGCTGTTAACCAAAAGGTTGGAGGTTCGAGCCCTCCCGAGAGCGGTGTGACTCTTTTTTTCTTTGCGCTGATAGCTTTGGAGAAACGTTCTGAGGGTGGTGAGAGTGGAACACGACTATCTCCGTGACGCAATTGGCTAGCGCGTTCGGCTGTTAACCAAAAGGTTGGAGGTTCGAGCCCTCCGGAGAGCGGTGTGTCTCTTTTTTCTTTGCGCTGATAGCTTTGGAGCAATGTTCTGACGGTGGTGAGAGTGGAGCACGACTATCTCCGTGGCGCAATTGGCTAGCGCGATCGGCTGTTAATTAAAAGGTTGGAGGTTCGAGCCCTCCCGAGAGCGGTGTGTCTCTTTTTTTCTTTGCGCTGATAGCTTTGGAGAAACGTTCTGAGGGTGGTGAGAGTGGAACACGACTATCTCCGTGACGCAATTGGCTAGCGCGTTCGGCTGTTAACCAAAAGGTTGGAGGTTCGAGCCGTCCGGAGAGCGGTGTGTCTCTTTTTTTTGCGCTGATAGCTTTGGAGCAATGTTCTGACGGTGGTGAGAGTGGAGCACGACTGTTTCCGTGGCAGAATTGGCGAGCGCGTTCAGCTGTTAACCAAAAGGTTGGATGTTCGACCCCTCCGGAGAGCTGTGTGTCTGTTTTTTTTTGCGCTGATAGCTTTGTAGAAATATTCTGACGGTGGTGAGAGTAGAGCACGAATATCTCCGTGGCGCAATTGGCTACCGCGTTCAGCTGTTAACCAAAAGGTCGGAGGTTCGAGGCCTCTCGAGAGTGGTGTGTCTCTTTTTTGCGCTGACAGCTGTGGAGAAATGTTCTGACGGTGGTGAGAGTAGAGCACGGCTGTCTAAGTGGCGCAATTGGCTAGCGCGTTCAGCTGTTAACCTAAAGTTTGGAGGGTCGAGGTCTCCTGGGTGCGGTGTGTTGCTTTTTTCTTTGCGCTCATACCTTTGAGTAATATATGACCGTGGTGAGAATAGAGCACGACTACCTCCGGGGCGCAATTGGCTAGCGCGTTCAGCTGTTAACCAAAAGGTTGGAGGTTCGAGCCCTCCCGAGAGCGGTGTGCCTCTTTTTTTGCGCTGATAGCTTTGCAGAAATGTTCTGACGGTGGTGAGAGTGGAGCACGAATATCTCCATGGCGCAATTGGCTAGCGCGTTCGGCTGTGAACCAAAACGTTGGAGGTTCGAGCCCTACCATGAGCGGTGTGTCGCTTTTTTTCTTTGCGCTGATAGATTTGGAGAAATGTTCTGATGGTGGTGAGAGTTGAGCACGAATATCTCCGTGGTGCAATTGGCTAGCACGTTGCGCTGTTAACCGAAACGTTGGAGGTTCGAGCCCTCCCGAGAGCGGTGTGTCTCTTTTTTTTCTTCGCACTGATAGCATTGGAGAAATGTTTGAAGGTGGTGAGAGTGGAACACGACTATCTCCGTGACGCAATTGGCTAGCGGGTTCGGCTGTTAACCAAAAGGTTGGAGGTTCGAGCCCTCAAGAGAGCGGTGTGCTTCTTTTTTTTCTTTGCGCTGATACCTTTGGAGGAATGTTCTGACGGTGGTGAGAGTAAAGCACGACTGTGTCCGTGGCGCAATTGGCTAGCGCGATCCGCTGTTAACCGAAAGTTTGGAGGTTCAAGCTCTCCCGGGAGCAGTGTGTCGCTTTTTTTCTTTGCGCTGATACCTTTGAGGAATGTTATGACCGTGGTGAGAATAGAGCTCGACTATCTCCGGGGCGCAATTGGCTAGCACGTTCAGCTGTTAACCAAAAGGTTGGAGCTTCCAGCCCTCCCGAGAGCGGTGTGTCTCTTTTTTTCTTTGCGCTGATAGCTTTGCAGAAACGTTCTGAGGGTGGTGAGAGTGGAACACTCTCACCACCCTCAGATCTCCGTGACGCAATTGGCTAGTGCGTTCAGCTGTTAACCAAAAGGTTGGAGGTTCGAGCCCTCCGGAGAGCCGTGTGTGTCTTTTTTTGCGCTAATAGCTTTGGAGGAATGTTCTGATGGTGGTGAGAGTGTAGCACGACTGTTTCCGTGGCAGAATCGGCGAGCGTGATCAACTGTTAACTGAAGGGTTGGAGGTTCGAGCCCTCCCGGGAGCAGTGTGTCGCTTTTTTTCTTTGCGCTGATACCTTTGGAGAAATGTTCTGATGGTTGTGAGAGTAGAACACGACTTTCTCCGCTGCGCAATAGGCTAGCGCGATCGGCTGTTAACTGAAAGTTTGGAGGTTCGAGCTCTTCCGGGAGCGGTGTGTCGCTTTTTTTCTTTGCGCTGATACCTTTGAGGAATGTTATGACCGTGATGAGAATAGAGCACGACTATCTCCGGGGCGCAATTGGCTAGCGCGTTCAGCTGTTAACCAAAAGGTTGGAGGTTCGAGCCCTCCCGAGAGGGGTGTGTCTCTTTTTTTCTTTGCGCTAATAGCTTTGTAGAAATGTTCTGACGGTGGTGAGAGTGGAGCACGAATATCTCCGTGGCGCAATTGGCTAGCGCGTTCGGCTGTGAACCAAAGCTTTGGAGGTTCGAGCCCTCGCGAGAGAGGTGTGTCTCTTTTTTCTTTGCGCTGATAGCTTTGTAGAAATGTTCCCACGGTGGTGAGAGTGCAGCACGACTTTCTCCGCTGCGCAATAGGCTAGCGCGATCGGCTGTTAACTGAAAGTTTGGAGGTTCGAGCTCTTCCGGGAGCGGTGTGTCGCTTTTTTTCTTTGCGCTGATACCTTTGAGGAATGTTATGACCGTGATGAGAATAGAGCGCGACTATCTCCGGGGCGCAATCGGCTAGCGCGTTCAGCTGTTAACCAAAAGGTTGGAGGTTCGAGCCCTCCCGAGAGCGGTGTGTCTCTTTTTTTCTTTGCGCTAATAGCTTTGTAGAAATGTTCTGACGGTGGTGAGAGTGGAGCACGAATATCTCCGTGGCCCAATTGGCTAGCGCGTTCGGCTGTGAACCAACACGTCGGAGGTTCGATCCCTCCGCAGAGCGGTGTGTCTCTTTTTTTTCTTTGCGCTGATAGCTTTGGACAAATGTTCTGATGGTGGTGAGAGTTGAGCACGAATATCTCCGTGGTGCAATTGGCTAGCACGTTCGGCTGTTAACCAAAACGTTGGAGGTTCGAGCCCTCCCGATAGCGGTGTGTCTCTTTTTTTTTCTTCGCACTGATAGCTTTGGAGAAATGTTCTGTGGGTGGTGAGAGTGGAACACGACTACCTCCGTGCAAATTGGCTAGCGCGTTCGGCTGTCAACCAAAAGGTTGGAGGTTCGATCCCTCCGGAGAGCGGTGTGTCTCTTTTTTTTCTTTGCGCTGATAGCTTTAGAGGAATGTTCTGACGGTGGTGAGAGTGGAGCACGACTGTCTCCGTGGCGCAATTGGCTATCGCGATCAGCTGTTAACCGAAAGTTTGGAGGTTCGAGCTCTCCCTGGAGCAGTGTGTCGCTTTTTTTTCTTTGCGCTGATACCTTTGAGGAATGTTATGACCGTGGTCAGAATTGAGCACGACTATCTCCGGGGCGCAATTGGCTAGCGCGTTCAGCTGTTAACCAAAAGGTTGGAGGTTCGAGCCCTCCCGAGAGCGGTGTGTCTCTTTTTTTCTTTGCGCTGATAGCTTTGGAGAAACGTTCTGAGGGTAGTGAGAGTGGAACACGACTATCTCCGTGGCGCAATTGGCTAGCGCGATCGGCTGTTAATCAAAAGGTTGGAGGTTCGAGCCCTCCCGAGAGCGGTGTGTCTCTTTTTTTCTTTGCGCTGATAGCTTTGGAGAAACGTTCTGAGGGTGGTGAGAGTGGAACACGACTATCTCCGTGACGCAATTGGCTAGCGCGTTCGGCTGTTAACCGAAAGGTTGGAGGTTCGAGCCCTCCGGAGAGCGGTGTGTCTCTTTTTTTTGCGCTGATAACTTTGGAGCAATGTTCTGACGGTGGTGAGAGTGGAGCACGACTGTTTCCGTGGCAGAATTGGCTAGCGCGATCAACTGTTAACTGAAAGGTTGGAGGTTCGAGCCCTCCCGGGAGCAGTGTGTCGTTTTTTTTCTTTGCGCTCATAGCTTTGCAGAAATGTTCTGACGGGGGTGAGAGTGGAGCACAAATATCTCCATGGCGCAATTGGCTAGCGCATTCGGCTGTGAACCAACACGTTGGAGGTTCGAGCCCTCCCATGAGCGGTGTGTCGCTTTTTTTCTTTGCGCTGATAGATTTGGAGAAATGTTCTGATGGTGGTGAGAGTTGAGCAAGAATATCTCCGTGGTTCAATTGGCTAGCACGTTCCGCTGTTAACCGAAACGTTGGGGGTTCGAGCCCTCCCGAGAGCGGTATGTCTCTTTTTTTCTTCGCATTGATAGCTTTGGAGAAATGTTCTGAGGGTGGTGAGAGTGGAACACGACTATTTCCGTGACGCAATATGCTAGCGGGTTCGGCTGTTAACCAAAAGGTTGGAGGTTCGAGCCCTCCCGAGAGCGGTGTGTCTCTTTTTTTCTTTGCGCTAATAGCTTTGTAGAAATGTTCTGACGGTGGTGAGAGTGGAGCACGAATATCCTCGTGGCGCAATTGGCTAGCGTGTTCGGCTGTGAACATAAACGTCGGAGGTTCGAGCCCTCCCATGAGCGGTGTGTCGCTTTTTTTCTTTGCGCTGATAGATTAGGAGAAATGTTCTGATGGTGGTGAGAGTTGAGCACGAATATCTCCGTGGTGCAATTGGCTAGCACGTTCGGCTGTTAACCAAAACGTTGGAGGTTCGAGCCCTCCCGATAGCGGTGTGTCTCTTTTTTTCATCGCACTGATAGCATTGGAGAAATGTTCTGAGGGTGGTGAGAGTGGAACACGACTATCTCCGTGACGCAATTGGCTAGTGCGTTCGGCTGTTAACCAAAAGGT
Source organism: Rhipicephalus microplus (assembly GCF_043290135.1). NCBI lineage: Eukaryota > Metazoa > Arthropoda > Arachnida > Ixodida > Ixodidae > Rhipicephalus > Rhipicephalus microplus. Next base: position 203,616,710 of record NC_134703.1, on the reverse strand, counting down.
TGGAGGTTCGATCCCCGTGAAGAGCGGTGTGTCTCATTTTTTTCTTTGCGCTGATAGCTTTGGAGGAATGTTCTGACGGTGGTGAGAGTGGAGCACGACTGTCTCCGTGGCGCAATTGGCTAGCGCGATCGGCTGTTAACCGAAAGTTTGGAGGTTCGAGCTCTCCCGGGAGCAGTGTGTCGCTTTTTTACTTTGCGCTGATACCTTTGAGGAATGTTATGACTGTAGTGAGAATTGAGCACGACTATCTCCGGGGCGCAATTGGCTAGCGCGTTCAGCTGTTAACCAAAAGGTTGGAGGTTCGAGCCCTCCGGAGAGCGGTGTGTCTCTTTTTTCTTTGCGCTGATAGCTTTGGAGCAATGTTCTGACGGTGGTGAGAGTGAAGCACGACTATCTCCGTGGCGCAATTGGCTAGCGCGATCGGCTGTTAATCAAAAGGTTGGAGGTTCGAGCCCTCCCGAGAGCGGTGTGTCTCTTTTTTTCTTTCCGCTGATAGCTTTGGAGAAACGTTCTGAGGGTGGTGAGAGTGGAACACGACTATCTCCGTGACGCAATTGACTAGCGCGTTTGGCTGTTAACAAAAAGGTTGGAGGTTCGAGCCCTCCCATGAGTAGTGTGTTGCTTTTTTTCTTCGCGCTGATAGCTTTGGAGAAATGTTCTGACGGTGGTGAGAGTGGAGCACGACTATCTCCGTGGCGCAATTGGCTAGCGCGTTCGGCTGTGAACCAAAGCTTTGGAGGTTCGAGCCCTCGCGAGAGAGGTGTGTCTCTTTTTTCTTTGCGCTGATAGCTTTGTAGAAATGTTCCCACGGTGGTGAGAGTGCAGCACGACTTTCTCCGCTGCGCAATAGGCTAGCGCGATCGGCTGTTAACTGAAAGTTTGGAGGTTCGAGCTCTTCCGGGAGCGGTGTGTCGCTTTTTTTCTTTGCGCTGATACCTTTGAGGAATGTTATGACCGTGATGAGAATTGAGCACGACTATCTCCGGGGCGCAATTGGCTAGCGCGTTCAGCTGTTAACCAAAAGGTTGGAGGTTCGAGCCCTCCCGAGAGCGGTGTGACTCTTTTTTTCTTTGCGCTGATAGCTTTGGAGAAACGTTCTGAGGGTGGTGAGAGTGGAACACGACTATCTCCGTGACGCAATTGGCTAGCGCGTTCGGCTGTTAACCAAAAGGTTGGAGGTTCGAGCCCTCCGGAGAGCGGTGTGTCTCTTTTTTCTTTGCGCTGATAGCTTTGGAGCAATGTTCTGACGGTGGTGAGAGTGGAGCACGACTATCTCCGTGGCGCAATTGGCTAGCGCGATCGGCTGTTAATTAAAAGGTTGGAGGTTCGAGCCCTCCCGAGAGCGGTGTGTCTCTTTTTTTCTTTGCGCTGATAGCTTTGGAGAAACGTTCTGAGGGTGGTGAGAGTGGAACACGACTATCTCCGTGACGCAATTGGCTAGCGCGTTCGGCTGTTAACCAAAAGGTTGGAGGTTCGAGCCGTCCGGAGAGCGGTGTGTCTCTTTTTTTTGCGCTGATAGCTTTGGAGCAATGTTCTGACGGTGGTGAGAGTGGAGCACGACTGTTTCCGTGGCAGAATTGGCGAGCGCGTTCAGCTGTTAACCAAAAGGTTGGATGTTCGACCCCTCCGGAGAGCTGTGTGTCTGTTTTTTTTTGCGCTGATAGCTTTGTAGAAATATTCTGACGGTGGTGAGAGTAGAGCACGAATATCTCCGTGGCGCAATTGGCTACCGCGTTCAGCTGTTAACCAAAAGGTCGGAGGTTCGAGGCCTCTCGAGAGTGGTGTGTCTCTTTTTTGCGCTGACAGCTGTGGAGAAATGTTCTGACGGTGGTGAGAGTAGAGCACGGCTGTCTAAGTGGCGCAATTGGCTAGCGCGTTCAGCTGTTAACCTAAAGTTTGGAGGGTCGAGCTCTCCTGGGTGCGGTGTGTTGCTTTTTTCTTTGCGCTCATACCTTTGAGTAATATATGACCGTGGTGAGAATAGAGCACGACTACCTCCGGGGCGCAATTGGCTAGCGCGTTCAGCTGTTAACCAAAAGGTTGGAGGTTCGAGCCCTCCCGAGAGCGGTGTGCCTCTTTTTTTGCGCTGATAGCTTTGCAGAAATGTTCTGACGGTGGTGAGAGTGGAGCACGAATATCTCCATGGCGCAATTGGCTAGCGCGTTCGGCTGTGAACCAAAACGTTGGAGGTTCGAGCCCTACCATGAGCGGTGTGTCGCTTTTTTTCTTTGCGCTGATAGATTTGGAGAAATGTTCTGATGGTGGTGAGAGTTGAGCACGAATATCTCCGTGGTGCAATTGGCTAGCACGTTGCGCTGTTAACCGAAACGTTGGAGGTTCGAGCCCTCCCGAGAGCGGTGTGTCTCTTTTTTTTCTTCGCACTGATAGCATTGGAGAAATGTTTGAAGGTGGTGAGAGTGGAACACGACTATCTCCGTGACGCAATTGGCTAGCGGGTTCGGCTGTTAACCAAAAGGTTGGAGGTTCGAGCCCTCAAGAGAGCGGTGTGCTTCTTTTTTTTCTTTGCGCTGATACCTTTGGAGGAATGTTCTGACGGTGGTGAGAGTAAAGCACGACTGTGTCCGTGGCGCAATTGGCTAGCGCGATCCGCTGTTAACCGAAAGTTTGGAGGTTCAAGCTCTCCCGGGAGCAGTGTGTCGCTTTTTTTCTTTGCGCTGATACCTTTGAGGAATGTTATGACCGTGGTGAGAATAGAGCTCGACTATCTCCGGGGCGCAATTGGCTAGCACGTTCAGCTGTTAACCAAAAGGTTGGAGCTTCCAGCCCTCCCGAGAGCGGTGTGTCTCTTTTTTTCTTTGCGCTGATAGCTTTGCAGAAACGTTCTGAGGGTGGTGAGAGTGGAACACTCTCACCACCCTCAGATCTCCGTGACGCAATTGGCTAGTGCGTTCAGCTGTTAACCAAAAGGTTGGAGGTTCGAGCCCTCCGGAGAGCCGTGTGTGTCTTTTTTTGCGCTAATAGCTTTGGAGGAATGTTCTGATGGTGGTGAGAGTGTAGCACGACTGTTTCCGTGGCAGAATCGGCGAGCGTGATCAACTGTTAACTGAAGGGTTGGAGGTTCGAGCCCTCCCGGGAGCAGTGTGTCGCTTTTTTTCTTTGCGCTGATACCTTTGGAGAAATGTTCTGATGGTTGTGAGAGTAGAACACGACTTTCTCCGCTGCGCAATAGGCTAGCGCGATCGGCTGTTAACTGAAAGTTTGGAGGTTCGAGCTCTTCCGGGAGCGGTGTGTCGCTTTTTTTCTTTGCGCTGATACCTTTGAGGAATGTTATGACCGTGATGAGAATAGAGCACGACTATCTCCGGGGCGCAATTGGCTAGCGCGTTCAGCTGTTAACCAAAAGGTTGGAGGTTCGAGCCCTCCCGAGAGGGGTGTGTCTCTTTTTTTCTTTGCGCTAATAGCTTTGTAGAAATGTTCTGACGGTGGTGAGAGTGGAGCACGAATATCTCCGTGGCGCAATTGGCTAGCGCGTTCGGCTGTGAACCAAAGCTTTGGAGGTTCGAGCCCTCGCGAGAGAGGTGTGTCTCTTTTTTCTTTGCGCTGATAGCTTTGTAGAAATGTTCCCACGGTGGTGAGAGTGCAGCACGACTTTCTCCGCTGCGCAATAGGCTAGCGCGATCGGCTGTTAACTGAAAGTTTGGAGGTTCGAGCTCTTCCGGGAGCGTTGTGTCGCTTTTTTTCTTTGCGCTGATACCTTTGAGGAATGTTATGACCGTGATGAGAATAGAGCGCGACTATCTCCGGGGCGCAATCGGCTAGCGCGTTCAGCTGTTAACCAAAAGGTTGGAGGTTCGAGCCCTCCCGAGAGCGGTGTGTCTCTTTTTTTCTTTGCGCTAATAGCTTTGTAGAAATGTTCTGACGGTGGTGAGAGTGGAGCACGAATATCTCCGTGGCCCAATTGGCTAGCGCGTTCGGCTGTGAACCAACACGTCGGAGGTTCGATCCCTCCGCAGAGCGGTGTGTCTCTTTTTTTTCTTTGCGCTGATAGCTTTGGACAAATGTTCTGATGGTGGTGAGAGTTGAGCACGAATATCTCCGTGGTGCAATTGGCTAGCACGTTCGGCTGTTAACCAAAACGTTGGAGGTTCGAGCCCTCCCGATAGCGGTGTGTCTCTTTTTTTTTCTTCGCACTGATAGCTTTGGAGAAATGTTCTGTGGGTGGTGAGAGTGGAACACGACTATCTCCGTGCAAATTGGCTAGCGCGTTCGGCTGTCAACCAAAAGGTTGGAGGTTCGATCCCTCTGGAGAGCGGTGTGTCTCTTTTTTTTCTTTGCGCTGATAGCTTTAGAGGAATGTTCTGACGGTGGTGAGAGTGGAGCACGACTGTCTCCGTGGGGCAATTGGCTATCGCGATCAGCTGTTAACCGAAAGTTTGGAGGTTCGAGCTCTCCCTGGAGCAGTGTGTCGCTTTTTTTTCTTTGCGCTGATACCTTTGAGGAATGTTATGACCGTGGTCAGTATTGAGCACGACTATCTCCGGGGCGCAATTGGCTAGCGCGTTCAGCTGTTAACCAAAAGGTTGGAGGTTCGAGCCCTCCCGAGAGCGGTGTGTCTCTTTTTTTCTTTGCGCTGATAGCTTTGGAGAAACGTTCTGAGGGTAGTGAGAGTGGAACACGACTATCTCCGTGGCGCAATTGGCTAGCGCGATCGGCTGTTAATCAAAAGGTTGGAGGTTCGAGCCCTCCCGAGAGCGGTGTGTCTCTTTTTTTCTTTGCGCTGATAGCTTTGGAGAAACGTTCTGAGGGTGGTGAGAGTGGAACACGACTATCTCCGTGACGCAATTGGCTAGCGCGTTCGGCTGTTAACCGAAAGGTTGGAGGTTCGAGCCCTCCGGAGAGCGGTGTGTCTCTTTTTTTTGCGCTGATAACTTTGGAGCAATGTTCTGACGGTGGTGAGAGTGGAGCACGACTGTTTCCGTGGCAGAATTGGCTAGCGCGATCAACTGTTAACTGAAAGGTTGGAGGTTCGAGCCCTCCCGGGAGCAGTGTGTCGTTTTTTTTCTTTGCGCTCATAGCTTTGCAGAAATGTTCTGACGGGGGTGAGAGTGGAGCACAAATATCTCCATGGCGCAATTGGCTAGCGCATTCGGCTGTGAACCAACACGTTGGAGGTTCGAGCCCTCCCATGAGCGGTGTGTCGCTTTTTTTCTTTGCGCTGATAGATTTGGAGAAATGTTCTGATGGTGGTGAGAGTTGAGCAAGAATATCTCCGTGGTTCAATTGGCTAGCACGTTCCGCTGTTAACCGAAACGTTGGGGGTTCGAGCCCTCCCGAGAGCGGTATGTCTCTTTTTTTCTTCGCATTGATAGCTTTGGAGAAATGTTCTGAGGGTGGTGAGAGTGGAACACGACTATTTCCGTGACGCAATATGCTAGCGGGTTCGGCTGTTAACCAAAAGGTTGGAGGTTCGAGCCCTCCCGAGAGCGGTGTGTCTCTTTTTTTCTTTGCGCTAATAGCTTTGTAGAAATGTTCTGACGGTGGTGAGAGTGGAGCACGAATATCCTCGTGGCGCAATTGGCTAGCGTGTTCGGCTGTGAACATAAACGTCGGAGGTTCGAGCCCTCCCATGAGCGGTGTGTCGCTTTTTTTCTTTGCGCTGATAGATTAGGAGAAATGTTCTGATGGTGGTGAGAGTTGAGCACGAATATCTCCGTGGTGCAATTGGCTAGCACGTTCGGCTGTTAACCAAAACGTTGGAGGTTCGAGCCCTCCCGATAGCGGTGTGTCTCTTTTTTTCTTCGCACTGATAGCATTGGAGAAATGTTCTGAGGGTGGTGAGAGTAGAACACGACTATCTCCGTGACGCAATTGGCTAGTGCGTTCGGCTGTTAACCAAAAGGTTGGAGATTCGATCCCCGTGAAGAGCGGTGTGTCTCATTTTTTTCTTTGCGCTGATAGCTTTGGAGGAATGTTCTGACGGTGGTGAGAGTGGAGCACGACTGTCTCCGTGGCGCAATTGGCTAGCGCGATCGGCTGTTAACCGAAAGTTTGGAGGTTCGAGCTCTCCCGGGAGCAGTGTGTCGCTTTTTTACTTTGCGCTGATACCTTTGAGGAATGTTATGACTGTAGTGAGAATTGAGCACGACTATCTCCGGGGCGCAATTGGCTAGCGCGTTCAGCTGTTAACCAAAAGGTTGGAGGTTCGAGCCCTCCGGAGAGCGGTGTGTCTCTTTTTTCTTTGCGCTGATAGCTTTGGAGCAATGTTCTGACGGTGGTGAGAGTGAAGCACGACTATCTCCGTGGCGCAATTGGCTAGCGCGATCGGCTGTTAATCAAAAGGTTGGAGGTTCGAGCCCTCCCGAGAGCGGTGTGTCTCTTTTTTTCTTTCCGCTGATAGCTTTGGAGAAACGTTCTGAGGGTGGTGAGAGTGGAACACGACTATCTCCGTGACGCAATTGACTAGCGCGTTTGGCTGTTAACAAAAAGGTTGGAGGTTCGAGCCCTCCCATGAGTAGTGTGTTGCTTTTTTTCTTCGCGCTGATAGCTTTGGAGAAATGTTCTGACGGTGGTGAGAGTGGAGCACGACTATCTCCGTGGCGCAATTGGCTAGCGCGACCGGCTGTTAACCAAAAGGTTGGAGGTTCGAGCCCTCCCGAGAGCGGTGTGTCTCTTTTTTTCTTTGCGCTGATGGCTTTGGAGAAACGTTCTGAGGGTGGTGAGAGTGGAACACGACTATCTCCGTGACGCAATTGGCTAGCGCGTTCGGCTGTTAACCGAAAGGTTGGAGGTTCGAGCCCTCTGGAGAGCGGTGTGTCTCTTTTTTTTGCGCTGATAGCTTTGGAGCAATGTTCTGACGGTGGTGAGAGTGGAGCACGACTGTTTCCGTGGCAGAATTGGCTAGCGCGATCAACTATTAACTGAAAGGTTGGAGGTTCGAGCCCTCCCGGGAGCAGTGTGTCGTTTTTTTTCTTTGCGCTCATAGCTTTGGAGAAATGTTCTGATGGTGGTGAGAGTAGAACACGACTTTCTCCTTGGCGCCATTGGTTAGCACGTTCAGCTGTTAACCAAAAGGTCGGAGGTTCGAGGCCTCTCGAGAGTGGTGTGTCTCTTTTTTTGCGCTGACAGCTGTGGAGAAATGTTCTAACAGTGGTGAGAGTAGAGCACGGCTGTCTAAGTGGCGCAATTGGCTAGCACAATCGGCTGTTAACCAAAAGGTTGGCGGTTCAAGCTCTCCCGGCAGCGGTGTGTCGCTTTTTTTCTTTGTGCTGATACCTTTGAGGGATGTTATGACCGTGATGAGAATAGAGCACGACTATCTCCGGGGCGCAATTGGCGAGCGCGTTCAGCTGTTAACCAAAAGGTTGGATGTTCGAGCCCTCCGGAGAGCGGTGTGTCTGTTTTTGTCTTTGCGCTGATAGCTTTGTAGAAATGTTCTGACGGTGGTGAGAGTAGAGCACGAATATCTCCGTGGCGCAATTGGCTAGCGCTTTCCGCTGTTAACCAAAAGGTCGGAGGTTCGAGGCCTCTCGAGAGTGGTGTGTCTCTTTTTTTGCGCTGACAGCTGTGGAGAAATGTTCTGACGGTGGTGAGAGTAGAGCACGGCTGTCTAAGTGGCGCAATTGGCTAGCGCGATCAGCTGTTAACCAAAAGTTTGAAGGGTCGAGCTCTCCTGGGAGCGGTGTGTTGCTTATTTCTTTGCGCTGATACCTTTGAGGAATGTATGACCGTGGTGAGAATAGAGCACGACTATCTCCGGGGCGCAATTGGCTAGCGCGTTCAGCTGTTAACGAAAAGGTTGGAGGTTCGAGCCCTCCCGAGAGTGGTATGTCTCTTTTTTTCTTCGCATTGATAGCTTTGGAGAAATGTTCTGAGGGTGGTGAGAGTGGAACACGACTACTTCCGTGACGCAATATGCTAGCGGGTTCGGCTGTTAACCAAAAGGTTGGAGGTTCGAGCCCTCCCGAGAGCGGTGTGTCTCTTTTTTCTTTGCGCTAATAGCTTTGTAGAAATGTTCTGACGGTGGTGAGAGTGGAGCACGAATATCCTCGTGGCGCAATTGGCTAGCGTGTTCGGCTGTGAACCAAAACGTCGGAGGTTCAAGCCCTCCCATGAGCGGTGTGTCGCTTTTTTTCTTTGCGCTGATAGATTTGGAGAAATGTTCTCACGGTGGTGAGAGTGGAGCGCGACTGTCTCCGTGGCGCAATCGGCTAGCGCGATCGGCTGTTAAACGAAAGTTTGAAGGTTCGAACTCTCCTGGGAGCGGTGTGTCGCTTTTTTCTTTGCGCTGATACCTTTGAGGAATGTTATGACCGCGGTGAGAATAGAGCACGACTATCTCCTTGGCGCCATTGGTTAGCACGTTCAGCTGTTAACCAAAAGGTCGGAGGTTCGAGGCCTCTCGAGAGTGGTGTGTCTCTTTTTTTGCGCTGACAGCTGTGGAGAAATGTTCTGACAGTGGTGAGAGTAGAGCACGGCTGTCTAAGTGGCGCAATTGGCTAGCACAATCGGCTGTTAACCAAAAGGTTGGCGGTTCGAGCTCTCCCGGCAGCGATGTGTCGCTTTTTTTTTGTGCTGATACCTTTGAGGGATGTCATGACCGTGATGAGAATAGAGCACGACTATCTCCGGGGCGCAATTGGCGAGCGCGTTCAGCTGTTAACCAAAAGGTTGGATGTTCGAGCCCTCCGGAGAGCGGTGTGTCTGTTTTTTTCTTTGCGCTGATAGCTTTGTAGAAATGTTCTGACGGTGGTGAGAGTAGAGCACGAATATCTCCGTGGAGCAATTGGCTAGCGCGTTCCGCTGTTAACCAAAAGATCGGAGGTTCGAGGCCTCTCGAGAGTGGTGTGTCTCTTTTTTTTTGCGCTGACAGCTGTGGAGAAATGTTCGGACGGTGGTGAGAGTAGAGCACGGCTGTCTAAGTGGCGCAATCGGCTAGCGCGATCAGCTGTTAACCAAAAGTTTGGAGGGTCGAGCTCTCCTGGGAGCGGTGTGTTGCTTTTTTCTTTGCGCTGATACCTTTGAGGAATGTATGACCGTGGTGAGAATAGAGCACGACTATCTCCGGGGCGCAATTGGCTAGCGCGTTCAGCTGTTAACGAAAAGGTTGGAGGTTCGAGCCCTCCCGAGAGCGGTGTGTCTCTTTTTTTTTGCGCTGATAGCTTTGCAGAAATGTTCTGACGGTGGTGAGAGTGGAGCACGAATATCTCCATGGCGCAATTGGCTAGCGCATTCGGCTGTGAACCAACACGTTGGAGGTTCGAGCCCTCCCATGAGCGGTGTGTCGCTTTTTTTCTTTGCGCTGATAGATTTGGAGAAATGTTCTGATGGTGGTGAGAGTCGAGCAAGAATATCTCCGTGGTGCAATTGGCTAGCACGTTCCGCTGTTAACCGAAACGTTGGAGGTTCAAGCCCTCCCGAGAGCGGTATGTCTCTTTTTTTCTTCGCATTGATAGCTTTGGAGAAATGTTCTGAGGGTGGTGAGAGTGGAACACGACTACTTCCGTGACGCAATATGCTAGCGGGTTCGGCTGTTAACCAAAAGGTTGGAGGTTCGAGCCCTCCCGAGAGCGGTGTGTCTCTTTTTTTCTTTGCGCTAATAGCTTTGTAGAAATGTTCTGACGGTGGTGAGAGTGGAGCACGAATATCCTCGTGGCGCAATTGGCTAGCGTGTTCGGCTGTGAACCAAAACGTCGGAGGTTCGAGCCCTCCCATGAGCGGTGTGTCGCTTTTTTTCTTTGCGCTGATAGATTTGGAGAAATGTTCTCACGGTGGTGAGAGTGGAGCACGACTGTCTCCGTGGCGCAATCGGCTAGCGCGAGCGGCTGTTAACCGAAAGTTTGAAGGTTCGAACTCTCCTGGGAGCGGTGTGTCGCTTTTTTCTTTGCGCTGATACCTTTGAGGAATGTTATGACCGTGGTGAGAATAGAGCACGACTATCTCCGGGGCGCAATTGGCTAGCGCGTTCAGCTGTTAACCAAAAGGTTGGAGGTTCGAGCCCTCCCGAGAGCGGTGTGTCTCTTTTTTTTGTGCTGACAGCTTTGTAGAAATGTTCTGACGGTGGTGAGAGTGGAGCACGAAAATCTCCGTGGTGCAATTGGCTAGCGCGCTCGGCTGTGAACCAAAACGTTGGAGGTTCGAGCCCTCCCATGAGCAGTGTGTCTCTTTTTTTTGCGCTGATAGCTTTGGAGCAATGTTCTGACGGTGGTGAGAGTGGAGCACTACTGTTTCCGTGGCAGAATTGGCTAGCGCGATCAACTGTTAACTGAAAGGTTGGAGGTTCGAGCCCTCCCGGGAGCAGTGTGTCTCTTTTTTTTCTTTGCACTGATAGCTTTGGAGAAATGTTCTGAGGGTGGTGAGAGTGGAACACCACTATTTCCGTCACGCAATTGGCTAGCGGGTTCGGCTGTTAACCAAAAGGTTGGAGGTTCGAGCCCTCCGGAGAGCACTGTGTCTCTTTTTTTTTCTTTTCGCTGATAGCTTTGGAGGAATGTTCTGACGGTGGTGAGAGTGGAGTACGACTGTCTCCGTGGCGCAATTGGCTAGCGCGATCGGCTGTTAACCGAAAGTTTGGAGGTTCGAGCTCTACCGGGAGTGGTGTGTCGCTTTTTTTCTCTGCGCTGATACCTTTGAGGAATGTTATGACCGTGGTGAGAATAGAGCACGACTATCTCCGGGGCGCAATTGGCTAGCGCGTTCAGCTGTTGACCAAAAGGTTGGAGGTTCGAGCCCTCCGGAGAGCGGTGTGTCTATTTTTTCTTTGCGCTGATAGCTTTGGAGCAATGTTCTGACGGTGGTGAGAATGAAGCACGACTATCGCCGTGGCGCAATTGGCTAGCGCGATCGGCTGTTAATCAAAAGGTTGGAGGTTCGAGCCCTCCCCAGAGCGGTGTGTCTCTTTTTTCTTTGCGCTGATAGCTTTGGAGAAACGTTCTGAGGGTGGTGAGAGTGGAACACGACTATCTCCGTGACGCAATTGGCTAGCGCGTTCGGCTGTTAACCGAAAGGTTGGAGGTTCGAGCCCTCTGGAGAGCGGTGTGTCTCTTTTTTTTGCGCTGATAGCTTTGGAGCATTGTTCTGACGGTGGTGAGAGTGGAGCACGACTGTTTCCGTGGCAGAATTGGCTAGCGCGATCAACTGTTAACTGAAAGGTTGGAGGTTCAAGCCCTCCCGGGAGCAGTGTGTCGTTTTTTCTCTTTGCGCTCATAGCTTTGGAGAAATGTTCTGATGGTGGTGAGAGTAGAACACGACTATCTCCTTGGCGCCATTTGTTAGCACGTTCAGCTGTTAACCAAAAGGTCGGTGGTTCGAGGCCTCTCGAGAGTGGTGTGTCTCTTTTTTTGCGCTGACAGCTGTGGAGAAATGTTCTGACGGTGGTGAGAGTAGAGCACGGCTGTCTAAGTGGCGCAATTGGCTAGCACTATCGGCTGTTAACCAAACGGTTGGCGGTTCGAGCTCTCCCGGCAGCGGTGTGTCGCTTTTTTTCTTTGTGCTGATACCTTTGAGGGATGTTATGACCGTGATGAGAATAGAGCACGACTATCTCCGGGGCGCAATTGGCGAGCGCGTTCAGCTGTTAACCAAAAGGTTGGATGTTCGAGCCCTCCGGAGAGCGGTGTGTCTGTTTTTTTCTTTGCGCTCATAGCTTTGGAGAAATGTTCTGATGGTGGTGAGAGTAGAACACGACTATCTCCTTGGCGCCATTGGTTAGCACGTTCAGCTGTTAACCAAAAGGTCGGTGGTTCGAGGCCTCTCGAGAGTGGTGTGTCTCTTTTTTTTTGCGCTGACAGCTGTGGAGAAATGTTCTGACGGTGGTGAGAGTAAAGCACGGCTGTCTAAGTGGCGCAATTGGCTAGCACTATCGGCTGTTAACCAAAAGGTTGGCGGTTCGAGCTCTCCCGGCAGCGGGGTGTCGCTTTTTTTCTTTGTGCTGATACCTTTGAGGGATGTTATGACCGTGATGAGAATAGAGCACGACTATCTCCGGGGAGCAATTGGCGAGCGCGTTCAGCTGTTAACCAAAAGGTTGGATGTTCGAGCCCTCCGGAGAGCGGTGTGTCTGTTTTTTTCTTTGCGCTGATACCTTTGAGGAATGTATGACCGTGGTGAGAATAGAGCACGACTATCTCCGGGGCGCAATTGGCTAGCGCGTTCAGCTGTTAACGAAAAGGTTGGAGGTTCGAGCCCTCCCGAGAGCGGTGTGTCGCTTTTTTTCTTTGCGCTGATAGATTTGGAGAAATGTTCTGATGGTGGTGAGAGTTGAGCAAGAATATCTCCGTGGTGCAATTGGCTAGCACGTTCCGCTGTTAACCGAAACGTTGGAGGTTCGAGCCCTCCCGAGAGCGGTATGTCTCTTTTTTTCTTCGCATTGATAGCTTTGGAGAAATGTTCTGAGGGTGGTGAGAGTGGAACACGACTATTTCCGTGACGCAATATGCTAGCGGGTTCGGCTGTTAACCAAAAGGTTGGAGGTTCGAGCCCTCCCGAGAGCGGTGTGTCTCTTTTTTTCTTTGCGCTAATAGCTTTGTAGAAATGTTCTGACGATGGTGAGAGTGGAGCACGAATATCCTCGTGGCGCAATTGGCTAGCGTGTTCGGCTGTGAACCAAAACGTCGGAGGTTCGAGCCCTCCCATGAGCGGTGTGTCGCTTTTTTTCTTTGCGCTGATAGATTTGGAGAAATGTTCTGATGGTGGTGAGAGTGGAACACGACTTTCTCCGTGACGCAATTGACTAGCGCGTTTGGCTGTTAACCAAAAGGTTGGAGGTTCGAGCCCTCCGGAGAGCGGTTTGTCTCTTTTTTCTTTGCGCTGATAGCTTTGGAGCAATGTTCTGACGGTGGTGAGAGTGGAGCACGACTGTTTCCGTGGCAGAATTGGCTAGCGCGATCAACTGTTAACTGAAAGGTTGGAGGTTCGAGCCCTCGCCGGAGCAGTGTGTCATTTTTTTTCTTCGCGCTGATAGCTTTGGAGAAATGTTCTGATGGTGGTGAGAGTAGAACACGACTATCTCCTTGGCGCCATTGGTTAGCGCGTTCAGCTGTTAACCAAAAGGTCGGAGGTTCGAGGCCTCTCGAGAGCGGTGTGTCTCTTTTTTTGCGCTGACAGCTGTGGAGAAATGTTCTGACGGTTGTGAGAGTAGAGCACGGCTGTCTACGTGGCGCAATTGGCTAGCACAATCGGCTGTTAACCAAAAGGTTGGAGGTTTGAGCTCTCCCGGGAGCGGTGTGTCGCTTTTTTCCTTTGCGCTGATACCTTTGAGGAATGTTATGACCGTGATGAGAATAGAGCACGACTATCTCCGGGGCGCAATTGGCGAGCGCGTTCAGCTGTTAACCAAAAGGTTGGAGGTTCGAGCCCTCCCGAGAGAGTGTGTCTCTTTTTTTTGCGCTGATAGCTTTGCAGAAATGTTCTCACGGTGGTGAGAGTTGAGCACGAATATCTCCATGGCGCAATTAGCTAGCGAATTCGGCTGTGAACCAACACGTTGGAGGTTCGAGCCCTCCCATGAGCGGTGTGTCTCTTTTTTTGCGCTGATAGCTTTGGAGCAATGTTCTGACGGTGGTGAGAGTGGAGCACGACTGTTTCCGTGGCAGAATTGGCTAGCGCGATCAAATGTTAACTGAAAGGTTGGAGGTTCGAGCCCTCCCGGGAGCAGTGTGTCTCTTTTTTTTCTTTGCACTGGTAGCTTTGGAGAAATGTTCTGAGGGTGGTGAGAGTGGAACACCACTATTTCCGTCACGCAATTGGCTACGGGTTCGGCTGGTAACCAAAAGGTTGGAGGTTCGAGCCCTCCGGAGAGCACTGTGTCTCTTTTTTTTGCGCTGATAGCTTTGGAGGAATGTTCTGACGGTGGTGAGAGTGGAGTACGACTGTCTCCGTGGCGCAATTGGCTAGCGCGATCGGCTGTTAACCGAAAGTTTGGAGGTTCGAGCTCTACCGGGAGTGGTGTGTCGCTTTTTTTCTCTGCGCTGATACCTTTGAGGAATGTTATGACCGTGGTGAGAATAGAGCACGACTATCTCCGGGGCGCAATTGGCTAGCGCGTTCAGCTGTTAACCAAAAGGTTGGAGGTTCGAACCCTCCGCAGAGCGGTGTGTCTCTTTTTTCTTTGCGCTGATAGCTTTGGAGCAATGTTCTGACGGTGGTGAGAATGAAGCACGACTATCGCCGTGGCGCAATTGGCTAGCGCGATCGGCTGTTAATCAAAAGGTTGGAGGTTCGAGCCCTCCCGAGAGCGGTGTGTCTCTTTTTTTCTTTGCGCTGATAGCATTGGAGAAAAGTTCTGAGGGTGGTGAGAGTGGAACACGACTATCTCCGTGACGCAATTGGCTAGCGCGTTCGGCTGTTAACCGAACGGTTGGAGGTTCGAGCCCTCCGGAGTGCGGTGTGTCTCTTTTTTTTGCGCTGATAGCTTTGGAGCAATGTTCTGACGGTGGTGAGAGTGGAGCACGACTGTTTCCGTGGCAGAATTGGCTAGCGCGATCAACTGTTAACTGAAAGGTTGGAGGTTCGAGCCCTCCCGGGAGCAGTGTCTCGTTTTTTTTCTTTGCGCTCATAGCTTTGGAGAAATGTTCTGATGGCGGTGAGAGTAGAACACGACTATCTCCTTGGCGCCATTGGTTAGACGTTCAGCTGTTAACGAAAAGGTTGGAGGTTCGAGCCCTCCCGAGAGCGGTGTGTCTCTTTTTTTTGCGCTGATAGCTTTGCAGAAATGTTCTGACGGTGGTGAGAGTGGAGCACGAATATCTCCATGGTGCAATTGGCTAGCGCATTCGGCTGTGAACCGACACGTTGGAGGTTCGAGCCCTCCCATGAGCGGTGTGTCGCTTTTTTTCTTTGCGCTGATAGATTTGGAGAAATGTTCTGAGGGTGGTGAGAGTTGAGCAAGAATATCTCCGTGGTGCAATTGGCTAGCACGTTCCGCTGTTAACCGAAACGTTGGAGGTTCGAGCCCTCCCGAGAGCGGTATGTCTCTTTTTTTCTTCGCATTTATAGCTTTGAAGAAATGTTCTGAGAGTGGTGAGAGTGGAACACGACTATTTCCGTGACGCAATATGTTAGCGGGTTCGGCTGTTAACCAAATGGTTGGAGGTTCGAGCCCTCCCGAGAGCGGTGTGTCTCTTTTTTTCTTTGCGCTAATAGCTTTGTAGAAATGTTCTGACGGTGGTGAGAGTGGAGCACGAATATCCTCGTGGCGCAATTGGCTAGCGTGTTCGGCTGTGAACCAAAACGTCGGAGGTTCGAGCCCTCCCATGAGCGGTGTGTCGCTTTTTTTTCTTTGCGCTGATAGATTTGGAGAAATGTTCTGATGGTGGTGAGAGTTGAGCACGAATATCTCCGTGGTGCAATTGGCTAGCACGTTCGGCTGTTAACCAAAACGTTGGAGGTTCGAGCCCTCCCGATAGCGGTGTGTCTCTTTTTTTTCTTCGCACTGATAGCATTGGAGAAATGTTCTGAGGGTGGTGAGAGTGGAACACGACTATCTCCGTGACGCAATTGGCTAGCGCGTTCGGCTGTTAACCAAAAGGTTGGAGGTTCGATCCCCGTGAAGAGCGGTGTGTCTCATTTTTTTCTTTGCGCTGATAGCTTTGGAGGAATGTTCTGACGGTGGTGAGAGTGGAGCACGACTGTCTCCGTGGCGCAATTGGCTAGCGCGATCGGCTGTTAACCGAAAGTTTGGAGGTTCGAGCTCTCCCGGGAGCAGTGTGTCGCTTTTTTTTTGCGCTGATACCTTTGAGGAATGTTATGACCGTGGTGAGAATAGAGCACGACTATCTCCGGGGCGCAATTGGCTAGCGCGTTCAGCTGTTAACCAAAACGTTGGAGGTTCGAGCCCTCCCATGAGCGGTGTGTCTCTTTTTTTTGCGCTGATAGCTTTGGAGCAATGTTCTGACGGTGGTGAGAGTGGAGCACGACTGTTTCCGTGGCAGAATTGGCTAGCGCGATCAACTGTTAACTGAAAGGTTGGAGGTTCGAGCCCTCCCGGGAGCAGTGTGTCTCTTTTTTTTCTTTGCACTGATAGCTTTGGAGAAATGTTCTGAGGGTGGTGAGAGTGGAACACCACTATTTCCGTCACGCAATTGGCTAGCGGGTTCGGCTGTTAACCAAAAGGTTGGAGGTTCGAGCCCTCCGGAGAGCACTGTGTCTCTTTTTTTTTCTTTGCGCTGATAGCTTTGGAGGAATGTTCTGACGGTGGTGAGAGTGGAGTACGACTGTCTCCGTGGCGCAATTGGCTAGCGCGATCGGCTGTTAACCGAAAGTTTGGAGGTTCGAGCTCTACCGGGAGTGGTGTATCGCTTTTTTTTCTTTGCGCTGATACCTTTGAGGAATGTTATGACCGTGGCGAGAATAGAGCACGACTATCTCCGGGGCGCAATTGGCTAGTGCGTTCAGCTGTTAACGAAAAGGTTGGAGGTTCGAGCCCTCCCGAGAGCGGTGTGTCTCATTTTTTTCTTTGCGCTGATAGCTTTGGAGGAATGTTCTGACGGTGGTGAGAGTGGAGCACGACTGTCTCCGTGGCGCAATTGGCTAGCGCGATCGGCTGTTAACCGAAAGTTTGGAGGTTCGAGCTCTCCCGGGAGCAGTGTGTCGCTTTTTTTCTTTGCGCTGATACCTTTGAGGAATGTTATGACCGTGGTGAGAATGAAGCACGACTATCGCCGTGGCGCAATTGGCTAGCGCGATCGGCTGTTAATCAAAAGGTTGGAGGATCGAGCCCTCCGGAGAGCGGTGTGTCTCTTTTTTTCTTTGCGCTGATAGCTTTGGAGAAACGTTCTGAGGGTGGTGAGAGTGGAACACGACTATGTCCGTGACGCAATTGGCTAGCGCGTTCGGCTGTTAACCAAAAGGTTGGAGGTTCGAGCCCTCCGGAGAGCGGTTTGTCTCTTTTTTCTTTGCGCTGATAGCTTTGGAGCAATGTTCTGACGGTGGTGAGAGTGGAGCACGACTGTTTCCGTGGCAGAATTGGCTAGCGCGATCAACTGTTAACTGAAAGGTTGGAGGTTCGAGCCCTCGCGGGAGCAGTGTGTCGTTTTTTTTCTTTGCGCTGATAGCTTTGGAGAAATGTTCTGATGGTGGTGAGAGTAGAACACGACAATCTCCTTGGCGCCATTGGTTAGCGCGTTCAGCTGTTAACCAAAAGGTCGGAGGTTCGAGGCCTCTCGAGAGCGGTGTGTCTCTTTTTTTTGTGCTGACAGCTGTGGAGAAATGTTCTGACGGTGGTGAGAGTAGAGCACGGCTGTCTACGTGGCGCAATTGGCTAGCACAATCGGCTGTTAACCAAAAGGTTCGAGGTTCGAGCTCTCCCGGGAGCGGTGTGTCGCTTTTTTTCTTTGCGCTGATACCTTTGAGGAATGTTATGACCGTGATGAGAATAGAGCACGACTATCTGCGGGGCGCAATAGGCGAGCGCGTTCAGCTGTTAACCAAAAGGTTGGAGGTTCGAGCCCTCCCGAGAGTGGTGTGTCTCTTTTTTTCTTTGCGCTGATAGCTTTGTAGAAATGTTCTGACGGTGGTGAGAGTGGAGCAAGAATATCTCCGTGGCGCAATTGGCTAGCGCGTTCGGCTGTGAACCAAAACGTTGGAGGTTCGAGCCCTCCTGAGAGCGGTTTGTATCTTTTTGCTTTGCGCTGAAAGCTTTGTAGAAATGTTCTCACGGTGGTGAGAGTGGAGCACGACTGTCTGCGTGGCGCAATCGGCTAGCGCGATCGGCTGTTAACCGAAAGTTTGGAGGTTCGAACTCTCCTGGGAGCGGTGTGTCGCTTTTTTCTTTGCGCTGATACCTTTGAGGAATGTTATGACCGTGGTGAGAATAGAGCACGACTATCTCCGGGGCGCAATTGGCTAGCGCGTTCAGCTGTTAACCAAAAGGTTGGAGGTTCGAGCCCTCCCGAGAGCGGTGTGTCTCTTTTTTTGTGCTGATAGCTTTGTAGAAATGTTCTGACGGTGGTGAGAGTAGAGCACGAATATATCCGTGGCGCAATTGGCTAGCGCGCTCGGCTGTGAACCAAAACGTTGGAGGTTCGAGCCCTCCCATGAGCGGTGTGTCTCTTTTTTTTGCGCTGATAGCTTTGGAGCAATGTTCTGACGGTGGTGAGAGTGGAGCACGACTGTTTCCGTGGCAGAATTGGCTAGCGCGATCAACTGTTAACTGAAAGGTTGGAGTTTCGAGCCCTCCTGGGAGCAGTGTGTCTCTTTTTTTTCTTCGCACCGATAGCTTTGGAGAAATGTTCTGAGGGTGGTGAGAGTGGAACACCACTATTTCCGTCACGCAATTGGCTAGCGGGTTCGGCTGTTAACCAAAAGATTGGAGGTTCGAGCCCTCCGGAGAGCAGTGTGTCGCTTTTTTTTTCTTTGCGCTGATAGCTTTGGAGGAATGTTCTGACGGTGGTGAGAGTGGAGTACGACTGTCTCCGTGGCGCAATTGGCTAGCGCGATCGGCTGTTAACCGAAAGTTTGGAGGTTCGAGCTCTACCGGGAGTGGTGTGTCGCTTTTTTTCTTTGCGCTGATACCTTTGAGGAATGTTATGACCGTGGTGAGAATAGAGCACGACTATCTCCGGGGCGCAATTGGCTAGCGCGTTCAGCTGTTAACCAAAAGGTTGGAGGTTCGAGCCCTCCAGAGAGCGGTGTGTCTCTTTTTTCTTTGCGCTGATAGCTTTGGAGCAATGTTCTGACGGTGTTGAGAATGAAGCACGACTATCGCTATGGCGCAATTGGCTAGCGCGATCGGCTGTTAATCAAAAGGTTGGAGGTTCGAGCCCTCCCGAGAGCGGTGTGTCTCTTTTTTTCTTTGCGCTGATAGCTTTTGAGAAACGTTCTGAGGGTGGTGAGAGTGGAACACGACTATCTCCGTGACGCAATTGGCTAGCGCGTTCGGCTGTTAACCAAAAGGTTGGAGGTTCGAGCCCTCCGGAGTGCGGTTTGTCTCTTTTTTCTTTGCGCTGATAGCTTTGGAGCAATGTTCTGACGGTGGTGAGAGTGGAGCACGACTGTTTCCGTGGCAGAAATGGCTAGCGCGATCAACTGTTAACTGAAAGGTTGGAGGTTCGAGCCCTCGCGGGAGCAGTGTGTCGTTTTTTTTCTTTGCGCTGATAGCTTTGGAGAAATGTTCTGATGGTGGTGAGAGTAGAACACGACAATCTCCTTGGCGCCATTGGTTAGCGCGTTCAGCTGTTAACCAAAAGGTCGGAGGTTCGAGGCCTCTCGAGAGCGGTGTGTCTCTTTTTTTGTGCTGACAGCTGTGGAGAAATGTTGTGACGGTGGTGAGAGTAGAGCACGGCTGTCTACGTGGCGCAATTGGCTAGCACAATCGGCTGTTAACCAAAAGGTTCGAGGTTCGAGCTCTCCCGGGAGCGGTGCGTCGCTTTTTTTCTTTGCGCTGATACCTTTGAGGAATGTTATGACCGTGATGAGAATAGAGCACGACTATCTCCAGGGCGCAATTGGCGAGCGCGTTCAGCTGTTAACCAAAAGGTTGAAGGTTCGAGCCCTCCCGAGAGCGGTGTGTCTCTTTTTTTCTTTGCGCTGATAGCTTTGTAGAAATGTTCTGACGGTGGTGAGAGTGGAGCACGACTATCGCCGTGGCGCAATTGGCTAGCGCGATCGGCTGTTAATCAAAAGGTTGGAGGTTCGAGCCCTCCCGAGAGCGGTGTGTCTCTTTTTTTTGCGCTGATAGCTTTGGAGAAACGTTCTGAGGGTGGTGAGAGTGGAACACGACTATCTCCGTGACGCAATTGGCTAGCGCGTTCGGCTGTTAACCAAAAGGTTGGAGGTTCGAGCCCTCCGGAGAGCGGTTTGTCTCTTTTTTCTTTGCGCTGATAGCTTTGGAGCAATGTTCTGACGGTGGTGAGAGTGGAGCACGACTGTTTCCGTGGCAGAATTGGCTAGCGCGATCAACTGTTAACTGAAAGGTTGGAGGTTCGAGCCCTCGCGGGAGCAGTGTGTCGTTTTTTTCTTTGCGCTGATAGCTTTGGAGAAATGTTCTGATGGTGGTGAGAGTAGAACACGACAATCTCCTTGGCGCCATTGGTTAGCGCGTTCAGCTGTTAACCAAAAGGTCGGAGGTTCGAGGCCTCTCGAGAGCAGTGTCTCTCTTTTTTTTGTGCTGACAGCTGTGGAGAAATGTTCTGACGGTGGTGAGAGTAGAGCACGGCTGTCTACGTGGCGCAATTGGCTAGCACAATCGGCTGTTAACCAAAAGGTTCGAAGTTCGAGCTCTCCCGGGAGCGGTGTGTCGCTTTTTTTCTTTGCACTGATACCTTTGAGGAATGTTATGACCGTGATGAGAATAGAGCACGACTATCTCCGGGGTGCAATTGGCGAGCGCGTTCAGCTGTTAACCAAAAGGTTGGAGGTTCGAGCCCTCCCGAGAGCGGTGCGTCTCTTTTTTTCTTTGCGCTGATAGCTTTGTAGAAATGTTCTGACGGTGGTGAGAGTGGAGCACGAATATCTCCATGGCACAATTGGCTAGCGCGTTCGGCTGTGAACCAAAACGTTGGAGGTTCGAGCCCTCCCGAGAGCGGTTTGTCTCTTTTTTCTTTGCGCTGATAGCTTTGTAGAAATGTTCTCACGGTGGTGAGAGTGGAGCACGACTGTCTCCGTGGCGCAATCGGCTAGCGCGATCGGCTGTTAACCGAAAGTTTGGAGGTTCGAACTCTCCTGGGAGCGGTGTGTCTCTTTTTTTTCTTCGCAGTGATAGCTTTGGAGAAATGTTTTGAGGGTGGTGAGAGTGGAACACGACTATTTCCGTGAGGCAATATGCTAGCGGGTTCGGCTGTTAACCAAAAGGTTGGAGGTTCGAGCCCTCCCGAGAGCGGTGTGTCTCTTTTTTTCTTTGCGCTAATAGCTTTGTAGAAATGTTCTGACGGTGGTGAGAGTGGAGCACGAATATCTCCGTGGCGCAATTGGCTAGCGCGCTCGGCTGTGAACCAAAACGTTGGAGGTTCGAGCCCTCCCATGAGCGGTGTGTCTCTTTTTTTGCGCTGATAGCTTTGGAGCAATGTTCTGACGGTGGTGAGAGTGGAGCACGACTGTTTCCGTGGCAGAATTGGCTAGCGCGATCAACTGTTAACTGAAAGGTTGGAGGTTCGAGCTCTCCCGGGAGCAGTGTGTCTCTTTTTTTTCTTTGCACTGACAGCTTTGGAGAAATGTTCTGAGGGTGGTGAGAGTGGAACACCACTATTTCCGTCACGCAATTGGCTAGCGGGTTCGGCTGTTAACCAAAAGGTTGGAGGTTCGAGCCCTCCGGAGAGCACTGTGTCTCTTTTTTTTTCTTTGCGCTGATAGCTTTGGAGGAATGTTCTGACGGTGGTGAGAGTGGAGTACGACTGTCTCCGTGGCGCAATTGGCTAGCGCGATCGGCTGTTAACCGAAAGTTTGGAGGTTCGAGCTCTACCGGGAGTGGTGTGTCGCTTTTTTTCTTTGCGCTGATACCTTTGAGGAATGTTATGACCGTGGTTAGAATAGAGCACGACTATCTCCGGGGCGCAATTGGCTAGTGCGTTCGGCTGTTAACGAAAAGGTTGGAGGTTCGAGCCCTCCCGAGAGCGGTGTGTCTCTTTTTTTGCGCTGATAGCTTTGCAGAAATGTTCTGACGGTGGTGAGAGTGGAGCACGAATATCTCCATGGCGCAATTGGCTAGCGCATTCGGCTGTGAACCGACACGTTGGAGGTTCGAGCCCTCCCATGAGCGGTGTGTCGCTTTTTTTCTTTGCGCTGATAGATTTGGAGAAATGTTCTGATGGTGGTGAGAGTTGAGCAAGAATATCTCCGTGGTGCAATTGGCTAGCACGTTCCGCTGTTAACCGAAACGTTGGAGGTTCGAGCCCTCCCGAGAGCGGTATGTCTCTTTTTTTCTTCGCATTTATAGCTTTGGAGAAATGTTCTGAGAGTGGTGAGAGTGGAACACGACTATTTCCGTGACGCAATATGCTAGCGGGTTCGGCTGTTAACCAAATGGTTGGAGGTTCAAGCCCTCCCGAGAGCGGTGTGTCTCTTTTTTTCTTTGCGCTAATAGCTTTGTAGAAATGTTCTGACGGTGGTGAGAGTGGAGCACGAATATCCTCGTGGCGCAATTGGCTAGCGTGTTCGGCTGTGAACCAAAACGTCGGAGGTTCGAGCCCTCCCATGAGCGGTGTGTCGCTTTTTTTCTTTGCGCTGATAGATTTGGAGAAATGTTCTGATGGTGGTGAGAGTTGAGCACGAATATCTCCGTGGTGCAATTGGCTAGCACGTTCGGCTGTTAACCAAAACGTTGGAGGTTCGAGCCCTCCCGATAGCGGTGTGTCTCTTTTTTTCTTCGCACTGATAGCATTGGAGGAATGTTCTGACGGTGGTGAGAGTGGAGCACGACTGTCTCCGTGGCGCAATTGGCTAGCCCGATCGGCTGTTAACCGAAAGTTTGGAGGTTCGAGCTCTCCCGGGAGCAGTGTGTCGCTTTTTTTCTTTGCGCTGATACCTTTGAGGAATGTTATGACCGTGGTGAGAATGAAGCACGACTATCGCCGTGGCGCAATTGGCTAGCGCGATCGGCTGTTAATCAAAAGGTTGGAGGATCGAGCCCTCCGGAGAGCGGTGTGTCTCTTTTTTTCTTTGCGCTGATAGCTTTGGAGAAACGTTCTGAGGGTGGTGAGAGTGGAACACGACTATGTCCGTGACGCAATTGGCTAGCGCGTTCGGCTGTTAACCAAAAGGTTGGAGGTTCGAGCCCTCCGGAGAGCGGTTTGTCTCTTTTTTCTTTGCGCTGATAGCTTTGGAGCAATGTTCTGACGGTGGTGAGAGTGGAGCACGACTGTTTCCGTGGCAGAATTGGCTAGCGCGATCAACTGTTAACTGAAAGGTTGGAGGTTCGAGCCCTCGCGGGAGCAGTGTGTTGTTTTTTTTCTTTGCGCTGATAGCTTTGGAGAAATGTTCTGATGGTGGTGAGAGTAGAACACGACAATCTCCTTGGCGCCATTGGTTAGCGCGTTCAGCTGTTAACCAAAAGGTCGGAGGTTCGAGGCCTCTCGAGAGCGGTGTGTCTCTTTTTTTTGTGCTGACAGCTGTGGGGAAATGTTCTGACGGTGGTGAGAGTAGAGCACGGCTGTCTACGTGGCGCAATTGGCTAGCACAATCGGCTGTTAACCAAAAGGTTCGAGGTTCGAGCTCTCCCGGGAGCGGTGTGTCGCTTTTTTTCTTTGCGCTGATACCTTTGAGGAATGTTATGACCGTGATGAGAATAGAGCACGACTATCTCCGGGGCGCAATAGGCGAGCGCGTTCAGCTGTTAACCAAAAGGTTGGAGGTTCGAGCCCTCCCGAGAGTGGTGTGTCTCTTTTTTTCTTTGCGCTGATAGCTTTGTAGAAATGTTCTGACGGTGGTGAGAGTGGAGCACGAATATCTCCGTGGCGCTATTGGCTAGCGCGTTCGGCTGTGAACCAAAACGTTGGAGGTTCGAGCCCTCCCGAGAGCGGTTTGTATCTTTTGCTTTGCGCTGATAGCTTTGTAGAAATGTTCTCACGGTGGTGAGAGTGGAGCACGACTGTCTGCGTGGCGCAATCGGCTAGCGCGATCGGCTGCTAACCGAAAGTTTGGAGGTTCGAACTCTCCTGGGAGCGGTGTGTCGCTTTTTTCTTTGCGCTGATACCTTTGAGGAATGTTATGACCGTGGTGAGAATAGAGCACGACTATCTCCGGGGCGCAATTGGCTAGCGCGTTCAGCTGTTAACCAAAAGGTTGGAGGTTCGAGCCCTCCCGAGAGCGGTGTGTCTCTTTTTTGTGCTGATAGCTTTGTAGAAATGTTCTGACGGTGGTGAGAGTAGAGCACGAATATATCCGTGGCGCAATTGGCTAGCGCGCTCGGCTGTGAACCAAAACGTTGGAGGTTCGAGCCCTCCCATGAGCGGTGTGTCTCTTTTTTTTGCGCTGATAGCTTTGGAGCAATGTTCTGACGGTGGTGAGAGTGGAGCACGACTGTTTCCGTGGCAGAATTGGCTAGCGCGATCAACTGTTAACTGAAAGGTTGGAGGTTCGAGCCCTCCTGGGAGCAGTGTGTCTCTTTTTTTTCTTCGCACTGATAGCTTTGGAGAAATGTTCTGAGGGTGGTGAGAGTGGAACACCACTATTTCCGTCACGCAATTGGCTAGCGGGTTCGGCTGTTAACCAAAAGGTTGGAGGTTCGAGCCCTCCGGAGAGCAGTGTGTCTCTTTTTTTTCTTTGCGCTGATAGCTTTGGAGGAATGTTCTGACGGTGGTGAGAGTGGAGTACGACTGTCTCCGTGGCGCAATTGGCTAGCGCGATCGGCTGTTACCCGAAAGTTTGGAGGTTCGAGCTCTACCGGGAGTGGTGTGTCGCTTTTTTTCTTTGCGCTGATACCTTTGAGGAATGTTATGACCGTGGTGAGAATAGAGCACGACTATCTCCGGGGCGCAATTGGCTAGCGCGTTCAGCTGTTAACCAAAAGGTTGGAGGTTCGAGCCCTCCGGAGAGCGGTGTGTCTCTTTTTTCTTTGCGCTGATAGCTTTGGAGCAATGTTCTGACGGTGGTGAGAATGAAGCACGACTATCGCTATGGCGCAATTGGCTAGCGCGATCGGCTGTTAATCAAAAGGTTGGAGGTTCGAGCCCTCCCGAGAGCGGTGTCTCTCTTTTTTTCTTTGCGCTGATAGCTTTGGAGAAACGTTCTGAGGGTGGTGAGAGTGGAACACGACTATCTCCGTGACGCAATTGGCTAGCGCGTTCGGCTGTTAACCAAAAGGTTGGAGGTTCGAGCCCTCCGGAGTGCGGTTTGTCTCTTTTTTCTTTGCGCTGATAGCTTTGGAGCAATGTTCTGACGGTGGTGAGAGTGGAGCACGACTGTTTCCGTGGCAGAAATGGCTAGCGCGATCAACTGTTAACTGAAAGGTTGGAGGTTCGAGCCCTCGCGGGAGCAGTGTGTCGTTTTTTTTCTTTGCGCTGATAGCTTTGGAGAAATGTTCTGATGGTGGTGAGAGTAGAACACGACAATCTCCTTGGCGCCATTGGTTAGCGCGTTCAGCTGTTAACCAAAAGGTCGGAGGTTCGAGGCCTCTCGAGAGCGGTGTGTCTCTTTTTTTGTGCTGACAGCTGTGGAGAAATGTTGTGACGGTGGTGAGAGTAGAGCACGGCTGTCTACGTGGCGCAATTGGCTAGCACAATCGGCTGTTAACCAAAAGGTTCGAGGTTCGAGCTCTCCCGGGAGCGGTGCGTCGCTTTTTTTCTTTGCGCTGATACCTTTGAGGAATGTTATGACCGTGATGAGAATAGAGCACGACTATCTCCGGGGCGCAATTGGCGAGCGCGTTCAGCTGTTAACCAAAAGGTTGAAGGTTCGAGCCCTCCCGAGAGCGGTGTGTCTCTTTTTTTCTTTGCGCTGATAGCTTTGTAGAAATGTTCTGACGGTGGTGAGAGTGGAGCACGACTATCGCCGTGGCGCAATTGGCTAGCGCGATCGGCTGTTAATCAAAAGGTTGGAGGTTCGAGCTCTCCCGAGAGCGGTGTGTCTCTTTTTTTCTTTGCGCTGATAGCTTTGGAGAAACGTTCTGAGGGTGGTGAGAGTGGAACACGACTATCTCCGTGACGCAATTGGCTAGCGCGTTCGGCTGTTAACCAAAAGGTTGGAGGTTCGAGCCCTCCGGAGAGCGGTTTGTCTCTTTTTTCTTTGCGCTGATAGCTTTGGAGCAATGTTCTGATGGTGGTGAGAGTGGAGCACGACTGTTTCCGTGGCAGAATTGGCTAGCGCGATCAACTGTTAACTGAAAGGTTGGAGGTTCGAGCCCTCGCGGGAGCAGTGTGTCGTTTTTTTCTTTGCGCTGATAGCTTTGGAGAAATGTTCTGATGGTGATGAGAGTAGAACACGACAATCTCCTTGGCGCCATTGGTTAGCGCGTTCAGCTGTTAACCAAAAGGTCGGAGGTTCGAGGCCTCTCGAGAGCAGTGTCTCTCTTTTTTTGTGCTGACAGCTGTGGAGAAATGTTCTGACGGTGGTGAGAGTAGAGCACGGCTGTCTACGTGGCGCAATTGGCTAGCACAATCGGCTGTTAACCAAAAGGTTCGAGGTTCGAGCTCTCCCGGGAGCGGTGTGTCGCTTTTTTTCTTTGCGCTGATACCTTTGAGGAATGTTATGACCGTGATGAGAATAGAGCACGACTATCTCCGGGGCGCAATTGGCGAGCGCGTTCAGCTGTTAACCAAAAGGTTGGAGGTTCGAGCCCTCCCGAGAGCGGTGCGTCTCTTTTTTTCTTTGCGCTGATAGCTTTGTAGAAATGTTCTCACGGTGGTGAGAGTGGAGCACGACTGTCTCCGTGGCGCAATCGGCTAGCGCGATCGGCTGTTAACCGAAAGTTTGGAGGTTCGAACTCTCCTGGGAGCGGTGTGTCTCTTTTTTTTCTTCGCAGTGATAGCTTTGGAGAAATGTTTTGAGGGTGGTGAGAGTGGAACACGACTATTTCCGTGACGCAATATGCTAGCGGGTTCGGCTGTTAACCAAAAGGTTGGAGGTTCGAGCCCTCCCGAGAGCGGTGTGTCTCTTTTTTTCTTTGCGCTAATAGTTTTGTAGAAATGTTCTGACGGTGGTGAGAGTGGAGCACGAATATCTCCGTGGCGCAATTGGCTAGCGCGTTCGGCTGTGAACCAAAACGTCGGAGGTTCGAGCCCTCCCATGAGCGGTGTGTCGCTTTTTTTCTTTGCGCTGATAGATTTGGAGAAATGTTCTGATGGTGGTGAGAGTTGAGCACGAATATCTCCGTGGTGCAATTGGCTAGCACGTTCGGCTGTTAACCAAAACGTTGGAGGTTCGAGTTCTCCCGATAGCGGTGTGTCTCTTTTTTTTCTTCGCACTGATAGCATTGGAGAAATGTTCTGAGGGTGGTGAGAGTGGAACATGACCATCTCCGTGACGCAATTGGCTAGCGCGTTCGGCTGTTAACCAAAAGGTTGGAGGTTCGATCCCCGTGAAGAGCGGTGTGTCTCATTTTTTTGCGCTGATAGCTTTGGAGGAATGTTCTGACGGTGGTGAGAGTGGAGCACGACTGTCTCCGTGGCGCAATTGGCTAGCGCGATCGGCTGTTAACCGAAAGTTTGGAGGTTCGAGCTCTCCCGGGAGCAGTGTGTCGCTTTTTTGCTTCGCGCTGATACCTTTGAGGAATGTTATGACTGTGGTGAGAATTGAGCACGACTATCTCTGGGGCGCAATTGGCTAGCGCGATCGGCTGTTAATCAAAAGGTTGGAGGTTCGAGCCCTCCCGAGAGCGGTGTGTCTCTTTTTTTCTTTGCGCTGATAGCTTTGGAGAAACGTTCTGAGGGTGGTGGGAGTGGAACACGACTATCTCCGTGACGCAATTGGCTAGCGCGTTTGGCTGTTAACCAAATGTTGGAGGTTCGAGCCCTCCGGAGAGCGGTTTGTCTCTTTTTTCTTTGCGCTGATAGCTTTGGAGCAATGTTCTGATGGTGGTGAGAGTGGAGCACGACTGTTTCCGTGGCAGAATTGGCTAGCGCGATCAACTGTTAACTGAGAGGTTGGAGGTTCGAGCCCTCGCCGGAGCAGTGTGTCGTTTTTTTTCTTTGCGCTGATAGCTTTGGAGAAATGTTCTTATGGTGGTGAGAGTAGAACACGACTATCTCCTTGGCGCCATTGGTTAGCGCGTTCAGCTGTTAACCAAAATGTCGGAGGTTCGAGGCCTCTCAAGAGCAGTGCGTCTCTTTTTTTTTGCGCTGACAGCTGTGGAGAAATGTTCTGACGGTGGTGAGAGTAGAGCACGGCAGTCTACGTGGCGCAATTGGCTAGCACAATCGGCTGTTACCAAAAGGTTGGAGGTGCGAGCTCTCCCGGGAGCGGTGTGTCGCTTTTTTTCTTTGCGCATTTACCTTTGAGGAATGTTATGACCGTGATGAGAATAGAGCACGACTATCTCCGGGGCGCAATTGGCGAGCACGTTCTGCTATTAACCAAAAGGTTGGAGGTTCGAGCCCTCCCGAGAGTGGTGTGTCTCTTTTTTTGTGCTGATAGCTTTGTAGAAATGTTCTGACGGTGGTGAGAGTAGAGCACGAATATCTCCGTGGCGCAATTGGCTAGCGCGTTCAGCTGTTAACCAAAAGGTCAGAGGTTCGAGGCCTCTCGAGAGTGGTGTGTCTCTTTTTTTGCGCTGACAGCTGTGGAGAAATGTTCTGACGGTGGTGAGAGTAGAGCACGGCTGTCTAAGTGGCGCAATTGGCTAGCGCGATCAGCTGTTAACCAAAAGTTTGGAGGTTCGAGTTCTCCCGATAGCGGTGTGTCTCTTTTTTTTCTTCGCACTGATAGCATTGGAGAAATGTTCTGAGGCTGGTGATAGTGGAACACGACTATCTCCGTGACGCAATTGGCTAGTGCGTTCGGCTGTTAACCAAAAGGTTGGAGGTTCGATCCCCGTGAAGAGCGGTGTGTCTCATTTTTTTTGCGCTGATAGCTTTGGAGGAATGTTCTGACGGTGGTGAGAGTGGAGCACGACTGTCTCCGTGGCGCAATTGGCTAGAGCGATCGGCTGTTAACCGAAAGTTTGGAGGTTCGAGCTCTCCCGGGAGCAGTGTGTCGCTTTTTTACTTCGCGCTGATACCTTTGAGGAATGTTATGACTGTGGTTAGAATTGAGCACGGTATCTCCGGGGCGCAATTGGCTAGCGCGTTCAGCTGTTAACCAAAAGGTTGGAGGTTCGATCCCTCCGGAGAGCGGTGTGTCTCTTTTTTCTTTGCGCTGATAACTTTGGAGCAATGTTCTGACGGTGGTGAGAGTGAAGCACGACTATCTCCGTGGCGCAATTGGCTAGCGCGATCGGCTGTTAATCAAAAGGTTGGAGGTTCGAGCCCTCCCGAGAGCGGTGTGTCTCTTTTTTTCTTTGCGCTGATAGCTTTGGAGAAACGTTCTGAGGGTGGTGAGAGTGGAACACGACTATCTCCGTGACGCAATTGGCTAGCGCGTTTGGCTGTTAACCAAATGTTGGAGGTTTGAGCCCTCCGGAGAGCGGTTTGTCTCTTTTTTCTTTGCGCTGATAGCTTTGGAGCAATGTTCTGATGGTGGTGAGAGTGGAGCACGACTGTTTCCGTGGCAGAATTGGCTAGCGCGATAAGTGTTAACTGAGAGGTTGGAGGTTCGAGCCCTCGCCGGAGCAGTGTGTCGTTTTTTTTCTTTGCGCTGATAGCTTTGGAGAAATGTTCTGATGGTGGTGAGAGTAGAACACGACTATCTCCTTGGCGCAATTGGCTAGCGCGTTCAGCTGTTAACCAAAAGGTCGGAGGTTCGAGGCCTCTCGAGAGTGGTGTGTCTCTTTTTTTTTGCGCTGACAGCTGTGGAGAAATGTTCTGACGGTGGTGAGAGTAGAGCACGGCTGTCTAAATGGCGCAATTGGCTAGCGCGATCAGCTGTTAACCAAAAGTTTGGAGGGTCGAGCTCTCCTGGGAGCGGTGTGTTGCTTTTTTCTTTGCGCTCATACCTTTGAGGAATGTATGACCGTGGTGAGAATAGAGCACGACTATCTCCGGGGCGCAATTGGCTAGCGCGTTCAGCTGTTAACAAAAAGGTTGGAGGTTCGAGCCCTCCCGAGAGCGGTGTGTCTCTTTTTTTTGCGCTGATAGCTTTGCAGAAATGTTCTGACGGTGTTGAGAGTGGAGCACGAATATCTCCATGGCGCAATTGGCTAGCGCATTCGGCTGTGAACCAACACGTTGGAGGTGCGAGCCCTCCCATGACCGGTGTGTCGCTTTTTTTCTTTGCGCTGATAGATGTGGAGAAATGTTCTGATGGTGGTGAGAGTTGAGCACGACTGTCTCCGTGGCGCAATTGGCTAGCGCGATCGGCTGTTAACCGAAAGTTTGGAGGTTCGAGCTCTCCCGGGAGCAGTGTGTCGCTTTTTTACTTCGCGCTGATACCTTTGAGGAATGTTATGACTGTGGTGAGAATTGAGCACGACTATCTCCGGGGCGCAATTGGCTAGCGCGTTCAGCTGTTAACCAAAAGGTTGGAGGTTCGAGCCCTCCGGAGAGCGGTGTGTCTCTTTTTTCTTTGCGCTGATAGCTTTGGAGCAATGTTCTGACGGTGGTGAGAGTGAAGCACGACTATCTCCGTGGCGCAATTGGCTAGCGCGATCGGCTGTTAATCAAAAGGTTGGAGGTTCGAGCCCTCCCGAGAGCGGTGTGTCTCTTTTTTTCTTTGCGCTGATAGCTTTGGAGAAACGTTCTGAGGGTGGTGAGAGTGGAACACGACTATCTCCGTGACGCAATTGGCTAGCGCGTTTGGCTGTTAACCTAAAGGTTGGAGGTTCGAGCCCTCCGGAGAGCGGTTTGTCTCTTTTTTCTTTGCGCTGATAGCTTTGGAGCAATGTTCTGACGGTGGTGAGAGTGGAGCACGACTGTTTCCGTGGAAGAATTGCCTAGCCCGATCAACTGTTAACTGAAAGGTTGGAGGTTCGAGCCCTCGCCGGAGCAGTGTGTCGTTTTTTTTTCTTTGCGCTGATAGCTTTGGAGAAATGTTCTGATGGTGGTGAGAGTAGAACACGACAATCTCCTTGGCGCCATTTGTTAGCGCGTTTAGCTGTTAACCAAAAGGTCGGAGGTTCGAGGCCTCTCGAGAGCGGTGTGTCTCTTTTTTTGTGCTGACAGCTGTGGAGAAATGTTCTGACGGTGGTGAGAGTAGAGCACGGCTGTCTACGTGGCGCAATTGGCTAGCACAATCGGCTGTTAACCAAAAGGTTCGAGGTTCGAGCTCTCCCGGGAGCGGTGTGTCGCTTTTTTTCTTTGCGCTGATACCTTTGAGGAATGTTATGACCGTGATGAGAATAGAGCACGACTATCTCCGGGGCGCAATTGGCGAGCGCGTTCAGCTGTTAACCAAAAGGTTGGAGGTTCGAGCCCTCCCGAGAGTGGTGTGCCTCTTTTTTTGCGCTGATAGCTTTGTAGAAATGTTCTGACGGTGGTGAGAGTGGAGCACGAATATCTCCGTGGCGCAATTGGCTAGCGCGTTCGGCTGTCAACCAAAACGTTGGAGGTTCGAGCCCTCCTGAGAGCGGTTTGTATACTTTTGCTTCGCGCTGATAGCTTTGTAGAAATGTTCTCACGGTGGTGAGAGTGGAGCACGACTGTCTCCGTGGCGCAATCGGCTAGCGCGATCGGCTGTTAACCGAAAGTTTGGAGGTTCGAACTCTCCTGGGAGCGGTGTGTCGCTTTTTTCTTTGCGCTGATACCTTTGAGGAATGTTATGACCGTGGTGAGAATAGAGCACGACTATCTCCGGGGCGCAATTGGCTAGCGCGTTCAGCTGTTAACCAAAAGGTTGAAGGTTCGAGCCCTCCCGAGAGCGGTGTGTCTCTTTTTTTGTGCTGATAGCTTTGTAGAAATGTTCTGACGGTGGTGAGAGTAGAGCACGAATATATCCGTGGCGCAATTGGCTAGCGCGCTCGGCTGTGAACCAAAACTTTGGAGGTTCGAGCCCTCCCATGAGCGGTGTGTCTCTTTTTTTTGCGCTGATAGCTTTGGAGCAATGTTCTGACGGTGGTGAGAGTGGAGCACGACTGTTTCCGTGGCAGATCTGGCTAGCGCGATCAACTGTTAACTGAAAGGTTGGAGGTTCGAGCCCTCCTGGGAGCAGTGTGTCTCTTTTTTTTCTTCGCACTGATAGCTTTGGAGAAATGTTCTGAGGGTGGTGAGAGTGGAACACCACTATTTCCGTCACGCAATTGGCTAGCGGGTTCGGCTGTTAACCAAAAGGTTGGAGGTTCGAGCCCTCCGGAGAGCAGTGTGTCTCTTTTTTTTTCTTTGCGCTGATAGCTTTGGAGGAATGTTCTGACGGTGGTGAGAGTGGAGTACGACTGTCTCCGTGGCGCAATTGGCTAGCGCGATCGGCTGTTAACCGAAAGTTTGGAGGTTCGAGCTCTACCGGGAGTGGTGTGTCGCTTTTTTTCTTTGCGCTGATACCTTTGAGGAATGTTATGACCGTGGTGAGAATAGAGCACGACTATCTCCGGGGTGCAATTGGCTAGCGCGTTCAGCTGTTAACCAAAAGGTTGGAGGTTCGAGCCCTCCGGAGAGCGGTGTGTCTCTTTTTTCTTTGCGCTGATAGCTTTGGAGCAATGTTCTGACGGTGGTGAGAATGAAGCACGACTATCGCTATGGCGCAATTGGCTAGCGCGATCGGCTGTTAATCAAAAGGTTGGAGGTTCGAGCCCTCCAGAGAGCGGTGTGTCTCTTTTTTTCTTTGCGCTGATAGCTTTGGAGAAACGTTCTGAGGGTGGTGAGAGTGGAACACGACTATCTCCGTGACGCAATTGGCTAGCGCGTTCGGCTGTTAACCAAAAGCTTGGAGGTTCGAGCCCTCCGGAGTGCGGTTTGTCTCTTTTTTCTTTGCGCTGATAGCTTTGGAGCAATGTTCTGACGGTGGTGAGAGTGGAGCACGACTGTTTCCGTGGCAGAATTGGCTAGCGCGATCAACTGTTAACTGAAAGGTTGGAGGTTCGAGACCTCGCGGGAGCAGTGTGTCGTTTTTTTTTCTTTGCGCTGATAGCTTTGGAGAAATGTTCTGATGGTGGTGAGAGTAGAACACGACAATCTCCTTGGCGCCATTGGTTAGCGCGTTCAGCTGTTAACCAAAAGGTCGGAGGTTCGAGGCCTCTCGAGAGTGGTGTGTCTCTTTTTTTTTGTGCTGACAGCTGTGGAGAAATGTTGTGACGGTGGTGAGAGTAGAGCACGGCTGTCTACGTGGCGCAATTGGCTAGCACAATCGGCTGTTAACCAAAAGGTTCGAGGTTCGAGCTCTCCCGGGAGCGGTGCGTCGCTTTTTTTCTTTGCGCTGATACCTTTGAGGAATGTTATGACCGTGATGAGAATAGAGCACGACTATCTCCGGGGCACAATTGGCGAGCGCGTTCAGCTGTTATCCAAAAGGTTGAAGGTTCGAGCCCTCCCGAGAGCGGTGTCTCTTTTTTTCTTTGCGCTGATAGCTTTGTAGAAATGTTCTGACGGTGGTGAGAGTGGAGCACGACTATCGCCGTGGCGCAATTGGCTAGCGCGATCGGCTGTTATTCAAAAGGCTTGAGGTTCGAGCCCTCCCGAGAGCGGTGTGTCTCTTTTTTTCTTTGCGCTGATAGCTTTGGAGAAACGTTCTGAGGGTGGTGAGAGTGGAACACGACTATCTCCGTGACGCAATTGACTAGCGCGTTCGGCTGTTAACCAAAAGGTTGGAGGTTCGATCCCCGTGAAGAGCGGTGTGTCTCATTTTTTTGCGCTGATAGCTTTGGAGGAATGTTCTGACGGTGGTGAGAGTGGAGCACGACTGTCTCCGTGGCGCAATTGGCTAGCGCGATCAACTGTTAACTGAAAGGTTGGAGGTTCGAGCCCTCGCGGGAGAAGTGTGTCGTTTTTTTTTCTTTGCGCTGATAGCTTTGGAGAAATGTTCTGATGGTGGTGAGAGTAGAACACGACAATCTCCTTGGCGCCATTGGTTAGCGCGTTCAGCTGTTAACCAAAAGGTCGGAGGTTCGAGGCCTCTCGAGAGCGGTGTCTCTCTTTTTTTGTGCTGACAGCTGTGGAGAAATGTTCTGACGGTGGTGAGAGTAGAGCACGGCTGTCTACGTGGCGCAATTGGCTAGCACAATCGGCTGTTAACCAAAAGGTTCGAGGTTCGAGCTCTTCCGGGAGCGGTGCGTCGCTTTTTTTCTTTGCGCTGATACCTTTGAGGAATGTTATGACCGTGAGTAGAATAGAGCACGACTATCTCCGGGGCGCAATTGGCTAGCGCGTTCAGCTGTTAACCAAAAGGTTGGAGGTTCGAGCCCTCCGGAGAGTGGTGTGTCTCTTTTTTTCTTTGCGCTGATAGCTTTGGAGCAATGTTCTGACGGTGGTGAGAGTGAAGCACGACTATCTCCGTGGCGCAATTGGCTAGCGCGATCGGCTGTTAATCAAAAGGTTGGAGGTTCGAGCCCTCCCGAGAGCGGTGTGTCTCTTTTTTTCTTTGCGCTGATAGCTTTGGAGAAACGTTCTGAGGGTGGTGAGAGTGGAACACGACTATCTCCGTGACGCAATTGGCTAGCGCGTTTGGCTGTTAACCAAATGTTGGAGGTTCGAGCCCTCCGGAGAGCGGTTTGTCTCTTTTTTCTTTGCGCTGATAGCTTTGGAGCAATGTTCTGATGGTGGTGAGAGTGGAGCACGACTGTTTCCGTGGCAGAATTGGCTAGCGCGATCAAGTGTTAACTGAGAGGTTGGAGGTTCGAGCCCTCGCCGGAGCAGTGTGTCGTTTTTTTTCTTTGCGCTGATAGCTTTGGAGAAATGTTCTGATGGTGGTGAGAGTAGAACACGACTATCTCCTTGGCGCCATTGGTTAGCGCGTTCAGCTGTTAACCAAAAGGTTGGAGGTTCGAGGCCTCTCGAGAGCAGTGTGTCTCTTTTTTTTGCGCTGACAGCTGTGGAGAAATGTTCTGACGGCGGTGAGAGTAGAGCACGGCTGTCTACGTGGCGCAATTGGCTAGCACAATCGGCTGTTAACCAAAAGGTTGGAGGTTCGAGCTCTCCCGGGAGCGGTGTGTCGCTTTTTTTCTTTGCGCTGATACCTTTGAGGAATGTTATGACCGTGATGAGAATAGAGCACGACTATCTCCGGGGCGCAATTGGCGAGCGCGTTCAGCTATTAACCAAAAGGTTGGAGGTTCGAGCCCTCCCGAGAGCGGTGTGTCTCTTTTTTTGTGCTGATAGCTTTGTAGAAATGTTCTGATGGTGGTGAGAGTAGAGCACGAATATCTCCGTGGCGCAATTGGCTAGCGCGTTCAGCTGTTAACTAAAAGGTCGGAGGTTCGAGGCCTCTCGAGAGTGGTGTGTCTCTTTTTTTTGCGCTGACAGCTGTGGAGAAATGTTCTGACGGTGGTGAGAGTAGAGCACGGCTGTCTAAATGGCGCAATTGGCTAGCGCGATCAGCTGTTAACCAAAAGTTTGGAGGGTCGAGCTCTCCTGGGAGCGGTGTGTTGCTTTTTTCTTTGCGCTGATACCTTTGAGGAATGTATGACCGTGGTGAGAATAGAGCACGACTATCTCCGGGGCGCAATTGGCTAGCGCGTTCAGCTGTTAACGAAAAGGTTGGAGGTTCGAGCCCTCCCGAGAGCGGTGTGTCTCTTTTTTTTTGCGCTGATAGCTTTGCAGAAATGTTCTGACGGTGGTGAGAGTGGAGCACGAATATCTCCATGGCGCAATTGGCTAGCGCATTCGGCTGTGAACCAACACGTTGGAGGTGCGAGCCCTCCCATGAGCGGTGTGTCGCTTTTTTTCTTTGCGCTGATAGATGTGGAGAAATGTTCTGATGGTGGTGAGAGTTGAACACGAATATCTCCGTGGTGCCATTGGCTAGCACGTTCGGCTGTTAACCAAAACGTTGGAGGTTCGAGCCCTCCCGATAGCGGTGTGTCTCTTTTTTTTCTTCGCACTGATAGCATTGGAGAAATGTTCTGAAGGTGGTGAGAGTGGAACACGACTATCTCCGTGACGCAATTGGCTAGCGCGTTCGGCTGTTAACCAAAAGGTTGGAGGTTCGATCCCCGTGAAGAGCGGTGTGTCTCATTTTTTTCTTTGCGCTGATATCTTTGGAGGAATGTTCTGACGGTGGTGAGAGTGGAGCACGACTGTCTTCGTGGCGCAATTGGCTAGCGCGATCGGCTGTTAACCGAAAGTTTGGAGGTTCGAGCTCTCCCGGGAGCAGTGTGTCGCTTTTTTACTTCGCGCTGATACCTTTGAGGAATGTTATGACTGTGGTGAGAATTCAGCACGACTATCTCCGGGGCGCAATTGGCTAGCGCGTTCAGCTGTTAACCAAAAGGTTGGAGGTTCGAGCCCTCCGGAGAGCGGTGTGTCTCTTTTTTCTTTGCGCTGATAGCTTTGGAGCAATGTTCTGACGGTGGTGAGAGTGAAGCACGACTATCTCCGTGGCGCAATTGGCTAGCGCGATTGGCTGTTAATCAAAAGGTTGGAGGTTCGAGCCCTCCCGAGAGCGGTGTGTCTCTTTTTTTCTTTGCGCTGATAGCTTTGGAGAAACGTTCTGAGGGTGGTGAGAGTGGAACACGACTATCTCCGTGACGCAATTGGCTAGCGCGTTTGGCTGTTAACCTAAAGGTTGGAGGTTCGAGCCCTCCGGAGAGCGGTTTGTCTCTTTTTTCTTTGCGCTGATAGCTTTGGAGCAATGTTCTGACGGTGGTGAGAGTGGAGCACGACTGTTTCCGTGGCAGAATTGGCTAGCCCGATCAACTGTTATCTGAAAGGTTGGAGGTTCGAGCCCTCGCCGGAGCAGTGTGTCGTTTTTTTTCTTTGCGCTGATAGCTTTGGAGAAATGTTCTGATGGTGGTGAGAGTAGAACACGACAATCTGCTTGGCGCCATTTGTTAGCGCGTTTAGCTGTTAACCAAAAGGTCGGAGGTTCGAGGCCTCTCGAGAGCGGTGTGTCTCTTTTTTTTGTGCTGACAGCTGTGGAGAAGTGTTCTGACGGTGGTGAGAGTAGAGCACGGCTGTCTACGTGGCGCAATTGGCTAGCACAATCGGCTGTTAACCAAAAGGTTCGAGGTTCGAGCTCTCCCGGGAGCGGTGTGTCGCTTTTTTTCTTTGCGCTGATACCTTTGAGGAATGCTATGACCGTGATGAGAATAGAGCACGACTATCTCCGGAGCGCAATTGGCGAGCGCGTTCAGCTGTTAACCAAAAGGTTGGAGGTTCGAGCCCTCCCGAGAGTGGTGTGCCTCTTTTTTTTGCGCTGATAGCTTTGTAGAAATGTTCTGACGGTGGTGAGAGTGGAGAACGAATATCTCCGTGGCGCAATTGGCTAGCGCGTTCGGCTGTCAACCAAAACGTTGGAGGTTCGAGCCCTCCTGAGAGCGGTTTGTATATTTTTGCTTCGCGCTGATAGCTTTGTAGAAATGTTCTCACGGTGGTGAGAGTGGAGCACGACTGTCTCCGTGGCGCAATCGGCTAGCGCGATCGGCTGTTAACCGAAAGTTTGGAGGTTCGAACTCTCCTGGGAGCGGTGTGTCGCTTTTTTCTTTGCGCTGATACCTTTGAGGAATGTTATGACCGTGGTGAGAATAGAGCACGACTATCTCCGGGGCGCAATTGGCTAGCGCGTTCAGCTGTTAACCAAAAGGTTGAAGGTTCGAGCCCTCCCGAGAGCGGTGTGTCTCTTTTTTTGTGCTGATAGCTTTGTAGAAATGTTCTGACGGTGGTGAGAGTAGAGCACGAATATATCCGTGGCGCAATTGGCTAGCGCGCTCGGCTGTGAACCAAAACGTTGGAGGTTCGAGCCCTCCCATGAGCGGTGTGTCTCTTGTTTTTGCGCTGATAGCTTTGGAGCAATGTTCTGACGGTGGTGAGAGTGGAGCACGACTGTTTCCGTGGCAGAATTGGCTAGCGCGATCAACTGTTAACTGAAAGGTTGGAGGTTCGAGCCCTCCTGGGAGCAGTGTGTCTCTTTTTTTTCTTCGCACTGATAGCTTTGGAGAAATGTTCTGAGGGTGGTGAGAGTGGAACACCACTATTTCCGTCACGCAATTGGCTAGCGGGTTCGGCTGTTAACCAAAAGGTTGGAGGTTCGAGCCCTCCGGAGAGCAGTGTGTCTATTTTTTTTTTCTTTGCGCTGATAGCTTTGGAGGAATGTTCTGACGGTGGTGAGAGTGGAGTACGACTGTCTCCGTGGCGCAATTGGCTAGCGCGATCGGCTGTTAACCGAAAGTTTGGAGGTTCAAGCTCTACCGGGAGTGGTGTGTCGCTTTTTTTCTT
This sequence comes from Rhipicephalus microplus, assembly GCF_043290135.1. Taxonomy (NCBI): domain Eukaryota; kingdom Metazoa; phylum Arthropoda; class Arachnida; order Ixodida; family Ixodidae; genus Rhipicephalus; species Rhipicephalus microplus. The sequence goes on along the minus strand of NC_134703.1, from coordinate 203,578,998 downwards.
TGCGCTGATACCTTTGAGGAATGTTATGACCGTGGTGAGAATAGAGCACGACTATCTCCGGGGTGCAATTGGCTAGCGCGTTCAGCTGTTAACCAAAAGGTTGGAGGTTCGAGCCCTCCGGAGAGCGGTGTGTCTCTTTTTTCTTTGCGCTGATAGCTTTGGAGCAATGTTCTGACGGTGGTGAGAATGAAGCACAACTATCGCTATGGCGCAATTGGCTAGCGCGATCGGCTGTTAATCAAAAGGTTGGAGGTTCGAGCCCTCCCGAGAGCGGTGTGTCTCTTTTTTTCTTTGCGCTGATAGCTTTGGAGAAACGTTCTGAGGGTGGTGACAGTGGAACACGACTATCTCCGGGACGCAATTGGCTAGCGCGTTTGGCTGTTAACCAAATGTTGGAGGTTCGAGCCCTCCGGAGAGCGGTTTGTCTCTTTTTTCTTTGCGCTGATAGCTTTGGAGCAATGTTCTGATGGTGGTGAGAGTGGAGCACGACTGTTTCCGTGGCAGAATTGGCTAGCGCGATCAAGTGTTAACTGAGAGGTTGGAGGTTCGAGCCCTCGCCGGAGCAGTGTGTCGTTTTTTTTCTTTGCGCTGATAGCTTTGGAGAAATGTTCTGATGGTGGTGAGAGTAGAACACGACTATCTCCTTGGCGCCATTGGTTAGCGCGTTCAGCTGTTAACCAAAAGGTTGGAGGTTCGGGGCCTCTCGAGAGCAGTGTGTCTCTTTTTTTTGCGCTGACAGCTGTGGAGAAATGTTCTGACGGCGGTGAGAGTAGAGCACGGCTGTCTACGTGGCGCAATTGGCTAGCACAATCGGCTGTTAACCAAAAGGTTGGAGGTTCGAGCTCTCCCGGGAGCGGTGTGTCACTTTTTTTCTTTGCGCTGATACCTTTGAGGAATGTTATGACCGTGATGAGAATAGAGCACGACTATCTCCGGGGCGCAATTGGCGAGCGCGTTCAGCTATTAACCAAAAGGTTGGAGGTTCGAGCCCTCCCGAGAGCGGTGTGTCTCTTTTTTTGTGCTGATAGCTTTGTAGAAATGTTCTGACGGTGGTGAGAGTAGAGCACGAATATCTCCGTGGCGCAATTGGCTAGCGCGTTCAGCTGTTAACCAAAAGGTCGGAGGTTCGAGGCCTCTTGAGAGTGGTGTGTCTCTTTTTTTTGCGCTGACAGCTGTGGAGAAATGTTCTGACGGTGGTGAGAGTAGAGCACGGCTGTCTAAATGGCGCAATTGGCTAGCGCGATCAGCTGTTAACCAAAAGTTTGGAGGGTCGAGCTCTCCTGGGAGCGGTGTGTTGCTTTTTTCTTTGCGCTGATACCTTTGAGGAATGTATGACCGTGGTGAGAATAGAGCACGACTATCTCCGGGGCGCAATTGGCTAGCGCGTTCAGCTGTTAACGAAAAGGTTGGAGGTTCGAGCCCTCCCGAGAGCGGTGTGTCTCTTTTTTTTTGCGCTGATAGCTTTGCAGAAATGTTCTGACGGTGGTGAGAGTGGAGCACGAATATCTCCATGGCGCAATTGGCTAGCGCATTCGGCTGTGAACCAACACGTTGGAGGTGCGAGCCCTCCCATGAGCGGTGTGTCGCTTTTTTTCTTTGCGCTGATAGATGTGGAGAAATGTTCTGATGGTGGTGAGAGTTGAGCACGAATATCTCCGTGGTGCCATTGGCTAGCACGTTCGGCTGTTAACCTAAACGTTGGAGGTTCGAGCCCTCCCGATAGCGGTGTGTCTCTTTTTTTTCTTCGCACTGATAGCATTGGAGAAATGTTCTGAGGGTGGTGAGAGTGGAACACGACTATCTCCGTGACGCAATTGGCTAGCGCGTTCGGCTGTTAACCAAAAGGTTGGAGGTTCGATCCCCGTGAAGAGCGGTGTGTCTCATTTTTTTCTTTGCGCTGATATCTTTGGATGAATGTTCTGACGGTGGTGAGAGTGGAGCACGACTGTCTTCGTGGCGCAATTGGCTAGCGCGATCGGCTGTTAACCGAAAGTTTGGAGGTTCGAGCTCTCCCGGGAGCAGTGTGTCGCTTTTTTACTTCGCGCTGATACCTTTGAGGAATGTTATGACTGTGGTGAGAATTCAGCACGACTATCTCCGGGGCGCAATTGGCTAGCGCGTTCAGCTGTTAACCAAAAGGTTGGAGGTTCGAGCCCTCCGGAGAGCGGTGTGTCTCTTTTTTCTTTGCGCTGATAGCTTTGGAGCAATGTTCTGACGGTGGTGAGAATGAAGCACGACTATCTCCGTGGCGCAATTGGCTAGCGCGATCGGCTGTTAATCAAAAGGTTGGAGGTTCGAGCCCTCCCGAGAGCGGTGTGTCTCTTTTTTTCTTTGCGCTGATAGCTTTGGAGAAACGTTCTGAGCGTGGTGAGAGTGGAACACGACTATCTCCGTGACGCAATTGGCTAGCGCGTTTGGCTGTTAACCTAAAGGTTGGAGGTTCGAGCCCTCCGGAGAGCGGTTTGTCTCTTTTTTCTTTGCGCTGATAGCTTTGGAGCAATGTTCTGACGGTGGTGAGAGTGGAGCACGACTGTTTCCGTGGCAGAATTGGCTAGCCCGATCAACTGTTAACTGAAAGGTTGGAGGTTCGAGCCCTCGCCGGAGCAGTGTGTCGTTTTTTTTTCTTTGCGCTGATAGCTTTGGAGAAATGTTCTGATGGTGGTGAGAGTAGAACACGACAATCTGCTTGGCGCCATTTGTTAGCGCGTTTAGCTGTTAACCAAAAGGTCGGAGGTTCGAGGCCTCTCGAGAGCGGTGTGTCTCTTTTTTTTGTGCTGACAGCTGTGGAGAAATCTTCTGACGGTGGTGAGAGTAGAGCACGGCTGTCTACGTGGCGCAATTGGCTAGCACAATCGGCTGTTAACCAAAAGGTTCGAGGTTCGAGCTCTCCCGGGAGCGGTGTGTCGCTTTTTTTTCTTTGCGCTGATACCTTTGAGGAATGTTATGACCGTGATGAGAATAGAGCACGACTATCTCCGGGGCGCAATTGGCGAGCGCGTTCAGCTGTTAACCAAAAGGTTAGAGGTTCGAGCCCTCCCGAGAGTGGTGTGCCTCTTTTTTTTGCGCTGATAGCTTTGTAGAAATGTTCTGACGGTGGTGAGAGTGGAGCACGAATATCTCCGTGGCGCAATTGGCTAGCGCGTTCGACTGTCAACCAAAACGTTGGAGGTTCGAGCCCTCCTGAGAGCGGTTTGTATATTTTTGCTTCGCGCTGATAGCTTTGTAGAAATGTTCTCACGGTGGTGAGAGTGGAGCACGACTGTCTCCGTGGCGCAATCGGCTAGCGCGATCGGCTGTTAACCGAAAGTTTGGAGGTTCGAACTCTCCTGGGAGCGGTGTGTCGCTTTTTTCTTTGCGCTGATACCTTTGAGGAATGTTATGACCGTGGTGAGAATAGAGCACGACTATCTCCGGGGCGCAATGGGCTAGCGCGTTCAGCTGTTAACCAAAAGGTTGAAGGTTCGAGCCCTCCCGAGAGCGGTGTGTCTCTTTTTTTGTGCTGATAGCTTTGTAGAAATGTTCTGACGGTGGTGAGTGTAGAGCACGAATATATCCGTGGCGCAATTGGCTAGCGCACTCGGCTGTGAACCAAAACGTTGGAGGTTCGAGCCCTCCCATGAGCGGTGTGTCTCTTTTTTTTGCGCTGATAGCTTTGGAGCAATGTTCTGACGGTGGTGAGAGTGGAGCACGACTGTTTCCGTAGCAGAATTGGCTAGCGCGATCAACTGTTAACTGAAAGGTTGGAGGTTCGAGCCCTCCTGGGAGCAGTGTGTCTCTTTTTTTTTCTTCGCACTGATAGATTTGGAGAAATGTTCTGAGGGTGGTGAGAGTGGAACACCACTATTTCCGTCACGCAATTGGCTAGCGGGTTCGGCTGTTAACCAAAAGGTTGGAGGTTCGAGCCCTCCGGAGAGCAGTGTGTCTCTTTTTTTTTCTTTGCGCTGATAGCTTTGGAGGAATGTTCTGACGGTGGTGAGAGTGGAGTACGACTGCCTCCGTGGCGCAATTGGCTAGCGCGATCGACTGTTAACCGAAAGTTTGGAGGTTCGAGCTCTACCGGGAGTGGTGTGTCGCTTTTTTTCTTTGCGCTGATACCTTTGAGGAATGTTATGACCGTGGTGAGAATAGAGCACGACTATCTCCGGGGTGCAATTGGCTAGCGCGTTCAGCTGTTAACCAAAAGGTTGGAGGTTCGAGCCCTCCGGAGAGCGGTGTGTCTCTTTTTTCTTTGCGCTGATAGCTTTGGAGCAATGTTCTGACGGTGGTGAGAATGAAGCACGACTATCGCTATGGCGCAATTGGTTAGCGCGATCGGCTGTTAATCAAAAGGTTGGAGGTTCGAGCCCTCCCGAGAGCGGTGTGTCTCTTTTTTTCTTTGCGCTGATAGCTTTGGAGAAACGTTCTGAGGGTGGTGAGAGTGGAACACGACTATCTCCGTGACGCAATTGGCTAGCGCGTTTGGCTGTTAACCAAATGTTGGAGGTTCGAGCCCTCCGGAGAGCGGTTTGTCTCTTTTTTCTTTGCGCTGATAGCTTTGGAGCAATGTTCTGATGGTGGTGAGAGTGGAGCACGACTGTTTCCGTGGCAGAATTGGCTAGCGCGATCAAATGTTAACTGAGAGGTTGGAGGTTCGAGCCCTCGGCGGAGCAGTGTGTCGTTTTTTTCTTTGCGCTGATAGCTTTGGAGAAATGTTCTGATGGTGGTGAGAGTAGAACACGACTATCTCCTTGGCGCCATTGGTTAGCGCGTTCAGCTGTTAACCAAAAGGTTGGAGGTTCGAGGCCTCTCGAGAGCAGTGTGTCTCTTTTTTTTGCGCTGACAGCTGTGGAGAAATGTTCTGACGGCGGTGAGAGTAGAGCACGGCTGTCTACGTGGCGCTATTGGCTAGCACAATTGGCTGTTAACCAAAAGGTTGGAGGTTCGAGCTCTCCCGGGAGTGGTGTGTCGCTTTTTTTCTTTGCGCTGATACCTTTGAGGAATGTTATGACCGTGATGAGAATAGAGCACGACTATATCCGGGGCGCCATTGGCGAGCGCGTTCAGCTATTAACCAAAAGGTTGGAGGTTCGAGCCCTCCCGAGAGCGGTGTGTCTCTTTTTTTGTGCTGATAGCTTTGTAGAAATGTTCTGACGGTGGTGAGAGTAGAGCACGAATATCTCCGTGGCGCAATTGGCTAGCGCGTTCAGCTGTTAACCAAAAGGTCGGAGGTTCGAGGCCTCTCGAGAGTGGTGTGTCTCTTTTTTTGGGCTGACAGCTGTGGAGAAATGTTCTGACGGTGGTGAGAGTAGAGCACGGCTGTCTAAATGGCGCAATTGGCTAGCGCGATCAGCTGTTAACCAAAAGTTTGGAGGGTCGAGCTCTCCTGGGAGCGGTGTGTTGCTTTTTTCTTTGCGCTGATACCTTTGAGGAATGTATGACCGTGGTGAGAATAGAGCACGACTATCTCCGGGGCGCAATTGGCTAGCGCGTTCAGCTGTTAACGCAAAGGTTGGAGGTTCGAGCCCTCCCGAGAGCGGTGTGTCTCTTTTTTTTGCGCTGATAGCTTTGCAGAAATGTTCTGACGGTGGTGAGAGTGGAGCACGAATATCTCCATGGCGCAATTGGCTAGCGCATTCGGCTGTGAACCAACACGTTGGAGGTGCGAGCCCTCCCATGAGCGGTGTGTCGCTTTTTTTCTTTGCGCTGATAGATGTGGAGAAATGTTCTGATGGTGGTGAGAGTTGAGCACGAATATCTCCGTGGTGCCATTGGCTAGCACGTTCGGCTGTTAACCAAAACGTTGGAGGTTCGAGCCCTCCCGATAGCGGTGTGTCTCTTTTTTTTCTTCGCACTGATAGCATTGGAGAAATGTTCTGTGGGTGGTGAGAGTGGAACACGACTATCTCCGTGACGCAATTGGCTAGCGCGTTCGGCTGTTAACCAAAAGGTTGGAGGTTCGATCACCGTGAAGAGCGGTGTGTCTCATTTTTTTCTTTGCGCTGATATCTTTGGAGGAATGTTCTGACGGTGGTGAGAGTGGAGCACGACTGTCTTCGTGGCGCAATTGGCTAGCGTGATCGGCTGTTAACCGAAAGTTTGGAGGTTCGAGCTCTCCCGGGAGCAGTGTGTCGCTTTTTTACTTCGCGCTGATACCTTTGAGGAATGTTATGACTGTGGTGAGAATTCAGCACGACTATCTCCGGGGCGCAATTGGCTAGCGCGTTCAGCTGTTAACCAAAAGGTTGGAGGTTCGAGCCCTCCGGAGAGCGGTGTGTCTCTTTTTTCTTTGCGCTGATAGCTTTGGAGCAATGTTCTGACGGTGGTGAGAGTGAAGCACGACTATCTCCGTGGCGCAATTGGCTAGCGCGATCGGCTGTTAATCAAAAGGTTGGAGGTTCGAGCCCTCCCGAGAGCGGTGTGTCTCTTTTTTTCTTTGCGCTGATAGCTTTGGAGAAACGTTCTGAGGGTGGTGAGAGTGGAACACGACTATCTCCGTGACGCAATTGGCTAGCGCGTTTGGCTGTTAACCTAAAGGTTGGAGGTTCGAGCCCTCCGGAGAGCGGTTTGTCTCTTTTTTCTTTGCGCTGATAGCTTTGGAGCAATGTTCTGACGGTGGTGAGAGTGGAACACGACTATCTCCGTGACGCAATTGGCTAGCGCGTTCGGCTGTTAACCAAAAGGTTGGAGGTTCGATCACCGTGAAGAGCGGTGTGTCTCATTTTTTTCTTTGCGCTGATAGCTTTGGAGCAATGTTCTGACGGTGGTGAGAGTGGAGCACGACTGTTTCCGTGGCAGAATTCGCTAGCGCGATCAACTGTTAACTGAAAGGTTGGAGGTTCGAGACCTCGCGGGAGCAGTGTGTCGTTTTTTTTCTTTGCGCTGATAGCTTTGGAGAAATGTTCTGACGGTGGTGAGAGTAGAACACGACAATCTCCTTGGCGCCATTGGTTAGTGCGTTCAGCTGTTAACCAAAAGGTCGGAGGTTCGAGGCCTCTCGAGAGCGGTGTGTCTCTTTTTTTTGTGCTGACAGCTGTGGAGAAATGTTGTGACGGTGGTGAGAGTAGAGCACGGCTGTCTACGTGGCGCAATTGGCTAGCACAATCGGCTGTTAACCAAAAGGTTCGAGGTTCGAGCTCTCCCGGGAGCGGTGCGTTGCTTTTTTTCTTTGCGCTGATACCTTTGAGGAATGTTATGACCGTGATGAGAATAGAGCACGACTATCTCCGGGGCACAATTGGCGAGCGCGTTCAGCTGTTATCCAAAAGGTTGAAGGTTCGAGCCCTCCCGAGAGCGGTGTCTCTTTTTTTCTTTGCGCTGATAGCTTTGTAGAAATGTTCTGACGGTGGTGAGAGTGGAGCACGACTGTTTCCGTGGCAGAATTGGCTAGCGCGATCAACTGTTAACTGAAAGGTTGGAGGTTCGAGCCCTCGCGGGAGAAGTGTGTCGTTTTTTTTCTTTGCGCTGATCGCTTTGGAGAAATGTTCTGATGGTGGTGAGAGTAGAACACGACAATCTCCTTGGCGCCATTGGTTAGCGCGTTCAGCTGTTAACCAAAAGGTCGGAGGTTCGAGGCCTCTCGAGAGTGGTGTCTCTCTTTTTTTGTGCTGACAGCTGTGGAGAAATGTTCTGACGGTGGTGAGAGTAGAGCACGGCTGTCTACGTGGCGCAATTGGCTAGCACAATCGGCTGTTAACCAAAAGGTTCGAGGTTCGAGCTCTCCCGGGAGCGGTGCGTCGCTTTTTTTCTTTGCGCTGATACCTTTGAGGAATGTTATGACCGTGATGAGAATAGAGCACGACTATCTCCGGGGCGCAATTGGCTAGCGCGTTCAGCTGTTAACCAAAAGGTTGGAGGTTCGAGCCCTCCGGAGAGCGGTGTGTCTCTTTTTTCTTTGCGCTGATAGCTTTGGAGCAATGTTCTGACGGTGGTGAGAGTGAAGCACGACTATCTCCGTGGCGCAATTGGCTAGCGCGATCGGCTGTTAATCAAAAGGTTGGAGGTTCGAGCCCTCCCGAGAGCGGTGTGTCTCTTTTTTTCTTTGCGCTGATAGCTTTGGAGAAACGTTCTGAGGGTGGTGAGAGTGGAACACGACTATCTCCGTGACGCAATTGGCTAGCGCGTTTGGCTGTTAACCTAAAGGTTGGAGGTTCGAGCCCTCCGGAGAGCGGTTTGTCTCTTTTTTCTTTGCGCTGATAGCTTTGGAGCAATGTTCTGACGGTGGTGAGAGTGGAGCACGACTGTTTCCGTGGCAGAATTGGCTAGCCCGATCAACTGTTAACTGAAAGGTTGGAGGTTCGAGCCCTCGCCGGAGCAGTGTGTCGTTTTTTTTTCTTTGCGCTGATAGCTTTGGAGAAATGTTCTGATGGTGGTGAGAGTAGAACACGACAATCTTTTTGGCGCCATTGGTTAGCGCGTTCAGCTGTTAACCAAAAGGTCGGAGGTTCGAGGCCTCTCGAGAGCGGTGTGTCTCTTTTTTTTGTGCTGACAGCTGTGGAGAAATGTTCTGACGGTGGTGAGAGTAGAGCACGGCTGTCTACGTGGCGCAATTGGCTAGCACAATCGGCTGTTAACCAAAAGGTTCGAGGTTCGAGCTCTCCCGGGAGCGGTGTGTCGCTTTTTTTCTTTGCGCTGATACCTTTGAGGAATGTTATGACCGTGATGAGAATAGAGCACGACTATCTCCGGGGCGCAATTGGCGAGCGCGTTCAGCTGTTAACCAAAAGGTTGGAGGTTCGAGCCCTCCCGAGAGTGGTGTGCCTCTTTTTTTTTGCGCTGATAGCTTTGTAGAAATGTTCTGACGGTGGTGAGAGTGGAGCACGAATATCTCCGTGGCGCAATTGGCTAGCGCGTTCGGCTGTGAACCAAAACGTTGGAGGTTCGAGCCCTCCCGAGAGCGGTTTGTATATTTTTGCTTTGCGCTGATAGCTTTGTAGAAATGTTCTCACGGTGGTGAGAGTGGAGCACGACTGTCTCCGTGGCGCAATCGGCCAGCGCGATCGGCTGTTAACCGAAAGTTTGGAGGTTCGAACTCTCCTGGGAGCGGTGTGTCGCTTTTTTCTTTGCGCTGATACCTTTGAGGAATGTTATGACCGTGGTGAGAATAGAGCACGACTATCTCCGGGGCGCAATTGGCTAGCGCGTTCAGCTGTTAACCAAAAGGTTGAAGGTTCGAGCCCTCCCGAGAGCGGTGTGTCTCTTCTTTTGTGCTGATAGCTTTGTAGAAATGTTCTGACGGTGGTGAGAGTAGAGCACGAATATATCCGTGGCGCAATTGGCTAGCGCGCTCGGCTGTGAACCAAAACGTTGGAGGTTCGAGCCCTCCCATGAGCGGTGTGTCTCTTTTTTTTGCGCTGATAGCTTTGGAGCAATGTTCTGACGGTGGTGAGAGTGGAGCACGACTGTTTCCGTGGCAGAATTGGCTAGCGCGATCAACTGTTAACTGAAAGGTTGGAGGATCGAGCCCTCCTGGGAGCAGTGTGTCTCTTTTTTTTCTTCGCACTGATAGCTTTGGAGAAATGTTCTGAGGGTGGTGAGAGTGGAACACCACTATTTCCGTCACGCAATTGGCTAGCGGGTTCGGCTGTTAACCAAAAGGTTGGAGGTTCGAGCCCTCCGGAGAGCAGTGTGTCTCTTTTTTTTCTTTGCGCTGATAGCTTTGGAGGAATGTTCTGACGGTGGTGAGAGTGGAGTACGACTGTCTCCGTGGCGCAATTGGCTAGCGCGATCGGCTGTTAACCGAAAGTTTGGAGGTTCGAGCTCTACCGGGAGTGGTGTGTCGCTTTTTTTCTTTGCGCTGATACCTTTGAGGAATGTTATGACCGTGGTGAGAATAGAGCACGACTATCTCCGGGGCGCAATTGGCTAGCGCGTTCAGCTGTTAACCAAAAGGTTGGAGGTTCGAGCCCTCCGGAGAGCGGTGTGTCTCTTTTTTCTTTGCGCTGATAGCTTTGGAGCAATGTTCTGACGGTGGTGAGAATGAAGCACGACTATCGCTATGGCGCAATTGGCTAGCGCAATCGGCTGTTAATCAAAAGGTTGGAGGTTCGAGCCCTCCCGAGAGCGGTGTGTCTCTTTTTTTCTTTGCGCTGATAGCTTTGGAGAAACGTTCTGAGGGTGGTGAGAGTGGAACACGACTATCTCCGTGACGCAATTGGCTAGCGCGTTCGGCTGTTAACCAAAAGCTTGGAGGTTCGAGCCCTCCGGAGTGCGGTTTGTCTCTTTTTTCTTTGCGCTGATAGCTTTGGAGCATGTTCTGACGGTGGTGAGAGTGGAGCACGACTGTTTCCGTGGCAGAATTGGCTAGCGCGATCAACTGTTAACTGAAAGGTTGGAGGTTCGAGACCTCGCGGGAGCAGTGTGTCGTTTTTTTTCTTTGCGCTGATAGCATTGGAGAAATGTTCTGATGGTGGTGAGAGTAGAACACGACAATCTCCTTGGCGCCATTGGTTAGCGCGTTCAGCTGTTAACCAAAAGGTCGGAGGTTCGAGGCCTCTCGAGAGCGGTGTGTCTCTTTTTTTGTGCTGACAGTTGTGGAGAAATGTTGTGACGGTGGTGAGAGTAGAGCACGGCTGTCTACGTGGCGCAATTGGCTAGCACAATCGGCTGTTAACCAAAAGGTTCGAGGTTCGAGCTCTCCCGGGAGCGGTGCGTCGCTTTTTTTCTTTGCGCTGATACCTTTGAGGAATGTTATGACCGTGATGAGAATAGAGCACGACTATCTCCGGGGCACAATTGGCGAGCGCGTTCAGCTGTTAACCAAAAGGTTGAAGGTTCGAGCCCTCCCGAGAGCGGTGTCTCTTTTTTTCTTTGCGCTGATAGCTTCGTAGAAATGTTCTGACGGTGGTGAGAGTGGAGCACGACTATCGCCGTGGCGCAATTGGCTAGCGCGATCGGCTGTTAATCAAAAGGTTGGAGGTTCGAGCCCTCCCGAGAGTGGTGTGTCTCTTTTTTTCTTTGCGCTGATAGCTTTGGAGAAACGTTCTGAGGGTGGTGAGAGTGGAACACGACTATCTCCGTGACGCAATTGGCTAGCGCGTTCGGCTGTTAACCAAAAGGTTGGAGGTTCGAGCCCTCCGGAGAGCGGTTTGTCTCTTTTTTCTTTGCGCTGATAGCTGTGGAGCAATGTTCTGACGGTGGTGAGAGTGGAGCACGACTGTTTCCGTGGCAGAATTGGCTAGCGCGATCAACTGTTAACTGAAAGGTTGGAGGTTCGAGCCCTCGCGGGAGAAGTGTGTCGTTTTTTTTCTTTGCGCTGATAGCTTTGGAAAAGTGTTCTGATGGTGGTGAGAGTAGAACACGACAATCTCCTTGGCGCCATTGGTTAGCGCGTTCAGCTGTTAACCAAAAGGTCGGAGGTTCGAGGCCTCTCGAGAGCGGTGTCTCTCTTTTTTTGTGCTGACAGCTGTGGAGAAATGTTCTGACGGTGGTGAGAGTAGAGCACGGCTGTCTACGTGGCGCAATTGGCTAGCACAATCGGCTGTTAACCAAAAGGTTCGAGGTTCGAGCTCTCCCGGGAGCGGTGTGTCGCTTTTTTTCTTTGCGCTGATACCTTTGAGGAATGTTATGACCGTGATGAGAATAGAGCACGACTATCTCCGGGGCGCAATTGGCGAGCGCGTTCAGCTGTTAACCAAAAGGTTGGAGGTTCGAGCCCTCCCGAGAGCGGTGCGTCTCTTTTTTTCTTTGCGCTGATAGCTTTGTAGAAATGTTCTGACGGTGGTGAGAGTGGAGCACGAATATCTCCGTGGCGCAATTGGCTAGCGCGTTCGGCTGTGAACCAAAACGTTGGAGGTTCGAGCCCTCCCGAGAGCGGTTTGTCTCTTTTTTCTTTGCGCTGATAGCTTTGTAGAAATGTTCTCACGGTGGTGAGAGTGGAGCACGACTGTCTCCGTGGCGCAATCGGCTAGCGCGATCGGCTGTTAACCGAAAGTTTGGAGGTTCGAACTCTCCTGGGAGCTGTGTGTCTCTTTTTTGCGCTGATAGCTTTGCAGAAATGTTCTGACGGTGGTGAGAGTGGAGCACGAATATCTCCATGGCGCAATTGGCTAGCGCGTTCGGCTGTGAACCAACACGTTGGAGGTTCGAGCCCTCCCATGAGCGGTGTGTCGCTTTTTTTCTTTGCGCTGATAGATTTGGAGAAATGTTCTGATGGTGGTGAGAGTTGAGCACGAATATCTCCGTGGTGCAATTGGCTAGCACGTTCCGCTGTTAACCGAAACGTTGGAGGTTCGAGACCTCCCGAGAGCGGTATGTCTCTTTTTTTTCTTCGCAGTGATAGCTTTGGAGAAATGTTTTGAGGGTGGTGAGAGCGGAACACGACTATTTCCGTGACGCAATATGCTAGCGGGTTCGGCTGTTAACCAAAAGGTTGGAGGTTCGAGCCCTCCCGAGAGCGGTGTGTCTCTTTTTTTCTTTGCGCTAATAGCTTTGTAGAAATGTTCTGACGGTGGTGAGAGTGGAGCACGAATATCTCCGTGGCGCAATTGGCTAGCGCGTTCGGCTGTTAACCAAAAGTTTGGACGTTCGATCCCCGTGAAGAGCGGTGTGTCTCATTTTTTTTTGCGCTGATAGCTTTGGAGGAATGTTCTGACGGTGGTGAGAGTGGAGCACGACTGTCTCCGTGGCGCAATTGGCTAGCGCGATCGGCTGTTTACCGAAAGTTTGGAGGTTCGAGCTCTCCCGGGAGCAGTGTGTCGCTTTTTTACTTCGCGCTGATACCTTTGAGGAATGATATGACTGTGGTGAGAATTGAGCACGACTATCTCCGGGGCGCAATTGGCTAGCGCGTTCAGCTGTTAACCAAAAGTTTGGAGGTTCGAGCCCTCCGGAGAGCGGTGTGTCTCTTTTTTCTTTGCGCTGATAGCTTTGGAGCAATGTTCTGACGGTGGTGAGAGTGAAGCACGACTATCTCCGTGGCGCAATTGGCTAGCGCGATCGGCTGTTAATCAAAAGGTTGGAGGTTCGAGCCCTCCCGAGAGCGGTGTGTCTCTTTTTTTCTTTGCGCTGATAGCTTTGGAGAAACGTTCTGAGGGTGGTGAGAGTGGAACACGACTATCTCCGTGACGCAATTGGCTAGCGCGTTCGGCTGTGCACCAAAACGTTGGAGGTTCGAGCCCTCCCGAGAGCGGTTTGTCTCTTTTTGCTTTGCGCTGATAGCTTTGTAGAAATGTTCTCACAGTGGTGAGAGTGGAGCACGACTGTCTCCGTGGCGCAATCGGCTAGCGCGATCGGCTGTTAACCGAAAGTTTGGAGGTTCGAACTCTCCTGGGAGCGGTGTATCGCTTTTTTCTTTGCGCTGATACCTTTGAGGAATGTTATGACCGTGGTGAGAATAGAGCACGACTATCTCCGGGGCGCAATTGGCTAGCGCGTTCAGCTGTTAACCAAAAGGTTGGAGGTTCGAGCCCTCCCGAGAGCGGTGTGTCTCTTTTTTTTGCGCTGATAGCTTTGTAGAAATGTTCTGATGGGGGTGAGAGTGGAGCACGAATATCTCCGTGGCGCAATTGGCTAGCGCGCTCGGCTGTGAACCAAAACGTTGGAGGTTCGAGCCCTCCCATGAGCGGTGTGTCGCTTTTTTCTTTGCGCTGATAGATTTGGAGAAATGTTCTGATGGTGGTGAGAGTTGAGCACGAACATCTCCGTGGTGCAATTGGCTAGCACGTTCGGCTGTTAACCAAAACGTTGGAGGTTCGAGCCCTCCCGAGAGCGGTGTGTCTCTTTTTTTCTTTGCGCTGATAGCTTTGGAGAAACGTTCTGAGGGTGGTGAGAGTGGAACACGACTATCTCTGTGACGCAATTGGCTAGCGCGTTCGGCTGTTAACCAAAAGGTTGGAGGTTCGAGCCCTCCGGAGAGCGGTTTGTCTGTTTTTTCTTTGCGCTGATAGCTTTGGAGCAATGTTCTGACGGTGGTGAGAGTGGAGCACGACTGTTTTCGTGGCAGAATTGGCTAGCGCGATCAACTGTTAACTGAAAGGTTGGAGGTTCGAGCCCTCGCGTGAGCAGTGTGTCGTTTTTTTTCTTTGCGCTGATAGCTTTGGAGAAATGTTCTGATGGTGGTGAGAGTAGAACACGACAATCTGCTTGGCGCCATTGGTTAGCGCGTTCAGCTGTTAACGAAAAGGTCGGAGGTTCGAGGCCTCTCGAGAGCGGTGTGTCTCTTTTTTTTTGCGCTGACAGCTGTGGAGAAATGTTCTGACGGTGGTGAGAGTAGAGCACGGCTGTCTACTTGGCGCAATTGGCTAGCTCAGTCGGCTGTTAACCAAAAGGTTGGACTTTCGAGCTCTCCCGGGAGCGGTGTGTCGCTTTTTTTCTTTGCGCTGATACCTTTGAGGAATGTTATGACCGTGATGAGAATAGAGCACGACTATCTCCGGGGCGCAATTGGCGAGCGCATTCAGCTGTTAACCAAAAGGTTGGAGGTTCGAGCCCTCCCGAGAGCGGTGTGTCTCTTTTTTTCTTTGCGCTGATAGCTTTGTAGAAATGTTCTGACGGTAGTGAGAGTGGAGCACGAATATCTCCGTGGCGCAATTGGCTAGCGCGTTCGGCTGTGAACCAAAACGTTGGAGGTTCGAGCCCTCCCGAGAGCGGTTTGTCTCTTTTTTCTTTCCGCTGATAGCTTTGTAGAAATGTTCTCACGGTGGTGAGAGTGGAGCACGACTGTCTCCGTGGCGCAATCGGCTAGCGCGATTGGCTGTTAACCGAAAGTTTGGAGGTTCGAACTCTCCTGGGAGCGGTGTGTCGCTTTTTTCTTTGCGCTGATACCTTTGAGGAATGTTATGACCGTGGTGAGAATAGAGCTCGACTATCTCCGGGGCGCAATTGGCTAGCGCGTTCAGCTGTTAACCAAAAGGTTGGAGGTTCGAGCCCTCCCGAGAGCGGTGTGTCTCTTTTTTTGCTCTGATAGCTTTGTAGAAATGTTCTGACGGTGGTGAGAGTGGAGCACGAATATCTCCGTGGCGCAATTGGCTAGCGCGCTCGGTTGTGAACCAAAACGTTGGAGGTTCGAGCCCTCCCATGAGCGGTGTGTCGCTTTTTTCTTTGCGCTGATACCTTTGAGGAATGTTATGACCGTGGTGAGAATAGAGCACGACTATCTCCGGGGCACAATTGGCTAGCGCGTTCAGCTGTTAACCAAAAGCTTGGAGGTTCGAGCCCTCCCGAGAGCGGTGTGTCTCTTTTTTGCGCTGATAGCTTTGTAGAAATGTTCTGACGGTGGTGAGAGTGGAGCACGAATATCTCCGTGGCGCAATTGGCTAGCGCGTTCGGCTGTGAAACAAAACGTTGGAGGTTCGAGCCCTCCCATGAGCGGTGTGTCGCTTTTTTCTTTGCGCTGATAGATTTGGAGAAATGTTCTGATGGTGGTGAGAGTTGAGCACGAATATCTCCGTGGTGCAATTGGCTAGCACGTTCGGCTGTTAACCAAAACGTTGGAGGTTCGAGCCCTCCCGAGAGCGGTGTGTCTCTTTTTTTTCTTCGAACTGATAGCTTTGGAGAAATGTTCTGAAGGTGGTGAGAGTGGAACACGACTATTCCGTCACGCAATTGGCTAGCGGGTTCGGCTGTTAACCAAAAGGTTGGAGGTTCGAGCCCTCTGGAGAGCAGTGTGTCTCTTTTTTTTTCTTTGCGCTGATAGCTTTGGAGGAATGTTCTGACGGTGATGAGAGTGGAGTACGACTGTCTCCGTGGCGCAATTGGCTAGCGCGATCGGCTGTTAATTAAAACGTTGGAGGTTCGAGGCCTCTCGAGAGCGGTGTGTCTCTTTTTTTGTGCTGACAGCTGTGGAGAAATGTTCTGACGGTGGTGAGAGTAGAGCACGGCTGTCTACGTGGCGCAATTGGCTAGCACAATCGGCTGTTAACCAAAAGGTTGGACTTTCGAGCTCTCCCGGGAGCGGTGTGTCGCTTTTTTTCTTTGCGCTGATACCTTTGAGGAATGTTATGACCGTGATGAGAATAGAGCACGACTATCTCCAGGCCGCGATTGGCGAGCGCGTTCAGCTGTTAACCAAAAGGTTGGAGGTTCGAGCCCTCCCGAGAGCGGTGTGTCTCTTTTTTTCTTTGCGATGATAGCTTTGTAGAAATGTTCTGACGGTAGTGAGAGTGGAGCACGAATATCTCCGTGGCGCAATTGGCTAGCGCGTTCGGCTGTGAACCAAAACGTTGGAGGTTCGAGCCCTCCCGAAAGCGGTTTGTCTCTTTTTTCTTTGCGCTGATAGCTTTGTAGAAATGTTCTCACGGTGGTGAGAGTGGAGCACGACTGTCTCCGTGGCGCAATCGGCTAGCGCGATCGGCTGTTAACCGAAAGTTTGGAGGTTCGAACTCTCCTGGGAGCGGTGTGTCGCTTTTTTCTTTGCGCTGATACCTTTGAGGAATGTTATGACCGTGGTGAGAATAGAGCTCGACTATCTCCGGGGCGCAATTGGCTAGCGCGTTCAGCTGTTAACCAAAAGGTTGGAGGTTCGAGCCCTCCCGAGAGCGGTGTGTCTCTTTTTTTTGCGCTGATAGCTTTGTAGAAATGTTCTGACGGTGGTGAGAGTGGAGCACGAATATCTCCGTGGCGCAATTGGCTAGCGCGCTCGGTTGTGAACCAAAACGTTGGAGGTTCGAGCCCTCCCTTGAGCAGTGTGTCGCTTTTTTCTTTGCGCTGATACCTTTGAGGAATGTTATGACCGTGGTGAGAATAGAGCACGACTATCTCCGGGGCGCAATTGGCTAGCGCGTTCAGCTGTTAACCAAAAGCTTGGAGGTTCGAGCCCTCCCGAGAGCGGTGTGTCTCTTTTTTTTGCGCTGATAGCTTTGTAGAAATGTTCTGACGGTGGTGAGAGTGGAGCACGAATATCTTCGTGGCGCAATTGGCTAGCGCGTTCGGCTGTGAACCAAAACGTTGGAGGTTCGAGCCCTCCCATGAGCGGTGTGTCGCTTTTTTCTTTGCGCTGATAGATTTGGAGAAATGTTCTGATGGTGGTGAGAGTTGAGCACGAATATCTCCGTGGTGCAATTGGCTAGCACGTTCGGCTGTTAACCAAAACGTTGGAGGTTCAAGCCCTCCCGAGAGCGGTGTGTCTCTTTTTTTTCTTCGAACTGATAGCTTTGGAGAAATGTTCTGAAGGTGGTGAGAGTGGAACACGACTATTTCCGTCACGCAATTGGCTAGCGGGTTCGGCTGTTAACCAAAAGGTTGGAGGTTCGAGCCCTCTGGAGAGCAGTGTGTCTCTTTTTTTTCTTTGCGCTGATACCTTTGAGGAATGTTATGACCGTGGTGAGAATAGAGCACGACTATCTCCGGGGCGCAATTGGCTAGCGCGTTCAGCTGTTAACCAAAAGGTTGGAGGTTCGAGCCCTCCGGAGAGCGGTGTGTCTCTTTTTTCTTTGCGCTGATAGCTTTTGAGCATTGTTCTGACGGTGGTGAGAGTGAAGCACGACTATCGCCGTGGCGCAATTGGCTAGCGCGATCGGCTGTTAATCAAAAGGTTGGAGGTTCGAGCCCTCCCGAGAGCGGTGTGTCTCTTTTTTTCTTTGCGCTGATAGCTTTGGAGAAATGTTCTGATGGTGGTGATAGTTGAGCACGAATATCTCCGTGGTGCAATTGGTTAGCGCGTTCGACTGTTAACCAAAACGTTGGAGGTTCGAGCCCTCCCAAGAGCGGTGTGTCTTTTTTTTCTTCGAACTGATAGCTTTGGAGAAATGTTCTGAAGGTGGTGAGAGTGGAACACGACAATCTCCTTGGCGCCATTGGTTAGCGCGTTCAGCTCTTAACCAAAAGGTCGGAGGTTCGAGGCCTCTCGAGAGCGGTGTGTCTCTTTTTTTGTGCTGACAGCTGTGGAGAAATGTTGTGACGGTGGTGAGAGTAGAGCACGGCTGTCTACGTGGCGCAATTGGCTAGCACAATCGGCTCTTAACCAAAAGGTTCGAGGTTCGAGCTCTCCCGGGAGCGGTGCGTCGCTTTTTTTCTTTGCGCTGATACCTTTGAGGAATGTTATGACCGTGATGAGAATAGAGCACGACTATCTCCGGGGCGCAATTGGCGAGCGCGTTCAGCTGTTAACCAAAAGGTTGAAGGTTCGAGCCCTCCCGAGAGCGGTGTGTCTCTTTTTTTCTTTGCGCTGATAGCTTTGTAGAAATGTTCTGACGGTGGTGAGAGTGGAGCACGACTATCGCCGTGGCGCAATTGGCTAGCGCGATCGGCTGTTAATCTAAAGGTTGGAGGTTCGAGCCCTCCCGAGAGTGGTGTGTCTCTTTTTTTCTTTGCGCTGATAGCTTTGGAGAAACGTTCTGAGGGTGGTGAGAGTGCAACACGACTATCTCCGTGACGCAATTGGCTAGCGCGTTCGGCTGTTAACCAAAAGGTTGGAGGTTCGAGCCCTCCGGAGAGCGGTTTGTCTCTTTTTTCTTTGCGCTGATAGCTTTGGAGCAATGTTCTGACGGTGGTGAGAGTGGAGCACGACTGTTTCCGTGGCAGAATTGGCTAGCGCGATCAACTGTTAACTGAAAGGTTGGAGGTTCGAGCCCTCGCGGGAGCAGTGTGTCGTTTTTTTTCTTTGCGCTGATAGCTTTGGAGAAATGTTCTGATGGGGGTGAGAGTAGAACACGACAATCTCCTTGGCGCCATTGGTTAGCGCGTTCAGCTGTTAACCAAAAGGTCGGAGGTTCGAGGCCTCTCGAGAGCGGTGTCTCTCTTTTTTTTGTGCTGACAGCTGTGGAGAAATGTTCTGACGGTGGTGAGAGTAGAGCACGGCTGTCTACGTGGCGCAATTGGCTAGCACAATCGGCTGTTAACCAAAAGGTTCGAGGTTCGAGCTCTCCCGGGAGCGGTGTGTCGCTTTTTTTCTTTGCGCTGATACCTTTGAGGAATGTTATGACCGTGATGAGAATAGAGCACGACTATCTTCGGGGCGCAATGGCGAGCGCGTTCAGCTGTTAACCAAAAGGTTGGAGGTTCGAGCCCTCCCGAGGGCGGTGCGTCTCTTTTTTTCTTTGCGCTGATAGCTTTGTAGAAATGTTCTGACGGTGGTGAGAGTGGAGCACGAATATCTCCGTGGCGCAATTCGCTAGCGCGTTCGGCTGTGAACCAAAACGTTGGAGGTTCGAGCCCTCCCGAGAGCGGTTTGTCTCTTTTTTCTTTGCGCTGATAGCTTTGTAGAAATGTTCTCACGGTGGTGAGAGTGGAGCACGACTGTCTCCGTGGCGCAATCGGCTAGCGCGATCGGCTGTTAACCGAAAGTTTGGAGGTTCGAACTCTCCTGGGAGCGGTGTGTCTCTTTTTTTTGCGCTGATAGCTTTGCAGAAATGTTGTGACGGTCGTGAGAGTGGAGCACGAATATCTCCATGGCGCAATTGGCTAGCGCGTTCGGCTGTGAACCAACACGTTGGAGGTTCGAGCCCTCCCATGAGCGGTGTGTCGCTTTTTTTCTTTGCGCTGATAGATTTGGAGAAATGTTCTGATGGTGGTGAGAGTTGAGCACGAATATCTCCGTGGTGCAATTGGCTAGCACGTTCCGCTGTTAACCGAAACGTTGGAGGTTCGAGCCCTCCCGAGAGCGGTATGTCTCTTTTTTTTCTTCGCAGTGATAGCTTTGGAGAAATGTTTTGAGGGTGGTGAGAGTGGAACACGACTACTTCCGTGACGCAATATGCTAGCGGGTTCGGCTGTTAACCAAAAGGTTGGAGGTTCGAGCCCTCCCGAGAGCGGTGTGTCGCTTTTTTTCTTTGCGCTGATAGATTTGGAGAAATGTTCTGATGGTGGTGAGAGTTGAGCACGAATATCTCCGTGGTGCAATTGGCTAGCACGTTCGGCTGTTAACCAAAACGTTGGAGGTTCGAGTTCTCCCGATAGCGGTGTGTCTCTTTTTTTCTTCGCACTGATAGCATTGGAGAAATGTTCTGAGGGTGGTGAGAGTGGAACACGACTATCTCCGTGACGCAATTGGCTAGCGCGTTCGGCTGTTAACCAAAAGGTTGGAGGTTCGATCCCCGTGAAGAGCGGTGTGTCTCATTTTTTTTGCGCTGATAGCTTTGGAGGAATGTTCTGACGGTGGTGAGAGTGGAGCACGACTGTCTCCGTGGCGCAATTGGCTAGCGCAATCGGCTGTTAACCGAAAGTTTGGAGGTTCGAGCTCTCCCGGGAGCAGTGTGTCGCTTTTTTACTTCGCGCTGATACCTTTGAGGAATGTTATGACCGTGGTGAGAATAGAGCACGACTATCTCCGGGGCGCAATTGGCTAGCGCGTTCAGCTGTTAAGCAAAAGGTTGGAGGTTCGAGCCCTCCGGAGAGCGGTGTGTCTCTTTTTTCTTTGCGCTGATAGCTTTGGAGCAATGTTCTCACGGTGGTGAGAGTGAAGCACGACTGTCTCCGTGGCGCAATTGGCTAGCGCGATCGGCTGTTAATCAAATGGTTGGAGGTTCGAGCCCTCCCGAGAGCGGTGTGTCTCTTTTTTTCTTTGCGCTGATAGCTTTGGAGAAACGTTCTGAGGGTGGTGAGAGTGGAACACGACTATCTCTGTGACGCAATTGGCTAGCGCGTTCGGCTGTGAACCAAAACGTTGGAGGTTCGAGCCCTCTCGAGAGCGGTTTGTCTCTTTTTGCTTTGCGCTGATAGCTTTGTAGAATTGTTCTCACAGTGGTGAAAGTGGAGCACGACTGTCTCCGTGGCGCAATCGGCTAGCGCGATCGGCTGTTAACCGAAAATTTGGAGGTTCGAACTCTCCTGGGAGCGGTATCGCTTTTTTCTTTGCGCTGATACCTTTGAGGAATGTGATGACCGTGGTGAGAATAGAGCACGACTATCTCCGGGGCGCAATTGGCTAGCGCGTTCAGCTGTTAACCAAAAGGTTGGAGGTTCGAGCCCTCCCGAGAGCGGTGTGTCTCTTTTTTTTTGCGCTGATAGCTTTGTAGAAATGTTCTGACAGTGGTGAGAGTGGAGCACGATTATCTCCGTGGCGCAATTGGCTAGCGCGCTCGGCTGTGAACCAAAACGTTGGAGGTTCGAGCCCTCCCATGAGCGGTGTGTCGCTTTTTTTCTTTGCGCTGATAGATTTGGAGAAATTTTCTGATGGTGGTGAGAGTTGAGCAAGAATATCTCCGTGGTGCAATTGGCTAGCACGTTCGGCTGTTAACCAAAACGTTGGAGGTTCGAGCCCTCCGGAGAGCAGTGTGTCTCTTTTTTTTTCTTTGCGCTGATTGCTTTGGAGGAATGTTCTCACAGTGGTGAGAGTGGAGCACGACTGTCTCCGTGGCGCAATCGGCTAGCGCGATCGGCTGTTAACCGAAAGTTTGGAGGTTCGAACTCTCCTGGGAGCGGTGTATCGCTTTTTTCTTTGCGCTGATACCTTTGAGGAATGTTATGACCGTGGTGAGAATAGAGCACGACTATCTCCGGAGCGCAATTCGCTAGCGCGTTCAGCTGTTAACCAAAAGGTTGGAGGTTCGAGCCCTCCCGAGAGCGGTGTGTCTCTTTTTTTTGCGCTGATAGCTTTGTAGAAATGTTCTGACGGTGGTGAGAGTGGAGCACGAATATCTCCGTGGCGCAATTGGCTAGCGCGCTCGGCTGGGAACCAAAACGTTGGAGGTTCGAGCCCTCCTATGAGCGGTGTGTCGCTTTTTTCTTTGCGCTGATAGATTTGGAGAAATGTTCTGATGGTGGTGAGAGTTGAGCACGAATATCTCCGTGGTGCAATTGGCTAGCACGTTCGGCTGTTAACCAAAACGTTGGAGGTTCGAGCCCCCCGGAGAGCAGTGTGTCTCTTTTTTTTTCTTTGCGCTGATAGCTTTGGAGGAATGTTCTGACGGTGGTGAGAGTGGAGTACGACTGTCTCCGTGGCGCAATTGGCTGGCGCGATCGGCTGTTAACCGAACGTTTGGAGGTTCGAGCTCTCCCGGGAGTGGTGTGTCGCTTTTTTTCTTTGCGCTGATAACTTTGAGGAATGTTATGACCGTGGTGAGAATAGAGCACGACTATCTCCGGGGCGCAATTGGCTAGCGCGTTCAGCTGTTAACCAAAAGGTTGGAGGTTCGAGCCCTCCGGAGAGCGGTGTGTCTCTTTTTTCTTTGCGCTGATAGCTTTGGAGCAATGTTCTGACAGTGGTGAGAGTGGAGCACGATTATCTCCGTGGCGCAATTGGCTAGCGCGCTCGGCTGTGAACCAAAACGTTGGAGGTTCGAGCCCTCCCATGAGCGGTGTGTCGCTTTTTTCTTTGCGCTGATAGATTTGGAGAAATGTTCTGATGGTGGTGAGAGTTGAGCACGAATATCTCCGTGGTGCAATTGGCTAGCACGTTCGGCTGTTAACCAAAACGTTGGAGGTTCAAGCCCTCCCGAGAGCGGTGTGTCTCTTTTTTTTCTTCGAACTGATAGCTTTGGAGAAATGTTCTGAAGGTGGTGAGAGTGGAACACGACTATTTCCGTCACGCAATTGGCTAGCGGGTTCGGCTGTTAACCAAAAGGTTGGAGGTTCGAGCCCTCTGGAGAGCAGTGTGTCTCTTTTTTTTCTTTGCGCTGATACCTTTGAGGAATGTTATGACCGTGGTGAGAATAGAGCACGACTATCTCCGGGGCGCAATTGGCTAGCGCGTTCAGCTGTTAACCAAAAGGTTGGAGGTTCGAGCCCTCCGGAGAGCGGTGTGTCTCTTTTTTCTTTGCGCTGATAGCTTTTGAGCATTGTTCTGACGGTGGTGAGAGTGAGGCACGACTATCGCCGTGGCGCAATTGGCTAGCGCGATCGGCTGTTAATCAAAAGGTTGGAGGTTCGAGCCCTCCCGAGAGCGGTGTGTCTCTTTTTTTCTTTGCGCTGATAGCTTTGGAGAAATGTTCTGATGGTGGTGATAGTTGAGCACGAATATCTCCGTGGTGCAATTGGTTAGCGCGTTCGGCTGTTAACCAAAACGTTGGAGGTTCGAGCCCTCCCAAGAGTGGTGTGTCTTTTTTTTCTTCGAACTGATAGCTTTGGAGAAATGTTCTGAAGGTGGTGAGAGTGGAACACGACAATCTCCTTGGCGCCATTGGTTAGCGCGTTCAGCTGTTAACCAAAAGGTCGGAGGTTCGAGGCCTCTCGAGAGCGGTGTGTCTCTTTTTTTGTGCTGACAGCTGTGGAGAAATGTTGTGACGGTGGTGAGAGTAGAGCACGGCTGTCTACGTGGCGCAATTGGCTAGCACAATCGGCTCTTAACCAAAAGGTTCGAGGTTCGAGCTCTCCCGGGAGCGGTGCGTCGCTTTTTTTCTTTGCGCCGATACCTTTGAGGAATGTTATGACCGTGATGAGAATAGAGCACGACTATCTCCGGGGCGCAATTGGCGAGCGCGTTCAGCTGTTAACCAAAAGGTTGAAGGTTCGAGCCCTCCCGAGAGCGGTGTGTCTCTTTTTTTCTTTGCGCTGATAGCTTTGTAGAAATGTTCTGACGGTGGTGAGAGTGGAGCACGACTATCGCCGTGGCGCAATTGGCTAGCGCGATCGGCTGTTAATCAAAAGGTTGGAGGTTCGAGCCCTCCCGAGAGTGGTGTGTCTCTTTTTTTCGTTGCGCTGATAGCTTTGGAGAAACGTTCTGAGGGTGGTGAGAGTGCAACACGACTATCTCCGTGATGCAATTGGCTAGCGCGTTCGGCTGTTAACCAAAAGGTTGGAGGTTCGAGCCCTCCGGAGAGCGGTTTGTCTCTTTTTCCTTTGCGCTGATCGCTTTGGAGCAATGTTCTGACGGTGGTGAGAGTGGAGCACGACTGTTTCCGTGGCAGAATTGGCTAGCGCGATCAACTGTTAACTGAAAGGTTGGAGGTTCGAACCCTCGCGGGAGCAGTGTGTCGTTTTTTTCTTTGCGCTGATACCTTTGAGGAATGTTATGACCGTGATGAGAATAGAGCACGACTATCTCCGGGGCGCAATGGCGAGCGCGTTCAGCTGTTAACCAAAAGGTTGGAGGTTCGAGCCCTCCCGAGAGCGGTGCGTCTCTTTTTTTCTTTGCGCTGATAGCTTTGTAGAAATGTTCTGACGGTGGTGAGAGTGGAGCACGAATATCTCCGTGGCGCAATTGGCTAGCGCGTTCGGCTGTGAACCAAAACGTTGGAGGTTCGAGTCCTCCCGAGAGCGGTTTGTCTCTTTTTTCTTTGCGCTGATAGCTTTGTAGAAATGTTCTCACGGTGGTGAGAGTGGAGCACGACTGTCTCCGTGGCGCAATCGGCTAGCGCGATCGGCTGTTAACCGAAAGTTTGGAGGTTCGAACTCTCCTGGGAGCGGTGTGTCTCTTTTTTTTGCGCTGATAGCTTTGCAGAAATGTTCTGACGGTCGTGAGAGTGGAGCACGAATATCTCCATGGCGCAATTGGCTAGCGCGTTCGGCTGTGAACCAACACGTTGGAGGTTCGAGCCCTCCCATGAGCGGTGTGTCGCTTTTTTTCTTTGCGCTGATAGATTTGGAGAAATGTTCTGAAGGTGGTGAGAGTGGAACACGACTATTTCCGTCACGCAATTGGCTAGCGGGTTCGGCTGTTAACCAAAAGGTTGGAGGTTCGAGCCCTCTGGAGAGCAGTGTGTCTCTTTTTTTTCTTTGCGCTGATACCTTTGAGGAATGTTATGACCGTGGTGAGAATAGAGCACGACTATCTCCGGGGCGCAATTGGCTAGCGCGTTCAGCTGTTAACCAAAAGGTTGGAGGTTCGAGCCCTCCGGAGAGCGGTGTGTCTCTTTTTTTCTTCGCACTGATAGCATTGGAGAAATGTTCTGAGGGTGGTGAGAGTGGAACACGACTATCTCCGTGACGCAATTGGCTAGCGCGTTCGGCTGTTAACCAAAAGGTTGGAGGTTCGATCCCCGTGAAGAGCGGTGTGTCTCATTTTTTTGCGCTGATAGCTTTGGAGGAATGTTCTGACGGTGGTGAGAGTGGAGCACGACTGTCTCCGTGGCGCAATTGGCTAGCGCAATCGGCTGTTAACCGAAAGTTTGGAGGTTCGAGCTCTCCCGGGAGCAGTGTGTCGCTTTTTTACTTCGCGCTGATACCTTTGAGGAATGTTATGACTGTGGTGAGAATTGAGCACGACTATCTCCGGGGCGCAATTGGCTAGCGCGTTCAGCTGTTAAGCAAAAGGTTGGAGGTTCGAGCCCTCCGGAGAGCGGTGTGTCTCTTTTTTCTTTGCGCTGATAGCTTTGGAGCAATGTTCTCACGGTGGCGAGAGTGAAGCACGACTGTCTCCGTGGCGCAATTGGCTAGCGCGATCGGCTGTTAATCAAAAGGTTGGAGGTTCGAGCCCTCCCGAGAGCGGTGTGTCTCTTTTTTTCTTTGCGCTGATAGCTTTGAAGAAACGTTCTGAGGGTGGTGAGAGTGGAACACGACTATCTCCGTGACGCAATTGGCAAGCGCGTTCGGCTGTGAACCAAAACGTTGGAGGTTCGAGCCCTCCCGAGAGCGGTTTGTCTCTTTTTGCTTTGCGCTGATAGCTTTGTAGAATTGTTCTCACAGTGGTGAAAGTGGAGCACGACTGTCTCCGTGGCGCAATCGGCTAGCGCGATCGGCTGTTAACCGAAAATTTGGAGGTTCGAACTCTCCTGGGAGCGGTATCGCTTTTTTCTTTGCGCTGATACCTTTGAGGAATGTTATGACCGTGGTGAGAATAGAGCACGACTATCTCCGGGGCGCAATTGGCTAGCGCGTTCAGCTGTTAACCAAAAGGTTGGAGGTTCGAGCCCTCCCGAGAGCGGTGTGTCTCTTTTTTTGCGCTGATAGCTTTGTAGAAATGTTCTGACAGTGGTGAGAGTGGAGCACGAATATCTCCGTGGCGCAATTGGCTAGCGCGCTCGGCTGTGAACCAAAACGTTGGAGGTTCGAGCCCTCCCATGAGCGGTGTGTCGCTTTTTTCTTTGCGCTGATAGATTTGGAGAAATGTTCTGATGGTGGTGAGAGTTGAGCAAGAATATCTCCGTGGTGCAATTGGCTAGCACGTTCGGCTGTTAACGAAAACGTTGGAGGTTCGAGCCCTCCGGAGAGCAGTGAGTCTCTTTTTTTTTCTTTGCGCTGATTGCTTTGGAGGAATGTTCTGACGGTGGTGAGAGTGGAGTACGACTGTCTCCGTGGCGCAATTGGCTAGCGCGATCGGCTGTTAACCGAAAGTTTGGAGGTTCGAGCTCTCCCGGGAGTGGTGTGTCGCTTTTTTTCTTTGCGCTGATAACTTTGAGGAATGTTATGACCGTGGTGAGAATAGAGCACGACTATCTCCGGGGCGCAATTGGCTAGCGCGTTCAGCTGTTAACCAAAAGGTTGGAGGTTCGAGCCCTCCGGAGAGCGGTGTGTCTCTTTTTTCTTTGCGCTGATAGCTTTGGAGCAATGTTCTGACGGTGGTGAGAATGAAGCACGACTATCGCCGTGGCGCAATCGGCTAGCGCGATCGGCTGTTAATCAAAAGGTTGGAGGTTCGAGCCCTCCCGAGAGCGGTGTGTCTCTTTTTTTCTTTGCGCTGATAGCTTTGGAGAAACGTTCTGAGGGTGGTGAGAGTGAAACACGACTATCTCTGTGACGCAATCGGCTAGCGCGTTCGGCTGTTAACCAAAAGGTTGGAGGTTCGAGCCCTCCGGAGAGCGGTTTGTCTGTTTTTTCTTTGCGCTGATAGCTTTGGAGCAATGTTCTGACGGTGGTGAGAGTGGAGCACGACTGTTTCCGTGGCAGAATTGGCTAGCGCGATCAACTGTTAACTGAAAGGTTGGAGGTTCGAGCCCTCGCGTGAGCAGTGTGTCGTTTTTTTTCTTTGCGCTGATAGCTTTGGAGAAACGTTCTGATGGTGGTGAGAGTAGAACACGACAATCTCCTTGGCGCCATTGGTTAGCGCGTTCAGCTGTTAACCAAAAGGTTGGAGGTTCGAGGCCTCTCGAGAGCGGTGTGTCTCTTTTTTTGCGCTGACAGCTGTGGAGAAATGTTCTGACGGTGGTGAGAGTAGAGCACGGCTGTCTACGTGGCGCAATTGGCTAGCACAATCGGCTGTTAACGAAAAGGTTGGACTTTTGAGCTCTCCCGGGAGCGGTGTGTCGCTTTTTTTCTTTGCGCTGATACCTTTGAGGAATGTTATGACCGTGATGAGAATAGAGCACGACTATCTCCGGGGCGCAATTGGCGAGCGCGTTCAGCTGTTAACCAAAAGGTTGGAGGTTCGAGCCCTCCCGAGAGCGGTGTGTCTCTTTTTTTCTTTGCGCTGATAGCTTTGTAGAAATGTTCTGACGGTAGTGAGAGTGGAGCACGAATATCTCCGTGGCGCAATTGGCTAGCGCGTTCGGCTGTGAACCAAAACGTTGGAGGTTCGAGCCCTCCCGAGAGCGGTTTGTCTCTTTTTTCTTTGCGCTGATAGCTTTGTAGAAATGTTCTCACGGTGGTGAGAGTGGAGCACGACTGTCTCCGTGGCGCAATCGGCTAGCGCGATCGGCTGTTAACCGAAAGTTTGGAGGTTCGAACTCTCCTGGGAGCGGTGTGTCGCTTTTTTCTTTGCGCTGATACCTTTGAGGAATGTTATGACCGTGGTGAGAATAGAGCTCGACTATCTCCGGGGCGCAATTGGCTAGCGCGTTCAGCTGTTAACCAAAAGGTTGGAGGTTCGAGCCCTCCCGAGAGCGGTGTGTCTCTTTTTTGCGCTGATAGCTTTGTAGAAATGTTCTGACGGTGGTGAGAGTGGAGCACGAATATCTCCGTGGCGCAATTGGCTAGCGCGTTCGGCTGTGAACCAAAACGTTGGAGGTTCGAGCCCTCCCGAGAGCGGTTTGTCTCTTTTTTCTTTGCGCTGATAGCTTTGTAGAAATGTTCTCACGGTGGTGAGAGTGGAGCACGACTGTCTCCGTGCTGCAATCGGCTAGCACTATCGGCTGTTAACCGAAAGTTTGGAGGTTCGAACTCTCCTGGGAGCGGTGTGTCGCTTTTTTCTTTGCGCTGATACCTTTGAGGAATGTTATGACCGTGGTGAGAATAGAGCACGACTATCTCCGGGGCGCAATTGGCTAGCGCGTTCAGCTGTTAACCAAAACCTTGGAGGTTCGAGCCCTCCCGAGAGCGGTGTGTCTCTTTTTTTGCGCTGATAGCTTTGTAGAAGTGTTCTGACGGTGGTGAGAGTGGAGCACGAATATCTCCGTGGCGCAATTGGCTAGCGCGTTCGGCTGTGAACCAAAACGTTGAAGGTTCGAGCCCTTCCATGAGCGGTGTGTCGCTTTTTTCTTTGCGCTGATAGATTTGGAGAAATGTTCTGATGATGGTGAGTGTTGACCACGAATATCTCCGTGGTGCAATTGGCTAGCACGTTCGGCTGTTAACCAAAATGTTGGAGGTTCGAGCCTTCCCGAGAGCGGTGTGTCTCTTTTTTTTCTTTGCACTGACAGCTTTGGAGGAATGTTCTGACGGTGGTGAGAGTGGAGTACGACTGTCTCCGTGGCGCAATTGGCTAGCGCGATCGGCTGTTAATCGAAAGTTTGAGGTTCGAGCTCTCCCGGGAGTAGTGTGTCTCTTTTTTTTCTTTGCGCTGATAGCTTTGGAGGAATGTTCTGACGGTGGTGAGAGTAGAGCACGACTGTGTCCGTGGCGCAATTGGCTAGCGCAATCGGCTGTTAACCGAAAGTTTGGAGGTTCGAGCTCTCCCGGGAGCAGTGTGTCGCTTTTTTTCTTTGCGCTGATACCTTTGAGGAATGTCATGACCATGGTGAGAATTGAGCACGACTATCTCCGGGGTGCAATTGGCTAGCGCGTTCAGCTGTTAACCAAAAAGTTGGAGGGTCGAGCCCTCCCGAGAGCGGTGTGTCTCTTTTTTTCTTTGCGCTGATAGCTTTGGAGAAACGTTCTGAGGGGGGTGAGAGTGGAACACGACTATCTCCGTGACGCAATTGGCTAGCGCGTTCGGCTGTGAACCAAAACGTTGGAGGTTCGAGCCCTCCCGAGAGCGGTTTGTCTCTTCTTGCTTTGCGCTGATAGCTTTGTAGAAATGTTCTCACAGTGGTGAGAGTGGAGCACGACTGTCTCCGTGGCGCAATCGGCTAGCGCGATCGGCTGTTAACCGAAAGTTTGGAGGTTCGAACTCTCCTGGGAGCGGTGTATCGCTTTTTTCTTTGCGCTGATACCTTTGAGGAATGTTATGACCGTGGTGAGAATAGAGCACGACTATCTCCGGGGCGCAATTCGCTAGCGCGTTCAGCTGTTAACCAAAAGGTTGGAGGTTCGAGCCCTCCCGAGAGCGGTGTGTCTCTTTTTTTGCGCTGATAGCTTTCTAGAAATGTTCTGATGGTGGTGAGAGTGGAGCACGAATATCTCCGTGGCGCAATTGGCTAGCGCGCTCGGCTGGGAACCAAAACGTTGGAGGTTCGAGCCCTCCTATGAGCGGTGTGTCGCTTTTTTCTTTGCGCTGATAGATTTGGAGAAATGTTCTGATGGTGGTGAGAGTTGAACACGAATATCTCCGTGGTGCAATTGGCTAGCACGTTCGGCTGTTAACCAAAACGTTGGAGGTTCGAGCCCTCCGGAGAGCAGTGTGTCTCTTTTTTTTTCTTTGCGCTGATAGCTTTGGAGGAATGTTCTGACGGTGGTGAGAGTGGAGTACGACTGTCTCCGTGGCGCAATTGGCTGGCGCGATCGGCTGTTAACCGAAAGTTTGGAGGTTCGAGCTCTCCCGGGAGTGGTGTGTCGCTTTTTTTCTTTGCGCTGATAACTTTGAGGAATGTTATGACCGTGGTGAGAATAGAGCACGACTATCTCCGGGGCGCAATTGGCTAGCGCGTTCAGCTGTTAACCAAAAGGTTGGAGGTTCGAGCCCTCCGGAGAGCGGTGTGTCTCTTTTTTCTTTGCGCTGATACCTTTGGAGCAATGTTCTGACGGTGGTGAGAATGAAGCACGACTATCGCCGTGGCGCAATTGGCTAGCGCGATCGGCTGTTAATCAAAAGGTTGGAGGTTCGAGCCCTCCCGAGAGCGGTGTGTCTCTTTTTTTCTTTGCGCTGATAGCTTTGGAGAAACGTTCTGAGGGTGGTGAGAGTGGAACACGACTATCTCTGTGACGCAATTGGCTAGCGCGTTCGGCTGTTAACCAAAAGGTTGGAGGTTCGAGCCCTCCGGAGAGCGGTTTGTCTCTTTTTTCTTTGCGCTGATAGCTTTGGAGCAATGTTCTGACGGTGGTGAGAGTAGAGCACGACTGTTTCCGTGGCAGAATTGGCTAGCGCGATCAACTGTTAACTGAAAGGTTGGAGGTTCGAGCCCTCGCGTGAGCAGTGTGTCGTTTTTTTTCTTTGCGCTGATAGCTTTGGAGAAATGTTCTGATGGTGGTGAGAGTAGAACACGACAATCTCCTTGGCGCCATTGGTTAGCGCGTTCAGCTGTTAACCAAAAGGTCGGAGGTTCGAGGCCTCTCGAGAGCGGTGTGTCTCTTTTTTTTGCGCTGACAGCTGTGGAGAATTGTTCTGACGGTGGTGAGAGTAGAGCACGGCTGTCTACGTGGCGCAATTGGCTAGCACAATCGGCTGTTAACCAAAAGGTTGGAGGTTCGAGCCCTCCCGAGAGCGGTGTGTCTCTTTTTTTGCGCTGGTAGCTTTGTAGAAATGTTCTGACGGTGGTGAGAGTGGAGCACGAATATCTCCGTGGCGCAATTGGCTAGCGCGTTCGGCTGTGAACCAAAACGTTGGAGGTTCGAGCCCTCCCATGAGCGGTGTGTCTCTTTTTTTGCGCTGATAGCTTTGTAGAAATGTTCTGACGGTGGTGAGAGTGGAGCACGAATATCTCCGTGGCGCAATTGGCTAGCGCGCTCGGCTGTGAACCAAAACGTTGGAGGTTCGAACCCTTCCATGAGCGGTGTGTCGCTTTTTTCTTAGCGCTGATAGATTTGGAGAAATGTTCTGATGGTGGCGAGAGTTGACCACGAATATCTCCGTGGTGCAATTGGCTAGCACGTTCGGCTGTTAACCAAAACGTTGGAGGTTCGAGCCCTCCCGAGAGCGGTGTGTCTCTTTTTTTTCTTCGAACTGATAGCTTTGGAGAAATGTTCTGAAGGTGGTGAGAGTGGAACACGACTATTTCCGTCACGCAATTGGCTAGCGGGTTCGGCTGTTAACCAAAAGGTTGGAGGTTCGAGCCCTCTGGAGAGCAGTGTGTCTCTTTTTTTTTCTTTGCGCTGATAGCTTTGGAGGAATGTTCTGACGGTGGTGAGAGTGGAGTACGACTGTCTCCGTGGCGCAATTGGCTAGCGCGATCGGCTGTTAACCGAAAGTTTGGAGGTTCGAGCTCTCCCGGGAGTGGTGTGTCGCTTTTTTTTCTTTGCGCTGATACCTTTGAGGAATGTTATGACCGTGGTGAGAATAGAGCACGACTATCTCCGGGGCGCAATTGGCTAGCGCGTTCAGCTGTTAACCAAAAGGTTGGAGGTTCGAGCCCTCCGGAGAGCGGTGTGTCTCTTTTTTCTTTGCGCTGATAGCTTTGTAGAAATGTTCTCACGGTGGTGAGAGTGGAGCACGACTGTCTCCGTGCTGCAATCGGCTAGCACGATCGGCTGTTAACCGAAAGTTTGGAGGTTCGAACTCTCCTGGGAGCGGTGTGTCGCTTTTTTCTTTGCGCTGATACCTTTGATCAATGTTATGACCGTGGTGAGAATAGAGCACGACTATCTCCGGGGCGCAATTGGCTAGCGCGTTCAGCTGTTAACCAAAAGCTTGGAGGTTCGAGCCCTCCCGAGAGCGGTGTGTCTCTTTTTTTGCGCTGATAGCTTTGTAGAAATGTTCTGACGGTGGTGAGAGTTGAGCACGAATATCTCCGTGGTGCAATTGGCTAGCACGTTCCGCTGTTAACCGAAACGTTGGAGGTTCGAGCCCTCCCGAGAGCGGTATGTCTCTTTTTTTTCTTCGCAGTGATAGCTTTGGAGAAATGTTTTGAGGGTGGTGAGAGTGGAACACGACTACTTCCGTGACGCAATATGCTAGCGGGTTCGGCTGTTAACCAAAAGGTTGGAGGTTCGAGCCCTCCCGAGAGCGGTGTGTCTCTTTTTTTCTTTGCGCTAATAGCTTTGTAGAAATGTTCTGACGGTGGTGAGAGTGGAGCACGAATATCTCCGTGGCGCAATTGGCTAGCGCGTTCGGCTGTGAACCAAAACGTCGGAGGTTCGAGCCCTCCCATGAGCGGTGTGTCGCTTTTTTTCTTTGCGCTGATAGATTTGGAGAAATGTTGTGATGGTGGTGAGAGTTGAGCACGAATATCTCCGTGGTGCAATTGGCTAGCACGTTCGGCTGTTAACCAAATTGTTGGAGGTTCGAGTTCTCCCGATAGCGGTGTGTCTCTTTTTTTTCTTCGCACTGATAGCATTAGAGAAATGTTCTGAGGGTGGTGAGAGTGGAACACGACTATCTCCGTGACGCAATTGGCTAGCGCGTTCGGCTGTTAACCGAAAATTTGGAGGTTCGAACTCTCCTGGGAGCGGTATCGCTTTTTTCTTTGCGCTGATACCTTTGAGGAATGTTATGACCGTGGTGAGAATAGAGCACGACTATCTCCGGGGCGCAATTGGCTAGCGCGTTCAGCTGTTAACCAAAAGGTTGGAGGTTCGAGCACTCCCGAGTGCGGTGTGTCTCTTTTTTTGCGCTGATAGCTTTGTAGAAATGTTCTGACGGTGGTGAGAGTGGAGCACGAATATCTCCGTGGCGAAATTGGCTAGCGCGTTCGGCTGTGAACCAAAACGTCGGAGGTTCGAGCCCTCCCATGAGCGGTGTGTCGCTTTTTTTCTTTGCGCTGATAGATTTGGAGAAATGTTCTGATGGTGGTGAGAGTTGAGCACGAATATCTCCGTGGTGCAATTGGCTAGCACGTTCGGCTGTTAACCAAAACGTTGGAGGTTCGAGTTCTCCCGATAGCGGTGTGTCTCTTTTTTTCTTCGCACTGATAGCATTGGAGAAATGTTCTGAGGGTGGTGAGAGTGGAACACGACTATCTCCGTGACGCAATTGGCTAGCGCGTTCGGCTGTTAACCAAAAGGTTGGAGGTTCGATCCCCGTGATGAGCGGTGTGTCTCATTTTTTTTGCGCTGATAGCTTTGGAGGAATGTTCTGACGGTGGTGAGAGTGGAGCACGACTGTCTCCGTGGCGCAATTGGGGAGCGCAATCGGCTGTTAACCGAAAGTTTGGAGGTTCGAGCTCTCCCGGGAGCAGTGTGTCGCTTTTTTACTTCGCGCTGATACCTTTGAGGAATGTTATGACTGTGGTGAGAATTGAGCACGACTATCTCCGGGGCGCAATTGGCTAGCGCGTTCAGCTGTTAACCAAAAGGTTGGAGGTTCGAGCCCTCCCGAGAGCGGTGTGTCTCTTTTTTTTTTGCGCTGATAGCTTTGTAGAAATGTTCTGACAGTGGTGAGAGTGGAGCACGAATATCTCCGTGGCGCAATTGGCTAGCGCGCTCGGCTGTGAACCAAAACGTTGGAGGTTCGAGCCCTCCCATGAGCGGTGTGTCGCTTTTTCTTTGCGCTGATAGATTTGGAGAAATGTTCTGATGGTGGTGAGAGTTGAGCAAGAATATCTCCGTGGTGCAATTGGCTAGCACGTTCGGCTGTTAACCAAAACGTTGGAGGTTCGAGCCCTCCGGAGAGCAGTGTGTCTCTTTTTTTTTCTTTGCGCTGATAGCTTTGGAGGAATGTTCTGACGGTGGTGAGAGTGGAGTACGACTGTCTCCGTGGCGCAATTGGCTAGCGCGATCGGCTGTTAACCGAAAGTTTGGAGGTTCGAGCTCTCCCGGGAGTGGTGTGTCGCTTTTTTTCTTTGCGCTGATAACTTTGAGGAATGTTATGACCGTGGTGAGAATAGAGCACGACTATCTCCGGGGCGCAATTGGCTAGCGCGTTCAGCTGTTAACCAAAAGGTTGGAGGTTCGAGCCCTCCGGAGAGGGGTGTGTCTCTTTTTTCTTTGCGCTGATAGCTTTGGAGCAATGTTCTGACGGTGGTGAGAAAGAAGCACGACTATCGCCGTGGCGCAATTGGCTAGCGCGATCGGCTGTTAATCAAAAGGTTGGAGGTTCGAGCCCTCCCGAGAGCGGTGTGTCTCTTTTTTTCTTTGCGCTGATAGCTTTGGAGAAACGTTCTGAGGGTGGTGAGAGTGAAACACGACTATCTCTGGGACGCAATTGGCTAGCGCGTTCGGCTGTTAACCAAAAGGTTGGAGGTTCGAGCCCTCCGGAGAGCGGTTTGTCTGTTTTTTCTTTGCGCTGATAGCTTTGGAGCAATGTTCTGACGGTGGTGAGAGTGGAGCACGACTGTTTCCGTGGCAGAATTGGCTAGCGCGATCAACTGTTAACTGAAAGGTTGGAGGTTCGAGCCCTCGCGTGAGCAGTGTGTCGTTTTTTTTCTTTGCGCTGATAGCTTTGGAGAAATGTTCTGATGGTGGTGAGAGTAGAACACGACAATCTCCTTGGCGCCATTGGTTAGCGCGTTCAGCTGTTAACCAAAAGGTTGGAGGTTCGAGGCCTCTCGAGAGCGGTGTGTCTCTTTTTTTGCGCTGACAGCTGTGGAGAAATGTTCTGACGGTGGTGAGAGTAGAGCACGGCTGTCTACGTGGCGCAATTGGCTAGCACAATCGGCTGTTAACCAAAAGGTTGGACTTTTGAGCTCTCCCGGGAGCGGTGTGTCGCTTTTTTTCTTTGCGCTGATACCTTTGAGGAATGTTATGACCGTGATGAGAATAGAGCACGTCTATCTCCGGGGCGCAATTGGCGAGCGCGTTCAGCTGTTAACCAAAAGGTTGGAGGTTCGAGCCCTCCCGAGAGCGGTGTGTCTCTTTTTTTCTTTGCGCTGATAGCTTCGTAGAAATGTTCTGACGGTAGTGAGAGTGGAGCACGAATATCTCCGTGGCGCAATTGGCTAGCGCGTTCGGCTGTGAACCAAAACGTTGGAGGTTCGAGCCCTCCCGAGAGCGGTTTGTCTCTTTTTTCTTTGCGCTGATAGCTTTGTAGAAATGTTCTCACGGTGGTGAGAGTGGAGCACGACTGTCTCCGTGGCGCAATCGGCTAGCGCGATCGGCTGTTAACCGAAAGTTTGGAGGTTCGAACTCTCCTGGGAGCGGTGTGTCGCTTTTTTCTTTGCGCTGATACCTTTGAGGAATGTTATGACCGTGGTGAGAATAGAGCTCGACTATCTCCGGGGCGCAATTGGCTAGCGCGTTCAGCTGTTAACCAAAAGGTTGGAGGTTCGAGCCCTCCCGAGAGCGGTGTGTCTCTTTTTTTTGCGCTGATAGCTTTGTAGAAATGTTCTGACGGTGGTGAGAGTGGAGCACGAATATCTCCGTGGCGCAATTGGCTAGCGCGTTCAGCTGTGAACCGAAACGTTGGAGGTTCGAGCCCTCCCGAGAGCGGTTTGTCTCTTTTTTCTTTGCGCTGATAGCTTTGTAGAAATGTTCTCACGGTGGTGAGAGTGGAGCACGACTGTCTCCGTGCTGCAATCGGCTAGCACGATCGGCTGTTAACCGAAAGTTTGGAGGTTCGAACTCTCCTGGGAGCGGTGTGTCGCTTTTTTCTTTGCGCTGATACCTTTGAGGAATGTTATGACCGTGGTGAGAATAGAGCACGACTATCTCCGGGGCGCAATTCGCTAGCGCGTTCAGCTGTTAACCAAAAGGTTGGAGGTTCGAGCCCTCCCGAGAGCGGTGTGTCTCTTTTTTTGCGCTGGTAGCTTTGTAGAAATGTTCTGACGGTGGTGAGAGTGGAGCACGAATATCTCCGTGGCGCAATTGGCTAGCGCGTTCGGCTGTGAACCAAAACGTTGGAGGTTCGAGCCCT
Organism: Rhipicephalus microplus; assembly: GCF_043290135.1. Lineage (NCBI taxonomy): Eukaryota > Metazoa > Arthropoda > Arachnida > Ixodida > Ixodidae > Rhipicephalus > Rhipicephalus microplus. Next base: position 203,543,297 of record NC_134703.1, on the reverse strand, counting down.
CCCATGAGCGGTGTGTCTCTTTTTTTGCGCTGATAGCTTTGTAGAAATGTTCTGACGGTGGTGAGTGTTGACCACGAATATCTCCGTGGTGCAATTGGCTAGCACGTTCGGCTGTTAACCAAAATGTTGGAGGTTCGAGCCTTCCCGAGAGCGGTGTGTCTCTTTTTTTTCTTTGCACTGACAGCTTTGGAGGAATGTTCTGACGGTGGTGAGAGTGGAGTACGACTGTCTCCGTGGCGCAATTGGCTAGCGCGATCGGCTGTTAATCGAAAGTTTGAGGTTCGAGCTCTCCCGGGAGTAGTGTGTCTCTTTTTTTTCTTTGCGCTGATAGCTTTGGAGGAATGTTCTGACGGTGGTGAGAGTAGAGCACGACTGTGTCCGTGGCGCAATTGGCTAGCGCAATCGGCTGTTAACCGAAAGTTTGGAGGTTCGAGCTCTCCCGGGAGCAGTGTGTCGCTTTTTTTCTTTGCGCTGATACCTTTGAGGAATGTCATGACCATGGTGAGAATTGAGCACGACTATCTCCGGGGTGCAATTGGCTAGCGCGTTCAGCTGTTAACCAAAAAGTTGGAGGGTCGAGCCCTCCCGAGAGCGGTGTGTCTCTTTTTTTCTTTGCGCTGATAGCTTTGGAGAAACGTTCTGAGGGGGGTGAGAGTGGAACACGACTATCTCCGTGACGCAATTGGCTAGCGCGTTCGGCTGTGAACCAAAACGTTGGAGGTTCGAGCCCTCCCGAGAGCGGTTTGTCTCTTCTTGCTTTGCGCTGATAGCTTTGTAGAAATGTTCTCACAGTGGTGAGAGTGGAGCACGACTGTCTCCGTGGCGCAATCGGCTAGCGCGATCGGCTGTTAACCGAAAGTTTGGAGGTTCGAACTCTCCTGGGAGCGGTGTATCGCTTTTTTCTTTGCGCTGATACCTTTGAGGAATGTTATGACCGTGGTGAGAATAGAGCACGACTATCTCCGGGGCGCAATTCGCTAGCGCGTTCAGCTGTTAACCAAAAGGTTGGAGGTTCGAGCCCTCCCGAGAGCGGTGTGTCTCTTTTTTTGCGCTGATAGCTTTCTAGAAATGTTCTGATGGTGGTGAGAGTGGAGCACGAATATCTCCGTGGCGCAATTGGCTAGCGCGCTCGGCTGGGAACCAAAACGTTGGAGGTTCGAGCCCTCCTATGAGCGGTGTGTCGCTTTTTTCTTTGCGCTGATAGATTTGGAGAAATGTTCTGATGGTGGTGAGAGTTGAACACGAATATCTCCGTGGTGCAATTGGCTAGCACGTTCGGCTGTTAACCAAAACGTTGGAGGTTCGAGCCCTCCGGAGAGCAGTGTGTCTCTTTTTTTTTCTTTGCGCTGATAGCTTTGGAGGAATGTTCTGACGGTGGTGAGAGTGGAGTACGACTGTCTCCGTGGCGCAATTGGCTGGCGCGATCGGCTGTTAACCGAAAGTTTGGAGGTTCGAGCTCTCCCGGGAGTGGTGTGTCGCTTTTTTTCTTTGCGCTGATAACTTTGAGGAATGTTATGACCGTGGTGAGAATAGAGCACGACTATCTCCGGGGCGCAATTGGCTAGCGCGTTCAGCTGTTAACCAAAAGGTTGGAGGTTCGAGCCCTCCGGAGAGCGGTGTGTCTCTTTTTTCTTTGCGCTGATACCTTTGGAGCAATGTTCTGACGGTGGTGAGAATGAAGCACGACTATCGCCGTGGCGCAATTGGCTAGCGCGATCGGCTGTTAATCAAAAGGTTGGAGGTTCGAGCCCTCCCGAGAGCGGTGTGTCTCTTTTTTTCTTTGCGCTGATAGCTTTGGAGAAACGTTCTGAGGGTGGTGAGAGTGGAACACGACTATCTCTGTGACGCAATTGGCTAGCGCGTTCGGCTGTTAACCAAAAGGTTGGAGGTTCGAGCCCTCCGGAGAGCGGTTTGTCTCTTTTTTCTTTGCGCTGATAGCTTTGGAGCAATGTTCTGACGGTGGTGAGAGTAGAGCACGACTGTTTCCGTGGCAGAATTGGCTAGCGCGATCAACTGTTAACTGAAAGGTTGGAGGTTCGAGCCCTCGCGTGAGCAGTGTGTCGTTTTTTTTCTTTGCGCTGATAGCTTTGGAGAAATGTTCTGATGGTGGTGAGAGTAGAACACGACAATCTCCTTGGCGCCATTGGTTAGCGCGTTCAGCTGTTAACCAAAAGGTCGGAGGTTCGAGGCCTCTCGAGAGCGGTGTGTCTCTTTTTTTTGCGCTGACAGCTGTGGAGAATTGTTCTGACGGTGGTGAGAGTAGAGCACGGCTGTCTACGTGGCGCAATTGGCTAGCACAATCGGCTGTTAACCAAAAAGGTTGGAGGTTCGAGCCCTCCCGAGAGCGGTGTGTCTCTTTTTTTGCGCTGGTAGCTTTGTAGAAATGTTCTGACGGTGGTGAGAGTGGAGCACGAATATCTCCGTGGCGCAATTGGCTAGCGCGTTCGGCTGTGAACCAAAACGTTGGAGGTTCGAGCCCTCCCATGAGCGGTGTGTCTCTTTTTTTGCGCTGATAGCTTTGTAGAAATGTTCTGACGGTGGTGAGAGTGGAGCACGAATATCTCCGTGGCGCAATTGGCTAGCGCGCTCGGCTGTGAACCAAAACGTTGGAGGTTCGAACCCTTCCATGAGCGGTGTGTCGCTTTTTTCTTAGCGCTGATAGATTTGGAGAAATGTTCTGATGGTGGCGAGAGTTGACCACGAATATCTCCGTGGTGCAATTGGCTAGCACGTTCGGCTGTTAACCAAAACGTTGGAGGTTCGAGCCCTCCCGAGAGCGGTGTGTCTCTTTTTTTTCTTCGAACTGATAGCTTTGGAGAAATGTTCTGAAGGTGGTGAGAGTGGAACACGACTATTTCCGTCACGCAATTGGCTAGCGGGTTCGGCTGTTAACCAAAAGGTTGGAGGTTCGAGCCCTCTGGAGAGCAGTGTGTCTCTTTTTTTTTCTTTGCGCTGATAGCTTTGGAGGAATGTTCTGACGGTGGTGAGAGTGGAGTACGACTGTCTCCGTGGCGCAATTGGCTAGCGCGATCGGCTGTTAACCGAAAGTTTGGAGGTTCGAGCTCTCCCGGGAGTGGTGTGTCGCTTTTTTTTCTTTGCGCTGATACCTTTGAGGAATGTTATGACCGTGGTGAGAATAGAGCACGACTATCTCCGGGGCGCAATTGGCTAGCGCGTTCAGCTGTTAACCAAAAGGTTGGAGGTTCGAGCCCTCCGGAGAGCGGTGTGTCTCTTTTTTCTTTGCGCTGATAGCTTTGTAGAAATGTTCTCACGGTGGTGAGAGTGGAGCACGACTGTCTCCGTGCTGCAATCGGCTAGCACGATCGGCTGTTAACCGAAAGTTTGGAGGTTCGAACTCTCCTGGGAGCGGTGTGTCGCTTTTTTCTTTGCGCTGATACCTTTGAGGAATGTTATGACCGTGGTGAGAATAGAGCACGACTATCTCCGGGGCGCAATTGGCTAGCGCGTTCAGCTGTTAACCAAAAGCTTGGAGGTTCGAGCCCTCCCGAGAGCGGTGTGTCTCTTTTTTTGCGCTGATAGCTTTGTAGAAATGTTCTGACGGTGGTGAGAGTTGAGCACGAATATCTCCGTGGTGCAATTGGCTAGCACGTTCCGCTGTTAACCGAAACGTTGGAGGTTCGAGCCCTCCCGAGAGCGGTATGTCTCTTTTTTTTCTTCGCAGTGATAGCTTTGGAGAAATGTTTTGAGGGTGGTGAGAGTGGAACACGACTACTTCCGTGACGCAATATGCTAGCGGGTTCGGCTGTTAACCAAAAGGTTGGAGGTTCGAGCCCTCCCGAGAGCGGTGTGTCTCTTTTTTTCTTTGCGCTAATAGCTTTGTAGAAATGTTCTGACGGTGGTGAGAGTGGAGCACGAATATCTCCGTGGCGCAATTGGCTAGCGCGTTCGGCTGTGAACCAAAACGTCGGAGGTTCGAGCCCTCCCATGAGCGGTGTGTCGCTTTTTTTCTTTGCGCTGATAGATTTGGAGAAATGTTGTGATGGTGGTGAGAGTTGAGCACGAATATCTCCGTGGTGCAATTGGCTAGCACGTTCGGCTGTTAACCAAATTGTTGGAGGTTCGAGTTCTCCCGATAGCGGTGTGTCTCTTTTTTTTCTTCGCACTGATAGCATTAGAGAAATGTTCTGAGGGTGGTGAGAGTGGAACACGACTATCTCCGTGACGCAATTGGCTAGCGCGTTCGGCTGTTAACCGAAAATTTGGAGGTTCGAACTCTCCTGGGAGCGGTATCGCTTTTTTCTTTGCGCTGATACCTTTGAGGAATGTTATGACCGTGGTGAGAATAGAGCACGACTATCTCCGGGGCGCAATTGGCTAGCGCGTTCAGCTGTTAACCAAAAGGTTGGAGGTTCGAGCACTCCCGAGTGCGGTGTGTCTCTTTTTTTGCGCTGATAGCTTTGTAGAAATGTTCTGACGGTGGTGAGAGTGGAGCACGAATATCTCCGTGGCGAAATTGGCTAGCGCGTTCGGCTGTGAACCAAAACGTCGGAGGTTCGAGCCCTCCCATGAGCGGTGTGTCGCTTTTTTTCTTTGCGCTGATAGATTTGGAGAAATGTTCTGATGGTGGTGAGAGTTGAGCACGAATATCTCCGTGGTGCAATTGGCTAGCACGTTCGGCTGTTAACCAAAACGTTGGAGGTTCGAGTTCTCCCGATAGCGGTGTGTCTCTTTTTTTCTTCGCACTGATAGCATTGGAGAAATGTTCTGAGGGTGGTGAGAGTGGAACACGACTATCTCCGTGACGCAATTGGCTAGCGCGTTCGGCTGTTAACCAAAAGGTTGGAGGTTCGATCCCCGTGATGAGCGGTGTGTCTCATTTTTTTTGCGCTGATAGCTTTGGAGGAATGTTCTGACGGTGGTGAGAGTGGAGCACGACTGTCTCCGTGGCGCAATTGGGGAGCGCAATCGGCTGTTAACCGAAAGTTTGGAGGTTCGAGCTCTCCCGGGAGCAGTGTGTCGCTTTTTTACTTCGCGCTGATACCTTTGAGGAATGTTATGACTGTGGTGAGAATTGAGCACGACTATCTCCGGGGCGCAATTGGCTAGCGCGTTCAGCTGTTAACCAAAAGGTTGGAGGTTCGAGCCCTCCCGAGAGCGGTGTGTCTCTTTTTTTTTTGCGCTGATAGCTTTGTAGAAATGTTCTGACAGTGGTGAGAGTGGAGCACGAATATCTCCGTGGCGCAATTGGCTAGCGCGCTCGGCTGTGAACCAAAACGTTGGAGGTTCGAGCCCTCCCATGAGCGGTGTGTCGCTTTTTCTTTGCGCTGATAGATTTGGAGAAATGTTCTGATGGTGGTGAGAGTTGAGCAAGAATATCTCCGTGGTGCAATTGGCTAGCACGTTCGGCTGTTAACCAAAACGTTGGAGGTTCGAGCCCTCCGGAGAGCAGTGTGTCTCTTTTTTTTTCTTTGCGCTGATAGCTTTGGAGGAATGTTCTGACGGTGGTGAGAGTGGAGTACGACTGTCTCCGTGGCGCAATTGGCTAGCGCGATCGGCTGTTAACCGAAAGTTTGGAGGTTCGAGCTCTCCCGGGAGTGGTGTGTCGCTTTTTTTCTTTGCGCTGATAACTTTGAGGAATGTTATGACCGTGGTGAGAATAGAGCACGACTATCTCCGGGGCGCAATTGGCTAGCGCGTTCAGCTGTTAACCAAAAGGTTGGAGGTTCGAGCCCTCCGGAGAGGGGTGTGTCTCTTTTTTCTTTGCGCTGATAGCTTTGGAGCAATGTTCTGACGGTGGTGAGAAAGAAGCACGACTATCGCCGTGGCGCAATTGGCTAGCGCGATCGGCTGTTAATCAAAAGGTTGGAGGTTCGAGCCCTCCCGAGAGCGGTGTGTCTCTTTTTTTCTTTGCGCTGATAGCTTTGGAGAAACGTTCTGAGGGTGGTGAGAGTGAAACACGACTATCTCTGGGACGCAATTGGCTAGCGCGTTCGGCTGTTAACCAAAAGGTTGGAGGTTCGAGCCCTCCGGAGAGCGGTTTGTCTGTTTTTTCTTTGCGCTGATAGCTTTGGAGCAATGTTCTGACGGTGGTGAGAGTGGAGCACGACTGTTTCCGTGGCAGAATTGGCTAGCGCGATCAACTGTTAACTGAAAGGTTGGAGGTTCGAGCCCTCGCGTGAGCAGTGTGTCGTTTTTTTTCTTTGCGCTGATAGCTTTGGAGAAATGTTCTGATGGTGGTGAGAGTAGAACACGACAATCTCCTTGGCGCCATTGGTTAGCGCGTTCAGCTGTTAACCAAAAGGTTGGAGGTTCGAGGCCTCTCGAGAGCGGTGTGTCTCTTTTTTTGCGCTGACAGCTGTGGAGAAATGTTCTGACGGTGGTGAGAGTAGAGCACGGCTGTCTACGTGGCGCAATTGGCTAGCACAATCGGCTGTTAACCAAAAGGTTGGACTTTTGAGCTCTCCCGGGAGCGGTGTGTCGCTTTTTTTCTTTGCGCTGATACCTTTGAGGAATGTTATGACCGTGATGAGAATAGAGCACGTCTATCTCCGGGGCGCAATTGGCGAGCGCGTTCAGCTGTTAACCAAAAGGTTGGAGGTTCGAGCCCTCCCGAGAGCGGTGTGTCTCTTTTTTTCTTTGCGCTGATAGCTTCGTAGAAATGTTCTGACGGTAGTGAGAGTGGAGCACGAATATCTCCGTGGCGCAATTGGCTAGCGCGTTCGGCTGTGAACCAAAACGTTGGAGGTTCGAGCCCTCCCGAGAGCGGTTTGTCTCTTTTTTCTTTGCGCTGATAGCTTTGTAGAAATGTTCTCACGGTGGTGAGAGTGGAGCACGACTGTCTCCGTGGCGCAATCGGCTAGCGCGATCGGCTGTTAACCGAAAGTTTGGAGGTTCGAACTCTCCTGGGAGCGGTGTGTCGCTTTTTTCTTTGCGCTGATACCTTTGAGGAATGTTATGACCGTGGTGAGAATAGAGCTCGACTATCTCCGGGGCGCAATTGGCTAGCGCGTTCAGCTGTTAACCAAAAGGTTGGAGGTTCGAGCCCTCCCGAGAGCGGTGTGTCTCTTTTTTTTGCGCTGATAGCTTTGTAGAAATGTTCTGACGGTGGTGAGAGTGGAGCACGAATATCTCCGTGGCGCAATTGGCTAGCGCGTTCAGCTGTGAACCGAAACGTTGGAGGTTCGAGCCCTCCCGAGAGCGGTTTGTCTCTTTTTTCTTTGCGCTGATAGCTTTGTAGAAATGTTCTCACGGTGGTGAGAGTGGAGCACGACTGTCTCCGTGCTGCAATCGGCTAGCACGATCGGCTGTTAACCGAAAGTTTGGAGGTTCGAACTCTCCTGGGAGCGGTGTGTCGCTTTTTTCTTTGCGCTGATACCTTTGAGGAATGTTATGACCGTGGTGAGAATAGAGCACGACTATCTCCGGGGCGCAATTCGCTAGCGCGTTCAGCTGTTAACCAAAAGGTTGGAGGTTCGAGCCCTCCCGAGAGCGGTGTGTCTCTTTTTTTGCGCTGGTAGCTTTGTAGAAATGTTCTGACGGTGGTGAGAGTGGAGCACGAATATCTCCGTGGCGCAATTGGCTAGCGCGTTCGGCTGTGAACCAAAACGTTGGAGGTTCGAGCCCTCCCATGAGCGGTGTGTCTCTTTTTTTGCGCTGATAGCTTTGTAGAAATGTTCTGACGGTGGTGAGAGTGGAGCACGAATATCTCCGTGGCGCAATTGGCTAGCGCGCTCGGCTGTGAACCAAAACGTTGGAGGTTCGAACCCTTCCATGAGCGGTGTGTCGCTTTTTTCTTAGCGCTGATAGATTTGGAGAAATGTTCTGATGGTGGCGAGAGTTGACCACGAATATCTCCGTGGTGCAATTGGCTAGCACGTTCGGCTGTTAACCAAAACGTTGGAGGTTCGAGCCCTCCCGAGAGCGGTGTGTCTCTTTTTTTTCTTCGAACTGATAGCTTTGGAGAAATGTTCTGACGGTGGTGAGAGTGGAGCACGAATATCTCCGTGGCGCAATTGGCTAGCGCGTTCGGCTGTGAACCAAAACGTTGAAGGTTCGAGCCCTTCCATGAGCGGTGTGTCGCTTTTTTCTTTGCGCTGATAGATTTGGAGAAATGTTCTGATGATGGTGAGAGTTGACCACGAATATCTCCGTGGTGCAATTGGCTAGCACGTTCGGCTGTTAACCAAAATGTTGGAGGTTCGAGCCTTCCCGAGAGCGGTGTGTCTCTTTTTTTTCTTTGCACTGACAGCTTTGGAGGAATGTTCTGACGGTGGTGAGAGTGGAGTACGACTGTCTCCGTGGCGCAATTGGCTAGCGCGATCGGCTGTTAATCGAAAGTTTGAGGTTCGAGCTCTCCCGGGAGTAGTGTGTCTCTTTTTTTTCTTTGCGCTGATAGCTTTGGAGGAATGTTCTGACGGTGGTGAGAGTAGAGCACGACTGTGTCCGTGGCGCAATTGGCTAGCGCAATCGGCTGTTAACCGAAAGTTTGGAGGTTCGAGCTCTCCCGGGAGCAGTGTGTCGCTTTTTTTCTTTGCGCTGATACCTTTGAGGAATGTCATGACCATGGTGAGAATATAGCACGACTATCTCCGGGGTGCAATTGGCTAGCGCGTTCAGCTGTTAACCAAAAAGTTGGAGGGTCGAGCCCTCCCGAGAGCGGTGTGTCTCTTTTTTTCTTTGCGCTGATAGCTTTGGAGAAACGTTCTGAGGGGGGTGAGAGTGGAACACGACTATCTCCGTGACGCAATTGGCTAGCGCGTTCGGCTGTGAACCAAAACGTTGGAGGTTCGAGCCCTCCCGAGAGCGGTTTGTCTCTTCTTGCTTTGCGCTGATAGCTTTGTAGAAATGTTCTCACAGTGGTGAGAGTGGAGCACGACTGTCTCCGTGGCGCAATCGGCTAGCGCGATCGGCTGTTAACCGAAAGTTTGGAGGTTCGAACTCTCCTGGGAGCGGTGTATCGCTTTTTTCTTTGCGCTGATACCTTTGAGGAATGTTATGACCGTGGTGAGAATAGAGCACGACTATCTCCGGGGCGCAATTCGCTAGCGCGTTCAGCTGTTAACCAAAAGGTTGGAGGTTCGAGCCCTCCCGAGAGCGGTGTGTCTCTTTTTTTTGCGCTGATAGCTTTCTAGAAATGTTCTGATGGTGGTGAGAGTGGAGCACGAATATCTCCGTGGCGCAATTGGCTAGCGCGCTCGGCTGGGAACCAAAACGTTGGAGGTTCGAGCCCTCCTATGAGCGGTGTGTCGCTTTTTTCTTTGCGCTGATAGATTTGGAGAAATGTTCTGATGGTGGTGAGAGTTGAACACGAATATCTCCGTGGTGCAATTGGCTAGCACGTTCGGCTGTTAACCAAAACGTTGGAGGTTCGAGCCCTCCGGAGAGCAGTGTGTCTCTTTTTTTTTCTTTGCGCTGATAGCTTTGGAGGAATGTTCTGACGGTGGTGAGAGTGGAGTACGACTGTCTCCGTGGCGCAATTGGCTGGCGCGATCGGCTGTTAACCGAAAGTTTGGAGGTTCGAGCTCTCCCGGGAGTGGTGTGTCGCTTTTTTTCTTTGCGCTGATAACTTTGAGGAATGTTATGACCGTGGTGAGAATAGAGCACGACTATCTCCGGGGCGCAATTGGCTAGCGCGTTCAGCTGTTAACCAAAAGGTTGGAGGTTCGAGCCCTCCGGAGAGCGGTGTGTCTCTTTTTTCTTTGCGCTGATACCTTTGGAGCAATGTTCTGACGGTGGTGAGAATGAAGCACGACTATCGCCGTGGCGCAATTGGCTAGCGCGATCGGCTGTTAATCAAAAGGTTGGAGGTTCGAGCCCTCCCGAGAGCGGTGTGTCTCTTTTTTTCTTTGCGCTGATAGCTTTGGAGAAACGTTCTGAGGGTGGTGAGAGTGGAACATGACTATCTCTGTGACGCAATTGGCTAGCGCGTTCGGCTGTTAACCAAAAGGTTGGAGGTTCGAGCCCTCCGGAGAGCGGTTTGTCTCTTTTTTCTTTGCGCTGATAGCTTTGGAGCAATGTTCTGACGGTGGTGAGAGTAGAGCACGACTGTTTCCGTGGCAGAATTGGCTAGCGCGATCAACTGTTAACTGAAAGGTTGGAGGTTCGAGCCCTCGCGTGAGCAGTGTGTCGTTTTTTTTCTTTGCGCTGATAGCTTTGGAGAAATGTTCTGATGGTGGTGAGAGTAGAACACGACAATCTCCTTGGCGCCATTGGTTAGCGCGTTCAGCTGTTAACCAAAAGGTCGGAGGTTCGAGGCCTCTCGAGAGCGGTGTGTCTCTTTTTTTTTGCGCTGACAGCTGTGGAGAATTGTTCTGACGGTGGTGAGAGTAGAGCACGGCTGTCTACGTGGCGCAATTGGCTAGCACAATCGGCTGTTAACCAAAAGGTTGGAGGTTCGAGCCCTCCCGAGAGCGGTGTGTCTCTTTTTTTGCGCTGGTAGCTTTGTAGAAATGTTCTGACGGTGGTGAGAGTGGAGCACGAATATCTCCGTGGCGCAATTGGCTAGCGCGTTCGGCTGTGAACCAAAACGTTGGAGGTTCGAGCCCTCCCATGAGCGGTGTGTCTCTTTTTTTGCGCTGATAGCTTTGTAGAAATGTTCTGACGGTGGTGAGAGTGGAGCACGAATATCTCCGTGGCGCAATTGGCTAGCGCGCTCGGCTGTGAACCAAAACGTTGGAGGTTCGAACCCTTCCATGAGCGGTGTGTCGCTTTTTTCTTAGCGCTGATAGATTTGGAGAAATGTTCTGATGGTGGCGAGAGTTGACCACGAATATCTCCGTGGTGCAATTGGCTAGCACGTTCGGCTGTTAACCAAAACGTTGGAGGTTCGAGCCCTCCCGAGAGCGGTGTGTCTCTTTTTTTTCTTCGAACTGATAGCTTTGGAGAAATGTTCTGAAGGTGGTGAGAGTGGAACACGACTATTTCCGTCACGCAATTGGCTAGCGGGTTCGGCTGTTAACCAAAAGGTTGGAGGTTCGAGCCCTCTGGAGAGCAGTGTGTCTCTTTTTTTTTCTTTGCGCTGATAGCTTTGGAGGAATGTTCTGACGGTGGTGAGAGTGGAGTACGACTGTCTCCGTGGCGCAATTGGCTAGCGCGATCGGCTGTTAACCGAAAGTTTGGAGGTTCGAGCTCTCCCGGGAGTGGTGTGTCGCTTTTTTTTCTTTGCGCTGATACCTTTGAGGAATGTTATGACCGTGGTGAGAATAGAGCACGACTATCTCCGGGGCGCAATTGGCTAGCGCGTTCAGCTGTTAACCAAAAGGTTGGAGGTTCGAGCCCTCCGGAGAGCGGTGTGTCTCTTTTTTCTTTGCGCTGATAGCTTTGTAGAAATGTTCTCACGGTGGTGAGAGTGGAGCACGACTGTCTCCGTGCTGCAATCGGCTAGCACGATCGGCTGTTAACCGAAAGTTTGGAGGTTCGAACTCTCCTGGGAGCGGTGTGTCGCTTTTTTCTTTGCGCTGATACCTTTGAGGAATGTTATGACCGTGGTGAGAATAGAGCACGACTATCTCCGGGGCGCAATTGGCTAGCGCGTTCAGCTGTTAACCAAAAGCTTGGAGGTTCGAGCCCTCCCGAGAGCGGTGTGTCTCTTTTTTTGCGCTGATAGCTTTGTAGAAATGTTCTGACGGTGGTGAGAGTTGAGCACGAATATCTCCGTGGTGCAATTGGCTAGCACGTTCCGCTGTTAACCGAAACGTTGGAGGTTCGAGCCCTCCCGAGAGCGGTATGTCTCTTTTTTTTCTTCGCAGTGATAGCTTTGGAGAAATGTTTTGAGGGTGGTGAGAGTGGAACACGACTACTTCCGTGACGCAATATGCTAGCGGGTTCGGCTGTTAACCAAAAGGTTGGAGGTTCGAGCCCTCCCGAGAGCGGTGTGTCTCTTTTTTTCTTTGCGCTAATAGCTTTGTAGAAATGTTCTGACGGTGGTGAGAGTGGAGCACGAATATCTCCGTGGCGCAATTGGCTAGCGCGTTCGGCTGTGAACCAAAACGTCGGAGGTTCGAGCCCTCCCATGAGCGGTGTGTCGCTTTTTTTCTTTGCGCTGATAGATTTGGAGAAATGTTGTGATGGTGGTGAGAGTTGAGCACGAATATCTCCGTGGTGCAATTGGCTAGCACGTTCGGCTGTTAACCAAATTGTTGGAGGTTCGAGTTCTCCCGATAGCGGTGTGTCTCTTTTTTTTCTTCGCACTGATAGCATTAGAGAAATGTTCTGAGGGTGGTGAGAGTGGAACACGACTATCTCCGTGACGCAATTGGCTAGCGCGTTCGGCTGTTAACCGAAAATTTGGAGGTTCGAACTCTCCTGGGAGCGGTATCGCTTTTTTCTTTGCGCTGATACCTTTGAGGAATGTTATGACCGTGGTGAGAATAGAGCACGACTATCTCCGGGGCGCAATTGGCTAGCGCGTTCAGCTGTTAACCAAAAGGTTGGAGGTTCGAGCACTCCCGAGTGCGGTGTGTCTCTTTTTTTGCGCTGATAGCTTTGTAGAAATGTTCTGACGGTGGTGAGAGTGGAGCACGAATATCTCCGTGGCGAAATTGGCTAGCGCGTTCGGCTGTGAACCAAAACGTCGGAGGTTCGAGCCCTCCCATGAGCGGTGTGTCGCTTTTTTTCTTTGCGCTGATAGATTTGGAGAAATGTTCTGATGGTGGTGAGAGTTGAGCACGAATATCTCCGTGGTGCAATTGGCTAGCACGTTCGGCTGTTAACCAAAACGTTGGAGGTTCGAGTTCTCCCGATAGCGGTGTGTCTCTTTTTTTCTTCGCACTGATAGCATTGGAGAAATGTTCTGAGGGTGGTGAGAGTGGAACACGACTATCTCCGTGACGCAATTGGCTAGCGCGTTCGGCTGTTAACCAAAAGGTTGGAGGTTCGATCCCCGTGATGAGCGGTGTGTCTCATTTTTTTTGCGCTGATAGCTTTGGAGGAATGTTCTGACGGTGGTGAGAGTGGAGCACGACTGTCTCCGTGGCGCAATTGGGGAGCGCAATCGGCTGTTAACCGAAAGTTTGGAGGTTCGAGCTCTCCCGGGAGCAGTGTGTCGCTTTTTTACTTCGCGCTGATACCTTTGAGGAATGTTATGACTGTGGTGAGAATTGAGCACGACTATCTCCGGGGCGCAATTGGCTAGCGCGTTCAGCTGTTAACCAAAAGGTTGGAGGTTCGAGCCCTCCCGAGAGCGGTGTGTCTCTTTTTTTTTGCGCTGATAGCTTTGTAGAAATGTTCTGACAGTGGTGAGAGTGGAGCACGAATATCTCCGTGGCGCAATTGGCTAGCGCGCTCGGCTGTGAACCAAAACGTTGGAGGTTCGAGCCCTCCCATGAGCGGTGTGTCGCTTTTTCTTTGCGCTGATAGATTTGGAGAAATGTTCTGATGGTGGTGAGAGTTGAGCAAGAATATCTCCGTGGTGCAATTGGCTAGCACGTTCGGCTGTTAACCAAAACGTTGGAGGTTCGAGCCCTCCGGAGAGCAGTGTGTCTCTTTTTTTTTTCTTTGCGCTGATAGCTTTGGAGGAATGTTCTGACGGTGGTGAGAGTGGAGTACGACTGTCTCCGTGGCGCAATTGGCTAGCGCGATCGGCTGTTAACCGAAAGTTTGGAGGTTCGAGCTCTCCCGGGAGTGGTGTGTCGCTTTTTTTCTTTGCGCTGATAACTTTGAGGAATGTTATGACCGTGGTGAGAATAGAGCACGACTATCTCCGGGGCGCAATTGGCTAGCGCGTTCAGCTGTTAACCAAAAGGTTGGAGGTTCGAGCCCTCCGGAGAGGGGTGTGTCTCTTTTTTCTTTGCGCTGATAGCTTTGGAGCAATGTTCTGACGGTGGTGAGAAAGAAGCACGACTATCGCCGTGGCGCAATTGGCTAGCGCGATCGGCTGTTAATCAAAAGGTTGGAGGTTCGAGCCCTCCCGAGAGCGGTGTGTCTCTTTTTTTCTTTGCGCTGATAGCTTTGGAGAAACGTTCTGAGGGTGGTGAGAGTGAAACACGACTATCTCTGGGACGCAATTGGCTAGCGCGTTCGGCTGTTAACCAAAAGGTTGGAGGTTCGAGCCCTCCGGAGAGCGGTTTGTCTGTTTTTTCTTTGCGCTGATAGCTTTGGAGCAATGTTCTGACGGTGGTGAGAGTGGAGCACGACTGTTTCCGTGGCAGAATTGGCTAGCGCGATCAACTGTTAACTGAAAGGTTGGAGGTTCGAGCCCTCGCGTGAGCAGTGTGTCGTTTTTTTTCTTTGCGCTGATAGCTTTGGAGAAATGTTCTGATGGTGGTGAGAGTAGAACACGACAATCTCCTTGGCGCCATTGGTTAGCGCGTTCAGCTGTTAACCAAAAGGTTGGAGGTTCGAGGCCTCTCGAGAGCGGTGTGTCTCTTTTTTTGCGCTGACAGCTGTGGAGAAATGTTCTGACGGTGGTGAGAGTAGAGCACGGCTGTCTACGTGGCGCAATTGGCTAGCACAATCGGCTGTTAACCAAAAGGTTGGACTTTTGAGCTCTCCCGGGAGCGGTGTGTCGCTTTTTTTCTTTGCGCTGATACCTTTGAGGAATGTTATGACCGTGATGAGAATAGAGCACGTCTATCTCCGGGGCGCAATTGGCGAGCGCGTTCAGCTGTTAACCAAAAGGTTGGAGGTTCGAGCCCTCCCGAGAGCGGTGTGTCTCTTTTTTTCTTTGCGCTGATAGCTTTGTAGAAATGTTCTGACGGTAGTGAGAGTGGAGCACGAATATCTCCGTGGCGCAATTGGCTAGCGCGTTCGGCTGTGAACCAAAACGTTGGAGGTTCGAGCCCTCCCGAGAGCGGTTTGTCTCTTTTTTCTTTGCGCTGATAGCTTTGTAGAAATGTTCTCACGGTGGTGAGAGTGGAGCACGACTGTCTCCGTGGCGCAATCGGCTAGCGCGATCGGCTGTTAACCGAAAGTTTGGAGGTTCGAACTCTCCTGGGAGCGGTGTGTCGCTTTTTTCTTTGCGCTGATACCTTTGAGGAATGTTATGACCGTGGTGAGAATAGAGCTCGACTATCTCCGGGGCGCAATTGGCTAGCGCGTTCAGCTGTTAACCAAAAGGTTGGAGGTTCGAGCCCTCCCGAGAGCGGTGTGTCTCTTTTTTTTGCGCTGATAGCTTTGTAGAAATGTTCTGACGGTGGTGAGAGTGGAGCACGAATATCTCCGTGGCGCAATTGGCTAGCGCGTTCAGCTGTGAACCGAAACGTTGGAGGTTCGAGCCCTCCCGAGAGCGGTTTGTCTCTTTTTTCTTTGCGCTGATAGCTTTGTAGAAATGTTCTCACGGTGGTGAGAGTGGAGCACGACTGTCTCCGTGCTGCAATCGGCTAGCACGATCGGCTGTTAACCGAAAGTTTGGAGGTTCGAACTCTCCTGGGAGCGGTGTGTCGCTTTTTTCTTTGCGCTGATACCTTTGAGGAATGTTATGACCGTGGTGAGAATAGAGCACGACTATCTCCGGGGCGCAATTGGCTAGCGCGTTCAGCTGTTAACCAAAAGCTTGGAGGTTCGAGCCCTCCCGAGAGCGGTGTGTCTCTTTTTTTGCGCTGATAGCTTTGTAGAAGTGTTCTGACGGTGGTGAGAGTGGAGCACGAATATCTCCGTGGCGCAATTGGCTAGCGCGTTCGGCTGTGAACCAAAACGTTGGAGGTTCGAGCCCTTCCATGAGCGGTGTGTCGCTTTTTTCTTTGCGCTGATAGATTTGGAGAAATGTTCTGATGATGGTGAGAGTTGAGCACGAATATCTCCGTGGTGCAATTGGCTAGCACGTTCGGCTGTTAACCAAACGTTGGAGGTTCGAGCCCTCCCGAGAGCGGTGTGTCTCTTTTTTTTCTTTGCGCTGATAGCTTTGGAGGAATGTTCTGACGGTGGTGAGAGTGGAGTACGACTGTCTCCATGGCGCAATTGGCTAGCGCGATCGGCTGTTAATCGAAAGTTTGGAGGTTCGAGCTCTACCGGGAGTGGTGTGTCGCTTTTTTTTCTTTGCGCTGATACCTTTGAGGAATGTTATGACCGTGGTGAGAATAGAGCACGACTATCTCCGGGGCGCAATTGGCTAGCGCGTTCAGCTGTTAACCAAAAGTTTGGAGGTTCGAGCCCTCCCGAGAACGGTGTGTCTCTTTTTTTCTTTGCGCTGATAGCTTTGTAGAAATGTTCTGACCGTGGTGAGAAATGAGCACGACTGTCTCCATGGCGCAATTGGCTCGCGCGATCAGCTGTTAACCAAAAGGTTGAAGGTTCGTGCCCTCCCATGAATGGTGTGTTGCTTTTTTTCTTCGCGCTGATAGATTTGGAGAAATTTTCTGGTGGTGGTGAGAGTTGAGCACGAATATCTCCGTGGTGCAATTGGCTAGCACGTTCGGCTGTTAACCAAAATGTTGGAGGTTCGAGCCTTCCCGAGAGCGGTGTGTCTCTTTTTTTTCTTTGCACTGACAGCTTTGGAGGAATGTTCTGACGGTGGTGAGAGTGGAGTACGACTGTCTCCGTGGCGCAATTGGCTAGCGCGATCGGCTGTTAATCGAAAGTTTGAGGTTCGAGCTCTCCCGGGAGTAGTGTGTCTCTTTTTTTTCTTTGCGCTGATAGCTTTGGAGGAATGTTCTGACGGTGGTGAGAGTAGAGCACGACTGTGTCCGTGGCGCAATCGGCTAGCGCGATCGGCTGTTAACCGAAAGTTTGGAGGTTCGAACTCTCCTGGGAGCGGTGTATCGCTTTTTTCTTTGCGCTGATACCTTTGAGGAATGTTATGACCGTGGTGAGAATAGAGCACGACTATCTCCGGGGCGCAATTCGCTAGCGCGTTCAGCTGTTAACCAAAAGGTTGGAGGTTCGAGCCCTCCCGAGAGCAGTGTGTCTCTTTTTTTTGCGCTGATAGCTTTGTAGAAATGTTCTGACGGTGGTGAGAGTGGAGCACGAATATCTCCGTGGCGCAATTGGCTAGCGCGCTCGGCTGTGAACCAAAACGTTGGAGGTTCGAGCCCTCCTATGAGCGGTGTGTCGCTTTTTTCTTTGCGCTGATAGATTTGGAGAAATGTTCTGATGGTGGTGAGAGTTGAGCACGAATATCTCCGTGGTGCAATTGGCTAGCACGTTCGGCTGTTAACCAAAACGTTGGAGGTTCGAGCCCTCCGGAGAGCAGTGTGTCTCTTTTTTTTTCTTTGCGCTGATAGCTTTGGAGGAATGTTCTGACGGTGGTGAGAGTGGAGTACGACTGTCTCCGTGGCGCAATTGGCTGGCGCGATCGGCTGTTATCCGAAAGTTTGGAGGTTCGAGCTCTCCCGGGAGTGGTGTGTCGCTTTTTTTCTTTGCGCTGATAACTTTGAGGAATGTTATGACCGTGGTGAGAATAGAGCACGACTATCTCCGGGGCGCAATTGGCCAGCGCGTTCAGCTGTTAACCAAAAGGTTGGAGGTTCGAGCCCTCCGGAGAGCGGTGTGTCTCTTTTTTCTTTGCGCTGATAGCTTTGGAGCAATGTTCTGACGGTGGTGAGAATGAAGCACGACTATCGCCGAGGCGCAATTGGCTAGCGCGATCGGCTGTTAATCAAAAGGTTGGAGGTTCGAGCCCTCCCGAGAGCGGTGTGTCTCTTTTTTTCTTTGCGCTGATAGCTTTGGAGAAACGTTCTGAGGGTGGTGAGAGTGGAACACGACTATCTCTGTGACGCAATTGGCTAGCGCGTTCGGCTGTTAACCAAAAGGTTGGAGGTTCGAGCCCTCCGGAGAGCGGTTTGTCTCTTTTTTCTTTGCGCTGATAGCTTTGGAGCAATGTTCTGACGGTGGTGAGAGTGGAGCACGACTGTTTCCGTGGCAGAATTGGCTAGCGCGATCAACTGTTAACTGAAAGGTTGGAGGTTCGAGCCCTCGCGTGAGCAGTGTGTCGTTTTTTTTCTTTGCGCTGATAGCTTTGGAGAAATGTTCTGATGGTGGTGAGAGTAGAACACGACAATCTCCTTGGCGCCATTGGTTAGCGCGTTCAGCTGTTAACCAAAAGGTCGGAGGTTCGAGGCCTCTCGAGAGCGGTGTGTCTCTTTTTTTGCGCTGACAGCTGTGGAGAAATGTTCTGACGGTGGTGAGAGTAGAGCACGGCTGTCTACGTGGCGCAATTGGCTAGCACAATCGGCTGTTAACCAAAAGGTTGGACTTTCGAGCTCTCCCGGGAGCGGTGTGTAGCTTTTTTTCTTTGCGCTGATACCTTTGAGGAATGTTATGACCGTGATGAGAATAGAGCACGACTATCTCAGGGGCGCAATTGGCTAGCGCGTTCGGCTGTGAACCAAAACGGTGGAGGTTCGAGCCCTCCCATGAGCGGTGTGTTTCTTTTTTTGCGCTGATAGCTTTGTAGAAATGTTCTGACGGTGGTGAGAGTGGAGTACGACTGTCTCCGTGGCGCAATTGGCTAGCGCGATCGGCTGTTAATCGAAAGTTTGAGGTTCGAGCTCTCCCGGGAGTAGTGTGTCTCTTTTTTTTCTTTGCGCTGATAGCTTTGGAGGAATGTTCTGACGGTGGTGAGAGTAGAGCACGACTGTGTCCGTGGCGCAATCGGCTAGCGCGATCGGCTGTTAACCGAAAGTTTGGAGGTTCGAACTCTCCTGGGAGCGGTGTATCGCTTTTTTCTTTGCGCTGATACCTTTGAGGAATGTTATGACCGTGGTGAGAATAGAGCACGACTATCTCCGGGGCGCAATTCGCTAGCGCGTTCAGCTGTTAACCAAAAGGTTGGAGGTTCGAGCCCTCCCGAGAGCAGTGTGTCTCTTTTTTTTGCGCTGATAGCTTTGTAGAAATGTTCTGACGGTGGTGAGAGTGGAGCACGAATATCTCCGTGGCGCAATTGGCTAGCGCGCTCGGCTGTGAACCAAAACGTTGGAGGTTCGAGCCCTCCTATGAGCGGTGTGTCGCTTTTTTCTTTGCGCTGATAGATTTGGAGAAATGTTCTGATGGTGGTGAGAGTTGAGCACGAATATCTCCGTGGTGCAATTGGCTAGCACGTTCGGCTGTTAACCAAAACGTTGGAGGTTCGAGCCCTCCGGAGAGCAGTGTGTCTCTTTTTTTTTCTTTGCGCTGATAGCTTTGGAGGAATGTTCTGACGGTGGTGAGAGTGGAGTACGACTGTCTCCGTGGCGCAATTGGCTGGCGCGATCGGCTGTTAACCGAAAGTTTGGAGGTTCGAGCTCTCCCGGGAGTGGTGTGTCGCTTTTTTTCTTTGCGCTGATAACTTTGAGGAATGTTATGACCGTGGTGAGAATAGAGCACGACTATCTCCGGGGCGCAATTGGCCAGCGCGTTCAGCTGTTAACCAAAAGGTTGGAGGTTCGAGCCCTCCGGAGAGCGGTGTGTCTCTTTTTTCTTTGCGCTGATAGCTTTGGAGCAATGTTCTGACGGTGGTGAGAATGAAGCACGACTATCGCCGTGGCGCAATTGGCTAGCGCGATCGGCTGTTAATCAAAAGGTTGGAGGTTCGAGCCCTCCCGAGAGCGGTGTGTCTCTTTTTTTCTTTGCGCTGATAGCTTTGGAGAAACGTTCTGAGGGTGGTGAGAGTGGAACACGACTATCTCTGTGACGCAATTGGCTAGCGCGTTCGGCTGTTAACCAAAAGGTTGGAGGTTCGAGCCCTCCGGAGAGCGGTTTGTCTCTTTTTTCTTTGCGCTGATAGCTTTGGAGCAATGTTCTGACGGTGGTGAGAGTGGAGCACGACTGTTTCCGTGGCAGAATTGGCTAGCGCGATCAACTGTTAACTGAAAGGTTGGAGGTTCGAGCCCTCGCGTGAGCAGTGTGTCGTTTTTTTTCTTTGCGCTGATAGCTTTGGAGAAATGTTCTGATGGTGGTGAGAGTAGAACACGACAATCTCCTTGGCGCCATTGGTTAGCGCGTTCAGCTGTTAACCAAAAGGTCGGAGGTTCGAGGCCTCTCGAGAGCGGTGTGTCTCTTTTTTTTGCGCTGACAGCTGTGGAGAAATGTTCTGACGGTGGTGAGAGTAGAGCACGGCTGTCTACGTGGCGCAATTGGCTAGCACAATCGGCTGTTAACCAAAAGGTTGGAATTTCGAGCTCTCCCGGGAGCGGTGTGTCGCTTTTTTTCTTTGCGCTGATACCTTTGAGGAATGTTATGACCGTGATGAGAATAGAGCACGACTATCTCCGGGGCGCAATTGGCGAGCACGTTCAGCTGTTAACCAAAAGGTTGGAGGTTCGAGCCCTCCCGAGAGCGGTGTGTCTCTTTTTTTCTTTGTGCTGATAGCTTTGTAGAAATGTTCTGACGGTAGTGAGAGTGGAGCACGAACATCTCCGTGGCGCAATTGGCTAGCGCGTTCAGCTGTGAACCAAAACGTTGGACGTTCGAGCCCTCCCGAGAGCGGTTTGTCTCTTATTTCTTTGCGCTGATAGCTTTGTAGAAATGTTCTCACGGTGGTGAGAGTGGAGCACGACTGTCTCCGTGGCGCAATCGGCTAGCGCGATCGGCTGTTAACCGAAAGTTTGGAGGTTCGAACTCTCCTGGGAGCGGTGTGTCGCTTTTTTCTTTGCGCTGATACCTTTGAGGAATGTTATGACCGTGGTGAGAATAGAGCTCGACTATCTCCGGGGCGCAATTGGCTAGCGCGTTCAGCTGTTAACCAAAAGGTTGGAGGTTCGAGCCCTCCCGAGAGCGGTGTGTCTCTTTTTTTGCGCTGATAGCTTTGTAGAAATGTTCTGACGGTGGTGAGAGTGGAGCACGAATATCTCCGTGGCGCAATTGGCTAGCGCGTTCGGCTGTGAACCAAAACGTTGGAGGTTCGAGCCCTCCCATGAGCGGTGTGTTTCTTTTTTTGCGCTGATAGCTTTGTAGAAATGTTCTGACGGTGATGAGAGTGGAGCACGAATATCTCCGTGGCGCAATTGGCTAGCGCGCTCGGCTGTGAACCAAAACGTTGGAGGTTCGAGCCCTCCCATGAGCGGTGTGTCGCTTTTTTCTTTGCGCTGATAGATTTGGAGAAATGTTCTGATGGTGGCGAGAGTTGACCACGAATATCTCCGTGGTGCAATTGGCTAGCACGTTCGGCTGTTAACCAAAACGTTGGAGGTTCGAGCCCTCCCGAGAGCGGTGTGTCTCTTTTTTTTTCTTCGAACTGATAGCTTTGGAGAAATGTTCTGAAGGTGGTGAGAGTGGAACACGACTATTTCCGTCACGCAATTGGCTAGCGGGTTCGGCTGTTAACCAAAAGGTTGGAGGTTCGAGCCCTCTGGAGAGCAGTGTGTCTCTTTTTTTTTCTTTGCGCTGATAGCTTTGGAGGAATGTTCTGACGGTGGTGAGAGTGGAGTACGACTGTCTCCGTGGCGCAATTGGCTAGCGCGATCGGCTGTAAACCGAAAGTTTGGAGGTTCGAGCTCTCCCGGGAGTGGTGTGTCGCTTTTTTTTCTTTGCGCTGATACCTTTGAGGAATGTTATGACCGTGGTGAGAATAGAGCACGACTATCTCCGGGGCGCAATTGGCTAGCGCGTTCAGCTGATAACCAAAAGGTTGGAGGTTCGAGCCCTCCGGAGAGTGGTGTGTCTCTTTTTTCTTTGCGCTGATAGCTTTGTAGAAATGTTCTCACGGTGGTGAGAGTGGAGCACGACTGTCTCCGTGCTGCAATCGGCTAGCACGATCGGCTGTTAACCGAAAGTTTGGAGGTTCGAACTCTCCTGGGAGCGGTGTGTCGCTTTTTTCTTTGCGCTGATACCTTTGAGGAATGTTATGACCGTGGTGAGAATAGAGCACGACTATCTCCGGGGCGCAATTGGCTAGCGCGTTCAGCTGTTAACCAAAAGCTTGGAGGTTCGAGCCCTCCCGAGAGCGGTGTGTCTTTTTTTTTGCGCTGATAGCTTTGTAGAAATGTTCTGACGGTGGTGAGAGTGGAGTACGACTGTCTCCGTGGCGCAATTGGCTAGCGCGATCGGCTGTTAACCGAAAGTTTGGAGGTTCGAGCTCTCCCGGGAGTGGTGTTTCGCTTTTTTTTCTTTGCGCTGATACCTTTGAGGAATGTTATGACCGTGGTGAGAATAGAGCACGACTATCTCCGGGGCGCAATTGGCTAGCGCGTTCAGCTGTTAACCAAAAGGTTGGAGGTTCGAGCCCTCCCGAGAGCGGTGTGTCTCTTTTTTTCTTTGCGCTGATAGCTTTGTAGAAATGTTCTGACCGTGGTGAAAGATGAGCACGACTGTCTCCATGGCGCAATTGGCTAGCGCGATCAGCTGTTAACCAAAAGGTTGAAGGTTCGTGCCCTCCCATGAATGGTGTGTTGCTTTTTTTCTTCGCGCTGATAGATTTGGAGAAATTTTCTGATGGTGGTGAGAGTTGAGCACGAATATCTCCGTGGTGCAATTGGCTAGCACGTTCGGCTGTTAACCAAAATGTTGGAGGTTCGAGCCTTCCCGAGAGCGGTGTGTCTCTTTTTTTCTTTGCACTGACAGCTTTGGAGTAATGTTCTGACGGTGGTGAGAGTGGAGTACGACTGTCTCCGTGGCGCAATTGGCTAGCGCGATCGGCTGTTAATCGAAAGTTTGGAGGTTCGAGCTCTCCCGGGAGTGGTGTGTCTCTTTTTTTTCTTTGCGCTGATAGCTTTGGAGGAATGTTCTGACGGTGGTGAGAGTAGAGCACGACTGTGTCCGTGGCGCAATTGGCTAGCGCTATCGGCTGTTAACCGAAAGTTTGGAGGTTCGAGCTCTCCCAGGAGCAGCGTGTCGCTTTTTTTCTTTGCGCTGATACCTTTGAGGAATGTTATGACCGTGGTGAGAATAGAGCACGACTATCTCCTTGGCGCCATTGGCTAGTGCGTTCAGCTGTTAACCAAAAGGTCGGAGGTTCGAGCCCTTTCGAGAGTGGAGTGTCTCTTTTTTCTTTGCGCTGACAGCTGTGGAGAAATGTTCTGACGGTGGTGAGAGTAGAGCACGACTGTCTACGTGGCGCAATTGGCTAGCACGATCGGCTGTTAACCAAAAGGTTGAAGGTTCGAGCCCTGCCTTAGGCTGTGTGTCGCTTTTCTTTCTTTGCGCTGATACCTTTGGAGAAATCTTCTGACGGTGGTGAGAGTAGAACACGACTGTCTCCTTGTCGCCATTGGCTAGCGCGTTCAGCTGTTAACCAAAAGATTGGAGGTTCGAGCACTCTCGAGAGCGGTGTGTCTCTTTTTTCTTTGCGCCGACAGCTGTGGAGAAATGTTCTGACGGTGATGAGAGTAGAGCACGACTGTCTCCGTGACGCAATTGGCTAGCACGTTCAGCTTTTAACGGAAAGGTTGGAAGTTCGAGCCCTCCCATAAGCGGTGTGTCGCTTTTTTTGCGCTGATAGCTTTGGAGAAATCTTCTGACGGTGGTGAGAGTGGAGCACGACTATCTCTGGGGTGCAATTGGCTAGAGCGTTCAGCTGTTAAACAAAAGGTTGGAGGTTCGAGCCCTCCCGAGTGCGGTGTGTCTCTTTTTTTCTTCGCACTGATAGCTCTGGAGAAATGTTCTGAAGGTGGTGAGAGTGGAACACGACTATCTCCGTGACGCAATTCGCCTGCACGTTCGGCTGTTAACCAAAACGTTGGAGGTTCGAGCCCTCGCGAGAGCGGTGTGTCTCTTTTTTCTTTGCGCTGATAGCTTTGTAGAAATGTTTCCACGGTGGTGAGAGTGGAGCACGACTGTCTCCGTGGGGCAATAGGCTAGCGCGATCGGCTCTTAACTGAAAGTTTGGAGGTTCGAGCTCTTCCGGGAGCGGTGTGTCGCTTTTTTTGTTTGCGCTGATACCTTTGAGGAATGTTATGACCGTGATGAGAATAGAGCACGACTATCTCCAGGGCGCAATTGGCTAGCGCGTTCAGCTGTTAACCAAAAGGTTGGAGGTTCGAGCCCTCCCGAGAACGGTGTGTCTCTTTTTTTTGCGCTGATAGCTTTGGAGAAACGTTCTGAGGGTGGTGAGAGTGGAACACGACTATCTCCGTGACGCAATTGGCTAGCACGTTCGGCTGTTAACCAAAAGGTTGGAGGTTCGAGCCCTCCCGAGAGCGGTGTGTCTCTTTTTTTGCGCTGATAGCTTTGTAGAAATGTTCTGACGGTGGTGAGAGTGGAGCACGAATATCTCCGTGGCGCAATTGGCTAGCGCGTTCGGCTGTGAACCAAAACGTTGGAGGTTCGAGCCCTCCCATGAGCGGTGTGTCGCTTTTTTTCTTTGCGCTGATAGATTTGTGGAAATGTTCTGATGGTGGTGAGAGTGGAAGACGACTAGTTCCGTGACGCAATTGGCTAGCGGGTTCGGCTGTTAACCAAAAGGTTGGAGGTTCGAGCCCTCCGGAGAGCAGTGTGTCTCTTTTTTTTCTTTGCGCTGATAGCTTTGGAGGAATGTTCTGACCGTGGTGAGAATAGAGCACGACTATCTCCGGGGCGCAATTGGCTAGCACGTTCGGCTGTTAACCAAAAGGTTGGAGGTTCGAGCCCTCCCGAGAGCGGTGTGTCTCTTTTTTTGCGCTGATAGCTTTGTAGAAATGTTCTGACGGTGGTGAGAGTGGAGCACGAATATCTCCGTGGCGCAATTGGCTAGCGCGTTCGGCTGTGAACCAAAACGTTGGAGGTTCGAGCCCTCCCATGAGCGGTGTGTCGCTTTTTTTCTTTGCGCTGATAGATTTGGGGAAATGTTCTGATGGTGGTGAGAGTGGAAGACGACTAGTTCCGTGACGCAATTGGCTAGCGGGTTCGGCTGCTAACCAAAAGGTTGGAGGTTCGAGCCCTCCGGAGAGCAGTGTGTCTCTTTTTTTTCTTTGCGCTGATAGCTTTGGAGGAATGTTCTGACGGTGGTGAGAGTGGAGTACGACTGTCTCCGTGGCGCCATTGGCTAGCGCGATCGGCTGTTAACCGAAAGTTTGGAGGTTCGAGCTCTCCCGGGAGTGGTGTTTCGCTTTTTTTTCTTTGCGCTGATACCTTTGAGGAATGTTATGACCGTGGTGAGAATAGAGCACGACTATCTCCGGGGCGCAATTGGCTAGCGCGTTCAGCTGTTAACCAAAAGTTTGGAGGTTCGAGCCCTCCCGAGAACGGTGTGTCTCTTTTTTTCTTTGTGCTGATAGCTTTGTAGAAATGTTCTCACCGTGGTGAGAGATGAGCACGACTGTCTCCATGGCGCAATCGGCTAGCGCGATCGGCTGTTAACCGAAAGTTTGGAGGTTCGAACTCTCCTGGGAGCGGTGTGTCGCTTTTTTCTTTGCGCTGATACCTTTGAGGAATGTTATGACCGTGGTGAGAATAGAGCTCGACTATCTCCGGGGCGCAATTGGCTAGCGCGTTCAGCTGTTAACCAAAAGGTTGGAGGTTCGAGCCCTCCCGAGAGCGGTGTGTCTCTTTTTTTTGCGCTGATAGCTTTGTAGAAATGTTCTGACGGTGGTGAGAGTGGAGCACGAATATCTCCGTGGCGCAATTGGCTAGCGCGTTCGGCTGTGAACCAAAACGTTGGAGGTTCGAGCCCTCCCATGAGCGGTGTGTTTCTTTTTTTGCGCTGATAGCTTTGTAGAAATGTTTTGACGGTGGTGAGAGTGGAGCACGAATATCTCCGTGGCGCAATTGGCTAGCGCGCTCGGCTGTGAACCAAAAAGTTGGAGGTTCGAGCCCTCCCATGAGCGGTGTGTCGCTTTTTTCTTTGCGCTGATAGATTTGGAGAAATGTTCTGATGGTGGCGAGAGTTGACCACGAATATCTCCGTGGTGCAATTGGCTAGCACGTTCGGCTGTTAACCAAAACGTTGGAGGTTCGAGCCCTCCCGAGAGCGGTGTGTCTCTTTTTTTTTCTTCGAACTGATAGCTTTGGAGAAATGTTCTGAAGGTGGTGAGAGTGGAACACGACTATTTCCGTCACGCAATTGGCTAGCGGGTTCGGCTGTTAACCAAAAGGTTGGAGGTTCGAGCCCTCTGGCGAGCAGTGTGTCTCTTTTTTTTTCTTTGCGCTGATAGCTTTGGAGGAATGTTCTGACGGTGGTGAGTGTGGAGTACGACTGTCTCCGTGGCGCAATTGGCTAGCGCGATCGGCTGTTAACCGAAAGTTTGGAGGTTCGAGCTCTCCCGGGAGTGGTGTGTCGCTTTTTTTTCTTTGCGCTGATACCTTTGAGGAATGTTATGACCGTGGTGAGAATAGAGCACGACTATCTCCGGGGCGCAATTGGCTAGCGCGTTCAGCTGTTAACCAAAAGGTTGGAGGTTCGAGCCCTCCGGAGAGTGGTGTGTCTCTTTTTTCTTTGTGCTGATAGCTTTGTAGAAATGTTCTCACGGTGGTGAGAGTGGAGCACGACTGTCTCCGTGCTGCAATCGGCTAGCACGATCGGCTGTTAACCGAAAGTTTAGAGGTTCGAACTCTCCTGGGAGCGGTGTGTCGCTTTTTTCTTTGCGCCGATACCTTTGAGGAATGTTATGACCGTGGTGAGAATAGAGCACGACTATCTCCGGGGCGCAATTGGCTAGCGCGTTCAGCTGTTAACCAAAAGCTTGGAGGTTCGAGCCCTCCCGAGAGCGGTGTGTCTTTTTTTTTTTGCGCTGATAGCTTTGTAGAAATGTTCTGACGGTGGTGAGAGTGGAGTACGACTGTCTCCGTGGCGCAATTGGCTAGCGCGATCGGCTGTTAACCGAAAGTTTGGAGGTTCGTGCTCTCCCGGGAGTGGTGTTTCGCTTTTTTTTCTTTGCGCTGATACCTTTGAGGAATGTTATGACCGTGGTGAGAATAGAGCACGACTATCTCCGGGGCGCAATTGGCTAGCGCGTTCAGCTGTTAACCAAAAGGTTGAAGGTTCGTGCCCTCCCATGAATGGTGTGTTGCTTTTTTTCTTCGCGCTGATAGATTTGGAGAAATTTTCTGATGGTGGTGAGAGTTGAGCACGAATATCTCCGTGGTGCAATGGGCTAGCACGTTCGGCTGTTAACCAAAATGTTGGAGGTTCGAGCCTTCCCGAGAGCGGTGTGTCTCTTTTTTTTCTTTGCACTGACAGCTTTGGAGTAATGTTCTGACGGTGGTGAGAGTGGAGTACGACTGTCTCCGTGGCGCAATTGGCTAGCGCGATCGGCTGTTAATCGAAAGTTTGGAGGTTCGAGCTCTCCCGGGAGTGGTGTGTCTCTTTTTTTTCTTTGCGCTGATAGCTTTGGAGGAATGTTCTGACGGTGGTGAGAGTAGAGCACGACTTTGTCCGTGGCGCAATTGGCTAGCGCTATCGGCTGTTAACCGAAAGTTTGGAGGTTCGAGCTCTCCCAGGAGCAGCGTGTCGCTTTTTTTCTTTGCGCTGATACCTTTGAGGAATGTTATGACCGTGGTGAGAATAGAGCACGACTATCTCCTTGGCGCCATTGGCTAGTGCGTTCAGCTGTTAACCAAAAGGTCGGAGGTTCGAGCCCTTTCGAGAGTGGTGTGTCTCTTTTTTCTTTGCGCTGACAGCTGTGGAGAAATGTTCTGACGGTGGTGAGAGTAGAGCACGACTGTCTACGTGGCGCAATTGGCTAGCACGATCGGCTGTTAACCAAAAGGTTGAAGGTTCGAGCCCTGCCATAGGCTGTGTGTCGCTTTTCTTTCTTTGCGCTGATACCTTTGGAGAAATCTTCTGACGGTGGTGAGAGTAGAACACGACTGTCTCCTTGTCGCCATTGGCTAGCGCGTTCAGCTGTTAACCAAAAGGTTGGAGGTTCGAGCCCTCTCGAGAGCGGTGTGTCTCTTTTTTCTTTGCGCCGACAGCTGTGGAGAAATGTTCTGACGGTGATGAGAGTAGAGCACGACTGTCTCCGTGACGCAATATGCTAGCACGTTCAGCTTTTAACGGAAAGGTTGGAAGTTCGAGCCCTCCCATAAGCGGTGTGTCGCTTTTTTTGCGCTGAAAGCTTTGGAGAAATGTTCTGACGGTGGTGAGAGTGGAGCACGACTATCTCTGGGGTGCAATTGGCTAGAGCGTTCAGCTGTTAAACAAAAGGTTGGAGGTTCGAGCCCTCCCGAGTGCGGTGTGTCTCTTTTTTTCTTCGCACTGATAGCTCTGGAGAAATGTTCTGAAGGTGGTGAGAGTGGAACACGACTATCTCCGTGACGCAATTCGCCTGCACGTTCGGCTGTTAACCAAAACGTTGGAGGTTCGAGCCCTCGCGAGAGCGGTGTGTCTCTTTTTTCTTTGCGCTGATAGCTTTGTAGAAATGTTTCCACGGTGGTGAGAGTGGAGCACGACTGTCTCCGTGGGGCAATAGGCTAGCGCGATCGGCTCTTAACTGAAAGTTTGGAGGTTCGAGCTCTTCCGGGAGCGGTGTGTCGCTTTTTTTGTTTGCGCTGATACCTTTGAGGAATATTATGACCGTGATGAGAATAGAGCACGACTATCTCCAGGGCGCAATTGGCTAGCGCGTTCAGCTGTTAACCAAAAGGTTGGAGGTTCGAGCCCTCCCGAGAACGGTGTGTCTCTTTTTTTTGCGCTGATAGCTTTGGAGAAACGTTCTGAGGGCGATGAGAGTGGAACACGACTATCTCCGTGACGCAATTGGCTAGCACGTTCGGCTGTTAACCAAAAGGTTGGAGGTTCGAGCCCTCCCGAGAGCGGTGTGTCTCTTTTTTTGCGCTGATAGCTTTGTAGAAATGTTCTGACGGTGGTGAGAGTGGAGCACGAATGTCTCCGTGGCGCAATTGGCTAGCGCGTTCGGCTGTGAACCAAAACGTTGGAGGTTCGAGCCCTCCCATGAGCGGTGTGTCTCTTTTTTTTCTTTGCGCTGATAGCTTTGGAGGAATGTTCTGACGGTGGTGAGAGTGGAGTACGACTGTCTCCGTGGCGCCATTGGCTAGCGCGATCGGCTGTTAACCGAAAGTTTGGAGGTTCGAGCTCTCCCGGGAGTGGTGTTTCGCTTTTTTTCTTTGCGCTGATACCTTTGAGGAATGTTATGACCGTGGTGAGAATAGATCACGACTATCTCCGGGGCGCAATTGGCTAGCGCGTTCAGCTGTTAACCAAAAGTTTGGAGGTTCGAGCCCTCCCAAAGAACGGTGTGTCTCTTTTTTTCTTTGTGCTGATAGCTTTGTAGAAATGTTCTCACCGTGGTGAGAGATGAGCACGACTGTCTCCATGGCGCAATTGGCTAGCGCGATCAGCTGTTAACCAAAAGGTTGGAGGTTCGAGGCCTCTCGAGAGCGGTGTGTCTCTTTTTTTTGCGCTGACAGCTGTGGAGAAATGTTCTGACGGTGGTGAGAGTAGAGCAAGGCCGTCTACGTGGCGCAATTGGCTAGCACAATCGGCTGTTAACCAAAAGGTTGGAGGTTCGAGCTCTCCCGGGAGCGGTGTGTCGCTTTTTTTCTTTGCGCTGATACCTTTGAGGAATGTTATGACCGTGATGAGAATAGAGCACGACTATCTCCGGGGCGCAATTGGCGAGCGCGTTCAGCTGTTAACCAAAAGGTTGGAGGTTAGAGCCCTCCCGAGAGCGGTGTGTCTCTTTTTTTCTTTGCGCTGATAGCTTTGTAGAAATGTTCTGACGGTGGTGAGAGTGGAGCACGAATATCTCCGTGGCGCAATTGGCTAGCGCGTTCGGCTGTGAACCAAAACGTTGGAGGTTCGAGCCCTCCCGAGAGCGGTTTGTCTCTTTTTTCTTTGCGCTGATAGCTTTGTAGAAATGTTCTCACGGTGGTGAGAGTGGAGCACGATTGTCTCCGTGCTGCAATCGGCTAGCACGATCGGCTGTTAACCGAAAGTTTGGAGGTTCGAACTCTCCTGGGAGCGGTGTGTCGCTTTTTTCTTTGCGCTGATACCTTTGAGGAATGTTATGACCGTGGTGAGAATAGAGCACGACTATCTCCGGGGCGCAATTGGCTAGCGCGTTCAGCTGTTAACCAAAAGCTTGGAGGTTCGAGCCCTCCCGAGAGCGGTGTGTCTCTTTTTTTGCGCTGATAGCTTTGTAGAAATGTTCTGACGGTGGTGAGAGTGGAGTACGACTGTCTCCGTGGCGCAATTGGCTAGCGCGATCGGCTGTTAACCGAAAGTTTGGAGGTTCGAGCTCTCCCGGGAGTGGTGTTTCGCTTTTTTTTCTTTGCGCTGATACCTTTGAGGAATGTTATGACCGTGGTGAGAATAGAGCACGACTATCTCCGGGGCGCAATTGGCTAGCGCGTTCAGCTGTTAACCAAAAGGTTGGAGGTTCGCGCCCTCCCGAGAGCGGTGTGTCTCTTTTTTTCTTTGCGCTGATAGCTTTGTAGAAATGTTCTGACCGTGGTGAAAGATGAGCACGACTGTCTCCATGGCGCAATTGGCTAGCGCGATCAGCTGTTAACCAAAAGGTTGAAGGTTCGTGCCCTCCCATGAATGGTGTGTTGCTTTTTTTCTTCGCGCTGATAGATTTGGAGAAATTTTCTGATGGTGGTGAGAGTTGAGCACGAATATCTCCGTGGTGCAATTGGCTAGCACGTTCGGCTGTTAACCCAAATGTTGGAGGTTCGAGCCTTCCCGAGAGCGGTGTGTCTTTTTTTTTTCTTTGCACTGACAGCTTTGGAGTAATGTTCTGACGGTGGTGAGAGTGGAGTACGACTGTCTCCGTGGCGCAATTGGCTAGCGCGATCGGCTGTTAATCGAAAGTTTGGAGGTTCGAGCTCTCCCGGGAGTGGTGTGTCTCTTTTTTTTCTTTGCGCTGATAGCTTTGGAGGAATGTTCTGACGGTGGTGAGAGTAGAGCACGACTGTGTCCGTGGCGCAATTGGCTAGCGCTATCGGCTGTTAACCGAAAGTTTGGAGGTTCGAGCTCTCCCAGGAGCAGCGTGTCGCTTTTTTTCTTTGCGCTGATACCTTTGAGGAATGTTATGACCGTGGTGAGAATAGAGCACGACTATCTCCTTGGCGCCATTGGCTAGTGCGTTCAGTTGTTAACCAAAAGGTCGGAGGTTCGAGCCCTTTCGAGAGTGGTGTGTCTCTTTTTTCTTTGCGCTGACAGCTGTGGAGAAATGTTCTGACGGTGGTGAGAGTAGAGCACGACTGTCTACGTGGCGCAATTGGCTAGCACGATCGGCTGTTAACCAAAAGGTTGCAGGTTCGAGCCCTGCCATAGGCTGTGTGTCGCTTTTCTTTCTTTGCGCTGATACCTTTGGAGAAATCTTCTGACGGTGGTGAGAGTAGAACATGACTGTCTCCTTGGCGCCATTGGCTAGCGCGTACAGCTGTTAACCAAAAGGTTGGAGGTTCGAGCCCTCTCGAGAGCGGTGTGTCTCTTTTTTCTTTGAGCCGACAGCTGTGGAGAAATGTTCTGACGGTGATGAGAGTAGAGCACGACTGTCTCCGTGACGCAATTGGCTAGCACGTTCAGCTTTTAACGGAAAGGTTGGAAGTTCGAGCCCTCCCATAAGCGGTGTGTCGCTTTTTTTGCGCTGATAGCTTTGGAGAAATCTTCTGACGGTGGTGAGAGTGGAGCACGACTATCTCTGGGGTGCAATTGGCTAGAGCGTTCAGCTGTTAAACAAAAGGTTGGAGGTTCGAGCCCTCCCGAGTGCGGTGTGTCTCTTTTTTTCTTCGCACTGATAGCTCTGGAGAAATGTTCTGAAGGTGGTGAGAGTGGAGCACGACTGTTTCCGTGGCAGAATTGGCTAGCACGATCAACTGTTAACTGAAAGGTTGGAGGTTCGTGCCCTCCCGGGAGCAGTGTGTCTCTTTTTTTTCCTTGCGCTGATAGCTTTGGAGGAATGATCTGACGGTGGTGAGAGTGGAGCACGACTGTCTCCTTGCGCAATTGGCTGGCGCGATCGGCTGTTAACCGAAAGTTTGGAGGTTCGGGCCCTTCCGGGAGCAGTGTGTTGCTTTTTTTGTTTGCGCTGATACCTTTGAGGAATGTTATGACCGTGATGAGAATAGAGCACGACTATCTCCAGGGCGCAATTGGCTAGCGCGATCGGCTGTTAATCGAAAGTTTGGAGGTTCGAGCTCTCCCGGGAGTGGTGTGTCTCTTTTTTTTCTTTGCGCCGACAGCTGTGGAGAAATGTACTGACGGTGATGAGAGTAGAGCACGACTGTCTCCGTGACGCAATATGCTAGCACGTTCAGCTTTTAACGGAAAGGTTGGAAGTTCGAGCCCTCCCATAAGCGGTGTGTCGCTTTTTTTGCGCTGATAGCTTTGGAGAAATGTTCTGACGGTGGTGAGAGTGGAGCACGACTATCTCTGGGGTGCAATTGGCAAGAGCGTTCAGCTGTTAAACAAAAGGTTGGAGGTTCGAGCCCTCCCGAGTGCGGTGTGTCTCTTTTTTTCTTCGCACTGATAGCTCTGGAGAAATGTTCTGAAGGTGGTGAGAGTGGAACACGACTATCTCCGTGACGCAATTCGCCTGCACGTTCGGCTGTTAACCAAAACGTTGGAGGTTCGAGCCCTCGCGAGAGCGGTGTGTCTCTTTTTTCTTTGCGCTGATAGCTTTGTAGAAATGTTTCCACGGTGGTGAGAGTGGAGCACGACTGTCTCCGTGGGGCAATAGGCTAGCGCGATCGGCTCTTAACTGAAAGTTTGGAGGTTCGAGCTCTTCCGGGAGCGGTGTGTCGCTTTTTTGTTTGCGCTGATACCTTTGAGGAATGTTATGACCGTGATGAGAATAGAGCACGACTATCTCCAGGGCGCAATTGGCTAGCGCGTTCAGCTGTTAACCAAAAGGTTGGAGGTTCGAGCCCTCCCGAGAACGGTGTGTCTCTTTTTTTTGCGCTGATAGCTTTGGAGAAACGTTCTGAGGGTGGTGAGAGTGGAACACGACTATCTCCGTGACGCAATTGGCTAGCACGTTCGGCTGTTAACCAAAAGGTTGGAGGTTCGAGCCCTCCCGAGAGCGGTGTGTCTCTTTTTTGCGCTGATAGCTTTGTAGAAATGTTCTGACGGTGGTGAGAGTGGAGCACGAATATCTCCGTGGCGCAATTGGCTAGCGCGTTCGGCTGTGAACCAAAACGTTGGAGGTTCGAGCCCTCCCATGAGCGGTGTGTCGCTTTTTTTCTTTGCGCTGATAGATTTGGGGAAATGTTCTGATGGTGGTGAGAGTGGAAGACGACTAGTTCCGTGACGCAATTGGCTAGCGGGTTCGGCTGTTAACCAAAAGGTTGGAGGTTCGAGCCCTCCGGAGAGCGGTGTGTCTCTTTTTTTTCTTTGCGCTGATAGCTTTGGAGGAATGTTCTGACGGTGGTGAGAGTGGAGTACGACTGTCTCCGTGACGCCATTGGCTAGCGCGATCGGCTGTTAACCGAAAGTTTGGAGGTTCGAGCTCTCCCGGGAGTGGTGTTTCGCTTTTTTTCTTTGCGCTGATACCTTTGAGGAATGTTATGACCGTGGTGAGAATAGAGCACGACTATCTCCGGGGCGCAATTGGCTAGCGCGTTCAGCTGTTAACCAAAAGTTTGGAGGTTCGAGCCCTCCCGAGAACGGTGTGTCTCTTTTTTTCTTTGTGCTGATAGCTTTGTAGAAATGTTCTCACCGTGGTGAGAGATGAGCACGACTGTCTCCATGGCGCAACTGGCTAGCGCGATCAGCTGTTAACCAAAAGGTTGGAGGTTCGAGGCCTCTCGAGAGCGGTGTGTCTCTTTTTTTTGCGCTGACAGCTGTGGAGAAATGTTCTGACGGTGGTGAGAGTAGAGCACGGCCGTCTACGTGGCGCAATTGGCTAGCACAATCGGCTGTTAACCAAAAGGTTGGAGGTTCGAGCTCTCCCGGGAGCGGTGTGTCGCTTTTTTTCTTTGCGCTGATACCTTTGAGGAATGTTATGACCGTGATGAGAATAGAGCACGACTATCTCCGGGGCGCAATTGGCGAGCGCGTTCAGCTGTTAACCAAAAGGTTGGAGGTTAGAGCCCTCCCGAGAGCGGTGTGTCTCTTTTTTTCTTTGCGCTGATAGCTTTGTAGAAATGTTCTGACGGTGGTGAGAGTGGAGCACGAATATCTCCGTGGCGCAATTGGCTAGCGCGTTCGGCTGTGAACCAAAACGTTGGAGGTTCGAGCCCTCCCGAGAGCGGTTTGTCTCTTTTTTCTTTGCGCTGATAGCTTTGTAGAAATGTTCTCACGGTGGTGAGAGTGGAGCACGATTGTCTCCGTGCTGCAATCGGCTAGCACGATCGGCTGTTAACCGAAAGTTTGGAGGTTCGAACTCTCCTGGGAGCGGTGTGTCGCTTTTTTCTTTGCGCTGATACCTTTGAGGAATGTTATGACCGTGGTGAGAATAGAGCACGACTATCTCCGGGGCGCAATTGGCTAGCGCGTTCAGCTGTTAACCAAAAGCTTGGAGGTTCGAGCCCTCCCGAGAGCGGTGTGTCTCTTTTTTTGCGCTGATAGCTTTGTAGAAATGTTCTGACGGTGGTGAGAGTGGAGTACGACTGTCTCCGTGGCGCAATTGGCTAGCGCGATCGGCTGTTAACCGAAAGTTTGGAGGTTCGAGCTCTCCCGGGAGTGGTGTTTCGCTTTTTTTTCTTTGCGCTGATACCTTTGAGGAATGTTATGACCGTGGTGAGAATAGAGCACGACTATCTCCGGGGCGCAATTGGCTAGCGCGTTCCGCTGTTAACCAAAAGGTTGGAGGTTCGCGCCCTCCCGAGAGCGGTGTGTCTCTTTTTTTCTTTGCGCTGATAGCTTTGTAGAAATGTTCTGACCGTGGTGAAAGATGAGCACGACTGTCTCCATGGCGCAATTGGCTAGCGCGATCAGCTGTTAACCAAAAGGTTGAAGGTTCGTGCCCTCCCATGAATGGTGTGTTGCTTTTTTTCTTCGCGCTGATAGATTTGGAGAAATTTTCTGATGGTGGTGAGAGTTCAGCACGAATATCTCCGTGGTGCAATTGGCTAGCACGTTCGGCTGTTAACCAAAATGTTGGAGGTTCGAGCCTTCCCGAGAGCGGTGTGTCTCTTTTTTTTTCTTTGCACTGACAGCTTTGGAGTAATGTTCTGACGGTGGTGAGAGTGGAGTACGACTGTCTCCGTGGCGCAATTGGCTAGCGCGATCGGCTGTTAATCGAAAGTTTGGAGGTTCGAGCTCTCCCGGGAGTGGTGTGTCTCTTTTTTTTCTTTGCGCTGATAGCTTTGGAGGAATGTTCTGACGGTGGTGAGAGTAGAGCACGACTGTGTCCGTGGCGCAATTGGCTAGCGCTATCGGCTGTTAACCGAAAGTTTGGAGGTTCGAGCTCTCCCAGGAGCAGCGTGTCGCTTTTTTTCTTTGCGCTGATACCTTTGAGGAATGTTATGACCGTGGTGAGAATAGAGCACGACTATCTCCTTGGCGCCATTGGCTAGTGCGTTCAGTTGTTAACCAAAAGGTCGGAGGTTCGAGCCCTTTCGAGAGTGGTGTGTCTCTTTTTTCTTTGCGCTGACAGCTGTGGAGAAATGTTCTGACGGTGGTGAGAGTAGAGCACGACTGTCTACGTGGCGCAATTGGCTAGCACGATCGGCTGTTAACCAAAAGGTTGGAGGTTCGAGCCCTGCCATAGGCTGTGTGTCGCTTTTCTTTCTTTGCGCTGATACCTTTGGAGAAATCTTCTGACGGTGGTGAGAGTAGAACACGACTGTCTCCTTGGCGCCATTGGCTAGCGCGTACAGCTGTTAACCAAAAGGTTGGAGGTTCGAGCCCTCTCGAGAGCAGTGTGTCTCTTTTTTCTTTGAGCCGACAGCTGTGGAGAAATGTTCTGACGGTGATGAGAGTAGAGCACGACTGTCTCCGTGACGCAATTGGCTAGCACGTTCAGCTTTTAACGGAAAGGTTGGAAGTTCGAGCCCTCCCATAAGCGGTGTGTCGCTTTTTTTGCGCTGATAGCTTTGAAGAAATCTTCTGACGGTGGTGAGAGTGGAGCACGACTATCTCTGGGGTGCAATTGGCTAGAGCGTTCAGCTGTTAAACAAAAGGTTGGAGGTTCGAGCCCTCCCGAGTGCGGTGTGTCTCTTTTTTTCTTCGCACTGATAGCTCTGGAGAAATGTTCTGAAGGTGGTGAGAGTGGAACACGACTATCTCCGTGACGCAATTCGCCTGCACGTTCGGCTGTTAACCAAAACGTTGGAGGTTCGAGCCCTCGCGAGAGCGGTGTGTCTCTTTTTTCTTTGCGCTGATAGCTTTGTATAAATGTTTCCACGGTGGTGAGAATGGAGCACGACTGTCTCCGTGGGGCAATAGGCTAGCGCGATCGGCTCTTAACTGAAAGTTTGGAGGTTCGAGCTCTTCCGGGAGCGGTGTGTCGCTTTTTTTGTTTGCGCTGATACCTTTGAGGAATGTTATGACCGTGATGAGAATAGAGCACGACTATCTCCAGGGCGCAATTGGCTAGCGCGTTCGGCTGTTAACCAAAAGGTTGGAGGTTCGAGCCCTCCCGAGAGCGGTGTGTCTCTTTTTTTGCGCTGATAGCTTTGTAGAAATGTTCTGACGGTGGTGAGAGTGGAGCACGAATATCTCCGTGGCGCAATTGGCTAGCGCGTTCGGCTGTGAACCAAAACGTTGGAGGTTCGAGCCCTCCCATGAGCGGTGTGTCGCTTTTTTTCTTTGCGCTGATAGATTTGGGGAAATGTTGTGATGGTGGTGAGAGTGGAACACGACTAGTTCCGTGACGCAATTGGCTAGCGGGTTCGGCGGTTAACCAAAAGGTTGGAGGTTCGAGCCCTCCGGAGAGCGGTGTGTCTCTTTTTTTTCTTTGCGCTGATAGCTTTGGAGGAATGTTCTGACGGTGGTGAGAGTGGAGTACGACTGTCTCCGTGGCGCCATTGGCTAGCGCGATCGGCTGTTAACCGAAAGTTTGGAGGTTCGAGCTCTCCCGGGAGTGGTGTCTCGCTTTTTTTCTTTGCGCTGATACCTTTGAGGAATGTTATGACCGTGGTGAGAATAGAGCACGACTATCTCCGGGGCGCAATTGGCTAGCGCGTTCAGCTGTTAACCAAAAGTTTGGAGGTTCGAGCCCTCCCGAGAACGGTGTGTCTCTTTTTTTCTTTGCGCTGATAGCTTTGTAGAAATGTTCTGACGGTGGTGAGAGTGGAGTACGACTGTCTCCGTGGCGCCATTGGCTAGCGCGATCGGCTGTTAACCGAAAGTTTGGAGGTTCGAGCTCTCCCGGGAGTGGTGTTTCGCTTTTTTTTCTTTGCGCTGATACCTTTGAGGAATGTTATGACCGTGGTGAGAATAGAGCACGACTATCTCCGGGGCGCAATTGGCTAGCGCGCTCAGCTGTTAACCAAAAGTTTGGAGGTTCGAGCCCTCCCGAGAGCGGTGTGTCTCTTTTTTTCTTTGCGCTGATAGCTTTGTAGAAATGTTCTGACCGTGGTGAAAGATGAGCACGACTGTCTCCATGGCGCAATTGGCTAGCGCGATCAGCTGTTAACCAAAAGGTTGAAGGTTCGTGCCCTCCCATGAATGGTGTGTTGCTTTTTTTCTTCGCGCTGATAGATTTGGAGAAATTTTCTGATGGTGGTGAGAGTTGAGCACGAATATCTCCGTGGTGCGATTGGCTAGCACGTTCGGCTGGTAACCAAAATGTTGGAGGTTCGAGCCTTCCCGAGAGCGGTGTGTCTCCTTTTTTTTCTTTGCACTGACAGCTTTGGAGTAATGTTCTGACGGTGGTGAGAGTGGAGTACGACTGTCTCCGTGGCGCAATTTGCTAGCGCGATCGGCTGTTAATCGAAAGTTTGGAGGTTCGAGCTCTCCCGGGAGTGGTGTGTCTCTTTTTTTTCTTTGCGCTGATAGCTTTGGAGGAATGTTCTGACGGTGGTGAGAGTAGAGCACGACTGTGTCCGTGGCGCAATTGGCTAGCACCATCGGCTGTTAACCAAAAGGTTGGAGGTTCGAGCCCTGCCATAGGCTGTGTGTCGCTTTTCTTTCTTTGCGCTGATACCTTTGGAGAAATCTTCTGACGGTGGTGAGAGTAGAACACGACTGTCTCCTTGGCGCCATTGGCTAGCGCGTACAGCTGTTAACCAAAAGGTTGGAGGTTCGAGCCCTCTCGAGAGCGGTGTGTCTCTTTTTTCTTTGCGCCGACAGCTGTGGAGAAATGTTCTGACGGTGATGAGAGTAGAGCACGACTGTCTCCGTGACGCAATTGGCTAGCACATTCAGCTTTTAACGGAAAGGTTGGAAGTTCGAGCCCTCCCATAAGCGGTGTGTCGCTTTTTTTGCGCTGATAGCTTTGGAGAAATCTTCTGACGGTGGTGAGAGTGGAGCACGACTATCTCTGGGGTGCAATTGGCTAGAGCGTTCAGCTGTTAAACAAAAGGTTGGAGGTTCGAGCCCTCCCGAGTGCGGTGTGTCTCTTTTTTTCTTCGCACTGATAGCTCTGGAGAAATGTTCTGAAGGTGGTGAGAGTGGAACACGACTATCTCCGTGACGCAATTCGCCTGCACGTTCGGCTGTTAACCAAAACGTTGGAGGTTCGAGCCCTCGCGAGAGCGGTGTGTCTCTTTTTTCTTTGCGCTGATAGCTTTGTAGAAATGTTTCCACGGTGGTGAGAGTGGAGCACGACTGTCTCCGTGGGGCAATAGGCTAGCGCGATCGGCTCTTAACTGAAAGTTTGGAGGTTCTAGCTCTTCCGGGAGTGGTGTGTCGCTTTTTTTGTTTGCGCTGATACCTTTGAGGAATGTTATGACCATGATGAGAATAGAGCACGACTATCTCCAGGGCGCAATTGGCTAGCGCGTTCAGCTGTTAACCAAAAGGTTGGAGGTTCGAGCCCTCCCGAGAACGGTGTGTCTCTTTTTTTTTGCGCTGATAGCTTTGGAGAAGGTTCTGAGGGTGGTGAGAGTGGAACACGACTATCTCCGTGACGCAATTGGCTAGCACGTTCGGCTGTTAACCAAAAGGTTGGAGGTTTGAGCCCTCCCGAGAGCGGTGTGTCTCTTTTTTTGCGCTGATAGCTTTGTAGAAATGTTCTGACGGTGGTGAGAGTGGAGCACGAATATCTCCGTGGCGCAATTGGCTAGCGCGTTCGGCTGTGAACCAAAACGTTGGAGGTTCGAGCCCTCCCATAAGCGGTGTGTCGCTTTTTTTCTTTGCGCTGATAGATTTGGGGAAATGTTCTGATGGTGGTGAGAGTGGAACACGACTAGTTCCGTGACGCAATTGGCTAGCGGGTTCGGCTGTTAACCAAAAGGTTGGAGGTTCGAGCCCTCCGGAGAGCGGTGTGTCTCTTTTTTTTCTTTGCGCTGATAGCTTTGGAGGAATGTTCTGACGGTGGTGAGAGTGGAGTACGACTGTCTCCGTGGCGCCATTGGCTAGCGCGATCGGCTGTTAACCGAAAGTTTGGAGGTTCGCGCTCTCCCGGGAGTGGTGTCTCGCTTTTTTTTCTTTGCGCTGATACCTTTGAGGAATGTTATGACCGTGGTGAGAATAGAGCACGACTATCTCCGGGGCGCAATTGGCTAGCGCGTTCAGCTGTTAACCAAAAGTTTGGAGGTTCGAGCCCTCCCGAGAACGGTGTGTCTCTTTTTTTCTTTGCGCTGATAGCTTTGTAGAAATGTTCTGACGGTGGTGAGAGTGGAGTACGACTGTCTCCGTGGCGCCATTGGCTAGCGCGATCGGCTGTTAACCGAAAGGTTGGAAGTTCGAGCCCTCCCATAAGCGGTGTGTCGCTTTTTTTGCGCTGATAGCTTTGCAGAAATCTTCTGACGGTGGTGAGAGTGGAGCACGACTATCTCTGGGGTGCAATTGGCTAGAGCGTTCAGCTGTTAAACAAAAGGTTGCAGGTTCGAGCCCTCTCGAGAGCGGTGTGTCTCTTTTTTCTTTGCGCCGACATCTGTGGAGAAATGTTCTGACGGTGATGAGAGTAGAGCACGACTGTCTCCGTGACGCAATTGGCTAGCACGTTCAGCTTTTAACGGAAAGGTTGGAAGTTCGAGCCCTCCCATAAGCGGTGTGTCGCTTTTTTTGCGCTGATAGCTTTGGAGAAATCTTCTGACGGTGGTGAGAGTGGAGCACGACTATCTCTGGGGTGCAATTGGCTAGAGCGTTCAGCTGTTAAACAAAAGGTTGGAGGTTCGAGCCCTCCCGAGTGCGGTGTGTCTCTTTTTTTCTTCGCACTGATAGCTCTGGAGAAATGTTCTGAAGGTGGTGAGAGTGGAACACGACTATCTCCGTGACGCAATTCGCCTGCACGTTCGGCTGTTAACCAAAACGTTGGAGGTTCGAGCCCTCGCGAGAGCGGTGTGTCTCTTTTTTCTTTGCGCTGATAGCTTTGTAGAAATGTTTCCACGGTGGTGAGAGTGGAGCACGACTGTCTCCGTGGGGCAATAGGCTAGCGCAATCGGCTCTTAACTGAAAGTTTGGAGGTTCTAGCTCTTCCGGGAGCGGTGTGTCGCTTTTTTTGTTTGCGCTGATACCTTTGAGGAATGTTATGACCGTGATGAGAATAGAGCACGACTATCTCCAGGGCGCAATTGGCTAGCGCGTTCAGCTGTTAACCAAAAGGTTGGAGGTTCGAGCCCTCCCGAGAACGGTGTGTCTCTTTTTTTTGCGCTGATAGCTTTGGAGAAACGTTCTGAGGGTGGTGAGAGTGGAACACGACTATCTCCGTGACGCAATTGGCTAGCACGTTCGGCTGTTAACCAAATGGTTGGAGGTTCGAGCCCTCCCGAGAGCGGTGTGTCTCTTTTTTTGCGCTGATAGCTTTGTAGAAATGTTCTGACGGTGGTGAGAGTGGAGCACGAATATCTCCCTGGCGCAATTGGCTAGCGCGTTCGGCTGTGAACCAAAACGTTGGAGGTTCGAGCCCTCCCATGAGCGGTGTGTCGCTTTTTTTCTTTGCGCTGATAGATTTGGGGAAATGTTCTGATGGTGGTGAGAGTGGAACACGACTAGTTCCGTGACGCAATTGGCTAGCGGGTTCGGCTGTTAACCAAATGGTTGGAGGTTCGAGCCCTCCGGAGAGCGGTGTGTCTCTTTTTTTTCTTTGCGCTGATAGCTTTGGAGGAATGTTCTGACGGTGGTGAGAGTGGAGTACGACTGTCTCCGTGGCGCCATTGGCTAGCGCGATCGGCTGTTAACCGAAAGTTTGGAGGTTCGAGCTCTCCCGGGAGTGGTGTCTCGATTTTTTTTCTTTGCGCTGATACCTTTGAGGAATGTTATGACCGTGGTGAGAATAGAGCACGACTATCTCCGGGGCGCAATTGGCTAGCGCGTTCAGCTGTTAACCAAAAGTTTGGAGGTTCGAGCCCTCCCGAGAACGGTGTGTCTCTTTTTTTCTTTGCGCTGATAGCTTTGTAGAAATGTTCTGACGGTGGTGAGAGTGGAGTACGACTGTCTCCGTGGCGCCATTGGCTAGCGCGATCGGCTGTTAACCGAAAGTTTGGAGGTTCGAGCTCTCCCGGGAGTGGTGTTTCGCTTTTTTTTCTTTGCGCTGATACCTTTGAGGAATGTTATGACCGTGGTGAGAATAGAGCACGACTATCTCCGGGGCGCAATTGGCTAGCGCGTTCAGCTGTTAACCAAAAGTTTGGAGGTTCGAGCCCTCCCGAGAACGGTGTGTCTTTTTTTTCTTTGCGCTGATAGCTTTGTAGAAATGTTCTCACCGTGGTGAGAGATGAGCACGACTGTCTCCATGGCGCAATTGGCTAGCGCGATCAGCTGTTAACCAAAAGGTTGGAGGTTCGAGCCCTCCCGAGAGCGGTGTGTCTCTTTTTTTGCGCTGATAGATTTGGAGAAATTTTCTGATGGTGGTGAGAGTTGAGCACGAATATCTCCGTGGTGCAATTGGCTAGCACGTTCGGCTGTTAACCAAAATGTTGGAGGTTCGAGCCTTCCCGAGAGCGGTGTGTCTCTTTTTTTTCTTTGCACTGACAGCTTTGGAGAAATGTTCTGAAGGTGGTGAGAGTGGAACACGACTATCTCCGTGACGCAATTGGCTAGCGCGTTTGGCTGTTAACCAAAAGGGTGGAGGTTCGAGCCCTCCGGAGAGCGGTGTGTCTCTTTTTTTTCTTTGCGCTGATAGCTTTGGAGGAATGTTCTGACGGTGGTGAGAGTAGAGCACGACTGTGTCCGTGGCGCAATTGGCTAGCGCAATCGGCTGTTAACCGAACGTTTGGAGGTTCGAGCTCTCCCAGGAGCAGCGTGTCGCTTTTTTTCTTTGCGCTGATACCTTTGAGGAATGTTATGACCGTGGTGAGAATAGAGCACGACTATCTCCTTGGCGCCATTGGCTAGCGCGTTCAGCTGTAAACCAAAAGGTTGGAGGTTCGAGCCCTCTCGAGAGCGGTGTGTCTCTTTTTTCTTTGCGCCGACAGCTGTGGAGAAGTGTTCTGACGGTGATGAGAGTAGAGCACGACTGTCTCCGTGACGCAATTGGCTCGCACGTTCAGCTTTTAACGGCAAGGTTGGAAGTTCGAGCCCTCCCATAAGCGGTGTGTCGCTTTTTTTGCGCTGATAGCTTTGGAGAAATCTTCTGACGGTGGTGAGAGGTTCACCACCGTCAGAAGACTATCTCTGGGGTGCAATTGGCTAGAGCGTTCAGCTGTTAAACAAAAGGTTGTAGGTTCGAGCCCTCCCGAGTGCGGTGTGTCTCTTTTTTTCTTCGAACTGATAGCTTTGGAGAAATGTTCTGAAGGTGGTGAGAGTGGAACACGACTATCTCCGTGACGCAATTCGCCTGCACGTTCGGCTGTTAACCAAAACGTTGGAGGTTCGAGCCCTCGCGAGAGCGGTGTGTCTCTTTTTTCTTTGCACTGATAGCTTTGTAGAAATGTTTCCACGGTGGTGAGAGTGGAGCACGACTGTCTCCGTGGCGCAATAGGCTAGCGCGATCGGCTCTTAACTGAAAGTTTGGAGGTTCGAGCTCTTCCGGGAGCGGTGTGTCGCTTTTTTTCTTTGCGCTGATACCTTTGAGGAATGTTATGACCGTGATGAGAATAGAGCACGACTATCTCCAGGGCGCAATTGGCTAGCGCGTTCAGCTGTTAACCAAAAGGTTGGAGGTTCGAGCCCTCCCGAGAATGGTGTGTCTCTTTTTTTTGCGCTGATAGCTTTGGAGAAACGTTCTGAGGGTGGTGAGAGTGGAACACGACTATCTCCGTGACGCAATTGGCTAGCGCGTTCGGCTGTTAACCAAAAGGTTGGAGGTTCGAGCCCTCCGGAGAGCGGTTTGTCTCTTTTTTCTTTGCGCTGATAGCTTTGGAGCAATGTTCTGACGGTGGTGAGAGTGGAGCATGACTGTTTCCGTGGCAGAATTGGCTAGCGCGATCAACTATTAACTGAAAGGTTGGAGGTTCGAGCCCTCACGGGAGCAGTGTGTCGTTTTTTTTCTTTGCGCTGATAGCTTTGGAGAAATGTTCTGATGGTGGTGAGAGTAGAACACGACTATCTCCGTGGCGCCATTGGCTAGCGCGTTCAGCTGTTAACCAAAAGGTTGGAGGTTCGAGCCCTCTCGAGAGCGGTGTGTCTCTTTTTTCTTTGCGCCGACAGCTGTGGAGAAGTGTTCTGACGGTGATGAGAGTAGAGCACGACTGTCTCCGTGACGCAATTGGCTCGCACGTTCAGCTTTTAACGGCAAGGTTGGAAGTTCGAGCCCTCCCATAAGCGGTGTGTCGCTTTTTTTGCGCTGATAGCTTTGGAGAAATCTTCTGACGGTGGTGAGAGTGGAGCACGACTATCTCTGGGGTGCAATTGGCTAGTGCGTTCAGCTGTTAACCAAAAGGTCGGAGGTTCGAGCCCTTTCGAGAGTGGTGTGTCTCTTTTTTTCTTTGCGCTGACAGCTGTGGAGAAATGTTCTGACGGTGGTGAGAGTAGAGC
The DNA here is from genome assembly GCF_043290135.1 of Rhipicephalus microplus. Classification (NCBI taxonomy): domain Eukaryota; kingdom Metazoa; phylum Arthropoda; class Arachnida; order Ixodida; family Ixodidae; genus Rhipicephalus; species Rhipicephalus microplus. The sequence goes on along the minus strand of NC_134703.1, from coordinate 203,499,700 downwards.
ACGACTGTCTACGTGGCGCAATTGGCTAGCACGATCGGCTGTTAACCAAAAGGTTGGAGGTTCGAGCCCTGCCATAGGCTGTGTGTCGCTTTTCTTTCTTTGCGCTGATACCTTTGGAGAAATCTTCTGACGGTGGTGAGAGTAGAACACGACTGTCTCCTTGGCGCCATTGGCTAGCGCGTTCAGCTGTTAACGAAAAGGTTGGAGGTTCGAGCCCTCTCGAGAGCGGTGTGTCTCTTTTTTCTTTGCGCCGACAGCTGTGGAGAAGTGTTCTGACGGTGATGAGAGTAGAGCACGACTGTCTCCGTGACGCAATTGGCTCGCACGTTCAGCTTTTAACGGCAAGGTTGGAAGTTCGAGCCCTCCCATAAGCGGTGTGTCGCTTTTTTTGCGCTGATAGCTTTGGAGAAATCTTCTGACGGTGGTGAGAGTGGAGCACGACTATCTCTGGGGTGCAATTGGCTAGAGCGTTCAGCTGTTAAACAAAAGGTTGTAGGTTCGAGCCCTCCCGAGTGCGGTGTGTCTCTTTTTTTCTTCGAACTGATAGCTTTGGAGAAATGTTCTGAAGGTGGTGAGAGTGGAACACGACTATCTCCGTGACGCAATTCGCCTGCACGTTCGGCTGTTAACCAAAACGTTGGAGGTTCGAGCCCTCGCGAGAGCGGTGTGTCTCTTTTTTCTTTGCGCTGATAGCTTTGTAGAAATGTTTCCACGGTGGTGAGAGTGGAGCACGACTGTCTCCGTGGCGCAATAGGCTAGCGCGATCGGCTCTTAACTGAAAGTTTGGAGGTTCGAGCTCTTCCGGGAGCGGTGTGTCGCTTTTTTTCTTTGCGCTGATACCTTTGAGGAATGTTATGACCGTGATGAGAATAGAGCACGACTATCTCCAGGGCGCAATTGGCTAGCGCGTTCAGCTGTTAACCAAAAGGTTGGAGGTTCGAGCCCTCCCGAGAACGGTGTGTCTCTTTTTTTTGCGCTGATAGCTTTGGAGAAACGTTCTGAGGGTGGTGAGAGTGGAACACGACTATCTCCGTGACGCAATTGGCTAGCGCGTTCGGCTGTTAACCAAAAGGTTGGAGGTTCGAGCCCTCCGGAGAGCGGTTTGTCTCTTTTTTCTTTGCGCTGATAGCTTTGGAGCAATGTTCTGACGGTGGTGAGAGTGGAGCATGACTGTTTCCGTGGCAGAATTGGCTAGCGCGATCAACTGTTAACTGAAAGGTTGGAGGTTCGAGCCCTCACGGGAGCAGTGTGTCGTTTTTTTTCTTTGCGCTGATAGCTTTGGAGAAATGTTCTGATGGTGGTGAGAGTAGAACACGACTATCTCCGTGGCGCAATTGGCTAGCGCGTTTGGCTGTGAACCAAAACGTTGGAGGTTCGAGCCCTCCCGAGAGCGGTTTGTCTCTTTTTTCTTTGCGCTGATAGCTTTGTAGAAATGTTCTCACGGTGGTGAGAGTGGAGCACGACTGTCTCCGTGGTGCAATCGGCTAGCGCGATCAACTGTTAACAGAAAGGTTGGAGGTTCGAGCCCTCGCGGGAGCAGTGTGTCGTTTTTTTTCTTTGCGCTGATAGCTTTGGAGAAATGTTCTGATGGTGGTGAGAGTAGAACACGACTATCTCCGTGGCGCAATTGGCTAGCGCGTTCAGCTGTTAACCAAAAGGTTGGAGGTTCGAGCCCTCCCGAGAGCGGTGTGTCTCTTTTTTTGCGCTGATAGCTTTGTAGAAATGTTCTGACGGTGGTGAGAGTGGAACACGAATATCTCCGTGGCGCCATTGGCTAGCGCGTTCGGCTGTGAACCAAAAGGTTGGAGGTTCGAGCCCTCCGGAGAGCGGTGTGTCACTTTTTTTTCTTTGCGCTGATAGCTTTGGAGGAATGTTATGACCGTGGTGAGAATAGAGCACGACTATCTCCTTGGCGCCATTGGCTAGTGCGTTCAGCTGTTAACCAAAAGGTCGGAGGTTCGAGCCCTTTCGAGAGCGGTGTGTCTCTTTTTTCTTTGCGCTGACAGCTGTGGAGAAATGTTCAGACGGTGGTGAGAGTAGAGCACGACTGTCTCCGTGGCGCAATTGGCTAGCGCGATCGGCTGTTAACCGAAAGTTTGGAGGTTCGAGCTCTCCCGGGAGTGGTGTTTCGCTTTTTTTTCTTTGCGCTGATACCTTTGAGGAATGTTATGACCGTGGTGAGAATAGAGCACGACTATCTCCGGGGCGCAATTGGCTAGCGCGTTCAGCTGTTAACCAAAAGTTTGGAGGTTCGAGCCCTCCCGAGAACGGTGTGTCTCTTTTTTTCTTTGCGCTGATAGCTTTGTAGAAATGTTCTGACCGTGGTGAGAGATGAGCACGACTGTCTCCATGGCGCAATTGGCTAGCGCGATCAGCTGTTAACCAAAAGGTTGAAGGTTCGTGCCCTCCCATGAATGGTGTGTTGCTTTTTTTCTTCGCGCTGATAGATTTTGAGAAATTTTCTGATGGTGGTGAGAGTTGAGCACGAATATCTCCGTGGTGCAATTGGCTAGCACGTTCGGCTGTTAACCAAAATGTTGGAGGTTCGAGACTTCCCGAGAGCGGTGTGTCTCTTTTTTTTCTTTGCACTGACAGCTTTGGAGAAATGTTCTGAAGGTGGTGAGAGTGGAACACGACTATCTCCGTGACGCAATTGGCTAGCGCAATCGGCTGTTAACCGAAAGTTTGGAGGTTCGAGCTCTCCCAGGAGCAGCGTGTCGCTTTTTTTCTTTGCGCTGATACCTTTGAGGAATGTTATGACCGTGGTGAGAATAGAGCACGACTATCTCCTTGGCGCCATTGGCTAGTGCGTTCAGCTGTTAACCAAAAGGTCGGAGGTTCGAGCCCTTTCGAGAGTGGTGTGTCTCTTTTTTCTTTGCGCTGACAGCTGTGGAGAAATGTTCAGACGGTGGTGAGAGTAGAGCACGACTGTCTACTTGGCGCAATTGGCTAGCACGATCGGCTGTTAACCAAAAGGTTAGACGTTCGAGCCCTGCCATAGGCTGTGTGTCGCTTTTCTTTCTTTGCGCTGATACCTTTGGAGAAATCTTCTGACGGTGGTGAGAGTAGAACACGACTGTCTCCTTAGCGCCATTGGGTAGCGCGTTCAGCTGTTAACCAAAAGGTTGGAGGTTCGAGCCATCTCGAGAACGGTGTGTCTCTTTTTTCTTTGCGCCGACAGCTGAGGAGAAATGTTCTGACGGTGATGAGAGTAGAGCACGACTGTCTCCGTGACGCAATTGGCTAGCACGTTCAGCTTTTACCGGAAAGGTTGGAAGTTCGAGCCCTCCTATAAGCGGTGTGTCGCTTTTTTTGCGCTGATAGCTTTGGAGAAATCTTCTGACGGTGGTGAGAGTGGAGCACGACTATCTCTGGGGTGCAATTGGCTAGAGCGTTCAGCTGTTAAACAAAAGGTTGGAGGTTCGAGCCCTCCCGAGTGCGGTGCGTCTCTTTTTTTCTTCGCACTGATAGCTTTGGAGAAATGTTCTGAAGGTGGTGAGAGTGGAACACGACTATCTCCGTGACGCAATTCGCCTGCACGTTCGGCTGTTAACCAAAACGTTGGAGGTTCTAGCCCTCGCGAGAGCGGTGTGTCTCTTTTTTCTTTGCGCTGATAGCTTTGTAGAAATGTTTCCACGGTGGTGAGAGTGGAGCACGACTGTCTCCGTGGCGCAATAGGCTAGCGCGATCGGCTCTTAACTGAAAGTTTGGAGGTTCGAGCTCTTCCGGGAGCGGTGTGTCGCTTTTTTTCTTTGCGCTGATACCTTTGAGGAATGTTATGACCGTGATGAGAGTGGAGCATGACTGTTTCCGTGGCAGAATTGGCTAGCGCGATCAACTGTTAACTGAAAGGTTGGAGGTTCGAGCCCTCGCGGGAGCAGTGTGTCGTTTTTTTTCTTTGCGCTGATAGCTTTGGAGAAATGTTCTGATGGTGGTGAGAGTAGAACACGACTATCTCCGTGGCGCAATTGGCTAGCGCGTTCGGCTGTGAACCAAAACGTTGGAGGTTCGAGCCCTCCCGAGAGCGGTTTGTCTCTTTTTTCTTTGCGCTGATAGCTTTGTAGAAATGTTCTCACGGTGGTGAGAGTAGAGCACGACTGTCTCCGTGGTGCAATCGGCTAGCGCGATCAACTGTTAACAGAAAGGTTGGAGGTTCGAGCCCTCGCGGGAGCAGTGTGTCGTTTTTTTTCTTTGCGCTGATAGCTTTGGAGAAATGTTCTGATGGTGGTGAGAGTAGAACACGACTATCTCCGTGGCGCAATTGGCTAGCGCGTTCAGCTGTTAACCAAAAGGTTGGAGGTTCGAGCCCTCCCGAGAGCGGTGTGTCTCTTTTTTTGCGCTGATAGCTTTGTAGAAATGTTCTGACGGTGGTGAGAGTGGAGCACGAATATCTCCGTGGCGCAATTGGCTAGCGCGTTCGGCTGTGAACCAAAACGTTGGAGGTTCGAGCCCTCCCATGAGCGGTGTGTCGCTTTTTTTCTTTGCGCTGATAGATTTGGGGAAATGTTCTGATGGTGGTGAGAGTGGAACACGACTAGTTCCGTGACGCAATTGGCTAGCGGGTTCGGCTGTTAACCAAATGGTTGGAGGTTCGAGCCCTCCGGAGAGCGGTGTGTCTCTTTTTTTTCTTTGCGCTGATAGCTTTGGAGGAATGTTCTGACGGTGGTGAGAGTGGAGTACGACTGTCTCCGTGGCGCCATTGGCTAGCGCGATCGGCTGTTAACCGAAAGTTTGGAGGTTCGAGCTCTCCCGGGAGTGGTGTCTCGATTTTTTTTCTTTGCGCTGATACCTTTGAGGAATGTTATGACCGTGGTGAGAATAGAGCACGACTATCTCCGGGGCGCAATTGGCTAGCGCGTTCAGCTGTTAACCAAAAGTTTGGAGGTTCGAGCCCTCCCGAGAACGGTGTGTCTCTTTTTTTCTTTGCGCTGATAGCTTTGTAGAAATGTTCTGACGGTGGTGAGAGTGGAGTACGACTGTCTCCGTGGCGCCATTGGCTAGCGCGATCGGCTGTTAACCGAAAGTTTGGAGGTTCGAGCTCTCCCGGGAGTGGTGTTTCGCTTTTTTTTCTTTGCGCTGATACCTTTGAGGAATGTTATGACCGTGGTGAGAATAGAGCACGACTATCTCCGGGGCGCAATTGGCTAGCGCGTTCAGCTGTTAACCAAAAGTTTGGAGGTTCGAGCCCTCCCGAGAACGGTGTGTCTTTTTTTTCTTTGCGCTGATAGCTTTGTAGAAATGTTCTCACCGTGGTGAGAGATGAGCACGACTGTCTCCATGGCGCAATTGGCTAGCGCGATCAGCTGTTAACCAAAAGGTTGGAGGTTCGAGCCCTCCCGAGAGCGGTGTGTCTCTTTTTTTGCGCTGATAGATTTGGAGAAATTTTCTGATGGTGGTGAGAGTTGAGCACGAATATCTCCGTGGTGCAATTGGCTAGCACGTTCGGCTGTTAACCAAAATGTTGGAGGTTCGAGCCTTCCCGAGAGCGGTGTGTCTCTTTTTTTTCTTTGCACTGACAGCTTTGGAGAAATGTTCTGAAGGTGGTGAGAGTGGAACACGACTATCTCCGTGACGCAATTGGCTAGCGCGTTTGGCTGTTAACCAAAAGGGTGGAGGTTCGAGCCCTCCGGAGAGCGGTGTGTCTCTTTTTTTTCTTTGCGCTGATAGCTTTGGAGGAATGTTCTGACGGTGGTGAGAGTAGAGCACGACTGTGTCCGTGGCGCAATTGGCTAGCGCAATCGGCTGTTAACCGAACGTTTGGAGGTTCGAGCTCTCCCAGGAGCAGCGTGTCGCTTTTTTTCTTTGCGCTGATACCTTTGAGGAATGTTATGACCGTGGTGAGAATAGAGCACGACTATCTCCTTGGCGCCATTGGCTAGCGCGTTCAGCTGTAAACCAAAAGGTTGGAGGTTCGAGCCCTCTCGAGAGCGGTGTGTCTCTTTTTTCTTTGCGCCGACAGCTGTGGAGAAGTGTTCTGACGGTGATGAGAGTAGAGCACGACTGTCTCCGTGACGCAATTGGCTCGCACGTTCAGCTTTTAACGGCAAGGTTGGAAGTTCGAGCCCTCCCATAAGCGGTGTGTCGCTTTTTTTGCGCTGATAGCTTTGGAGAAATCTTCTGACGGTGGTGAGAGTGGAGCACGACTATCTCTGGGGTGCAATTGGCTAGAGCGTTCAGCTGTTAAACAAAAGGTTGTAGGTTCGAGCCCTCCCGAGTGCGGTGTGTCTCTTTTTTTCTTCGAACTGATAGCTTTGGAGAAATGTTCTGAAGGTGGTGAGAGTGGAACACGACTATCTCCGTGACGCAATTCGCCTGCACGTTCGGCTGTTAACCAAAACGTTGGAGGTTCGAGCCCTCGCGAGAGCGGTGTGTCTCTTTTTTCTTTGCACTGATAGCTTTGTAGAAATGTTTCCACGGTGGTGAGAGTGGAGCACGACTGTCTCCGTGGCGCAATAGGCTAGCGCGATCGGCTCTTAACTGAAAGTTTGGAGGTTCGAGCTCTTCCGGGAGCGGTGTGTCGCTTTTTTTCTTTGCGCTGATACCTTTGAGGAATGTTATGACCGTGATGAGAATAGAGCACGACTATCTCCAGGGCGCAATTGGCTAGCGCGTTCAGCTGTTAACCAAAAGGTTGGAGGTTCGAGCCCTCCCGAGAATGGTGTGTCTCTTTTTTTTGCGCTGATAGCTTTGGAGAAACGTTCTGAGGGTGGTGAGAGTGGAACACGACTATCTCCGTGACGCAATTGGCTAGCGCGTTCGGCTGTTAACCAAAAGGTTGGAGGTTCGAGCCCTCCGGAGAGCGGTTTGTCTCTTTTTTCTTTGCGCTGATAGCTTTGGAGCAATGTTCTGACGGTGGTGAGAGTGGAGCATGACTGTTTCCGTGGCAGAATTGGCTAGCGCGATCAACTATTAACTGAAAGGTTGGAGGTTCGAGCCCTCACGGGAGCAGTGTGTCGTTTTTTTTCTTTGCGCTGATAGCTTTGGAGAAATGTTCTGATGGTGGTGAGAGTAGAACACGACTATCTCCGTGGCGCCATTGGCTAGCGCGTTCAGCTGTTAACCAAAAGGTTGGAGGTTCGAGCCCTCTCGAGAGCGGTGTGTCTCTTTTTTCTTTGCGCCGACAGCTGTGGAGAAGTGTTCTGACGGTGATGAGAGTAGAGCACGACTGTCTCCGTGACGCAATTGGCTCGCACGTTCAGCTTTTAACGGCAAGGTTGGAAGTTCGAGCCCTCCCATAAGCGGTGTGTCGCTTTTTTTGCGCTGATAGCTTTGGAGAAATCTTCTGACGGTGGTGAGAGTGGAGCACGACTATCTCTGGGGTGCAATTGGCTAGTGCGTTCAGCTGTTAACCAAAAGGTCGGAGGTTCGAGCCCTTTCGAGAGTGGTGTGTCTCTTTTTTTCTTTGCGCTGACAGCTGTGGAGAAATGTTCTGACGGTGGTGAGAGTAGAGCACGACTGTCTACGTGGCGCAATTGGCTAGCACGATCGGCTGTTAACCAAAAGGTTGGAGGTTCGAGCCCTGCCATAGGCTGTGTGTCGCTTTTCTTTCTTTGCGCTGATACCTTTGGAGAAATCTTCTGACGGTGGTGAGAGTAGAACACGACTGTCTCCTTGGCGCCATTGGCTAGCGCGTTCAGCTGTTAACGAAAAGGTTGGAGGTTCGAGCCCTCTCGAGAGCGGTGTGTCTCTTTTTTCTTTGCGCCGACAGCTGTGGAGAAGTGTTCTGACGGTGATGAGAGTAGAGCACGACTGTCTCCGTGACGCAATTGGCTCGCACGTTCAGCTTTTAACGGCAAGGTTGGAAGTTCGAGCCCTCCCATAAGCGGTGTGTCGCTTTTTTTGCGCTGATAGCTTTGGAGAAATCTTCTGACGGTGGTGAGAGTGGAGCACGACTATCTCTGGGGTGCAATTGGCTAGAGCGTTCAGCTGTTAAACAAAAGGTTGTAGGTTCGAGCCCTCCCGAGTGCGGTGTGTCTCTTTTTTTCTTCGAACTGATAGCTTTGGAGAAATGTTCTGAAGGTGGTGAGAGTGGAACACGACTATCTCCGTGACGCAATTCGCCTGCACGTTCGGCTGTTAACCAAAACTTTGGAGGTTCGAGCCCTCCCGAGAGCGGTGTGTCTCTTTTTTCTTTGCGCTGATAGCTTTGTAGAAATGTTTCCACGGTGGTGAGAGTGGAGCACGACTGTCTCCGTGGCGCAATAGGCTAGCGCGATCGGCTCTTAACTGAAAGTTTGGAGGTTCGAGCTCTTCCGGGAGCGGTGTGTCGCTTTTTTTCTTTGCGCTGATACCTTTGAGGAATGTTATGACCGTGATGAGAATAGAGCACGACTATCTCCAGGGCGCAATTGGCTAGCGCGTTCAGCTGTTAACCAAAAGGTTGGAGGTTCGAGCCCTCCCGAGAACGGTGTGTCTCTTTTTTTTGCGCTGATAGCTTTGGAGAAACGTTCTGAGGGTGGTGAGAGTGGAACACGACTATCTCCGTGACGCAATTGGCTAGCGCGTTCGGCTGTTAACCAAAAGGTTGGAGGTTCGAGCCCTCCGGAGAGCGGTTTGTCTCTTTTTTCTTTGCGCTGATAGCTTTGGAGCAATGTTCTGACGGTGGTGAGAGTGGAGCATGACTGTTTCCGTGGCAGAATTGGCTAGCGCGATCAACTGTTAACTGAAAGGTTGGAGGTTCGAGCCCTCACGGGAGCAGTGTGTCGTTTTTTTTCTTTGCGCTGATAGCTTTGGAGAAATGTTCTGATGGTGGTGAGAGTAGAACACGACTATCTCCGTGGCGCAATTGGCTAGCGCGTTTGGCTGTGAACCAAAACGTTGGAGGTTCGAGCCCTCCCGAGAGCGGTTTGTCTCTTTTTTCTTTGCGCTGATAGCTTTGTAGAAATGTTCTCACGGTGGTGAGAGTGGAGCACGACTGTCTCCGTGGTGCAATCGGCTAGCGCGATCAACTGTTAACAGAAAGGTTGGAGGTTCGAGCCCTCGCGGGAGCAGTGTGTCGTTTTTTTTCTTTGCGCTGATAGCTTTGGAGAAATGTTCTGATGGTGGTGAGAGTAGAACACGACTATCTCCGTGGCGCAATTGGCTAGCGCGTTCAGCTGTTAACCAAAAGGTTGGAGGTTCGAGCCCTCCCGAGAGCGGTGTGTCTCTTTTTTTGCGCTGATAGCTTTGTAGAAATGTTCTGACGGTGGTGAGAGTGGAGCACGAATATCTCCGTGGCGCCATTGGCTAGCGCGTTCGGCTGTGAACCAAAAGGTTGGAGGTTCGAGCCCTCCGGAGAGCGGTGTGTCACTTTTTTTTCTTTGCGCTGATAGCTTTGGAGGAATGTTATGACCGTGGTGAGAATAGAGCACGACTATCTCCTTGGCGCCATTGGCTAGTGCGTTCAGCTGTTAACCAAAAGGTCGGAGGTTCGAGCCCTTTCGAGAGCGGTGTGTCTCTTTTTTCTTTGCGCTGACAGCTGTGGAGAAATGTTCAGACGGTGGTGAGAGTAGAGCACGACTGTCTCCGTGGCGCAATTGGCTAGCGCGATCGGCTGTTAACCGAAAGTTTGGAGGTTCGAGCTCTCCCGGGAGTGGTGTTTCGCTTTTTTTTCTTTGCGCTGATACCTTTGAGGAATGTTATGACCGTGGTGAGAATAGAGCACGACTATCTCCGGGGCGCAATTGGCTAGCGCGTTCAGCTGTTAACCAAAAGTTTGGAGGTTCGAGCCCTCCCGAGAACGGTGTGTCTCTTTTTTTCTTTGCGCTGATAGCTTTGTAGAAATGTTCTGACCGTGGTGAGAGATGAGCACGACTGTCTCCATGGCGCAATTGGCTAGCGCGATCAGCTGTTAACCAAAAGGTTGAAGGTTCGTGCCCTCCCATGAATGGTGTGTTGCTTTTTTTCTTCGCGCTGATAGATTTTGAGAAATTTTCTGATGGTGGTGAAAGTTGAGCACGAATATCTCCGTGGTGCAATTGGCTAGCACGTTCGGCTGTTAACCAAAATGTTGGAGGTTCGAGACTTCCCGAGAGCGGTGTGTCTCTTTTTTTTCTTTGCACTGACAGCTTTGGAGAAATGTTCTGAAGGTGGTGAGAGTGGAACACGACTATCTCCGTGACGCAATTGGCTAGCGCAATCGGCTGTTAACCGAAAGTTTGGAGGTTCGAGCTCTCCCAGGAGCAGCGTGTCGCTTTTTTTCTTTGCGCTGATACCTTTGAGGAATGTTATGACCGTGGTGAGAATAGAGCACGACTATCTCCTTGGCGCCATTGGCTAGTGCGTTCAGCTGTTAACCAAAAGGTCGGAGGTTCGAGCCCTTTCGAGAGTGGTGTGTCTCTTTTTTCTTTGCGCTGACAGCTGTGGAGAAATGTTCAGACGGTGGTGAGAGTAGAGCACGACTGTCTACTTGGCGCAATTGGCTAGCACGATCGGCTGTTAACCAAAAGGTTAGACGTTCGAGCCCTGCCATAGGCTGTGTGTCGCTTTTCTTTCTTTGCGCTGATACCTTTGGAGAAATCTTCTGACGGTGGTGAGAGTAGAACACGACTGTCTCCTTAGCGCCATTGGGTAGCGCGTTCAGCTGTTAACCAAAAGGTTGGAGGTTCGAGCCATCTCGAGAACGGTGTGTCTCTTTTTTCTTTGCGCCGACAGCTGAGGAGAAATGTTCTGACGGTGATGAGAGTAGAGCACGACTGTCTCCGTGACGCAATTGGCTAGCACGTTCAGCTTTTACCGGAAAGGTTGGAAGTTCGAGCCCTCCTATAAGCGGTGTGTCGCTTTTTTTGCGCTGATAGCTTTGGAGAAATCTTCTGACGGTGGTGAGAGTGGAGCACGACTATCTCTGGGGTGCAATTGGCTAGAGCGTTCAGCTGTTAAACAAAAGGTTGGAGGTTCGAGCCCTCCCGAGTGCGGTGCGTCTCTTTTTTTCTTCGCACTGATAGCTTTGGAGAAATGTTCTGAAGGTGGTGAGAGTGGAACACGACTATCTCCGTGACGCAATTCGCCTGCACGTTCGGCTGTTAACCAAAACGTTGGAGGTTCTAGCCCTCGCGAGAGCGGTGTGTCTCTTTTTTCTTTGCGCTGATAGCTTTGTAGAAATGTTTCCACGGTGGTGAGAGTGGAGCACGACTGTCTCCGTGGCGCAATAGGCTAGCGCGATCGGCTCTTAACTGAAAGTTTGGAGGTTCGAGCTCTTCCGGGAGCGGTGTGTCGCTTTTTTTCTTTGCGCTGATACCTTTGAGGAATGTTATGACCGTGATGAGAGTGGAGCATGACTGTTTCCGTGGCAGAATTGGCTAGCGCGATCAACTGTTAACTGAAAGGTTGGAGGTTCGAGCCCTCGCGGGAGCAGTGTGTCGTTTTTTTTCTTTGCGCTGATAGCTTTGGAGAAATGTTCTGATGGTGGTGAGAGTAGAACACGACTATCTCCGTGGCGCAATTGGCTAGCGCGTTCGGCTGTGAACCAAAACGTTGGAGGTTCGAGCCCTCCCGAGAGCGGTTTGTCTCTTTTTTCTTTGCGCTGATAGCTTTGTAGAAATGTTCTCACGGTGGTGAGAGTAGAGCACGACTGTCTCCGTGGTGCAATCGGCTAGCGCGATCAACTGTTAACAGAAAGGTTGGAGGTTCGAGCCCTCGCGGGAGCAGTGTGTCGTTTTTTTTCTTTGCGCTGATAGCTTTGGAGAAATGTTCTGATGGTGGTGAGAGTAGAACACGACTATCTCCGTGGCGCAATTGGCTAGCGCGTTCAGCTGTTAACCAAAAGGTTGGAGGTTCGAGCCCTCCCGAGAGCGGTGTGTCTCTTTTTTTGCGCTGATAGCTTTGTAGAAATGTTCTGACGGTGGTGAGAGTGGAGCACGAATATCTCCGTGGTGCCATTGGCTAGCGCGTTCGGCTGTGAACCAAAACGTTGGAGGTTCGAGCCCTCCCATGAGCGGTGTGTCTTTTTTTTTCTTCGCACTGATAGCTTTGGAGAAATGTTCTGAGGGTGGTGAGAGTGGAACACGACTATTTCCGTGACGCAATTGGCTAGCGGGTTCGGCTGTTAACCAAAAGGTTGGAGGTTCGAGCCCTCCGGAGAGCGGTGTGTCTCTTTTTTTTCTTCGCACTGATAGCTTTGGAGAAATGTTCTGAGGGTGGTGAGAGTGGAACACGACTATTTCCGTGACGCAATAGGCTAGCGGGTTCGGCTGTTAACCAAAAGGTTGGAGGTTCGAGCCCTCCGGAGAGCGGTGTGTCACTTTTTTTTCTTTGCGCTGATAGCTTTGGAGGAATGTTCTGACGGTGGTGAGAGTGGAGTACGACTGTCTCCGTGGCGCAATTGGCTAGCGCGATCGGCTGTTAACCGAAAGTTTGGAGGTTCGAGCCCTCCCGAGAACGGTGTGTCTCTTTTTTTCTTTGCGCTGATAGCTTTGTAGAAATGTTCTGACCGTGGTGAGAGATGAGCACGACTGTCTCCATGGCGCAATTGGCTAGCGCGATCAGCTGTTAACCAAAAGGTTGAAGGTTCGTGCCCTCCCATGAATGGTGTGTTGCTTTTTTTCTTCGCGCTGATAGATTTTGAGAAATTTTCTGATGGTGGTGAGAGTTGAGCACGAATATCTCCGTGGTGCAATTGGCTAGCACGTTCGGCTGTTAACCAAAATGTTGGAGGTTCGAGACTTCCCGAGAGCGGTGTGTCTTTTTTTTTCTTTGCACTGACAGCTTTGGAGAAATATTCTGAAGGTGGTGAGAGTGGAACACGACTATCTCCGTGACGCAATTGGCTAGCGCGTTTGGCTGTTAACCAAAAGGGTAGAGGTTCGAGCCCTCCGGAGAGCGGTGTGTCTTTTTTTTCTTTGCGCTGATAGCTTTGGAGGAATGTTCTGACGGTGGTGAGAGTAGAGCACGACTGTGTCCGTGGCGCAATTGGCTAGCGCAATCGGCTGTTAACCGAAAGTTTGGAGGTTCGAGCTCTCCCAGGAGCAGCGTGTCGCTTTTTTTCTTTGCGCTGATACCTTTGAGGAATGTTATGACCGTGGTGAGAATAGAGCACGACTATCTCCTTGGCGCCATTGGCTAGTGCGTTCAGCTGTTAACCAAAAGGTCGGAGGTTCGAGCCCTTTCGAGAGTGGTGTGTCTCTTTTTTCTTTGCGCTGACAGCTGTGGAGAAATGTTCAGACGCTGGTGAGAGTAGAGCACGACTGTCTACGTGGCGCAATTGGCTAGCACGATCGGCTGTTAACCAAAAGGTTGGACGTTCGAGCCCTGCCATAGGCTGTGTGTCGCTTTTCTTTCTTTGCGCTGATACCTTTGGAGAAATCTTCTGACGGTGGTGAGAGTAGAACACGACTGTCTCCTTGGCGCCATTGGGTAGCGCGTTCAGCTGTTAACCAAAAGGTTGGAGGTTCGAGCCATCTCGAGAGCGGTGTGTCTCTTTTTTCTTTGCGCCGACAGCTGTGGAGAAATGTTCTGACGGTGATGAGAGTAGAGCACGACTGTCTCCGTGACGCAATTGGCTAGCACGTTCAGCTTTTACCGGAAAGGTTGGAAGTTCGAGCCCTCCTATAAGCGGTGTGTCGCTTTTTTTGCGCTGATAGCTTTGGAGAAATCTTCTGACGGTGGTGAGAGTGGAGCACGACTATCTCTGGGGTGCAATTGGCTAGAGCGTTCAGCTGTTAAACAAAAGGTTGGAGGTTCGAGCCCTCCCGAGTGCGGTGCGTCTCTTTTTTTCTTCGCACTGATAGCTTTGGAGAAATGTTCTGAAGGTGGTGAGAGTGGAACACGACTATCTCCGTGACGCAATTCGCCTGCACGTTCGGCTGTTAACCAAAACGTTCGAGGTTCTAGCCCTCGCGAGAGCGGTGTGTCTCTTTTTTCTTTGCGCTGATAGCTTTGTAGAAATGTTTCCACGGTGGTGAGAGTGGAGCACGACTGTCTCCGTGGCGCAATGGGCTAGCGCGATCGGCTCTTAACTGAAAGTTTGGAGGTTCGAGCTCTTCCGGGAGCGGTGTGTCGCTTTTTTTCTTTGCGCTGATACCTTTGAGGAATGTTATGACCGTGATGAGAGGGGAGCATGACTGTTTCCGTGGCAGAATTGGCTAGCGCGATCAACTGTTAACTGAAAGGTTGGAGGTTCGAGCCCTCGCGGGAGCAGTGTGTCGTTTTTTTTCTTTGCGCTGATAGCTTTGGAGAAATGTTCTGATGGTGGTGAGAGTAGAACACGACTATCTCCGTGGCGCAATTGGCTAGCGCGTTCGGCTGTGAACCAAAACGTTGGAGGTTCGAGCCCTCCCGAGAGCGGTTTGTCTCTTTTTTCTTTGCGCTGATAGCTTTGTAGAAATGTTCTCACGGTGGTGAGAGTGGAGCACGACTGTCTCCATGGTGCAATCGGCTAGCGCGATCAACTGTTAACAGAAAGGTTGGAGGTTCGAGCCCTCGCGGGAGCAGTGTGTCGTTTTTTTTCTTTGCGCTGATAGCTTTGGAGAAATGTTCTGATGGTGGTGAGAGTAGAACACGACTATCTCCGTGGCGCAATTGGCTAGCGCGTTCAGCTGTTAACCAAAAGGTTGGAGGTTCGAGCCCTCCCGAGAGCGGTGTGTCTCTTTTTTTGTGCTGATAGCTTTGTAGAAATGTTCTGACGGTGGTGAGAGTGGAGCACGAATATCTCCGTGGCGCCATTGGCTAGCGCGTTCGGCTGTGAACCAAAACGTTGGAGGTTCGAGCCCTCCCATGAGCGGTGTGTCGCTTTTTTTCTTTGCGCTGATAGATTTGGGGAAATGTTCTGATGGTGGTGAGAGTTGAGCACGAATATCTCCGTGGTACAATTGGCTAGCACGTTCGGCTGTTAACCAAAACGTTGGAGGTTCGAGCCCTCCCGAGAGCGGTGTGTCTCTTTTTTTTCTTCGCACTGATAGCTTTGGAGAAATGTTCTGAGGGTGGTGAGAGTGGAACACGATAATTTCCTTGACGCAATTGGCTAGCGGGTTCGGCTGTTAACCAAAAGGTTGGAGGTTCGAGCCCTCCGGAGAGCGGTGTGTCACTTTTTTTTCTTTGCGCTGATAGCTTTGGAGGAATGTTCTGACGGTGGTGAGAGTGGAGTACGACTGTCTCCGTGGCGCAATTGGCTAGCGCGATCGGCTGTTAACCGAAAGTTTGGAGGTTCGAGCTCTCCCGGGAGTGGTGTTTCGCTTTTTTTTCTTTGCGCTGATACCTTTGAGGAATGTTATGACCGTGGTGAGAATAGAGCACGACTATCTCCGGGGCGCAATTGGCTAGCGCGTTCAGCTGTTAACCAAAAGTTTGGAGGTTCGAGCCCTCCCGAGAACGGTGTGTCTCTTTTTTTCTTTGCGCTGATAGCTTTGTAGAAATGTTCTGACCGTGGTGAGAGATGAGCACGACTGTCTCCATGGCGCAATTGGCTAGCGCGATCAGCTGTTAACCAAAAGGTTGAAGGTTCGTGCCCTCCCATGAATGGTGTGTTGCTTTTTTTCTTCGCGCTGATAGATTTTGAGAAATTTTCTGATGGTGGTGAGAGTTGAGCACGAATATCTCCGTGGTGCAATTGGCTAGCACGTTCGGCTGTTAACCAAAATGTTGGAGGTTCGAGACTTCCCGAGAGCGGTGTGTCTCTTTTTTTTCTTTGCACTGACAGCTTTGGAGAAATGTTCTGAAGGTGGTGAGAGTGGAACACGACTATCTCCGTGACGCAATTGGCTAGCGCGTTTGGCTGTTAACCAAAAGGGTGGAGGTTCGAGCCCTCCGGAGAGCGGTGTGTCTCTTTTTTTTCTTTGCGCTGATAGCTTTGGAGGAATGTTCTGACGGTGGTGAGAGTAGAGCACGACTGTGTCCGTGGCGCAATTGGCTAGCGCAATCGGCTGTTAACCGAAAGTTTGGAGGTTCGAGCTCTCCCAGGAGCAGCGTGTCGCTTTTTTTCTTTGCGCTGATACCTTTGAGGAATGTTATGACCGTCGTGAGAATAGAGCACGACTATCTCCTTGGCGCCATTGGCTAGTGCGTTCAGCTGTTAACCAAAAGGTCGGAGGTTCGAGTACTTTCGAGAGTGGTGTGTCTCTTTTTTCTTTGCGCTGACAGCTGTGGAGAAATGTTCTGACGGTGATGAGAGTAGAGCACGACTGTCTACGTGGCGCAATTGGCTAGCACGATCGGCTGTTAACCAAAAGGTTGGACGTTCGAGCCCTGCCATAGGCTGTGTGTCGCTTTTCTTTCTTTGCGCTGATACCTTTGGAGAAATCTTCTGACGGTGGTGAGAGTAGAACACGACTGTCTCCTTGGCGCCATTGGGTAGCGCGTTCTGCTGTTAACCAAAAGGTTGGAGGTTCGAGCCATCTCGAGAGCGGTGTGTCTCTTTTTTCTTTGCGCCGACAGCTGTGGAGAAATGTTCTGACGGTGATGAGAGTAGAGCACGACTGTCTCCGTGACGCAATTGGCTAGCACGTTCAGCTTTTACCAGAAAGGTTGGAAGTTCGAGCCCTCCTATAAGCGGTGTGTCGCTTTTTTTGCGCTGATAGCTTTGGAGAAATCTTCTGACGGTGGTGAGAGTGGAGCACGACTATCTCTGGGCTGCAATTGGCTAGAGCGTTCAGCTGTTAAACAAAAGGTTGGAAGTTCGAGCCCTCCCGAGTGCGGTGCGTCTTTTTTTCTTCGCACTGATAGCTTTGGAGAAATGTTCTGAAGGTGGTGAGAGTGGAACACGACTATCTCCGTGACGCAATTCGCCTGCACGTTCGGCTGTTAACCAAAACGTTGGAGGTTCTAGCCCTCGCGAGAGCGGTGTGTCTCTTTTTTCTTTGCGCTGATAGCTTTGTAGAAATGTTTACACGGTGGTGAGAGTGGAGCACGACTGTCTCCGTGGCGCAATAGGCTAGCGCGATCGGCTCTTAACTGAAAGTTTGGAGGTTCGAGCTCTTCCGGGAGCGGTGTGTCGCTGTTTTTCTTTGCGCTGATACCTTTGAGGAATGTTATGACCGTGATGAGAGTGGAGCATGACTGTTTCCGTGGCAGAATTGGCTAGCGCGATCAACTGTTAACTGAAAGGTTGGAGGTTCGAGCCCTCGCGGGAGCAGTGTGTCGTTTTTTTTTCTTTGCGCTGATAGCTTTGGAGAAATGTTCTGATGGTGGTGAGAGTAGAACACGACTATCTCCATGGCGCAATTGGCTAGCGCGTTCGGCTGTGAACCAAAACGTTGGAGGTTCGAGCCCTCCCGAGAGTGGTTTGTCTCTTTTTTCTTTGCGCTGATAGCTTTGTAGAAATGTTCTCACGGTGGTGAGAGTGGAGCACGACTGTCTCCGTGGTGCAATCGGCTAGCGCGATCAACTGTTAACAGAAAGGTTGGAGGTTCGAGCCCTCGCGGGAGCAGTGTGTCGTTTTTTTTCTTTGCGCTGATAGCTTTGGAGAAATGTTCTGATGGTGGTGAGAGTAGAACACGACTATCTCCGTGGCGCAATTGGCTAGCGCGTTCAGCTGTTAACCAAAAGGTTGGAGGTTCGAGCCCTCCCGAGAGCGGTGTGTCTCTTTTTTGCGCTGATAGCTTTGTAGAAATGTTCTGACGGTGGTGAGAGTGGAGCACGAATATCTCCGTGGCGCCATTGGCTAGCGCGTTCGGCTGTGAACCAAAACGTTGGAGGTTCGAGCCCTCCCATGAGCGGTGTATCGCTTTTTTTCTTTGCGCTGATAGATTTGGGGAAATGTTCTGATGGTGGTGAGAGTTGAGCACGAATATCTCCGTGGTGCAATTGGCTAGCACGTTCGGCTGTTAACCAAAACGTTGGAGGTTCGAGCCCTCCCGAGAGCGGTGTGTCTCTTTTTTTTCTTCGCACTGATAGCTTTGGAGAAATGTTCTGAGGGTGGTGAGAGTGGAACACGACTATTTCCGTGACGCAATTGGCTAGCGGGTTCGGCTGTTAACCAAAAGGTTGGAGGTTCGAGCCCTCCGGAGAGCGGTGTGTCACTTTTTTTTCTTTGCGCTGATAGCTTTGGAGGAATGTTCTGACAGTGGTGAGAGTGGAGTACGACTGTCTCCGTGGCGCAATTGGCTAGCGCGATCGGCTGTTAACCGAAAGTTTGGAGGTTCGAGCCCTCCCGAGAACGGTGTGTCTCTTTTTTTCTTTGCGCTGATAGCTTTGTAGAAATGTTCTGACCGTGGTGAGAGATGAGCACGACTGTCTCCATGGCGCAATTGGCTAGCGCGATCAGCTGTTAACCAAAAGGTTGAAGGTTCGTGCCCTCCCATGAATGGTGTGCTGCTTTTTTTCTTCGCGCTGATAGATTTTGAGAAATTTTCTGATGGTGGTGAGAGTTGAGCACGAATATCTCCGTGGTGCAATTGGCTAGCACGTTCGGCTGTTAACCAAAATGTTGGAGGTTCGAGACTTCCCGAGAGCGGTGTGTCTCTTTTTTTTCTTTGCACTGACAGCTTTGGAGAAATGTTCTGAAGGTGGTGAGAGTGGAACACGACTATCTCCGTGACGCAATTGGCTAGCGCGTTTGGCTGTTAACCAAAAGGGTGGAGGTTCGAGCCCTCCGGAGAGCGGTGTGTCTCTTTTTTTTCTTTGCGCTGATAGCTTTGGAGGAATGTTCTGACGGTGGTGAGAGTAGAGCATGACTGTGTCCGTGGCGCAATTGGCTAGCGCAATCGGCTGTTAACCGAAAGTTTGGAGGTTCGAGCTCTCCCAGGAGCAGCGTGTCGCTTTTTTTCTTTGCGCTGATACCTTTGAGGAATGTTATGACCGTGGTGAGAATGGAGCACGACTATCTCCTTGGCGCCATTGGCTAGTGCGTTCAGCTGTTAACCAAAAGGTCGGAGGTTCGAGCCCTTTCGAGAGTGGTGTGTCTCTTTTTTCTTTGCGCTGACAGCTGTGGAGAAATGTTCAGACGGTGGTGAGAGTAGAGCACGACTGTCTACGTGGCGCAATTGGCTAGCACGATCGGCTGTTAACCAAAAGGTTGGACGTTCGAGCCCTGCCATAGGCTGTGTGTCGCTTTTCTTTCTTTGCGCTGATACCTTTGGAGAAATCTTCTGACGGTAGTGAGAGTAGAACACGACTGTCTCCTTGGCGCCATTGGGTAGCGCGTTCAGCTGTTAACCAAAAGGTTGGAGGTTCGAGCCATCTCGAGAGCGGTGTGTCTCTTTTTTCTTTGCGCCGACAGCTGTGGAGAAATGTTCTGACGGTGATGAGAGTAGAGCACGACTGTCTCCGTGACGCAATTGGCTAGCACGTTCAGCTTTTACCGGAAAGGTTGGAAGTTCGAGCCCTCCTATAAGCGGTGTGTCGCTTTTTTTGCGCTGATAGCTTTGGAGAAATCTTCTGACGGTGGTGAGAGTGGAGCACGACTATCTCTGGGGTGCAATTGGCTAGAGCGTTCAGCTGTTAAACAAAAGGTTGGAGGTTCGAGCCCTCCCGAGTGCGGTGCGACTCTTTTTTTCTTCGCACTGATAGCTTTGGAGAAATGTTCTGAAGGTGGTGAGAGTGGAACACGACTATCTCCGTGACGCAATTCGCCTGCACGTTCGGCTGTTAACCAAAACGTTGGAGGTTCTAGCCCTCGCGAGAGCGGTGTGTCTCTTTTTTCTTTGCGCTGATAGCTTTGTAGAAATGTTTCCACGGTGGTGAGAGTGGAGCACGACTGTCTCCGTGGCGCAATAGGCTAGCGCGATCGGCTCTTAACTGAAAGTTTGGAGGTTCGAGCTCTTCCGGGAGCGGTGTGTCGCTTTTTTTCTTTGCGCTGATACCTTTGAGGAATGTTATGACCGTGATGAGAGTGGAGCATGACTGTTTCCGTGGCAGAATTGGCTAGCGCGATCAACTGTTAACTGAAAGGTTGGAGGTTCGAGCCCTCGCGGGAGCAGTGTGTCGTTTTTTTTCTTTGCGCTGATAGCTTTGGGAAATGTTCTGATGGTGGTGAGAGTAGAACACGACTATCTCCGTGGCGCAATGGGCTAGCGCGTTCGGCTGTGAACCAAAAGGTTGAAGGTTCGTGCCCTCCCATGAATGGTGTGTTGCTTTTTTTCTTCGCACTGATAGCTTTGGAGAAATGTTCTGAAGGTGGTGAGAGTGGAACACGACTATCTCCGTGACGCAATTCGCCTGCACGTTCGGCTGTTAACCAAAACGTTGGAGGTTCTAGCCCTCGAGAGAGCGGTGTGTCTCTTTTTTTTCTTTGCGCTGATAGCTTTGGAGGAATGTTCTGACGGTGGTGAGAGTGGAGTACGACTGTCTCCGTTGCGCAATTGGCTAGCGCGATCGGCTGTTAACCGAAAGTTTGGAGGTTCGAGCTCTCCCGGGAGTGGTGTTTCGCTTTTTTTTCTTTGCGCTGATACCTTTGAGGAATGTTATGACCGTGGTGAGAATAGAGCACGACTATCTCCGGGGCGCAATTGGCTAGCGCGTTCAGCTGTTAACCAAAAGTTTGGAGGTTCGAGCCCTCCCGAGAACGGTGTGTCTCTTTTTTTTGCGCTGATAGCTTTGTAGAAATGTTCTGACCGTGGTGAGAGATGAGCACGACTGTCTCCATGGCGCAATTGGCTAGCGCGATCAGCTGTTATGCAAAAGGTTGAAGGTTCGTGCCCTCCCATGAATGGTGTGTTGCTTTTTTTCTTCGCACTGATAGATTTGGAGAAATTTTCTGATGGTGGTGAGAGTTGAGCACGAATATCTCCGTGGTGCAATTGGCTAGCACGTTCGGCTGTCAACCAAAATGTTGGAGGTTCGAGACTTCCCGAGAGCGGTGTGTCTCTTTTTTTTCTTTGCACTGACAGCTTTGGAGAAATGTTCTGAAGGTGGTGAGAGTGGAACACGACTATCTCCGTGACGCAATTGGCTAGCGCGTTTGGCTGTTAACCAAAAGGGTGGAGGTTCGAGCCCTCCGGAGAGCGGTGTGTCTCTTTTTTTTCTTTGCGCTGATAGCTTTGGAGGAATGTTCTGACGGTGGTGAGAGTAGAGCACGACTGTGTCCGTCGCGCAATTGGCTAGCGCAATCGGCTGTTAACCGAAAGTTTGGAGGTTCGAGCTCTCCCAGGAGCAGCGTGTCGCTTTTTTTCTTTGCGCTGATACCTTTAAGGAATGTTATGACCGTGGTGAGAATAGAGCACGACTATCTCCTTGGCGCCATTGGCTAGTGCGTTCAGCTGTTAACCAAAAGGTCGGAGGTTCGAGCCCTTTCGAGAGTGGTGTGTCTCATTTTTCTTTGCGCTGACAGCTGTGGAGAAATGTTCAGACGGTGGTGAGAGTAGAGCACGACTGTCTACGTGGCGCAATTGGCTAGCACGATCAGCTGTTAACCAAAAGGTTGGACGTTCGAGCCCTGCCATAGGCTGTGTGTCGCTTTTCTTTCTTTGCGCTGATACCTTTGGAGAAATCTTCTGACGGTGGTGAGAGTAGAACACGACTGTCTCCTTGGCGCCATTGGCTAGCGCGTTCAGCTGTTAACCAAAAGGTTGGAGGTTCGAGCCATCTCGAGAGCGGTGTGTCTCTTTTTTCTTTGCGCCGACAGCTGTGGAGAAATGTTCTGACGGTGATGAGAGTAGAGCACGACTGTCTCCGTGACGCAATTGGCTAGCACGTTCAGCTTTTACCGGAAAGGTTGGAAGTTCGAGCCCTCCTATAAGCGGTGTGTCGCTTTTTTTGCGCTGATAGCTTTGGAGAAATCTTCTGACGGTGGTGAGAGTGGAGCACGACTATCTCTGGGGTGCCATTGGCTAGAGCGTTCAGCTGTTAAACAAAAGGTTGGAGGTTCGAGCCCTCCCGAGTGCGGTGCGCCTCTTTTTTTCTTCGCACTGATAGCTTTGGAGAAATGTTCTGAAGGTGGTGAGAGTGGAACACGACTATCTCCGTGACGCAATTCGCCTGCACGTTCGGCTGTTAACCAAAACGTTGGAAGTTCTAGCCCTCGCGAGAGCGGTGTGTCTCTTTTTTCTTTGCGCAGATAGCTTTGTAGAAATGTTTCCACGGTGGTGAGAGTGGAGCACGACTGTCTCCGTGGCGCAATAGGCTAGCGCGATCGGCTCTTAACTGAAAGTTTGGAGGTTCGAGCTCTTCCGGGAGCGGTGTGTCGCTTTTTTTCTTTGCGCTGATACCTTTGAGGAATGTTATGACCGTGATGAGAGTGGAGCATGACTGTTTCCGTGGCAGAATTGGATAGCGCGATCAACTGTTAACTGAAAGGTTGGAGGTTCGAGCCCTCGCGGGAGCAGTGTGTCGTTTTTTTTTTCTTTGCGCTGATAGCTTTGGAGAAATGTTCTGATGGTGGTGAGAGTAGAACACGACTATCTCCGTGGCGCAATTGGCTAGCGCGTTCGGCTGTGAACCAAAACTTTGGAGGTTCGAGCCCTCCCGAGAGCTGTTTGTCTCTTTTTTCTTTGCGCTGATAGCTTTGTAGAAATGTTCTCACGGTGGTGAGAGTGGAGCACGGCTGTCTCCGTGGTGCAATCGGCTAGCGCGATTAACTGTTAACAGAAAGGTTGGAGGTTCGAGCCCTCGCGGGAGCAGTGTGTCGTTTTTTTTCTTTGCGCTGATAGCTTTGGAGAAATGTTCTGATGGTGGTGAGAGTAGAACACGACTATCTCCGTGGCGCAATTGGCTAGCGCGTTCAGCTGTTAACCAAAAGGTTGGAGGTTCGAGCCCTCCCGAGAGCGGTGTGTCTGTTTTTTTGCGCTGATAGCTTTGTAGAAATGTTCTGACGGTGGTGAGAGTGGAGCACGAATATCTCCGTGGCGCCATTGGCTAGCGCGTTCAGCTGTGAACCAAAACGTTGGAGGTTCGAGCCCTCCCATGAGCGGTGTATCGCTTTTTTTCTTTGCGCTGATAGATTTGGGGAAATGTTCTGATGGTGGTGAGAGTTGAGCACGAATATCTCCGTGGTGCAATTGGCTAGCACGTTCGGCTGTTAACCAAAACGTTGGAGGTTCGAGCCCTCCCGAGAGCGGTGTGTCTCTTTTTTTTCTTCGCACTGATAGCTTTGGAGAAATGTTCTGAGGGTGGTGAGAGTGGAACACGACTATTTCCGTGACGCAATTGGCTAGCGGGTTCGGCTGTTAACCAAAAGGTTGGAGGTTCGAGCCCTCCGGAGAGCGGTGTGTCACTTTTTTTTCTTTGCGCTGATAGCTTTGGATGAATGTTCTGACGGTGGTGAGAGTGGAGTACGACTGTCTCCGTGGCGCAATTGGCTAGCGCGATCGGCTGTTAACCGAAAGTTTGGAGGTTCGAGCTTTCCCGGGAGTGGTGTTTCGCTTTTTTTTCTTTGCGCTGATACCTTTGAGGAATGTTATGACCGTGGTGAGAATAGAGCACGACTATCTCCGGGGCGCAATTGGCTAGCGCGTTCAGCTGTTAACCAAAAGTTTGGAGGTTCGAGCCATCTCGAGAGCGGTGTGTCTCTTTTTTCTTTGCGCCGACAGCTGTGGAGAAATGTTCTGACGGTGATGAGAGTAGAGCACGACTGTCTCCGTGACGCAATTGGCTAGCACGTTCAGCTTTTACCGGAAAGGTTGGAAGTTCGAGCCCTCCTATAAGCGGTGTGTCGCTTTTTTTGCGCTGATAGCATTGGAGAAATCTTCTGACGGTGGTGAGAGTGGAGCACGACTATCTCTGGGGTGCAATTGGCTAGAGCGTTCAGCTGTTAAACAAAAGGTTGGAGGTTCGAGCCCTCCCGAGTGCGGTGCGTCTCTTTTTTTCTTCGCACTGATAGCTTTGGAGAAATGTTCTGAAGGTGGTGAGAGTGGAACACGACTATCTCCGTGACGCAATTCGCCTGCACGTTCGGCTGTTAACCAAAACGTTGGAGGTTCTAGCCCTCGCGAGAGCGGTGTGTCTCTTTTTTCTTTGCGCTGATAGCTTTGTAGAAATGTTTCCACGGTGGTGAGAGTGGAGCACGACTGTCTCCGTGGAGCAATAGGCTAGCGCGATCGGCTCTTAACTGAAAGTTTGGAGGTTCGAGCTCTTCCGGGAGCGGTGTGTCGCTTTTTTTCTTTGCGCTGATACCTTTGAGGAATGTTATGACCGTGATGAGAGTGGAGCAAGACTGTTTCCGTGGCAGAATTGGCTAGCGCGATCAACTGTTAACTGAAAGGTTGGAGGTTCGAGCCCTCGCGGGAGCATTGTGTCGTTTTTTTTCTTTGCGCTGATAGCTTTGGAGAAATGTTCTGATGGTGGTGAGAGTAGAACACGACTATCTCCGTGGCGCAATTGGCTAGCGCGTTCGGCTGTGAACCAAAACGTTGGAGGTTCGAGCCCTCCCGAGAGCGGTTTGTCTCTTTTTTCTTTGCGCTGATAGCTTTGTAGAAATGTTCTCACGGTGGTGAGAGTGGAGCACGACTGTCTCCGTGGTGCAATCGGCTAGCGCGATCAACTGTTAACAGAAATGTTGGAGGTTCGAGCCCTCGCGGGAGCAGTGTGTCGTTTTTTTTCTTTGCGCTGATAGCTTTGGAGAAATGTTGTGATGGTGGTGAGAGTAGAACACGACCATCTCCGTGGCGCAATTGGCTAGCGCGTTCAGCTGTTAACCAAAAGGTTGGAGGTTCGAGCCCTCCCGAGAGCGGTGTGTCTCTTTTTTTGCGCTGATAGCTTTGTAGAAATGTTCTGACGGTGGTGAGAGTGGAGCACGAATATCTCCCTGGCGCCATTGGCTAGCGCGTTCGGCTGTGAACCAAAACGTTGGAGGTTCGAACCCTCCCATGAGCGGTGTGTCGCTTTTTTTCTTTGCGCTGATAGATTTGGGGAAATGTTCTGATGGTGGTGAGAGTTGAGCACGAATATCTCCGTGGTGCAATTGGCTTGCACGTTCGGCTGTTAACCAAAACGTTGGAGGTTCGAGCCCTCCCGAGAGCGGTGTGTCTCTTTTTTTTCTTCGCACTGATAGCTTTGGATGAATGTTCTGACGGTGGTGAGAGTGGAGTACGACTGTCTCCGTGACGCAATAGGCTAGCGGGTTCGGCTGTTAACCAAAAGGTTGGAGGTTCGAGCCCTCCGGAGAGCGGTGTGTCACTTTTTTTTCTTTGCGCTGATAGCTTTGGAGGAATGTTCTGACGGTGGTGAGTGTGGAGTACGACTGTCTCCGTGGCGCAATTGGCTAGCGCGATCGGCTGTTAACCGAAAGTTTGGAGGTTCGAGCCCTCCCGAGAACGGTGTGTCTCTTTTTTTCTTTGCGCTGATAGCTTTGTAGAAATGTTCTGACCGTGGTGAGAGATGAGCACGACTGTCTCCATGGCGCAATTGGCTAGCGCGATCAGCTGTTAACCAAAAGGTTGAAGGTTCGTGCCCTCCCATGAATGGAGTGTTGCTTTTTTTCTTCGCGCTGATAGATTTTGAGAAATTTTCTGATGGTGGTGAGAGTTGAGCACGATTATCTCCGTGGTGCAATTGGCTAGCACGTTCGGCTGTTAACCAAAATGTTGGAGGTTCGAGACTTCCCGAGAGCGGTGTGTCTTTTTTTTTTCTTTGCACTGACAGCTTTGGAGAAATATTCTGAAGGTGGTGAGAGTGGAACACGACTATCTCCGTGACGCAATTGGCTAGCGCGTTTGGCTGTTAACCAAAAGGGTGGAGGTTCGAGCCCTCCGGAGAGCGGTGTGTCTTTTTTTTCTTTGCGCTGATAGCTTTGGAGGAATGTTCTGACGGTGGTGAGAGTAGAGCACGACTGTGTCCGTGGCGCAATTGGCTAGCGCAATCGGCTGTTAACCGAAAGTTTGGAGGTTCGAGCTCTCCCAGGAGCAGCGTGTCGCTTTTTTTCTTTGCGCTGATACCTTTGAGGAATGTTATGACCGTGGTGAGAATAGAGCACGACTATCTCCTTGGCGCCATTGGCTAGTGCGTTCAGCTGTTAACCAAAAGGTCGGAGGTTCGAGCCCTTTCGAGAGTGGTGTGTCTCTTTTTTCTTTGCGCTGACAGCTGTGGAGAAATGTTCAGACGCTGGTGAGAGTAGAGCACGACTGTCTACGTGGCGCAATTGGCTAGCACGATCGGCTGTTAACCAAAAGGTTGGACGTTCGAGCCCTGCCATAGGCTGTGTGTCGCTTTTCTTTCTTTGCGCTGATACCTTTGGAGAAATCTTCTGACGGTGGTGAGAGTAGAACACGACTGTCTCCTTGGCGCCATTGGGTAGCGCGTTCAGCTGTTAACCAAAAGGTTGGAGGTTCGAGCCATCTCGAGAGCGGTGTGTCTCTTTTTTCTTTGCGCCGACAGCTGTGGAGAAATGTTCTGACGGTGATGAGAGTAGAGCACGACTGTCTCCGTGACGCAATTGGCTAGCACGTTCAGCTTTTACCGGAAAGGTTGGAAGTTCGAGCCCTCCTATAAGCGGTGTGTCGCTTTTTTTGCGCTGATAGCTTTGGAGAAATCTTCTGACGGTGGTGAGAGTGGAGCACGACTATCTCTGGGGTGCAATTGGCTAGAGCGTTCAGCTGTTAAACAAAAGGTTGGAGGTTCGAGCCCTCCCGAGTGCGGTGCGTCTCTTTTTTTCTTCGCACTGATAGCTTTGGAGAAATGTTCTGAAGGTGGTGAGAGTGGAACACGACTATCTCCGTGACGCAATTCGCCTGCACGTTCGGCTGTTAACCAAAACGTTCGAGGTTCTAGCCCTCGCGAGAGCGGTGTGTCTCTTTTTTCTTTGCGCTGATAGCTTTGTAGAAATGTTTCCACGGTGGTGAGAGTGGAGCACGACTGTCTCCGTGGCGCAATGGGCTAGCGCGATCGGCTCTTAACTGAAAGTTTGGAGGTTCGAGCTCTTCCGGGAGCGGTGTGTCGCTTTTTTTCTTTGCGCTGATACCTTTGAGGAATGTTATGACCGTGATGAGAGGGGAGCATGACTGTTTCCGTGGCAGAATTGGCTAGCGCGATCAACTGTTAACTGAAAGGCTGGAGGTTCGAGCCCTCGCGGGAGCAGTGTGTCGTTTTTTTTCTTTGCGCTGATAGCTTTGGAGAAATGTTCTGATGGTGGTGAGAGTAGAACACGACTATCTCCGTGGCGCAATTGGCTAGCGCGTTCGGCTGTGAACCAAAACGTTGGAGGTTCGAGCCCTCCCGAGAGCGGTTTGTCTCTTTTTTCTTTGCGCTGATAGCTTTGTAGAAATGTTCTCACGGTGGTGAGAGTGGAGCACGACTGTCTCCATGGTGCAATCGGCTAGCGCGATCAACTGTTAACAGAAAGGTTGGAGGTTCGAGCCCTCGCGGGAGCAGTGTGTCGTTTTTTTTCTTTGCGCTGATAGCTTTGGAGAAATGTTCTGATGGTGGTGAGAGTAGAACACGACTATCTCCGTGGCGCAATTGGCTAGCGCGTTCAGCTGTTAACCAAAAGGTTGGAGGTTCGAGCCCTCCCGAGAGCGGTGTGTCTCTTTTTTTGTGCTGATAGCTTTGTAGAAATGTTCTGACGGTGGTGAGAGTGGAGCACGAATATCTCCGTGGCGCCATTGGCTAGCGCGTTCGGCTGTGAACCAAAACGTTGGAGGTTCGAGCCCTCCCATGAGCGGTGTGTCGCTTTTTTTCTTTGCGCTGATAGATTTGGGGAAATGTTCTGATGGTGGTGAGAGTTGAGCACGAATATCTCCGTGGTACAATTGGCTAGCACGTTCGGCTGTTAACCAAAACGTTGGAGGTTCGAGCCCTCCCGAGAGCGGTGTGTCTCTTTTTTTTCTCCGCACTGATAGCTTTGGAGAAATGTTCTGAGGGTGGTGAGAGTGGAACACGATAATTTCCTTGACGCAATTGGCTAGCGGGTTCGGCTGTTAACCAAAAGGTTGGAGGTTCGAGCCCTCCGGAGAGCGGTGTGTCACTTTTTTTTCTTTGCGCTGATAGCTTTGGAGGAATGTTCTGACGGTGGTGAGAGTGGAGTACGACTGTCTCCGTGGCGCAATTGGCTAGCGCGATCGGCTGTTAACCGAAAGTTTGGAGGTTCGAGCTCTCCCGGGAGTGGTGTTTCGCTTTTTTTTCTTTGCGCTGATACCTTTGAGGAATGTTATGACCGTGGTGAGAATAGAGCACGACTATCTCCGGGGCGCAATTGGCTAGCGCGTTCAGCTGTTAACCAAAAGTTTGGAGGTTCGAGCCCTCCCGAGAACGGTGTGTCTCTTTTTTTCTTTGCGCTGATAGCTTTGTAGAAATGTTCTGACCGTGGTGAGAGATGAGCACGACTGTCTCCATGGCGCAATTGGCTAGCGCGATCAGCTGTTAACCAAAAGGTTGAAGGTTCGTGCCCTCCCATGAATGGTGTGTTGCTTTTTTTCTTCGCACTGATAGATTTGGAGAAATTTTCTGATGGTGGTGAGAGTTGAGCACGAATATCTCCGTGGTGCAATTGGCTAGCACGTTCGGCTGTCAACCAAAATGTTGGAGGTTCGAGACTTCCCGAGAGCGGTGTGTCTCTTTTTTTTCTTTGCACTGACAGCTTTGGAGAAATGTTCTGAAGGTGGTGAGAGTGGAACACGACTATCTCCGTGACGCAATTGGCTAGCGCGTTTGGCTGTTAACCAAAAGGGTGGAGGTTCGAGCCCTCCGGAGAGCGGTGAGTCTCTTTTTTTTCTTTGCGCTGATAGCTTTGGAGGAATGTTCTGACGGTAGTGAGAGTAGAGCACGACTGTGTCCGTGGCGCAATTGGCTAGCGCAATCGGCTGTTAACCGAAAGTTTGGAGGTTCGAGCTCTCCCAGGAGCAGCGTGTCGCTTTTTTCCTTTGCGCTGATACCTTTGAGGAATGTTATGACCGTGGTGAGAATAGAGCACGACTATCTCCTTGGCGCCATTGGCTAGTGCGTTCAGCTGTTAACTAAAAGGTCGGAGGTTCGAGCCCTTTCGAGAGTGGTGTGTCTCTTTTTTCTTTGCGCTGACAGCTGTGGAGAAATGTTCAGACGGTGGTGAGAGTAGAGCACGACTGTCTACGTGGCGCAATTGGCTAGCACGATCGGCTGTTAACCAAAAGGTTGGACGTTCGAGCCCTGCCATAGGCTGTGTGTCGCTTTTCTTTCTTTGCGCTGATACCTTTGGAGAAATCTTCTGACGGTGGTGAGAGTAGAACACGACTGTCTCCTTGGCGCCTTTGGCTAGCGCGTTCAGCTGTTAACCAAAAGGTTGGAGGTTCGAGCCATCTCGAGAGTGGTGTGTCTCTTTTTTCTTTGCGCCGACAGCTGTGGAGAAATGTTCTGACGGTGATGAGAGTAGAGCACGACTGTCTCCGTGACGCAATTGGCTAGCACGTTCAGCTTTTACCGGAAAGGTTGGAAGTTCGAGCCCTCCTATAAGCGGTGTGTCGCTTTTTTTGCGCTGATAGCATTGGAGAAATCTTCTGACGGTGGTGAGAGTGGAGCACGACTATCTCTGGGGTGCAATTGGCTAGAGCGTTCAGCTGTTAAACAAAAGGTTGGAGGTTCGAGCCCTCCCGAGTGCGGTGCGTCTCTTTTTTTCTTCGCACTGATAGCTTTGGAGAAATGTTCTGAAGGTGGTGAGAGTGGAACACGACTATCTCCGTGACGCAATTCGCCTGCACGTTCGGCTGTTAACCAAAACGTTGGAGGTTCTAGCCCTCGCGAGAGCGGTGTGTCTCTTTTTTCTTTGCGCTGATAGCTTTGTAGAAATGTTTCCACGGTGGTGAGAGTGGAGCACGACAGTCTCCGTGGCGCAATAGGCTAGCGCGATCGGCTCTTAACTGAAAGTTTGGAGGTTCGAGCTCTTCCGGGAGCGGTGTGTCGCTTTTTTTCTTTGCGCTGATACCTTTGAGGAATGTTATGACCGTGATGAGAGTGGAGCAAGACTGTTTCCGTGGCAGAATTGGCTAGCGCGATCAACTGTTAACTGAAAGGTTGGAGGTTCGAGCCCTCGCGGGAGCAGTGTGTCGTTTTTTTTCTTTGCGCTGATAGCTTTGGAGAAATGTTCTGATGGTGGTGAGAGTAGAACACGACTATCTCCGTGGCGCAATTGGCTAGCGCGTTCGGCTGTGAACCAAAACGTTGGAGGTTCGAGCCCTCCCGAGAGCGGTTTGTCTCTTTTTTCTTTGCGCTGATAGCTTTGTAGAAATGTTCTCACGGTGGTGAGAGTGGAGCACGACTGTCTCCGCGGTGCAATCGGCTAGCGCGATCAACTGTTAACAGAAATGTTGGAGGTTCGAGCCCTCGCGGGAGCAGTGTGTCGTTTTTTTTCTTTGCGCTGATAGCTTTGGAGAAATGTTGTGATGGTGGTGAGAGTAGAACACGACTATCTCCGTGGCGCAATTGGCTAGCGCGTTCAGCTGTTAACCAAAAGGTTGGAGGTTCGAGCCCTCCCGAGAGCGGTGTGTCTCTTTTTTTGCGCTGATAGCTTTGTAGAAATGTTCTGACGGTGGTGAGAGTGGAGCACGAATATCTCCCTGGCGCCATTGGCTAGCGCGTTCGGCTGTGAACCAAAACGTTGGAGGTTCGAACCCTCCCATGAGCGGTGTGTCGCTTTTTTTCTTTGCGCTGATAGATTTGGGGAAATGTTCTGATGGTGGTGAGAGTTGAGCACGAATATCTCCGTGGTGCAATTGGCTTGCACGTTCGGCTGTTAACCAAAACGTTGGAGGTTCGAGCCCTCCCGAGAGCGGTGTGTCTCTTTTTTTTCTTCGCACTGATAGCTTTGGATGAATGTTCTGACGGTGGTGAGAGTGGAGTACGACTGTCTCCGTGGCGCAATTGGCTAGCGCGATCGGCTGTTAACCGAAAGTTTGGAGGTTCGAGCTCTCCCGGGAGTGGTGTTTCGCTTTTTTTTTCTTTGCGCTGATACCTTTGAGGAATGTTATGACCGTGGTGAGAATAGAGCACGACTATCTCCGGGGCGCAATTGGCTAGCGCGTTCAGCTGTTAACCAAAAGTTTGGAGGTTCGAGCCCTCCCGAGAACGGTGTGTCTCTTTTTTTCTTTGCGCTGATAGCTTTGTAGAAATGTTCTGACCGTGGTGAGAGATGAGCACGACTGTCTCCATGGCGCAATTGGCTAGCGCGATCAGCTGTTAACCAAAAGGTTGAAGGTTCGTGCCCTCCCATGAATGGTGTGTTGCTTTTTTTCTTCGCACTGATAGATTTGGAGAAATTTTCTGATGGTGGTGAGAGTTGAGCACGAATATCTCCGTGGTGCAATTGGCTAGCACGTTCGGCTGTCAACCAAAATGTTGGAGGTTCGAGACTTCCCGAGAGCGGTGTGTCTCTTTTTTTTCTTTGCACTGACAGCTTTGGAGAAATGTTCTGAAGGTGGTGAGAGTGGAACACGACTATCTCCGTGACGCAATTGGCTAGCGCGTTTGGCTGTTAACCAAAAGGGTGGAGGTTCGAGCCCTCCGGAGAGCGGTGTGTCTCTTTTTTTTCTTTGCGCTGATAGCTTTGGAGGAATGTTCTGACGGTAGTGAGAGTAGAGCACGACTGTGTCCGTGGCGCAATTGGCTAGCGCAATCGGCTGTTAACCGAAAGTTTGGAGGTTCGAGCTCTCCCAGGAGCAGCGTGTCGCTTTTTTCCTTTGCGCTGATACCTTTGAGGAATGTTATGACCGTGGTGAGAATAGAGCACGACTATCTCCTTGGCGCCATTGGCTAGTGCGTTCAGCTGTTAACTAAAAGGTCGGAGGTTCGAGCCCTTTCGAGAGTGGTGTGTCTCTTTTTTCTTTGCGCTGACAGCTGTGGAGAAATGTTCAGACGGTGGTGAGAGTAGAGCACGACTGTCTACGTGGCGCAATTGGCTAGCACGATCGGCTGTTAACCAAAAGGTTGGACGTTCGAGCCCTGCCATAGGCTGTGTGTCGCTTTTCTTTCTTTGCGCTGATACCTTTGGAGAAATCTTCTGACGGTGGTGAGAGTAGAACACGACTGTCTCCTTGGCGCCTTTGGGTAGCGCGTTCAGCTGTTAACCAAAAGGTTGGAGGTTCGAGCCATCTCGAGAGCGGTGTGTCTCTTTTTTCTTTGCGCCGACAGCTGTGGAGAAATGTTCTGACGGTGATGAGAGTAGAGCACGACTGTCTCCGTGACGCAATTGGCTAGCACGTTCAGCTTTTACCGGAAAGGTTGGAAGTTCGAGCCCTCCTATAAGCGGTGTGTCGCTTTTTTTTGCGCTGATAGCATTGGAGAAATCTTCTGACGGTGGTGAGAGTGGAGCACGACTATCTCTGGGGTGCAATTGGCTAGAGCGTTCAGCTGTTAAACAAAAGGTTGGAGGTTCGAGCCCTCCCGAGTGCGGTGCGACTCTTTTTTTCTTCGCACTGATAGCTTTAGAGAAATGTTCTGAAGGTGGTGAGAGTGGAACACGACTATCTCCGTGACGCAATTCGCCTGCACGTTCGGCTGTTAACCAAAACGTTGGAGGTTCTAGCCCTCGCGAGAGCGGTGTGTCTCTTTTTTCTTTGCGCTGATAGCTTTGTAGAAATGTTTCCACGGTGGTGAGAGTGGAGCACGACTGTCTCCGTGGCGCAATAGGCTAGCGCGATCGGCTCTTAACTGAAAGTTTGGAGGTTCGAGCTCTTCCGGGAGCGGTGTGTCGCTTTTTTTCTTTGCGCCTATACCTTTGAGGAATGTTATGACCGTGATGAGAGTGGAGCATGACTGTTTCCGTGGCAGAATTGGCTAGCGCGATCAACTGTTAACTGAAAGGTTGGAGGTTCGAGCCCTCGCGGGAGCAGTGTGTCGTTTTTTTTCTTTGCGCTGATAGCTTTGGGAAATGTTCTGATGGTGGTGAGAGTAGAACACGACTATCTCCGTGGCGCAATGGGCTAGCGCGTTCGGCTGTGAACCAAAAGGTTGAAGGTTCGTGCCCTCCCATGAATGGTGTGTTGCTTTTTTTCTTCGCACTGATAGCTTTGGAGAAATGTTCTGAAGGTGGTGAGAGTGGAACACGACTATCTCCGTGACGCAATTCGCCTGCACGTTCGGCTGTTAACCAAAACGTTGGAGGTTCTAGCCCTCGAGAGAGCGGTGTGTCTCTTTTTTTTCTTTGCGCTGATAGCTTTGGAGGAATGTTCTGACGGTGGTGAGAGTGGAGTACGACTGTCTCCGTTGCGCAATTGGCTAGCGCGATCGGCTGTTAACCGAAAGTTTGGAGGTTCGAGCTCTCCCGGGAGTGGTGTTTCGCTTTTTTTTCTTTGCGCTGATACCTTTGAGGAATGTTATGACCGTGGTGAGAATAGAGCACGACTATCTCCGGGGCGCAATTGGCTAGCGCGTTCAGCTGTTAACCAAAAGTTTGGAGGTTCGAGCCCTCCCGAGAACGGTGTGTCTCTTTTTTTTGCGCTGATAGCTTTGTAGAAATGTTCTGACCGTGGTGAGAGATGAGCACGACTGTCTCCATGGCGCAATTGGCTAGCGCGATCAGCTGTTATGCAAAAGGTTGAAGGTTCGTGCCCTCCCATGAATGGTGTGTTGCTTTTTTTCTTCGCACTGATAGATTTGGAGAAATTTTCTGATGGTGGTGAGAGTTGAGCACGAATATCTCCGTGGTGCAATTGGGTAGCACGTTCGGCTGTCAACCAAAATGTTGGAGGTTCGAGACTTCCCGAGAGCGGTGTGTCTCTTTTTTTTCTTTGCACTGACAGCTTTGGAGAAATGTTCTGAAGGTGGTGAGAGTGGAACACGACTATCTCCGTGACGCAATTGGCTAGCGCGTTTGGCTGTTAACCAAAAGGGTGGAGGTTCGAGCCCTCCGGAGAGCGGTGTGTCTCTTTTTTTTCTTTGCGCTGATAGCTTTGGAGGAATGTTCTGACGGTGGTGAGAGTAGAGCACGACTGTGTCCGTCGCGCAATTGGCTAGCGCAATCGGCTGTTAACCGAAAGTTTGGAGGTTCGAGCTCTCCCAGGAGCAGCGTGTCGCTTTTTTTCTTTGCGCTGATACCTTTAAGGAATGTTATGACCGTGGTGAGAATAGAGCACGACTATCTCCTTGGCGCCATTGGCTAGTGCGTTCAGCTGTTAACCAAAAGGTCGGAGGTTCGAGCCCTTTCGAGAGTGGTGTGTCTCTTTTTTCTTTGCGCTGACAGCTGTGGAGAAATGTTCAGACGGTGGTGAGAGTAGAGCACGACTGTCTACGTGGCGCAATTGGCTAGCACGATCAGCTGTTAACCAAAAGGTTGGACGTTCGAGCCCTGCCATAGGCTGTGTGTCGCTTTTCTTTCTTTGCGCTGATACCTTTGGAGAAATCTTCTGACGGTGGTGAGAGTAGAACACGACTGTCTCCTTGGCGCCATTGGCTAGCGCGTTCAGCTGTTAACCAAAAGGTTGGAGGTTCGAGCCATCTCGAGAGCGGTGTGTCTCTTTTTTCTTTGCGCCGACAGCTGTGGAGAAATGTTCTGACGGTGATGAGAGTAGAGCACGACTGTCTCCGTGACGCAATTGGCTAGCACGTTCAGCTTTTACCGGAAAGGTTGGAAGTTCGAGCCCTCCTATAAGCGGTGTGTCGCTTTTTTTGCGCTGATAGCTTTGGAGAAATCTTCTGACGGTGGTGAGAGTGGAGCACGACTATCTTTGGGGTGCCATTGGCTAGAGCGTTCAGCTGTTAAACAAAAGGTTGGAGGTTCGAGCCCTCCCGAGTGCGGTGCGTCTCTTTTTTTCTTCGCACTGATAGCTTTGGAGAAATGTTCTGAAGGTGGTGAGAGTGGAACACGACTATCTCCGTGACGCAATTCGCCTGCACGTTCGGCTGTTAACCAAAACGTTGGAAGTTCTAGCCCTCGCGAGAGCGGTGTGTCTCTTTTTTCTTTGCGCAGATAGCTTTGTAGAAATGTTTCCACGGTGGTGAGAGTGGAGCACGACTGTCTCCGTGGCGCAATAGGCTAGCGCGATCGGCTCTTAACTGAAAGTTTGGAGGTTCGAGCTCTTCCGGGAGCGGTGTGTCGCTTTTTTTCTTTGCGCTGATACCTTTGAGGAATGTTATGACCGTGATGAGAGTGGAGCATGACTGTTTCCGTGGCAGAATTGGATAGCGCGATCAACTGTTAACTGAAAGGTTGGAGGTTCGAGCCCTCGCGGGAGCAGTGTGTCGTTTTTTTTCTTTGCGCTGATAGCTTTGGAGAAATGTTCTGATGGTGGTGAGAGTAGAACACGACTATCTCCGTGGCGCAATTGGCTAGCGCGTTCGGCTGTGAACCAAAACTTTGGAGGTTCGAGCCCTCCCGAGAGCTGTTTGTCTCTTTTTTCTTTGCGCTGATAGCTTTGTAGAAATGTTCTCACGGTGGTGAGAGTGGAGCACGGCTGTCTCCGTGGTGC
Source organism: Rhipicephalus microplus (assembly GCF_043290135.1). Lineage (NCBI taxonomy): Eukaryota > Metazoa > Arthropoda > Arachnida > Ixodida > Ixodidae > Rhipicephalus > Rhipicephalus microplus. Next base: position 203,464,556 of record NC_134703.1, on the reverse strand, counting down.
AATCGGCTAGCGCGATTAAGTGTTAACAGAAAGGTTGGAGGTTCGAGCCCTCGCGTGAGCAGTGTGTCGTTTTTTTTCTTTGCGCTGATAGCTTTGGAGAAATGTTCTGATGGTGGTGAGAGTAGAACACGACTATCTCCGTGGCGCAATTGGCTAGCGCGTTCAGCTGTTAACCAAAAGGTTGGAGGTTCGAGCCCTCCCGAGAGCGGTGTGTCTGTTTTTTTGCGCTGATAGCTTTGTAGAAATGTTCTGACGGTGGTGAGAGTGGAGCACGAATATCTCCGTGGCGCCATTGGCTAGCGCGTTCAGCTGTGAACCAAAACGTTGGAGGTTCGAGCCCTCCCATGAGCGGTGTATCGCTTTTTTTCTTTGCGCTGATAGATTTGGGGAAATGTACTGATGGTGGTGAAAGTTGAGCACGAATATATCCGTGGTGCAATTGGCTAGCACGTTCGGCTGTTAACCAAAACGTTGGAGGTTCGAGCCCTCCCGAGAGCGGTGTGTCTCTTTTTTTTCTTCGCACTGATAGCTTTGGAGAAATGTTCTGAGGGTGGTGAGTGTGGAACACGACTATTTCCGTGACGCAATTGGCTAGCGGGTTCGGCTGTTAACCAAAAGGTTGGAGGTTCGAGCCCTCCGGAGAGCGGTGTGTCACTTTTTTTTCTTTGCGCTGATAGCTTTGGATGAATGTTCTGACGGTGGTGAGAGTGGAGTACGACTGTCTCCGTGGCGCAATTGGCTAGCGCGATCGGCTGTTAACCGAAAGTTTGGAGGTTCGAGCTCTCCCGGGAGTGGTGTTTCGCTTTTTTTTCTTTGCGCTGATACCTTTGAGGAATGTTATGACCGTGGTGAGAATAGAGCACGACTATCTCCGGGGCGCAATTGGCTAGCGCGTTCAGCTGTTAACCAAAAGTTTGGAGGTTCGAGCCCTCCCGAGAACGGTGTGTCTCTTTTTTTCTTTGCGCTGATAGCTTTGTAGAAATGTTCTGACCGTGGTGAGAGATGAGCACGACTGTCTCCATGGCGCAATTGGCTAGCGCGATCAGCTGTTAACCAAAAGGTTGAAGGTTCGTGCCCTCCCATGAATGGTGTGTTGCTTTTTTTCTTCGCACTGATAGATTTGGAGAAATTTTCTGATGGTGGTGAGAGTTGAGCACGAATATCTCCGTGGTGCAATTGGCTAGCACGTTCGGCTGTCAACCAAAATGTTGGAGGTTCGAGACTTCCCGAGAGCGGTGTGTCTCTTTTTTTTCTTTGCACTGACAGCTTTGGAGAAATGTTCTGAAGGTGGTGAGAGTGGAACACGACTATCTCCGTGACGCAATTGGCTAGCGCGTTTGGCTGTTAACCAAAAGGGTGGAGGTTCGAGCCCTCCGGAGAGCGGTGTGTCTCTTTTTTTTCTTTGCGCTGATAGCTTTGGAGGAATGTTCTGACGGTAGTGAGAGTAGAGCACGACTGTGTCCGTGGCGCAATTGGCTAGCGCAATCGGCTGTTAACCGAAAGTTTGGAGGTTCGAGCTCTCCCAGGAGCAGCGTGTCGCTTTTTTCCTTTGCGCTGATACCTTTGAGGAATGTTATGACCGTGGTGAGAATAGAGCACGACTATCTCCTTGGCGCCATTGGCTAGTGCGTTCAGCTGTTAACTAAAAGGTCGGAGGTTCGAGCCCTTTCGAGAGTGGTGTGTCTCTTTTTTCTTTGCGCTGACAGCTGTGGAGAAATGTTCAGACGGTGGTGAGAGTAGAGCACGACTGTCTACGTGGCGCAATTGGCTAGCACGATCGGCTGTTAACCAAAAGGTTGGACGTTCGAGCCCTGCCATAGGCTGTGTGTCGCTTTTCTTTCTTTGCGCTGATACCTTTGGAGAAATCTTCTGACGGTGGTGAGAGTAGAACACGACTGTCTCCTTGGCGCCTTTGGCTAGCGCGTTCAGCTGTTAACCAAAAGGTTGGAGGTTCGAGCCATCTCGAGAGCGGTGTGTCTCTTTTTTCTTTGCGCCGACAGCTGTGGAGAAATGTTCTGACGGTGATGAGAGTAGAGCACGACTGTCTCCGTGACGCAATTGGCTAGCACGTTCAGCTTTTACCGGAAAGGTTGGAAGTTCGAGCCCTCCTATAAGCGGTGTGTCGCTTTTTTTGCGCTGATAGCATTGGAGAAATCTTCTGACGGTGGTGAGAGTGGAGCACGACTATCTCTGGGGTGCAATTGGCTAGAGCGTTCAGCTGTTAAACAAAAGGTTGGAGGTTCGAGCCCTCCCGAGTGCGGTGCGTCTCTTTTTTTCTTCGCACTGATAGCTTTGGAGAAATGTTCTGAAGGTGGTGAGAGTGGAACACGACTATCTCCGTGACGCAATTCGCCTGCACGTTCGGCTGTTAACCAAAACGTTGGAGGTTCTAGCCCTCGCGAGAGCGGTGTGTCTCTTTTTTCTTTGCGCTGATAGCTTTGTAGAAATGTTTCCACGGTGGTGAGAGTGGAGCACGACTGTCTCCGTGGCGCAATAGGCTAGCGCGATCGGCTCTTAACTGAAAGTTTGGAGGTTCGAGCTCTTCCGGGAGCGGTGTGTCGCTTTTTTTCTTTGCGCTGATACCTTTGAGGAATGTTATGACCGTGATGAGAGTGGAGCAAGACTGTTTCCGTGGCAGAATTGGCTAGCGCGATCAACTGTTAACTGAAAGGTTGGAGGTTCGAGCCCTCGCGGGAGCAGTGTGTCGTTTTTTTTCTTTGCGCTGATAGCTTTGGAGAAATGTTCTGATGGTGGTGAGAGTAGAACACGACTATCTCCGTGGCGCAATTGGCTAGCGCGTTCGGCTGTGAACCAAAACGTTGGAGGTTCGAGCCCTCCCGAGAGCGGTTTGTCTCTTTTTTCTTTGCGCTGATAGCTTTGTAGAAATGTTCTCACGGTGGTGAGAGTGGAGCACGAATATCTCCCTGGCGCCATTGGCTAGCGCGTTCGGCTGTGAACCAAAACGTTGGAGGTTCGAACCCTCCCATGAGCGGTGTGTCGCTTTTTTTCTTTGCGCTGATAGATTTGGGGAAATGTTCTGATGGTGGTGAGAGTTGAGCACGAATATCTCCGTGGTGCAATTGGCTTGCACGTTCGGCTGTTAACCAAAACGTTGGAGGTTCGAGCCCTCCCGAGAGCGGTGTGTCTCTTTTTTTTCTTCGCACTGATAGCTTTGGATGAATGTTCTGACGGTGGTGAGAGTGGAGTACGACTGTCTCCGTGGCGCAATTGGCTAGCGCGATCGGCTGTTAACCGAAAGTTTGGAGGTTCGAGCTCTCCCGGGAGTGGTGTTTCGCTTTTTTTTCTTTGCGCTGATACCTTTGAGGAATGTTATGACCGTGGTGAGAATAGAGCACGACTATCTCCGGGGCGCAATTGGCTAGCGCGTTCAGCTGTTAACCAAAAGTTTGGAGGTTCGAGCCCTCCCGAGAACGGTGTGTCTCTTTTTTTCTTTGCGCTGATAGCTTTGTAGAAATGTTCTGACCGTGGTGAGAGATGAGCACGACTGTCTCCATGGCGCAATTGGCTAGCGCGATCAGCTGTTAACCAAAAGGTTGAAGGTTCGTGCCCTCCCATGAATGGTGTGTTGCTTTTTTTCTTCGCACTGATAGATTTGGAGAAATTTTCTGATGGTGGTGAGAGTTGAGCACGAATATCTCCGTGGTGCAATTGGCTAGCACGTTCGGCTGTCAACCAAAATGTTGGAGGTTCGAGACTTCCCGAGAGCGGTGTGTCTCTTTTTTTTCTTTGCACTGACAGCTTTGGAGAAATGTTCTGAAGGTGGTGAGAGTGGAACACGACTATCTCCGTGACGCAATTGGCTAGCGCGTTTGGCTGTTAACCAAAAGGGTGGAGGTTCGAGCCCTCCGGAGAGCGGTGTGTCTCTTTTTTTTCTTTGCGCTGATAGCTTTGGAGGAATGTTCTGACGGTAGTGAGAGTAGAGCACGACTGTGTCCGTGGCGCAATTGGCTAGCGCAATCGGCTGTTAACCGAAAGTTTGGAGGTTCGAGCTCTCCCAGGAGCAGCGTGTCGCTTTTTTCCTTTGCGCTGATACCTTTGAGGAATGTTATGACCGTGGTGAGAATAGAGCACGACTATCTCCTTGGCGCCATTGGCTAGTGCTTTCAGCTGTTAACTAAAAGGTCGGAGGTTCGAGCCCTTTCGAGAGTGGTGTGTCTCTTTTTTCTTTGCGCTGACAGCTGTGGAGAAATGTTCAGACGGTGGTGAGAGTAGAGCACGACTGTCTACGTGGCGCAATTGGCTAGCACGATCGGCTGTTAACCAAAAGGTTGGACGTTCGAGCCCTGCCATAGGCTGTGTGTCGCTTTTCTTTCTTTGCGCTGATACCTTTGGAGAAATCTTCTGACGGTGGTGAGAGTAGAACACGACTGTCTCCTTGGCGCCTTTGGCTAGCGCGTTCAGCTGTTAACCAAAAGGTTGGAGGTTCGAGCCATCTCGAGAGCGGTGTGTCTCTTTTTTCTTTGCGCCGACAGCTGTGGAGAAATGTTCTGACGGTGATGAGAGTAGAGCACGACTGTCTCCGTGACGCAATTGGCTAGCACGTTCAGCTTTTACCGGAAAGGTTGGAAGTTCGAGCCCTCCTATAAGCGGTGTGTCGCTTTTTTTGCGCTGATAGCATTGGAGAAATCTTCTGACGGTGGTGAGAGTGGAGCACGACTATCTCTGGGGTGCAATTGGCTAGAGCGTTCAGCTGTTAAACAAAAGGTTGGAGGTTCGAGCCCTCCCGAGTGCGGTGCGTCTCTTTTTTTCTTCGCACTGATAGCTTTGGAGAAATGTTCTGAAGGTGGTGAGAGTGGAACACGACTATCTCCGTGACGCAATTCGCCTGCACGTTCGGCTGTTAACCAAAACGTTGGAGGTTCTAGCCCTCGCGAGAGCGGTGTGTCTCTTTTTTCTTTGCGCTGATAGCTTTGTAGAAATGTTTCCACGGTGGTGAGAGTGGAGCACGACTGTCTCCGTGGCGCAATAGGCTAGCGCGATCGGCTCTTAACTGAAAGTTTGGAGGTTCGAGCTCTTCCGGGAGCGGTGTGTCGCTTTTTTTCTTTGCGCTGATACCTTTGAGGAATGTTATGACCGTGATGAGAGTGGAGCAAGACTGTTTCCGTGGCAGAATTGGCTAGCGCGATCAACTGTTAACTGAAAGGTTGGAGGTTCGAGCCCTCGCGGGAGCAGTGTGTCGTTTTTTTTCTTTGCGCTGATAGCTTTGGAGAAATGTTCTGATGGTGGTGAGAGTAGAACACGACTATCTCCGTGGCGCAATTGGCTAGCGCGTTCGGCTGTGAACATAAACGTTGGAGGTTCGAGCCCTCCCGAGAGCGGTTTGTCTCTTTTTTCTTTGCGCTGATAGCTTTGTAGAAATGTTCTCACGGTGGTGAGAGTGGAGCACGACTGTCTCCGTGGTGCAATCGGCTAGCGCGATCAACTGTTAACAGAAAGGTTGGAGGTTCGAGCCCTCGCGGGAGCAGTGTGTCGTTTTTTTTCTTTGCGCTGATAGCTTTGGAGAAATGTTGTGATGGTGGTGAGAGTAGAACACGACTATCTCCGTGGCGCAATTGGCTAGCGCGTTCAGCTGTTAACAGAAATGTTGGAGGTTCGAGCCCTCGCGGGAGCAGTGTGTCGTTTTTTTTCTTTGCGCTGATAGCTTTGGAGAAATGTTGTGATGGTGGTGAGAGTAGAACACGACTATCTCCGTGGCGCAATTGGCTAGCGCGTTCAGCTGTTAACCAAAAGGTTGGAGGTTCGAGCCCTCCCGAGAGCGGTGTGTCTCTTTTTTTGCGCTGATAGCTTTGTAGAAATGTTCTGACGGTGGTGAGAGTGGAGCACGAATATCTCCCTGGCGCCATTGGCTAGCGCGTTCGGCTGTGAACCAAAACGTTGGAGGTTCGAACCCTCCCATGAGCGGTGTGTCGCTTTTTTTCTTTGCGCTGATAGATTTGGGGAAATGTTCTGATGGTGGTGAGAGTTGAGCACGAATATCTCCGTGGTGCAATTGGCTTGCACGTTCGGCTGTTAACCAAAACGTTGGAGGTTCGAGCCCTCCCGAGAGCGGTGTGTCTCTTTTTTTTCTTCGCACTGATAGCTTTGGATGAATGTTCTGACGGTGGTGAGAGTGGAGTACGACTGTCTCCGTGGCGCAATTGGCTAGCGCGATCGGCTGTTAACCGAAAGTTTGGAGGTTCGAGCTCTCCCGGGAGTGGTGTTTCGCTTTTTTTTCTTTGCGCTGATACCTTTGAGGAATGTTATGACCGTGGTGAGAATAGAGCACGACTATCTCCGGGGCGCAATTGGCTAGCGCGTTCAGCTGTTAACCAAAAGTTTGGAGGTTCGAGCCCTCCCGAGAACGGTGTGTCTCTTTTTTTCTTTGCGCTGATAGCTTTGTAGAAATGTTCTGACCGTGGTGAGAGATGAGCACGACTGTCTCCATGGCGCAATTGGCTAGCGCGATCAGCTGTTAACCAAAAGGTTGAAGGTTCGTGCCCTCCCATGAATGGTGTGTTGCTTTTTTTCTTCGCACTGATAGATTTGGAGAAATTTTCTGATGGTGGTGAGAGTTGAGCACGAATATCTCCGTGGTGCAATTGGCTAGCACGTTCGGCTGTCAACCAAAATGTTGGAGGTTCGAGACTTCCCGAGAGCGGTGTGTCTCTTTTTTTTCTTTGCACTGACAGCTTTGGAGAAATGTTCTGAAGGTGGTGAGAGTGGAACACGACTATCTCCGTGACGCAATTGGCTAGCGCGTTTGGCTGTTAACCAAAAGGGTGGAGGTTCGAGCCCTCCGGAGAGCGGTGTGTCTCTTTTTTTTCTTTGCGCTGATAGCTTTGGAGGAATGTTCTGACGGTAGTGAGAGTAGAGCACGACTGTGTCCGTGGCGCAATTGGCTAGCGCAATCGGCTGTTAACCGAAAGTTTGGAGGTTCGAGCTCTCCCAGGAGCAGCGTGTCGCTTTTTTCCTTTGCGCTGATACCTTTGAGGAATGTTATGACCGTGGTGAGAATAGAGCACGACTATCTCCTTGGCGCCATTGGCTAGTGCTTTCAGCTGTTAACTAAAAGGTCGGAGGTTCGAGCCCTTTCGAGAGTGGTGTGTCTCTTTTTTCTTTGCGCTGACAGCTGTGGAGAAATGTTCAGACGGTGGTGAGAGTAGAGCACGACTGTCTACGTGGCGCAATTGGCTAGCACGATCGGCTGTTAACCAAAAGGTTGGACGTTCGAGCCCTGCCATAGGCTGTGTGTCGCTTTTCTTTCTTTGCGCTGATACCTTTGGAGAAATCTTCTGACGGTGGTGAGAGTAGAACACGACTGTCTCCTTGGCGCCTTTGGCTAGCGCGTTCAGCTGTTAACCAAAAGGTTGGAGGTTCGAGCCATCTCGAGAGCGGTGTGTCTCTTTTTTCTTTGCGCCGACAGCTGTGGAGAAATGTTCTGACGGTGATGAGAGTAGAGCACGACTGTCTCCGTGACGCAATTGGCTAGCACGTTCAGCTTTTACCGGAAAGGTTGGAAGTTCGAGCCCTCCTATAAGCGGTGTGTCGCTTTTTTTGCGCTGATAGCATTGGAGAAATCTTCTGACGGTGGTGAGAGTGGAGCACGACTATCTCTGGGGTGCAATTGGCTAGAGCGTTCAGCTGTTAAACAAAAGGTTGGAGGTTCGAGCCCTCCCGAGTGCGGTGCGTCTCTTTTTTTCTTCGCACTGATAGCTTTGGAGAAATGTTCTGAAGGTGGTGAGAGTGGAACACGACTATCTCCGTGACGCAATTCGCCTGCACGTTCGGCTGTTAACCAAAACGTTGGAGGTTCTAGCCCTCGCGAGAGCGGTGTGTCTCTTTTTTCTTTGCGCTGATAGCTTTGTAGAAATGTTTCCACGGTGGTGAGAGTGGAGCACGACTGTCTCCGTGGCGCAATAGGCTAGCGCGATCGGCTCTTAACTGAAAGTTTGGAGGTTCGAGCTCTTCCGGGAGCGGTGTGTCGCTTTTTTTCTTTGCGCTGATACCTTTGAGGAATGTTATGACCGTGATGAGAGTGGAGCAAGACTGTTTCCGTGGCAGAATTGGCTAGCGCGATCAACTGTTAACTGAAAGGTTGGAGGTTCGAGCCCTCGCGGGAGCAGTGTGTCGTTTTTTTTCTTTGCGCTGATAGCTTTGGAGAAATGTTCTGATGGTGGTGAGAGTAGAACACGACTATCTCCGTGGCGCAATTGGCTAGCGCGTTCGGCTGTGAACATAAACGTTGGAGGTTCGAGCCCTCCCGAGAGCGGTTTGTCTCTTTTTTCTTTGCGCTGATAGCTTTGTAGAAATGTTCTCACGGTGGTGAGAGTGGAGCACGACTGTCTCCGTGGTGCAATCGGCTAGCGCGATCAACTGTTAACAGAAAGGTTGGAGGTTCGAGCCCTCGCGGGAGCAGTGTGTCGTTTTTTTTCTTTGCGCTGATAGCTTTGGAGAAATGTTGTGATGGTGGTGAGAGTAGAACACGACTATCTCCGTGGCGCAATTGGCTAGCGCGTTCAGCTGTTAACCAAAAGGTTGGAGGTTCGAGCCCTCCCGAGAGCGGTGTGTCTCTTTTTTTGCGCTGATAGCTTTGTAGAAATGTTCTGACGGTGGTGAGAGTGGAGCACGAATATCTCCCTGGCGCCATTGGCTAGCGCGTTCGGCTGTGAACCAAAACGTTGGAGGTTCGAACCCTCCCATGAGCGGTGTGTCGCTTTTTTTCTTTGCGCTGATAGATTTGGGGAAATGTTCTGATGGTGGTGAGAGTTGAGCACGAATATCTCCGTGGTGCAATTGGCTTGCACGTTCGGCTGTTAACCAAAACATTGGAGGTTCGAGCCCTCCCGAGAGCGGTGTGTCTCTTTTTTTTCTTCGCACTGATAGCTTTGGAGAAATGTTCTGAGGGTGGTGAGAGTGGAACACGACTATTTCCGTGACGCAATTGGCTAGCGGGTTCGGCTGTTAACCAAAAGGTTGGAGGTTCGAGCCCTCCGGAGAGCGGTGTGTCTCTTTTTTTTCTTTGCGCTGATAGCTTTGGAGGAATGTTCTGACGGTGGTGAGAGTGGAGTACGACTGTCTCCGTGGCGCAATTGGCTAGCGCGATCGGCTGTTAACCGAAAGTTTGGAGGTTCGAGCTCTCCCGGGAGTGGTGTTTCGCTTTTTTTTCTTTGCGCTGATACCTTTGAGGAATGTTATGACCGTGGTGAGAATAGAGCACGACTATCTCCGGGGCGCAATTGGCTAGCGCGTTCAGCTGTTAACCAAAAGTTTGGAGGTTCGAGCCCTCCCGAGAACGGTGTGTCTCTTTTTTTCTTTGCGCTGATAGCTTTGTAGAAATGTTCTGACCGTGGTGAGAGATGAGCACGACTGTCTCCATGGCGCAATTGGCTAGCGCGATCAGCTGTTAACCAAAAGGTTGAAGGTTCGTGCCCTCCCATGAATGGTGTGTTGCTTTTTTTCTTCACACTGATAGATTTGGAGAAATTTTCTGATGGTGGTGAGAGTTGAGCACGAATATCTCCGTGGTGCAATTGGCTAGCACGTTCGGCTGTCAACCAAAATGTTGGAGGTTCGAGACTTCCCGAGAGCGGTGTGTCTCTTTTTTTTGTTTGCACTGACAGCTTTGGAGAAATGTTCTGAAGGTGGTGAGAGTGGAACACGACTATCTCCGTGACGCAATTGGCTAGCGCGTTTGGCTGTTAACCAAAAGGGTGGAGGTTCGAGCCCTCCGGAGAGCGGTGTGTCTCTTTTTTTTCTTTGCGCTGATAGCTTTGGAGGAATGTTCTGACGGTGGTGAGAGTAGAGCACGACTGTGTCCGTGGCGCAGTTGGCTAGCGCAATCGGCTGTTAACCGAAAGTTTGGAGGTTCGAGCTCTCCCAGGAGCAGCGTGTCGCTTTTTTTCTTTGCGCTGATACCTTTGAGGAATGTTATGACCGTGGTGAGAATAGAGCACGACTATCTCCTTGGCGCCATTGGCTAGTGCGTTCAGCTGTTAACCAAAAGGTCGGAGGTTTGAGCCCTTTCGAGAGTGGTGTGTCTCTTTTTTCTTTGCGCTGACAGCTGTGGAGAAATGTTCTGACGGTGGTGAGAGTAGAGCACGACTGTCTACGTGGCGCAATTGGCTAGCACGATCGGCTGTTAACCAAAAGGTTGGAGGTTCGAGCCCTGCCATAGGCTGTGTGTCGCTTTTCTTTCTTTGCGCTGATACCTTTGGAGAAATCTTCTGACGGTGGTGAGAGTAGAACACGACTGTCTCCTTGGCGCCATTGGCTAGCGCGTTCAGCTGTTAACCAAAAGGTTGGAGGTTCGAGCCCTCTCGAGAGCGGTGTGTCTCTTTTTTCTTTGCGCCGACAGCTGTGGAGAAATGTTCTGACGGTGATGAGAGTAGAGCACGACTGTCTCCGTGACGCAATTGGCTAGCACGTTCAGCTTTTAACGGAAAGTTTGGAAGTTCGAGCCCTCCCATAAGCGGTGTGTCGCTTTTTTTGCGCTGATAGCTTTGGAGAAATCTTCTGACGGTGGTGAGAGTGGAGCGCGACTATCTCTGGGGTGCAATTGGCTAGAGCGTTCAGCTGTTAAACAAAAGGTTGGAGGTTCGAGCCCTCCCGATTGCGGTGTGTCTCTTTTTTTCTTCGCACTGATAGCTTTGGAGAAATGTTCTGAAGGTGGTGAGAGTGGAACACGACTATCTCCGTGACGCAATTCGCCTGCACGTTCGGCTGTTAACCAAAAAGTTGGAGGTTCGAGCCCTCGCGAGAGCGGTGTGTCTCTTTTTTCTTTGCGCTGATAGCTTTGTAGAAATGTTTCCACGGTGGTGAGAGTGGAGCACGACTGTCTCCGTGGCGCAATAGGCTAGCGCGATCGGCTCTTAACTGAAAGTTTGGAGGTTCGAGCTCTTCCGGGAGCGGTGTGTCGCTTTTTTTCTTTGCGCTGATACCTTTGAGGAATGTTATGACCGTGATGAGAATAGAGCACGACTATCTCCAGGGCGCAATTGGCTAGCGCGTTCAGCTGTTAACCAAAAGGTTGGAGGTTCGAGCCCTCCCGAGAACGGTGTGTCTCTTTTTTTGCGCTGATAGCTTTGGAGAAACGTTCTGAGGGTGGTGAGAGTGGAACACGACTATCTCCGTGACGCAGTTGGCTAGCGCGTTCGGCTGTTAACCAAAAGGTTGGAGGTTCGAGCCCTCCGGAGAGCGGTTTGTCTCTTTTTTCTTTGCGCTGATAGCTTTGGAGCAATGTTCTGACGGTGGTGAGAGTGGAGCATGACTGTTTCCGTGGCAGAATTGGCTAGCGCGATCAACTGTTAACTGAAAGGTTGGAGGTTCGAGCCCTCGCGGGAGCAGTGTGTCGTTTTTTTTTTCTTTGCGCTGATAGCTTTGGAGAAATGTTCTGATGGTGGTGAGAGTAGAACACGACTATCTCCGTGGCGCAATTGGCTAGCGCGTTCGGCTGTGAACCAAAACGTTGGAGGTTCGAGCCCTCCCGAGAGCGGTTTGTCTCTTTTTTCTTTGCGCTGATAGCTTTGTAGAAATGTTCTCACGGTGGTGAGAGTGGAGCACGACTGTCTCCGTGGTGCAATCGGCTAGCGCGATCAAATGTTAACAGAAAGGTTGGAGGTTCGAGCCCTCGCGGGAGCAGTGTGTCGTTTTTTTCTTTGCGCTGATAGCTTTGGAGAAATGTTCTGATGGTGGTGAGAGTAGAACACGACTATCTCCGTGGCGCAATTGGCTAGCGCGTTCAGCTGTTAACCAAAAGGTTGGAGGTTCGAGCCCTCCCGAGAGCGGTGTGTCTCTTTTTTTGCGCTGATAGCTTTGTAGAAATGTTCTGACGGTGGTGAGAGTGGAGCACGAATATCTCCGTGGCGCAATTGGCTAGCGCTTTCGGCTGTGAACCAAAACGTTGGAGGTTCGAGCCCTCCCATGAGCGGTGTGTCGCTTTTTTTCTTTGCGCTGATAGATTTGGGGAAATGTTCTGATGGTGGTGAGAGTTGAGCACGAATATCTCCGTGGTGCAATTGGCTAGCACGTTCGGCTGTTAACCAAAACGTTGGAGGTTCGAGCCCTCCCGAGAGCGGTGTGTCTCTTTTTTTTCTTCGCACTGATAGCTTTGGAGAAATGTTCTGAACGTGGTGAGAGTGGAACACGACTATTTCCGTGACGCAATTGGCTAGCGGGTTCGGCTGTTAACCAAAAGGTTGGAGGTTCGAGCCCTCCGGAGAGCGGTGTGTCTCTTTTTTTTCTTGGCGCTGATAGCTTTGGAGGAATGTTCTGACGGTGGTGAGAGTGGAGTACGACTGTCTCCGTGGCGCAATTGGCTAGCGCGATCGGCTGTTAACCGAAAGTTTGGAGGTTCGAGCTCTCCCGGGAGTGGTGTTTCGCTTTTTTTTCTTTGCGCTGATACCTTTGAGGAATGTTATGACCGTGGTGAGAATAGAGCACGACTATCTCCGGGGCGCAATTGGCTAGCGCGTTCAGCTGTTAACCAAAAGTTTGGAGGTTCGAGCCCTCCCGAGAACGGTGTGTCTCTTTTTTTCTTTGCTCTGATAGCTTTGTAGAAATATTCTGACCGTGGTGAGAGATGAGCACGACTGTCTCCATGGCGCAATTGGCTAGCGCGATCAGCTGTTAACCAAAAGGTTGAAGGTTCGTGCCCTCCCATGAATGGTGTGTTGCTTTTTTTCTTCGCGCTGATAGATTTGGAGAAATTTTCTGATGGTGGTGAGAGTTGAGCACGAATATCTCCGTGGTGCAATTGGCTAGCACGTTCGGCTGTTAACCAAAATGTTGGAGGTTCGAGCCTTCCTGAGAGCGGTGTGTCTCTTTTTTTTCTTTGCACTGACAGCTTTGGGGAAATGTTCTGAAGGTGGGGAGAGTGGAACACGACTATCTCCATGACGCAATTGGCTAGCGCGTTTGGCTGTTAACCAAAAGGGTGGAGGTTCGAGCCCTCCGGAGAGCGGTGTGTCTCTTTTTTTCTTTGCGCTGATAGCTTTGGAGGAATGTTCTGACGGTGGTGAGAGTAGAGCACGACTGTGTCCGTGGCGCAATTGGCTAGCGCAATCGGCTGTTAACCGAAAGTTTGGAGGTTCGAGCTCTACCAGGAGAAGCGTGTCGCTTTTTTTCTTTGCGCTGATACTTTTGAGGAATGTTATGACCGTGGTGAGAATAGAGCACGACTATCTCCTTGGCGCCATTGGCTAGTGCGTTCAGCTGTTAACCAAAAGGTCGGAGGTTCGAGCCCTTTCGAGAGTGGTGTGTCTCTTTTTTCTTTGCGCTGACAGCTGTGGAGAAATGTTCTGACGGTGGTGAGAGTAGAGCACGACTGTCTACGTGGCGCAATTGGCTAGCACGATCGGCTGTTAATCAAAAGGTTGGAGGTTCGAGCCCTGCCATAGGCTGTGTGTCGCTTTTCTTTCTTTGCGCTGATACCTTTGGAGAAATCTTCTGACGGTGGTGAGAGTAGAACACGACTGTCTCCTTGGCGCCATTGGCTAGCGCGTTCAGCTGTTAACCAAAAGGTTCGAGGTTCGAGCCCTCTCGAGAGCGGTGTGTCTCTTTTTTCTTTGCGCCGACAGCTGTGGAGAAATGCTCAGACGGTGATGAGAGTAGAGCACGACTGTCTCCGTGACGCAATTGGCTAGCACGTTCAGCTTTTAACGGAAAGGTTGGAAGTTCGAGCCCTCCCATAAGCGGTGTGTCGCTTTTTTGCGCTGATAGCTTTGGAGAAATCTTCTGACGGTGGTGAGAGTGGAGCACGACTATCTCTGGGGTGCAATTGGCTAGAGCGTTCAGCTGTTAAACAAAAGGTTGGAGGTTCGAGCCCTCCCGAGTGCGGTGTGTCTCTTTTTTTCTTCGCACTGATAGCTTTGGAGAAATGTTCTGAAGGTGGTGAGAGTGGAACACGACTATCTCCGTGACGCAATTCGCCTGCACGTTCGGCTGTTAACCAAAACGTTGGAGGTTCTAGCCCTCGCGAGAGCGGTGTGTCTCTTTTTTCTTTGCGCTGATAGCTTTGTAGAAATGTTTCCACGGTGGTGAGAGTGGAGCACGACTGTCTCCGTGGCGCAATAGGCTGGCGCGATCGGCTCTTAACTGAAAGTTTGGAGGTTCGAGCTCTTCCGGGAGCGGTGTGTCGCTTGTTTTCTTTGCGCTGATACCTTTGAGGAATGTTATGACCGTGATGAGAATAGAGCACGACTATCTCCAGGGCGCAATTGGCTAGCGCGTTCAGCTGTTAACCAAAAGGTTGGAGGTTCGAGCCCTCCTGAGAACGGTGTGTCTCTTTTTTTTGCGCTGATAGCTTTGGAGAAACGTTCTGAGGGTGGTGAGAGTGGAACACGACTATCTCCGTGACGCAATTGGCTAGCGCGTTCGGCTGTTAACCAAAAGGTTGGAGGTTCGAGCCCTCCGGAGAGCGGTTTGTCTCTTTTTTCTTTGCGCTGATAGCTTTGGAGCAATGTTCTGATGGTGGTGAGAGTGGAGCATGACTGTTTCCGTGGCAGAATTGGCTAGCGCGATCAACTGTTAACTGAAAGGTTGGAGGTTCGAGCCCTCGCGGGAGCAGTGTGTCGTTCTTTTTTCTTTGCGCTGATAGCTTTGGAGAAATGTTCTTATGGTGGTGAGAGTAGAACACGACTATCTCCGTGGCGCAATTGGCTAGCGCGTTCGGCTGTGAACCAAAACGTTGGAGGTTCGAGCCCTCCCGAGAGCGGTTTGTCTCTTTTTTCTTTGCGCTGATAGCTTTGTAGAAATGTTCTCACGGTGGTGAGAGTGGAGCACGACTGTCTCCGTGGTGCAATCGGCTAGCGCGATCAAATGTTAACAGAAAGGTTGGAGGTTCGAGCCCTCGCGGGAGCAGTGTGTCGTTTTTTTCTTTGCGCTGATAGCTTTGGAGAAATGTTCTGATGGTGGTGAGAGTAGAACACGACTATCTCCGTGGCGCAATTGGCTAGCGCGTTCAGCTGTTAACCAAAAGGTTGGAGGTTCGAGCCCTCCCGAGAGCGGTGTGTCTCTTTTTTTGCGCTGATAGCTTTGTAGAAATGTTCTGACGGTGGTGAGAGTGGAGCACGAATATCTCCGTGGCGCAATTGGCTAGCGCTTTCGGCTGTGAACCAAAACGTTGGAGGTTCGAGCCCTCCCATGAGCGGTGTGTCGCTTTTTTTCTTTGCGCTGATAGATTTGGGGAAATGTTCTGATGGTGGTGAGAGTTGAGCACGAATATCTCCGTGGTGCAATTGGCTAGCACGTTCAGCTGTTAACCAAAACGTTGGAGGTTCGAGCCCTCCCGAGAGCGGTGTGTCTCTTTTTTTTCTTCGCACTGATAGCTTTGGAGAAATGTTCTGAGGGTGGTGAGAGTGGAACACGACTATTTCCGTGACGCAATTGGCTAGCGGGTTCGGCTGTTAACCAAAAGGTAGGAGGTTCGAGCCCTCCGGAGAGCGGTGTGTCTCTTTTTTTTCTTTGCGCTGATAGCTTTGGAGGAATGTTCTGACGGTGGTGAGAGTGGAGTACGACTGTCTCCGTGGCGCATTTGGCTAGCGCGATCGGCTGTTAACCGAAAGTTTGGAGGTTCGAGCTCTCCCGGGAGTGGTGTTTCGCTTTTTTTTCTTTGCGCTGATACCTTTGAGGAATGTTATGACTATGGTGAGAATAGAGCACGACTATCTCCGGGGCGCAATTGGCTAGCGCGTTCAGCTGTTAACCAAAAGTTTGGAGGTTCGAGCCCTCCCGAGAACGGTGTGTCTCTTTTTTTCTTTGCGCTGATAGCTTTGTAGAAATATTCTGACCGTGGTGAGAGATGAGCACGACTGTCTCCATGGCGCAATTGGCTAGCGCGATCAGCTGTTAACCAAAAGGTTGAAGGTTCGTGCCCTCCCATGAATGGTGTGTTGCTTTTTTTCTTCGCGCTGATAGATTTGGAGAAATTTTCTGATGGTGGTGAGAGTTGAGCACAAATATCTCCGTGGTGCAATTGGCTAGCACGTTCGGCTGTTAACCAAAATGTTGGAGGTTCGAGCCTTCCCGAGAGCGGTGTGTCTCTTTTTTTTCTTTGCACTGACAGCTTTGGAGAAATGTTCTGAAGGTGGTGAGAGTGGAACACGACTATCTCCGTGACGCAATTGGCTAGCGCGTTTGGCTGTTAACCAAAAGGGTGGAGGTTCGAGCCCTCCGGAGAGCGGTGTGTCTCTTTTTTTCTTTGCGCTGATAGCTTTGGAGGAATGTTCTGACGGTGGTGAGAGTAGAGCACGACTGTGTCCGTGGCGCAATTGGCTAGCGCAATCGGCTGTTAACCGAAAGTTTGGAGGTTCGAGCTCTACCAGGAGAAGCGTGTCGCTTTTTTTCTTTGCGCTGATACCTTTGAGGAATGTTATGACCGTGGTGAGAATAGAGCACGACTATCTCCTTGGCGCCATTGGCTAGTGCGTTCAGCTGTTAACCAAAAGGTCGGAGGTTCGAGCCCTTTCGAGAGTGGTGTGTCTCTTTTTTTGCGCTGACAGCTGTGGAGAAATGTTCTGACGGTGGTGAGAGTAGAGCACGACTGTCTACGTGGCGCAATTGGCTAGCACGATCGGCTGTTAACCAAAAGGTTGGAGGTTCGAGCCCTGCCATAGGCTGTGTGTCGCTTTTTTTCTTTGCGCTGATACCTTTGGAGAAATCTTCTGACGGTGGTGAGAGTAGAACACGACTGTCTCCTTGGCGCCATTGGCTAGCGCGTTCAGCTGTTAACCAAAAGGTTCGAGGTTCGAGCCCTCTCGAGAGCGGTGTGTCTCTTTTTTCTTTGCGCCGACAGCTGTGGAGAAATGCTCTGACGGTGATGAGAGTAGAGCACGACTGTCTCCGTGACGCAATTGGCTAGCACGTTCAGCTTTTAACGGAAAGGTTGGAAGTTCGAGCCCTCCCATAAGCGGTGTGTCGCTTTTTTTGCGCTGATAGCTTTGGAGAAATCTTCTGACGGTGGTGAGAGTGGAGCACGACTATCTCTGGGGTGCAACTGGCTAGAGCGTTCAGCTGTTAAACAAAAGGTTGGAGGTTCGAGCCCTCCCGAGTGCGGTGTGTCTCTTTTTTTCTTCGCGCTGATAGCTTTGGAGAAATGTTCTGAAGGTGGTGAGAGTGGAACACGACTATCTCCGTGACGCAATTCGCCTGCACGTTCGGCTGTTAACCAAAACGTTGGAGGTTCTAGCCCTCGCGAGAGCGGTGTGTCTCTTTTTTCTTTGCGCTGATAGCTTTGTAGAAATGTTTCCACGGTGGTGAGAGTGGAGCACGACTGTCTCCGTGGCGCAATAGGCTGGCGCGATCGGCTCTTAACTGAAAGTTTGGAGGTTCGAGCTCTTCCGGGAGCGGTGTGTCGCTTTTTTTCTTTGCGCTGATACCTTTGAGGAATGTTATGACCGTGATGAGAATAGAGCACGACTATCTCCAGGGCGCAATTGGCTAGCGCGTTCAGCTGTTAACCAAAAGGTTGGAGGTTCGAGCCCTCCCGAGAACGGTGTGTCTCTTTTTTTTGCGCTGATAGCTTTGGAGAAACGTTCTGAGGGTGGTGAGAGTGGAACACGACTATCTCCGTGACGCAATTGGCTAGCGCGTTCGCCTGTTAACCAAAAGGTTGGAGGTTCGAGCCCTCCGCAGAGCGGTTTGTCTCTTTTTTCTTTGCGCTGATAGCTTTGGAGCAATGTTCTGATGGTGGTGAGAGTGGAGCATGACTGTTTCCGTGGCAGAATTGGCTAGCGCGATCAACTGTTAACTGAAAGGTTGGAGGTTCGAGCCCTCGCGGGAGCAGTGTGTCGTTTTTTTTCTTTGCGCTGATAGCTTTGGAGAAATGTTCTGACGGTGGTGAGAGTAGAACACGACTATCTCCGTGGCGCAATTGGCTAGCGCGTTCAGCTGTTAACCAAAAGGTTGGAGGTTCGAGCCCTCCCGAGAGCGGTGTGTCTCTTTTTTTGCGCTGATAGCTTTGTAGAAATGTTCTGACGGTGGTGAGAGTGGAGCACGAATATCTCCGTGGCGCAATTGGCTAGCGCGTTCGGCTGTGAACCAAAACGTTGGAGGTTCGAGCCCTCCCATGAGCGGTGTGTCGCTTTTTTTCTTTGCGCTGATAGATTTGGGGAAATGTTCTGATGGTGGTGAGAGTTGAGCACGAATATCTCCGTGGTGCAATTGGCTAGCACGTTCGGCTGTTAACCAAAACGTTGGAGGTTCGAGCCCTCCCAAGAGCGGTGTGTCTCTGTTTTTTCTTCGCACTGATAGCTTTGGAGAAATGTTCTGAGGGTGGTGAGAGTGGAACACGACTATTTTCGTGACGCAATTGGCTAGCGGGTTCGGCTGTTAACCAAAAGGTTGGAGGTTCGAACCCTCCGGAGAGCGGTGTGTCTCTTTTTTTTCTTTGCGCTGATAGCTTTGGAGGAATGTTCTGACGGTGGTGAGAGTGGAGTACGACTGTCTCCGTGGCGCAATTGGCTAGCGCGATCGGCTGTTAACCGAAAGTTTGGAGGTTCGAGCTCTCCCGGGAGTGGTGTTTCGCTTTTTTTCTTTGCGCTGATACCTTTGAGGAATGTTATGACCGTGGTGAGAATAGAGCACGACTATCTCCTTGGCGCCATTGGCTAGAGCGTTCAGCTGTTAAACAAAAGGTTGGAGGTTCGAGCCCTCCCGAGAGCGGTGTGTCTCTTTTTCTTCTTCGCACTGAGAGCTTTGGAGAAATGTTCTGAAGGTGGTGAGAGTGGAACACGACTATCTCCGTCACGCAATTCGCCTGCACGTTCGGCTGTTAACCAAAACGTTGGAGGTTCGAGCCCTCGCGAGAGCGGTGTGTCTTTTTTTTCTTTGCGCTGATAGCTCTGTAGAAATGTTTCCACGGTGGTGAGAGTGGAGCACGACTGTCTCCGTGGCGCAATAAACTAGCGCGATCGGCTCTTAACAGAAAGTTTGGAGGTTCGAGCTCTTCCGGGAGCGGTGTGTCGCTTTTTTCCTTTGCGCTGATACCTTTGAGGAATGTTATGACCGTGATGAGAATAGAGCACGACTATCTCCAGGGCGCAATTGGCTAGCGCGTTCAGCTGTTAACCAAAAGGTTGGAGGTTCGAGCCCTCCCGAGAACGGTGTGTCTCTTTTTTTCTTTGCGCTAATAGCTTTGTAGAAATGTTCTGACGGTGGTGAGAGTGGAGCGCGAATATCTCCGTGGCGCAATTGGCTAGCGCGTTCGGCTGTGAACCAAACGTCGGAGGTTCGAGCCCTCCCATGAGCGGTGTGTCGCTTTTTTTCTTTGCGCTGATAGATTTGGAGAAATGTTCTGATGGTGGTGAGAGTTGAGCACGAATATCTCCGTGGTGCAATTGGCTAGCACGTTCGGCTGTTAACCAAAACTTTGGAGGTTCGAGCCCTCCCGAGAGCGGTGTGTCTCTTTTTTTTTCTTCGCACTGATAGCTTTGAAGAAATGTTCTGAGGGTGGTGAGAGTGAAACACGACTATCTCCGTGACGCAACTGGCTAGTGCGTTGGGCTGTTAACCAAAAGGTTGGAGGTTCGATCCCTCTGGAGAACGGTGTGTCTCTTTTTTTTCTTTGCGCTGATACCTTTGAGGAATGTTATGACCGTGGTGAGAATTGAGCACGACTATCTCCGGGGCGCAATTGGCTAGCGCGTTCAGCTGTTAACCAAAAGGTTGGAGGTTCGAGCCCTCCCGAGAGCGGTGTGTCTGTTATTATCTTTGCGCTGATAGCTTTGTAGAAATGTCATGACCGTGGTGAGAGATGAGCACGACTGTCTCCGTTACGTAATTTGCTAGCGCGTTCAGCTGTTAACCAAAAGGTTGGAGGTTCGAGCCCTCCCATGAGTGGTGTGTTGCTTTTTTTCTTCGCGCTGATAGCTTTGGAGAAATGTTCTGACGGTGCTGAGAGTGGAGCACGACTATCTCCGTGGCGCAATTGGCTAGCGCGATCGGCTGTTAATCAAAATGTTGGACGTTCGAGCCCTCCCGAGAGCGGTGTGTCTCTTCTTTTCTTTGCGCTGATAGCTTTGGAGAAACGCTCTGAGGGTGGTGAGAGTGGAGCACGACTGTTTCCGTGGCAGAATTGGCTAGCGCGATCAACTGTTAACTGAAAGGTTGGAGGTTCGAGCCCTCCCGGGAGCACTGTGTCGTTTTTTTTCATTGCGCTGATAGCTTTGGAGAAATGTTCTGATGGTGGTGAGAGTAGAACACGACTATCTCCTTGGCGCCTTGGTTAGCGCGTTCAGCTGTTAACCAAAAGGTCGGAGGTTCGAGGCCTCTCGAGAGCGGTGTGTCTCTTTTTTTGCGCTGACAGCTGTGGAGAAATGTTCTGACGGTGGTGAGAGTAGAGCACGGCTGTCTACGTGCCGCAATTGGCTAGCACAATCGGCTGTTAACCAAAAGGTTGGAGGTTCGAGCTCTCCCGGGAGCGGTGTGTCGCTTTTTTTGCGCTGATACCTTTGAGGAATGTTATGACCGTGATGAGAATAGAGCACGATTATCTCCGTGGCGCAATTGGCTAGCGCGTTCAGCTGTTAACCAAAAGGTTGGAGGTTCGAGCCCTCCCGAGAGCGGTGTGTCTCTTTTTTTCTTTGCACTGATAGCTTTGTAGAAATGTTCTGACTGTGGTGAGAGTGGAGCACGACTGTCTCCGTGGCGCAATTGGCTAGCGCGATCGGCTGTTAACCCAAAGTTTGGAGGTTCGAGCCCTCCGGGGAGCAGTGTGTCGCTTTTTTTCTTTGCGCTGATAGCTTTGGAGAAATGTTCTGACGGTGGGGAGAGTACAACACGACTATCTCCTTGGCGCCATTGGCTAGCGCGTTCAGCTGTTAACCAAAAGGTTGGAGGTTCGAGCCCTCTCGAGAGCAGTGTGTCTCTTTTTTATTTGCGCTGACAGCTGTGGAGAAATGTTCTGATGGTGGTGAGAGTAGAGCACGACTGTCTCCGTGACGCAATTGGCTAGCACGTTCGGCTTTTAGCGGAAAGGTTGGAGGTTCGAACCCTCCCATGAGCGGTGTGTCGCTTTTTTTGCGCATATTGCTTTGGAGAAATCTTCTGACGGTGGTGAGAGTGGAGCACGACTATCTCTGGGGCGCATTTGGCTAGAGCGTTCAGCTGTTAACCAAAAGGTTGGAGGTTCGAGCCCTCCCGAGAGCGGTGTGTCTCTTTTTTTCTTTGCATTGATAGCTTTGTAGAAATGTTCTGACGGTGGTGAGAGTGGAACACGACTGTCTCCGTGGCACAATTGGCCAGCGCGATCGGCTGTTAACCGAAAGTTTGGAGATTCGAGCCCTCCCGGGAGCAGTGTGTCGCTTTTTTCTTTGCGCTGATAGCTTTGGAGAAATGTTCTGACGGTGGTGAGAGTACAACACGACTATCTCCTTGGCGCCATTGGCTAGCGCGTTCAGCTGTTAACGAAAAGGTTGGAGGTTCGAGCCCTCCCGAGAGCGCTGTGTCTCTTTTTTCTTTGCGCTAATAGCTTTGGAGGAATGTTCTGACGGTGGTGAGAGCAGAGCACTACTGTCTCCGTGACGCAATTGGCTAGCACGTTCGGCTTTTAACGGAAAGGTTGGAGGTTCAAGCCCTCCCATGAGCTGTGTGTCGCTTTTTTTGCGCTGATAGCTTTGGAGAAATCTTCTGACGGCGGTGAGAGTGGAGCACGACTATTTCTGGGGCGCAATTGGCTAGAGCGTTCAGCTGTTAACCAAAATGTCGGAGGTTCGAGCCCTCTCGAGAGCGGTGTGTCTCTTTTTTCTTTGCGCTGACAGCTGTGGAGAAATGTTCTGACGGTGGTGAGAGTAGAACACGACTATCTCCTTGGCGCCTTGGTTAGCGCGTTCAGCTGTTAACCAAAAGGTCGGAGGTTCGAGGCCTCTCGAGAGCGGTGTGTCTCTTTTTTTGCGCTGACAGCTGTGGAGAAATGTTCTGACGGTGGTGAGAGTAGAGCACGGCTGTCTACGTGGCGCAATTGGCTAGCACAATCGGCTGTTAACCAAAAGGTTGGAGGTTCGAGCTCTCCCGGGAGCGGTGTGTCGCTTTTTTTCTTTGCGCTGATACCTTTGAGGAATGTTATGACCGTGGTGAGAATTGAGCACGACTATCTCCGGGGCGCAATTGGCTAGCGCGTTCATCTGTTAACCAAAAGGTTGGAGGTTCGAGCCTGCCCGAGAGCGGTGTGTCTGTTATTATCTTTGCGCTGATAGCTTTGTAGAAATGTCATCACCGTGGTGAGAGATGAGCACGACTGTCTCCGTTACGCAATTTGCTAGCGCGTTCAGCTGTTAACCAAAAGGTTGGAGGTTCGAGCCCTCCCATGAGTGGTGTGTTGCTTTTTTTCTTCGCGCTGATAGCTTTGGAGAAATGTTCTGACGGTGGTGAGAGTGGAGCACGACTATCTCCGTGGCGCAATTGGCTAGCGCGATGGGCTGTTAATCAAAAGGTTGGAGGTTCGAGCCCTCCCGAGAGCGGTGTGTCTCTTTTTTTCTTTGCGCTGATAGCTTTGGAGAAACGTTTTGAGGGTGGTGAGAGTGGAACACGACTATCTCCGTGACGCAATAGGCTAGCGCATTCGGCTGTTAACCAAAAGGTTGGAGGTTCGAGCCCTGCGGAGAGCGGTGTGTCTCTTTTTTCTTTGCGCTGATAGCTTTGGAGCAATGTTCTGACGGTGATGAGAGTGGAGCACGACTGTTTCCGTGGCAGAATTGGCTAGCGCGATCAACTGTTAACTGAAAGGTTGGAGGTTCGAGCCCTCCCGGGAGCACTGTGTCGTTTTTTTTCTTTGCGCTGAAAGCTTTGCAGAAATGTTCTGATGGTGGTGAGAGTAGAACACGACTATCTCCTTGGCGCCTTGGTTAGCGCGTTCAGCTGTTAACCAAAAGGTTGGAGGTTCGAGGCCTCTCGAGAGCGGTGTGTCTCTTTTTTTGCGCTGACAGCTGTGGAGAAATCTTCTGACGGTGGTGAGAGTAGAGCACGGCTGTCTACGTGGCGCAATTGGCTATCACAATCGGCTGTTAACCAAAAGGTTGGAGGTTCGAGCCCTCCCGGGAGCAGTGTGTCGCTTTTTTTCTTTGCGCTGATAGCTTTGGAGAAATGTTCAGACGGTGGGGAGAGTACAACACGACTATCTTTTTGGCGCCATTGGCTAGCGCGTTCAGCTGTTAACCAAAAGGTTGGAGGTTCGAGCCCTCTCGAGAGCAGTGTGTCTCTTTTTTATTTGCGCTGACAGCTGTGGAGAAATGTTCTGACGGTGGCGAGAGTAGAGCACGACTGTCTCCGTGACGCAATTGGCCAGCACGTTCGGCTTTTAACGGAAAGGTTGGAGGTTCGAACCCTCCCATGAGCGGTGTGTCGCTTTTTTTTTGCGCATATAGCTTTGGAGAAATCTTCTGACGGTGGTGAGAGTGGAGCACGACTATCTCTGGGGCGCATTTGGCTAGAGCGTTCAGCTGTTAACCAAAAGGTTGGAGGTTCGAGCCCTCCCGAGAGCGGTGTGTCTCTTTTTTTTTCTTTGCGTTGATAGCTTTGTAGAAATGTTCTGACGGTGGTGAGAGTGGAGCACGACTGTCTCCATGGCGCAATCGGCTAGCGCGATCAGCTGTTAACCAAAAGGTTGGAGGTTCGTGCCCTCCCATGAGTGGTGTGTTGCTTTTTTTTCGCACTGATAGCTTTGGAGAAATGTTCTGAAGGTGGTGAGAGTGGAACACGACTCTCTCCGTGACGCAATTGGCTAGCACGTTCGGCTGTTAACGAAAAGGGTTGAGGTTCGAGCCCTCCGGAGAGCGGTGTGTCTCTTTTTTTTTCTTTGCGTTGATAGCTTTGTAGAAATGTTCTGACGGTGGTGAGAGTGGAGCACGACTATCTCTGGTGTGCAATTGGCTAGAGCGTTCAGCTGTTAAACAAAAGGTTGGAGGTTCGAGCCCTCCCGAGAGCGGTGTGTCTCTTTTTTTTTCTTCGCACTGATAGCTTTGGAGAAATCTTCTGAAGGTGGTGAGAGTGGAACACGACTATCTCCGTGACGCAATTCGCTAGCACGTTCAGCTGTTACCCAAAACGTTGGAGGTTCGAGCCCTCGCGAGAGCGGTGTGTCTCTTTTTTCTTTGCGCTGATAGCTTTGTAGAAATGTTTCCACGGTGGTGAGAGTGGAGCATGACTGTCTCCGTGGCGCAATAGGCTAGCGCGATCGGCTTTTAACTGAAAGTTTGGAGGTTCGAGCTCTTCCGAGAGCGGTGTGTCGCGTTTTTTCTTTGCGCTGATACCTTTGAGGAATGTTATGACCGTGATGAGAATAGAGCACGACTATCTCCAGGGCGCAATTGGCTAGCGCGTTCAGCTGTTAACAAAAAGGTTGGAGGTGTGAGCCCTCCCGAGAACGTTGTGTCTCTTTTTTTCTTTGCGCTAATAGCTTTGTAGAAATGTTCTGACGGTGGTGAGAGTGGAGCACGAATATCTCTGTGGTGCAATTGGCTAGCGCGTTCGGCTGTGAACAAAAACGTTCGAGGTTCGAGCCCTCCCGAGAGCGGTGTGTCTCTTTTTTCTTTGCGCTGTTAGCTTTGTAGAAATGTTCTCACGGTGGTGAGAGTGGAGCACGACTGTCTCCGTGGCGCAATTGGCTAGCGCGATCGGCTGTTAACCGAAAGTTTGGAGGTTCGGGCCCTCCCGGGAGCAGTGTGTCACTTTTTTTCTTTGCGCTGATAGCTTTGGAGAAATGTTCTGGCGGTGGTGAGAGTAGAACACGACGGTCTCCTTGGCGCCATTGGCTAGCGCGTTCAGCTGTTAACCAAAAATTTGGAGGTACGAGCCCTCTCGAGAGCGGTGTGTCTCTTTTTTTGCGATGATAGCTTTTTAGAAATGTTCCCACGGTGGTGAGAGTGGAGCACGACTGTCTCCGTGGCGCAATTGGCTAGCGCGATCGGCTGTTAACCGAAAGTTTGGAGGGTCGAGCTCTTCCGGGAGCGGTGTGTCGCTTTTTTTCTTTGCGCTGATACCTTTGAGGAATGTTATGACCGTGATGAGAATAGAGCACGACTATCTACGGGGCGCAATTGGCTAGCGCGTTCAGCTGTTAACAAAAAGGTTGGAGGTTCGAGCCCTCTCGAGAGCGGTGTGTCTCTTTTTTTCTTTGCGCTAATAGCTTTGTACAAATGTTCTGACGGTGGTGAGAGTGGAGAACGAATATCTCCGTGGCGCAATTGGCTAGCGCGTTCGGCTGTGAACCAAAACGTTGGAGGTTCGAGCCATCCCGAGAGCGGTGTGTCTCTTTTTTTTCTCCGCACTGATAGCTTTGGAGAATTGTTCTGAGAGTGGTGAGAGTGGAACACGACTATCTCCGTGACGCAATTGGCTAGCGCGTTCGGCTGTTAACCAAAAGGTTGGAGGTTCGATCCCTCCGGAGGGCGGTGTGTCTCTTTTTTTTCTTTGCGCTGATAGCTTTGGAGGAATGTTCTGACGGTGGTGAGAGTAGAGCACGAGTGTCTCCGTGGCGCAATTGGCTAGCGCGATCGGCTGTTAATCAAAAGGTTGGAGGTTGGAGCCCTCCCGAGAGCGGTGTGTCTCTTTTTTTCTTTGCGCGTATAGCTTTGGAGAAACGTTCGGAGGGTAGTGAGAGTGGAACACGACTATCTCCGTGGCGCAATTGGCTAGCGCAATCGGCTGTTAATCAAAAGGTTGGAGGTTGGAGCCCTCCCGAGAGCGGTGTGTCTCTTTTTTTCTTTGCGCTGATAGCTTTGAAGAAACGTTCGGAGGGTGGTGAGAGTGGAACACGACTATCTCCGTGACGCAATTGGCTAGCCCGTTCGGCTGTTAACCAAAAGGTTGGAGGTTCGAGCCCTCCGGAGAGCGGTGTGTCTCTTTTTTCTTTGCGCTGATAGCTTTGGAGCAATGTTCTGATGGTGGTGAGAGTGGAGCACGACTGTTTCCGTGGCAGAATTGGCTAGCGCGATCAAATGCTAACTGAAAGGTTGGAGGTTCGAGCCCTCCCGGGAGCAGTGTGTCGTTTTTTTTCTTTGCGCTGATAGCTTTGGGGAAATGTTCTGACGGTGGTGAGAGTAGAACACGACTATCTCCTTGGCGCCATTTGTTAGCGCGTTCAGCTGTTAACTAAGAGGTCAGAGGTTCGAGGCCTCTCGAGAGCGGTGAGTCTCTTTTTTTTGCGCTGACAGCTGTGGAGAAATGTTCTGATGGTGGTGAGAGTAGAGCACGACTGTCTCCGTGACGCAATTGGCTAGCACGTTCGGCTTTTAACGCAAAGGTTGGAAGTTCGAGCGCTCCCATGAGCGGTGTGTCGCTTTTTTTTGCGCATATAGCTTTGGAGAAATCTTCTGATGGTGGTGACAGTGGAGCACAACTATCTCTGGGGCGCAATTGGCTAGAGCGTTCAGCTGTTAACCAAAAGGTTGGAGGTTCGAGCCCTCCCGAGAGCGGTGTGTCTTTTTTTTCTTTGCGCTAATAGCTTTGCACAAATGTTCTGACGGTGGTGAGAGTGGAGAACGAATATCTCCGTGGCGCAATTGGCTAGCGCGTTCAGCTGTGAACCAAAACGTTGGAGGTTCGAGCCCTCCCGAGAGCGGTGTGTCTCTTTTTTTTTTTCTTCGCACTGATAGCTTTGGAGAAATGTTCTGACGGTGGTGAGAGTACAACACGACTATCTCCTTGGCGTCATTGGCTAGCGCGTTCAGCTATTAACCAAAAGTTTGGAGGTTCGAGCCCTCTCGAGAGCGGTGTGTCTCTTTTTTCTTTGCGCTGACAGCTGTGGAGAAATGTTCTGACGGTGGTGAGAGTAGAGCACGACTGTCTCCGTTACGCAATTGGCTGGCACGTTCGGCTTTTAACGGAAAGTTTGGAGGTTCAAGCCCTCCCATGAGCGGTGTGTCGCTTTTTTTGCGCTGATAGCTTTGTAGAAATGTTCTGACCGTGGTGAGAGATGAGCTTGACTGTCTCCGTGGCGCAATGGCTAGCGCGTTTAGCTGTTAACGAAAAGGTTGGAGGTTCGAGCCCTCCCGAGAGCGGTGTGTCTCTTTTATTCTTTGCGCTGATAGCTTTGTAGAAATGTTCTGTCGATGGTGAGAGTGGAGCAAGACTTTCTCCATGGCGCGATTGGCTAGCGCGATTGGCTGTTAATCAAAAGGTTGGAGGTTGGAGCCCTCCCGAGAGCGGTGTGTCTCTTTTTTTCTTTGCGCTGATAGCTTTGGAGAAACGTTCGGAGGGTGGTGAGAGTGGAACACGACTGTCTCCGTGGCACAATTGGCCAGCGCGATCGGCTGTTAACCGAAAGTTTGGAGGTTCGAGCCCTCCCGGGAGCAGTGTGTCGCTTTTTTCTTTGCGCTGATAGCTTTGGAGAAATGTTCTGACGGTGGTGAGAGTACAACACGACTATCTCCTTGGCGCCATTGGCTAGCGCGTTCAGCTGTTAACCAAAAGGTTGAAGGTTCGAGCCCTCTCGAGAGCGCTGTGTCTCTTTTTTTTGCGCTAATAGCTTTGGAGGAATGTTCTGACGGTGGTGAGAGTAGAGCACGACTGTCTCCGTTACGCAATTGGCTAGCACGTTCGACTTTTAACGGAAAGTTTGGAGGTTCAAGCCCTCCCATGAGCGGTGTGTCGCTTTTTTTGCGCTGATAGCTTTGGAGAAATCTTCTGACGGTGGTGAGAGTGGAGCACGACTATCTCTGGGGCGCAATTGGCTAGAGCGTTCAGCTGTTAACCAAAAGGTTGGAGGTTCCAGCCCTCCCGAGAGCGGTGTGTCTCTTTTTTTTCTTTGCGCTGATAGCTTTGTAGAAATGTTCTGACGGTGGTGAGAGTGGAGCACGACTGTCTCCGTGGCGCAATTGGCTAGCGCGATCAGCTCTTAACCAAAAGGTTGGAGGTTCGTGCCCTACCATGAGTGGTGTGTTGCTTTTTTTCTTCGCGCTGATAGATTTGGAGAAATTTTCTAATGGTGGTGAGAGTTGAGCACGAATATCTCCGTTGTGCAATTGGCTAGCACGTTCGGCTGTTAACCAAAACGTTGGAGGTTTGAGCCCTCCCGAGAGCGGTGTGTCTCTTTTTTTCTTCGCACTGATAGCTTTGGAGAAATGTTCTGAAGGTGGTGAGAGTGGAACACGACTATCTCCGTGACGCAATTGGCTAGCACGCTCAGCTGTTAACCGAAAGTTTGGAGGTTCGGGCCCTTCCGGGAGCAGTGTGTCGCTTTTTTTCTTTGCGCTGATAGCTTTGGAGAAATGTTCTGACGGTGGTGAGAGTAGAACACGACTGTCTCCTTGGCGGCATTTGCTAGCGCGTTCAGCTGTTAATCAAAAGGTTGGAGGTTGGAGCCCTCCCGAGAGCGGTGTGTCTCTTTTTTTTTCTTTTCGCTGATAGCTTTGGAGAAACGTTCGGAGGGTGTTGAGAGTGGAACACAACTATCTCCGTGACGCAATTGGCTAGCGCGTTCGGCTGTTAACCAAAAGGTTGGAGGTCCGAGCCCTCCGGAGAGTGGTGTGTCTCTTTTTTTCTTTGCGCTGATAGCTTTGTAGAAATGTTCTGACGGTGGTGAGAGTGGAGCACGACTGTCTCCGTGGCGCAATTGGCCAGCGCGATTGGCTGTTAACCGAAAGTTTGGAGGTTCGAGCCCTCCCGGGAGCAGTGTGTCGCTTTTTTTCTTTGCGCTGATAGCTTGGGAGAAACGTTCTGACGGTGGTGAGAGTACAACACGACTATCTCCTTGGCGCCATTGGCTAGCGCGTTCAGCTGTTAACCAAGAGGTTGGAGGTTCGAGCCCTCTCAAGAGCGCTGTATCTCTTTTTTCTTTGCGCTAATAGCTTTGGAGGAATGTTCTGACGGTGGTGAGAGTAGAGCACGACTGTCTCCGTGACGCAATTGGCTAGCACGTTCGGCTTTTAACGGAAAGGTTGGAGGTTCAAGCCCTCCCATGAGCTGTGTGTCGCTTTTTTTGCGCTGATAGCTTTGGAGAAATCTTCTGACGGTGGTGAGAGTGGAGCACGACTATCTCTGGGGCGCAATTGGCTAGAGCGTTCAGCTGTTAACCAAAAGGTCGGAGGTTCGAGCCCTCTCGAGAGCGGTGTGTCTCTTTTTTCTTTGCGCTGACAGCTGTGGAGAAATGTTCTGACAGTGGTGAGAGTAGAGCACGACTGTCTACGTGGCGCAATTGGCTAGCGCGTTCGGCTGTGAACAAAAACGTTCGAGGTTCGAGCCCTCCCGAGAGCGGTGTGTCTCTTTTTTTTTGCGCTGATAGCTTTGTAGAAATGTTCTCACGGTGGTGAGAGTGGAGCACGACTGTCTCTGTGGCGCAATTGGCTAGCGCGATCGGCTGTTAACCGAAAGTTTGGAGGTTCGGGCCCTTCCGGGAGCAGTGTGTTGCTTTTTTTCTTTGCGCTGATAGCTTTGGAGAAATGTTCTGACGGTGGTGAGAGTAGAACACGACTGCCTCCTTGGCGGCATTTGCTAGCGCGTTCAGCTGTTAATCAAAAGGTTGGAGATTGGAGCCCTCCCGAGAGCAGTGTGTCTATTTTTTCTTTGCGCTGATAGCTTTGGAGAAACGTTCGGAGGGTGTTGAGAGTGGAACACAACTATCTCCGTGACGCAATTGGCTAGCGCGTTCGGCTGTTAACCAAAAGGTTGGAGGTTCGAGCCCTCCGGAGAGCGGTGTGTCTCTTTTTTCTTTGCGCTGATAGCTTTGGAGCAATGTTCTGACGGTGGTGAGAGTGGAGCACGACTGTTTCCGTGGCAGAATTGGCTATCGCGATCAACTGTTAACTAAAAGGTTGGAGGTTCGAGCCCTCCTGGGAGCAGTGTGCCGTTTTCTTTCTTTGCGCTGATAGCTTTGGAGAAATGTTCTGACGGTGGGGACAGTAGAACACGACTATCTCCTTGGCGCCATTGGTTAGCGCGTTCAGCTGTTAACCAAAAGGTCGGAGGTTCGAGGCCTCTCGAGAGCGGTGTGTCTCTTTTTTTTGCGCTGACAGCTGTGGAGAAATGTTCTGACGGTGGTGAGAGTAGAGCACGACTGTCTCCGTGAGGCAATTGGCTAGCACGTTCGGCTTTTAACGCAAAGGTTGAAAGTTCGAGCCCTTCCATGAGCGGTGTGTCGCTTTTTTTGCCCTGATAGCTTTGGAGAAATCTTCTGACGCTGGTGAGAGTGGAGCACGACTATCTCTGGGGCGCAAGTGGCTAGAACGTTCAGCTGTTAACCAAAAGGTTGGAGGTTCGAGCCCTCCCGAGAGCGGTATGTCTCTTTTTGTTTGCGCTGATAGCTTTGTAGAAATGTTCTGACGGTGGTGAGAGTGGAGCACGACTGTCTCCGTGGCGCAATCGGCTAGCGCGATCGGCTGTTAACCGATAGTTTGGAGGTTCGAGCCCTCCCGGGAGCAGTGTGTCGCTTTTTTTCTTTGCGCTGATAGCTTTGGAGAAATGTTCTGACCGTGGTGAGAGTACAACACGACTATCTCCTTGGTGCCATTGGCTAGCGCGTTCAGCTGTTAACCAAAAGGTTGGAGGTTCGAGCCCTCTCGAGAGCGGTGTGTCTCTTTTTTCTTTGCGCTGACAGCTGTGGAGAAATGTTCTGACGGTGGTGAGAGTAGAGCACGACTGTCTCCGTGAGGCAATTGGCTAGCACGTTCGGCTTTTAACGCAAAGGTTGAAAGTTCGAGCCCTTCCATGAGCGGTGTGTCGCTTTTTTGCCCTGATAGCTTTGGAGAAATCTTCTGACGCTGGTGAGAGTGGAGCACGACTATCTCTGGGGCGCAAGTGGCTAGAACGTTCAGCTGTCAACCAAAAGGTTGGAGGTTCGAGCCCTCCCGAGAGCGGTATGTCTCTTTTTCTTTGCGCTGATAGCTTTGTAGAAATGTTCTGACGGTGGTGAGAGTGGAGCACGACTGTCTCCGTGGCGCAATCGGCTAGCGCGATCGGCTGGTAACCGATAGTTTGGAGGTTCGAGCCCTCCCGGGAGCAGTGTGTCGCTTTTTTTCTTTGCGCTGATAGCTTTGGAGAAATGTTCTGACCGTGGTGAGAGTACAACACGACTATCTCCTTGGCGCCATTGGCTAGCGCGTTCAGCTGTTAACCAAAAGGTTGGAGGTTCGAGCCCTCTCGAGAGCGGTGTGTCTCTTTTTTTTTGCGCTGACAGCTGTGGAGAAATCTTCTGACGGTGGTGAGAGTACAGCACGACTGTCTCCGTGACGCAATTGGCTAGCACGTTCGGGTTTTAACGGAAAGTTTGGAGGTTCAAGCCCTCCCATGAGCGGTGTGTCGCTTTTTTTGCGCTGATAGCTTTGGAGAAATCTTCTGACGGTGGTGAGAGTGGAGCATGACTATCTCTGGGGCGCAATTGGCTAGAGCGTTCAGCTGTTAACCAAAAGGTTGGAGGTTCCAGCCCTCCCGAGAGCGGTGTGTCTCTTTTTTTTCTTTGCGCTGATAGCTTTGTAGAAATGTTCTGACGGTGGTGAGAGTGGAGCACGACTGTCTCCGTGGCGCAATTGGCTAGCGCGATCAGCTCTTAACCAAAAGGTTGGAGGTTCGTGCCCTACCATGAGTGGTGTGTTGCTTTTTTTCTTCGCGCTGATAGATTTGGAGAAATTTTCTAATGGTGGTGAGAGTTGAGCACGAATATCTCCGTGGTGCAATTGGCTAGCACGTTCGGCTGTTAACCAAAACGTTGGAGGTTCGAGCCCTCCCGAGAGCGGTGTGTCTCTTTTTTTTCTTCGCACTGATAGCTTTGGAGAAATGTTCTGAAGGTGGTGAGAGTGGAACACGACTATCTCCGTGACGCAATTGGCTAGCACGCTCAGCTGTTAACCAAAAGGGTGGAGGTTCGAGCCCTCCGGAGCGCGGCGTGTCTCTTTTTTTTCTTTGCGCTGATAGCTTTGGAGGAATGTTCTGACGGTGTTGAGAGTGGAGCACGACTGTCTCCGTGGCGAAATTGGCTAGCGCGTTCGGCTGTTATCCGAAAGTTTGGAGTTTCGAGCTGTCCCGGGAGCAGTGTGTCGCTTTTTTTCTTTGTGCTGATACCTTTGAGGAATGTTATGACCTTGGTGAAAATAGAGCACGACTATCTCTGGGGCGCAATTGGCTAGCGCGTTCAGCTGTTAACCAAAAGGTTGGAGGTTCGAGCCCTCCCGAAAGCGGTGTGTCGCTTTTTTTCTTTGCGCTGATAGCTTTGTAGAAATGTTCTGACCGTGGTAAGAGATGAGCATGACTGTCTCCGTGGCGCAATGGCTAGCGCGTTCAGCTGTTAACGAAAAGGTTGGAGGTTCGAGCCCTCCCGAGAGCGGTGTGTCTCTTTTATTCTTTGCGCTGATAGCTTTGTAGAAATGTTCTGTCGATGGTGAGAGTGGAGCAAGACTTTCTCCGTGGCGCGATTGGCTGTTAATCAAAAGGTTGGAGGTTGGAGCCCTCCCGAGAGCGGTGTGTCTCTTTTTTTCTTTACGCTGATAGCTTTGGAGAAACGTTCGGAGGGTGGTGAGAGTGGAACACGACTATCTCCTTGGCGCCATTGGCTAGCGCGTTCAGCTGTTAACCAAAAGGTTGAAGGTTCGAGCCCTCTCGAGAGCGCTGTGTCGCTTTTTTTTGCGCTAATAGCTTTGGAGGAATGTTCTGACGGGGGTGAGAGTAGAGCACTACTGTCTCCGTGACGCAATTGGCTAGCACGTTCGGCTTTTAACGGAAAGGTTGGAGGTTCAAGCCCTCCCATGAGCTGTGTGTCGCTTTTTTTGCGCTGATAGCTTTGGAGAAATCTTCTGACGGTGGTGAGAGTGGAGCACGACTATCTCTGGGGCGCAATTGGCTAGAGCGTTCAGCTGTTAACCAAAAGGTCGGAGGTTCGAGCCCTCTTGAGAGCGGTGTGTCTCTTTTTTCTTTGCAGTGACAGCTGTGGAGAAATGTTCTGACGGTGGTGAGAGTAGAGCACGACTGTCTACGTGGCGCAATTGGCTAGCGCGTTCGGCTGTGAACAAAAACGTTCGAGCTTCGAGCCCTCCCGAGAGCGGTGTGTCTCTTTTTTTTGCGCTGATAGCTTTGTAGAAATGTTCTCACGGTGGTGAGAGTGGAGCACGACTGTCTCCGTGGCGCAATTGGCTAGCGCGATCGGCTGTTAACCGAAAGTTTGGAGGTTCGGGCCCTTCCGGGAGCAGTGTGTCGCTTTTTTTCTTTGCGCTGATAGCTTTGGAGAAATGTTCTGACGGTGGTGAGAGTAGAACACGACTGTCTCCTTGGCGGCATTTGCTAGCGCGTTCAGCTGTTAATCAAAAGGTTGGAGGTTGGAGCCCTCCCGAGAGCGGTGTGTCTCTTTTTTTCTTTGCGCTGATAGCTTTGGAGAAACGTTCGGAGGGTGTTGAGAGTGGAACACAACTATCTCCGTGACGCAATTGGCTAGCGCGTTCGGCTGTTAACCAAAAGGTTGGAGGTCCGAGCCCTCCGGAGAGTGGTGTGTCTCTTTTTTTCTTTGCGCTGATAGCTTTGTAGAAATGTTCTGACGGTGGTGAGAGTGGAGCACGACTGTCTCCGTGGCGCAATTGGCCAGCGCGATTGGCTGTTAACCGAAAGTTTGGAGGTTCGAGCCCTCCCGGGAGCAGTGTGTCGCTTTTTTTCTTTGCGCTGATAGCTTGGGAGAAATGTTCTGACGGTGGTGAGAGTACAACACGACTATCTCCTTGGCGCCATTGGCTAGCGCGTTCAGCTGTTAACCAAAAGGTTGGAGGTTCGAGCCCTCTCGAGAGCGGTATGTCTCTTTTTCTTTGCGCTGATAGCTTTGTAGAAATGTTCTGGCGGTGGTGAGAGTGGAGCACGACTGTCTCCGTGGCGCAATTGGCTAGCACGTTCGGCTGTTAACCGATAGTTTGGAGGTTCGAGCCCTCCCGGGAGCAGTGTGTCGCTTTTTTTCTTTGCGCTGATAGCTTTGGAGAAATGTTCTGACCATGGTGAGAGTACAACACGACTATCTCCTTGGCGCCATTGGCTAGCGCGTTCAGCTGTTAACCAAAAGGTTGGAGGTTCGAGCCCTCTCGAGAGCGGTGTGTCTCTTTTTTCTTTGCGCTGACAGCTGTGGAGAAATCTTCTGACGGTGGTGAGAGTAGAGCACGACTGTCTCCGTGACGCAATTGGCTAGCACGTTCGGGTTTTAACGGAAAGTTTGGAGGTTCAAGCCCTCCCATGAGCGGTGTGTCGCTTTTTTTGCGCTGATAGCTTTGAAGAAATCTTCTGACGGTGGTGAAAGTGGAGGACGACAATCTCTGGGGCGAAATCGGCTAGAGCGTTCAGCTGTTGACCAAAAGGTTGGAGGTTCCAGCCCTCTCGAGAGCGGTGTGTCTCTTTTTTTTCTTTGCGCTGATAGCTTTGTAGAAATGTTCTGACGGTGGTGAGAGTGGAGCACGACTGTCTCCATGGCGCAATTGGCTAGCGCGATCAGCTCTTAACAAAAAGGTTGGAGGTTCGTGCCCTCCCATGAATGGTGTGTTGCTTTTTTTCTTCGCGCTGATAGATTTGGAGAAATTTTCTGATGGTGGTGAGAGTTGAGCACGAGTATCTCCGTGGTGCAATTGGCTAGCACGTTCGGCTGTTAACCAAAACGTTGGAGGTTCGAGCCCTCCCAAGAGCGGTGTGTCTCTTTTTTTTTCTTCGCACTGATAGCTTTGGAGAAATGTTCTGAAGGTGGTGAGAGTGGAACATGACTATCTCCGTGACGCAATTCGCTAGCACGTTCGGCTGTTAACCAAAAGGGTGGAGGTTCGAGCCCTCCGGAGAGCGGCGTGTCTCTTTTTTTTCTTTGCGCTGATAGCTTTGGAGGAATGTTCTGACGGTGGTGAGAGTGGAGCACGACTGTCTCCGTGGCGCAATTGGCTAGCGCGATCGGCTGTTAACCGAAAGTTTGGAGGTTCGAGCTCTCCCGGGAGCAGTGTGTCGCTTTTTTTCTTTGTGCTGATACCTTTGAGGAATGTTATGACCGTGGTGAAAATAGAGCACGACTATCTCCAGGGCGCATTTGGCTAGCGCGTTCAGCTGTTAACCAAAAGGTTGGAGGTTCGAGGCCTCCCGAAAGCGGTGTGTCGCTTTTTTTCTTTGCGCTGATAGCTTTGTAGAAATGTTCTGACCGTGGTGAGAGATGAGCACGACTGTCTCCGTGGCGCAATTGGCTAGCGCGTTCAGCTGTTAACCAAAAGGTTGGAGGTTCGAGCCCTCCCGAGAGCGGTGTGTCTCTTTTTTTCTTTGCGCTGATAGCTTTGTAGAAATGTTCTGTCGATGGTGAGAGTGGAGCATGACTGTCTCCGTGGCGCAATTGGCTAGCGCGATCGGCTGTTAACCAGAAGTTTGGAGGTTCGAGCCTTCCCAAGAGCGGTGTGTCTCTGTTTTTCTTTGCGCTGATAGCTTTGGAGAAATGTTCTGAGGGTGGTGAGAGTGGAACACGATTATCTCCATGACGCAATTGGCTAGCGCGTTCAGC
Organism: Rhipicephalus microplus; assembly: GCF_043290135.1. Classification (NCBI taxonomy): domain Eukaryota; kingdom Metazoa; phylum Arthropoda; class Arachnida; order Ixodida; family Ixodidae; genus Rhipicephalus; species Rhipicephalus microplus. The sequence continues at coordinate 203,429,149 of NC_134703.1, read as the reverse complement.
TGTTAACCAAAAGGTTGGAGGTTCGAGCCCTCCGGAGAGCAGCGTGTCTCTTTTTATTTTCTTTGCACTAATAGCTTTGGAGGAATGTTCTGATGGTGGTGAGAGTGTAGCACGACTGTTTCCGTGGGAGAATTGGCTAGCGCGATTAATTGTTAACTTAAATGTTGGAGGTTCGAGCCCTCCCGGGAGCAGTGTGTCGCTTTTTTTCTTTGCGCTGATAGCTTTGGAGAAATGTTCTGATGGTGATGAGAGTAGAACACGAATATCTCCTTGGCGCCATTGGCTAGCGCGTTCAGCTGTTAACCAAAAGGTCGGAGGTTCGAGCCCTCTCGAGAGTGGTGTGTCTCTTTTTTCTTTACGCTGACAGATGTGGAGAAATGTTCTCATGGTGGTGAGAGTGGAGCACGACTGTCTTCGTGGCGCAATTGGCTAGCGCGATCGGCTGTTAACCGAAAGTTTGGAGGTTCGGGCCCTCCCGGGAGCAGTGTGTCGCTTTTTTTCTTTGCGCTGATAGCTGTGGAGAAATGTTCTGACGGTGGTGAGAGTAGAGCACGACTGTCTCCGTGACGCAATTGGCTAGCACGTTCGGCTTTTAACGAAAAGGTTGGAAGTTCGAGCCCTCCCATGAGCGGTGTGTCGCTTTTTTTGCGCTGATCGCTTTGGAGAAATTTTCTGATGGTGGTGAGAGTGGAGCACGATTATCTCTGGGGCGCAATTGGCTAGAGCGTTCAGCTGTTAACCAAAAGGTTGGATGTTCGAGCCCTCCCGAGAGCGGTGTGTCTCTTTTTTCTTTGCGCTGATAGCTTTGTAGAAATGTTCTGACGGTGGTGAGAGTGGAGCACGACTGTCTCCGTGGCGCAATTGGCTAGCGCCATCAGCTCTTAACCAAAAGGTTGGAGGTTCGTGCCGTCCCATGAGTGGTGTGTTGCTTTTTTTCTTCGCGCTGATAGATTTGGAGAAATTTTCTGATGGTGGTGAGAGTTGAGCACGAATATCTCCGTGGTGCAATTGGCTAGCACGTTCGGCTGTTAATCAAAAGGTTGGAGGTTCGAGCCCTCCCGAGAGCGGTGTGTCTCTTTTTTCTTTGCGCTGATAGCTTTGTAGAAATGTTCTCACGGTGGTGAGAGTGGAGCACGACTGTCTTCGTGGCGCAATTGGCTAGCGCGATCGGCTGTTAACCGAAAGTTTGGAGGTTCGGGCCCTCCCAGGAGCAGTGTGTCGCTTTTTTTCTTTGCGCTGATAGCTGTGGAGAAATGTTCTGACGGTGGTGAGAGTAGAGCACGACTGTCTCCGTGGCGCAATTGGCTAGCGCGATCGGCTGTTAACCGAAAGTTTGGAGGTTCGAGCTCTCCCGGGAGCAGTGTGTCGCTTTTTTTCTTTGTGCCGATACCTTTGAGGAATGTTATGACCGTGGTGAAAATAGAGCACGACTATCTCCGGGGCGCAATTGGCTAGCGCGTTCAGCTGTTAACCAAAAGGGTGGAGGTTCGAGCCCTCCCGAGAGCGGTGTGTTTTTTTTCTTTGCGCTAATAGCTTTGTAGAAATGTTCTGACGGTGGTGAGAGTGGAGCACGAATATCTCCATGGCGCAATTGGCTAGCGCGTTCGACTGTGAACCAAAACGTCGGAGGTTCGAGCCCTGCCATGAGCGGTGTGTCGCTTTTTTTCTTTGCGCTGATAGATTTGGAGAAATGTTCTGATGGTGGTGAGAGTTGAGCACGAATATCTCCGTGGTGCAATTGGCTAGCACGTTCGGCTGTTAACCAAAACTTTGCAGGTTCGAGCCCTCCCGAGAGCGGTGTATCTCTTTTTTTTTCTTCGCACTGATAGCTTTGGAGAAATGTTCTGAGTGTGGTGAGAGTGGAACACGACTAACTCCGTGACGCAACTGGCTATTGCGTTGGGCTGTTAACCAAAAGGTTTGAGGTTCGATCCCTCCGGAGAGCGGTGTGTCTCTTTTTTTTCTTTGCGCTGATAGCTTTGGAGGAATGTTCTGACGGTGGTGAGAGTGGAGCACGACTGTCTCCGTGGCGCATTTGGCTAGCGCGATCGGCTGTTAACCGAAAGTTTGGAGGTTCGAGCTCTCCCGCTAGCAGTGTGCCGCTTTTTTTCTTTGCGCTGATACCTTTGAGGAATGTTATGACCGTGGTGAGAATTGAGCACGACTATTTCCGGGGCGCCATTGGCTAGCGCGTTCAGCTGTTAACCAAAAGGTTGGAGGTTCGAGCCCTCCCGAGAGCGGTGTGTCTTTTTTTTGCGCTGATAGCTTTGTAGAAATGTTCTGACCGTGGTGAGAGATGAACACGACTGTCTCCGTGGCGCAATTGGCTAGCGCGATCAGCTGTTAACCAAAAGGTTGGAGGTTCGAGCCCTCCCATGAGTGGTGTGTTGCTTTTTTTCTTCGCGCTGATAGCTTTGGAGAAATGTTCTGACGGTGGTGAGAGTGGAGCACGACTATCTCTGTGGCGCAATTGGCTAGCGCGATCGGCTGTTAATCAAAAGGTTGGAGGTTCGAGCCCTCCCGAAAGCGATGTGTCTCTTTTCTTTTTGCGCTGATAGCTTTGGAGAAACGTTCTGAGGGTGGTGAGAGTGGAAAACGACTATCTCTGTGACGCAATTGGCTAGCGCGTTCGGCTGCTAACCAATAGGTTGGAGGTTCGAGCCCTCCAGAGAGCGGTGTGTCTCTTTTTTCTTTGCGCTGATAGCTTTGGAGCAATGTTCTGACGGTGGTGAGAGTAGAACAAGACTATCTCCTTGGCGCCATTGGCTAGCGCGTTCAGCTGTTAACCAAAAGGTCGGAGGTTCGAGCCCTCTCGAGAGCGGTGTGTCTCTTTTTTCTTTGCGCTGACCGCTGTGGAGAAATGTTCTGACAGTGGTGAGAGTAGAGCACGACTGTCTACGTGGCGCAATTGGCTAGCGCGTTCGGCTGTGAACAAAAACGTTCGAGGTTCGAGCCCTCCCGAGAGCGGTGTGTCTCTTCTTTCTTTGCGCTGATAGCTTTGTAGAAATGTTCTCACGGTGGTGAGAGTGGAGCACGACTGTCTCCGTGGCGCAATTGGCTAGCGCGATCGGCTGTTAACCGAAAGTTTGGAGGTTCGGGCCCTCCCGGGAGCAGTGTGTCGCTTTTTTTGCGCTGATCGCTTTGGAGAAATGTTCTGACGGTGGTGAGAGTAGAACACGAATGTCTCCTTGGCGCCAGTGGCTAGCGCGTTCAGCTGTTAACCAAAAGGTTGGAGGTTCGAGCCCTCTCGAGAGCGGTGTGTCTCTTTCTCTTTGTGCTGACACCTGCGGAGAAATGTTCTGACGGTGGGGAGAGTAGAGCACGACTGTCTCCGTGACGCAATTGGCTAGCAGGTTCGTCTTTTAACGGAAAGTTTGGAAGTTCGAGCCCTCCCATGAGTGGTGTGTCGCTTTTTTTTGCGCTGATAGCTTTGGAGAAATCTTCTGACGTTGGTGAGAGTGGAGCACGACTATTTCTGGGGCGCAATTGGCTAGAGCGTTCAGCTGGTAACCAAAAGGTTGGATGTTCGAGCCCTCCCGAGAGCGGTGGGTCTCTTTTTTTTTCTTTGCGCTGATAGCTTTGGAGAAATGTTCTGATGGTGATGAGAGTAGAACACGACTATCTCCTTGGCGCCATTGGCTCGCGCGTTCAGCTGTTAACCAAAAGGTTGGAGGTTCGTACCGTCCTATGAGTGGTGTGTTGCTTTTTTTCTTCGCGCTGATAGATTTGGAGAAATTTTCTGATGGTGGTGAGAGTTGAGCACGAATACCTCCGTGGTGCAATTGGCTAGCACGTTCGGCTGTTAACCAAAACGTTGGAGGTTCGAGCCCTCCCGAGAGCGGTGTGTCTCTTTTTTTTCTTCGCACTGATAGCTTTGGAGGAATGTTCTGACGGTGGTGAGAGTGGAGCACGACTGTCTCCGTGGCGCAATTGGCTAGCGCGATCGGCTGTTAACCGAAAGTTTGGAGGTTCGAGCTCTCCCGGGAGCAGTGTGTCGCTTTTTTTCTTTGTGCCGATACCTTTGAGGAATGTTATGACCGTGGTGAAAATAGAGCGCGACTATCTCCGGGGCGCGATTGGCTAGCGCGTTCAGCTGTTAACCAAAAGGTTGGAGGTTCGAGCCCTCCCGAGAGCGGTGTGTTTTTTTTTCTTTGCGCTAATAGCTTTGTAGAAATGTTCTGACGGTGGTGAGAGTGGAGCACGAATATCTCCATGGCGCAATTGGCTAGCGCGTTCGGCTGTGAACCAAAACGTCGGAGGTTCCAGCCCTGCCATGAGCGGTGTGTCGCTTTTTTTCTTTGCGCTGATCGCTTTGGAGAAATGTTCTGACGGTGGTGAGAGTGGAGCACGACTATCTCCGTGGCGCAATTGGCTAGGGCGATCGGCTGTTAATCAAAAGGTTGGAGGTTCGAGCCCTCCCGAAAGCGGTGTGTCTCTTTTTTTTTGCGCTGATAGCTTTGGAGAAACGTTCTGAGGGTGGTGAGAGTGGAACACGACTATCTCTGTGACGCAATTGGCTAGCGCGTTCGGCTGTTAACCAATAGGTTGGAGGTTCGAGCCCTCCGGAGAGCGGTGTGTCTCTTTTTTCTTTGCGCTGATAGCTTTGGAGCAATGTTCTGACGGTGGTGAGAGTAGAACACGACTATCTCCTTGGCGCCATTGGCTAGCGCATTCAGCTGTTAACCAAATGGTCGGAGGTTCGAGCCCTCTCGAGAGCGGTGTGTCTCTTTTTTCTTTGCGCTGACCGCTGTGGAGAAATGTTCTGACAGTGGTGAGAGTAGAGCACGACTGTCTACGTGGCGCAATTGGCTAGCGCGTTCGGCTGTGAACAAAAACGTTCGAGGTTCGAGCCCTCCCGAGAGCGGTGTGTCTCCTCTTTCTTTGCGCTGATAGCTTTGTAGAAATGTTCTCACAGTGGTGAGAGTGGAGCACGATTCTCTCCGTGGCGCAATTGGCTAGCGCGATCGGCTGTTAACCGAAAGTTTGGAGGTTCGGGCCCTCCCGGGAGCAGTGTGTCGCTTTTTTGCGCTGATCGCTTTGGAGAAATGTTCTGACGGTGGTGAGAGTAGAACACGAATGTCTCCTTGGCGCCAGTGGCTAGCGCGTTCAGCTGTTAACCAAAAGGTTGGAGGTTCGAGCCCTCTCGAGAGCGGTGTGTCTCTTTCTCTTTGTGCTGACAGCTGCGGAGAAATGTTCTGACGGTGGTGAGAGCAGAGCACGACTGTCTCCGTGACGCAATTGGCTAGCACGTTCGTCTTTTAACGGAAAGTTTGGAAGTTCGAGCCCTCCCATGAGTGGTGTGTCGCTTTTTTTGCGCTGATAGCTTTGGAGAAATCTTCTGACGTTGGTGAGAGTGGAGCACGACTATTTCTGGGGCGCAATTGGCTAGAGCGTTCAGCTGGTAACCAAAAGGTTGGATGTTCGAGCCCTCCCGAGAGCGGTGTGTCTCTTTTTTTTCTTTGCGCTGATAGCTTTGTAGAAATGTTCTGACGGTGTTGAGAGTGGAGCACGACTGTCTCCGTGGCGCAATTGGCTAGCGCGATCAGCTCTTAACCAAAAGGTTGGAGGTTCGTGCCCTCCCATGAGTGGTGTGTTGCTTTTTTAGATGCGGAGCATCTTATACTCGCGCCTTGTAGTGCGCCGTCCGCGTCGTCCGCGCCGTCCACACCGCTTCTCGAACATTCGACAGCTGACGCGCGCGCATGCGCCGTCGCGCCGTCGCCCACTCTACCACCATCTGTGCATCCCTTCCTCCTCTACACACCGCGCGCGCTTCACTCCTCCACCATCTGTGCACCCTTCCTCCTCTACACACCGCGTTCGACATCTACAATTCTCCTGATTCTCCAGTGGACGCGCATGTGGCGTCGCGCTTCGAGAACATTCAACAGCTGACAGTGCATGCGCCGTCGTGCTGTATAAATACTCAAGGTCGGCGCTCGCTCGCTCAGTTGCCGCTCGTCGGTTGGTTTGTACGGCGCGTCGACGTCCAAGGTCGCGGTGAAATGAATTCCAACGAATCCACAAACACAATGATCGACGTCCCTTCGACCAGCGCCGCCCTTTCGCATACGTGTGTACGTGTTCACTCATTTAACACCCCCTCCTACAACCACGTTAACCAATTTAGCCATCGACCCAAGTAAGTCGCAATTTAACACCCCATTTCACAACCACGTTAACCAATTTAGCCATCGACCCAAGTAAGTCGCACTTTAACACCCCGTTAACCAATTATATGGTCCGCATCCTCCTCAGTGTTCCCCCGAGGGAAGCTGCGGGCAATTTTTTTCTTCGCGCTGATAGATTTGGAGAAATTTTCTGATGGTGGTGAGAGTTGAGCACGAATATCTCCGTGGTGCAATTGGCTAGCACGTTCGGCTGTTAACCAAAACGTTGGAGGTTCGAGCCCTCCCGAGCGCGGTGTGTCTCTTTTTTTTCTTCGCACTGATAGCTTTGGAGAAATGTTCTGAAGGTGGTGAGAGTGGAACACGACTATCTCCGTGACGCAATTCGCTAGCACGTTCAGCTGTTAACCAAAAGGTTGGAGGTTCGAGCCCTCCCGAGGGCGGTGTGTCTCTTTTTTTCTTTGCGCTGATAGCTTTGTAGAAATGTTCTGTCGATGGTGAGAGTGGAGCATGACTGTCTCCGTGGCACAATTGGCTAGCGCGATCGGCTGTTAACCAGAAGTTTGGAGGTTCGAGCCCTCCCAAGAGCGGTGTGTCTCTGTTTTTCTTTGCACTGATAGCTTTGGAGAAACGTTCTGAGGGTGGTGAGAGTGGAACACGACTATCTCCGTGACGCAATGGGCTAGCGCGTTCAGCTGTTAACCAAAAGGTTGGAGGATCGAGCCCTCCGGAGAGCGGTGTGTCACTTTTTTTCTTTGCGCTGATAGCTTTGGAGAAATGTTCTGATGGTGATGAGAGTAGAACACGACTATCTCCTTGGCGCCATTGGCTAGCGCGTTCAGCTGTTAACCAAAAGGTCGAAGGTTCGAGCCCTCTCGACAGCGGTGTGTCTCTTTTTTCTTTGCGCTGACAGCTGTGGAGAAATGCTCTGACGGTGGTGAGAGTAGAGCACGACTGTCTCCGTGACCCAATTGGCTAGCACGTTCGGCTTTTAACGGAAAGGTTGGAAGTTCGAGCCCTCCCGAGAGCGGTGTGTCGCTTTTTTTTTCTTCGCACTGATAGCTTTGGAGAAATGTTCTTAAGTTGGTGAGAGTGGAACACGACTATCTCCGTGACGCAATTGGCTAGCACGTTCAGCTGTTAACCAAAAGGGTGGAGGTTCGAGCCCTCCGGAGAGCGGCGTGTCTCTTTTTTTTTCTTTGCGCTGATAGCTTTGGAGGAATGTTCTGACGGTGGTAAGAGTGGAGCACGACTATCTCCGTGGCGCAATTGGCTAGCGCGATCGGCGGTTAACCGAAAGTTTGGAGGTTCGAGCTCTCCCGGGAGCAGTGTGTCGCTTTTTTTCTTTGTGGTGATAGCTTTGTAGAAATGTTCTGTCGATGGTGAGAGTGGAGCATGACTGTCTCCGTGGCGCAATTGGCTAGCGCGATCGGCTGTTAACCAGAACTTTGGAGGCTCGAGCCTTTCCAAGAGCGGTGTGTCTCTTTTTTCTTTGCGCTGACAGCTGTGGAGAAATGTTCTGACGGTGGTGAGAGTAGAGCATGACTGTCTCCGTGACGCAATTGGCTAGCACGTTCGGCTTTTAACGGAAAGGTTTGAAGTTCGAGCCCTCCCATGAGCGTGTGTCGCTTTTTTGCGCTGATAGCTTAGGAGAAATCTTCTGACGGTGGTGAGAGTGGAGCACGACTATCTCTGGGGCGCAATTGGCTAGAGCGTTCTGCTGTTAACCAAAAGGTTGGAGGTTCCATCCCTCCCGAGAGCGGTGTGTCTCTTTTTTTCTTTGCGCTGATAGCTTTGTAGAAATGTTCTGTCAATGGTGAGAGTGGAGCATGACTGTCTCCGTGGCGCAATTGGCTAGCGCGATCGGCTGTTAACCAGAAGTTTGGAGGTTCGAGCCCTCCCAAGAGCGGTGTGTCTCTCTTTTTCTTTGCGCTGATAGCTTTGGAGAAACGTTCTGAGGGTGGTGAGAGTGGAACACGACTATCTCCGTGACGCAATTGGCTAGCGCGTTCAGCTGTTAACCAAAAGGTTGGAGGTTCGAGCCCTCCGGAGAGCAGTGTGTCTCTTTTTTTTCTTTGCACTAATAGCTTTGGAGGAATGTTCTGATGGTGGTGAGAGTGTAGCACGACTGTTTCCGTGGCAGAATTGGCTAGCGCGATCAATTGTTAACTTAAATGTTGGAGGTTCGAGCCCTCCCGGGAGCAGTGTGTCGCTTTTTTTCTTTGCGCTGATAGCTTTGGAGAAATGTTCTGATGGTGATGAGAGTAGAACACGACTATCTCCTTGGCGCCATTGGCTAGCGCGTTCAGCTGTTAACCAAAAGGTCGGAGGTTCGAGCCCTCTCGAGAGTGGTGTGTCTCTTTTTTCTTTACGCTGACAGATGTGGAGAAATGTTCTGACGGTGGTAAGAGTAGAGCACGACTGTCTACGTGGCACAATTGGCTAGCGCGATCGGCTGTTAACCAGAACTTTGGAGGTTCGGGCCCTCCCGGGAGCAGTGTGTCGCTTTTTTTCTTTGCGCTGATAGCTGTGGAGAAATGTTCTGACGGTGGTGAGAGTAGAGCACGACTGTCTCCGTGACGCAATTGGCTAGCACGTTCGGCTTTTACGGAAAGGTTGGAAGTTCGAGCCCTCCCATGAGCGGTGTGTCGCTTTTTTTGCGCTGATAGCTTTGGAGAAATTTTCTGATGGTGGTGAGAGTGGAGCACGATTATCTCTGGGGCGAAATTGGCTAGAGCGTTCTGCTGTTAACCAAAAGGTTGGATGTTCGAGCCCTCCCGAGAGCGGTGTGTCTCTTTTTTTCTTTGCGCTGATAGCTTTGTAGAAATGTTCTGACGGTGGTGAGAGTGGAGCACGACTGTCTCCGTGGCGCAATTGGCTAGCGCCATCAGCTCTTAACCAAAAGGTTGGAGGTTCGTGCCGTCCCATGAGTGGTGTGTTGCTTTTTTTCTTCGCGCTGATAGATTTGGAGAAATTTTCTGATGGTGGTGAGAGTTGAGCACGAATACCTCCGTGGTGCAATTGGCTAGCACGTTCGGCTGTTAACCAAAACGTTGGAGGTTCGAGCCCTCCCGAGAGCGGTGTGTCTCTTTTTTTTTCTTCGCACTGATAGCTTTGGAGGAATGTTCTGACGGTGGTGACAGGGGAGCACGACTGTCTCCGAGGCGCAATTGGCTAGCGCGATCGGCTGTTAACCGAAAGTTTGGAGGTTCGAGCTCTCCCGGGAGCAGTGTGTCGCTTTTTTTCTTTGTGCCGATACCTTTGAGGAATGTTATGACCGTGGTGAAAATAGAGCACGACTATCTCCGAGGCGCGATTGGCTAGCGCGTTCAGCTGTTAACCAAAAGGTTGGAGGTTCGAGCCCTCCCGAGAGCGGTGTGTTTTTTTTTCTTTGCGCTAATAGCTTTGTAGAAATGTTCTGACGGTGGTGAGAGTGGAGCACGAATATCTCCATGGCGCAATTGGCTAGCGCGTTCGGCTGTGAACCAAAACGTCGGAGGTTCGAGCCCTGCCATGAGCGGTGTGTCGCTTTTTTTTGCGCTGATAGATTTGGAGAAATGTTCTGATGGTGGTGAGAGTTGAGCACGAATATCTCCGTGGTGCAATTGGCTAGCACGTTCGGCTGTTAACCAAAACTTTGCAGGTTCGAGCCCTCCCGAGAGCGGTGTATCTCTTTTTTTTCTTCGCACTGATAGCTTTGGAGAAATGTTCTGAGTGTGGTGAGAGTGGAACACGACTAACTCCGTGACGCAACTGGCTAGTGCGTTGGGCTGTTAACCAAAAGGTTGGAGGTTCGATCCCTCCGGAGAGCGGTGTGTCTCTTTTTTTTCTTTGCGCTGATAGCTTTGGAGGAATGTGCTGACGGTGGTGAGAGTGGAGCACGACTGTCTCCGTGGCGCAATTGGCTAGCGCGATCGGCTTTTAACCAATAGGTTGGAGGTTCGGGCCCTCCCGGGAGCGGTGTGTCGCTTTTTTTGCGCTGATCGCTTTGGAGAAATGTTCTGACGGTGGTGAGAGTAGAACACGAATGTCTCCTTGGCGCCAGTGGCTAGCGCGTTCAGCTGTTAACCAAAAGGTTGGAGGTTCGAGCCCTCTCGAGAGCGGTGTGTCTCTTTCTCTTTGTGCTCACAGCTGCGGAGAAATGTTCTGACGGTGGTGAGAAGAGCACGACTGTCTCCGTGACGCAATTGGCTAGCACGTTCGTCTTTTAACGGAAAGTTTGGAAGTTCGAGCCCTCCCATGAGTGGTGTGTCGCTTTTTTTGCGCTGATAGCTTTGGAGAAATCTTCTGACGTTGGTGAGAGTGGAGCACGACTATTTCTGGGGCGAAATTGGCTAGAGCGTTCAGCTTGTAACCAAAAGGTTGGATGTTCGAGCCCTCCCGAGAGCGGTGTGTCTCTTTTTTTTCTTTGCGCTGATAGCTTTGTAGAAATGTTCTGACGGTGTTGAGAGTGGAGCACGACTGTCTCCGTGGCGCAATTGGCTAGCGCGATCAGCTCTTAACCAAAAGGTTGGAGGTTCGTGCCCTCCCATGAGTGGTGTGTTGCTTTTTTTCTTCGCGCTGATAGATTTAGAAAATTTTCTGATGGTGGTGAGAGTTGAGCACGAATATCTCCGTGGTGCAATTGGCTAGCACGTTCGGCTGTTAACCAAAACGTTGGAGGTTCGAGCGCTCCCGAGCGCGGTGTGTCTCTCTTTTTCTTTGCGCTGATAGCTTTGGAGAAACGTTCTGAGGGTGGTGAGAGTGGAACACGACTATCTCCGTGACGCAATTGGCTAGCGCGTTCAGCTGTTAACCAAAAGGTTGGAGGTTCGAGCCCTCCGGAGAGCAGTGTGTCTCTTTTTTTTTCTTTGCACTAATAGCTTTGGAGGAATGTTCTGATGGTGGTGAGAGTGTAGCACGACTGTTTCCGTGGCAGAATTGGCTAGCGCGATCAATTGTTAACTTAAATGTTGGAGGTTCGAGCCCTCCCGGGAGCAGTGTGTCGCTTTTTTTCTTTGCGCTGATAGCTTTGGAGAAATATTCTGATGGTGATGAGAGTAGAACACGACTATCTCCTTGGCGCCATTGGCTAGCGCGTTCAGCTGTTAACCAAAAGGTCGGAGGTTCGAGCCCTCTCGAGAGTGGTGTGTCTCTTTTTTCTTTACGCTGACAGATGTGGAGAAATGTTCTGACGGTGGTGAGAGTAGAGCACGACTGTCTACGTGGCACAATTGGCTAGCGCGTTCGGCTCTGAACAAAAACGTTCGAGGTTCGAGCCCTCCCGAGAGCGGTGTGTCTCTTTTTTCTTTGCGCTGATAGCTTTGTAGAAATGTTCTCACGGTGGTGAGAGTGGAGCACGACTGTCTTCGTGGCGCAATTGGCTAGCGCGATCGGCTGTTAACCGAAAGTTTGGAGGTTCGGGCCCTCCCGGGAGCAGTGTGTCGCTTTTTTTCTTTGCGCTGATAGCTGTGGAGAAATGTTCTGACGGTGGTGAGAGTAGAGCACGACTGTCTCCGTGACGCAATTGGCTAGCACGTTCGGCTTTTAACGGAAAGGTTGGAAGTTCGAGCCCTCCCATGAGCGGTGTGTCGCTTTTTTTGCGCTGATAGCTTTGGAGAAATTTTCTGATGGTGGTGAGAGTGGAGCACGATTATCTCTGGGGCGCAATTGGCTAGAGCGTTCAGCTGTTAACCAAAAGGTTGGATGTTCGAGCCCTCCCGAGAGCGGTGTGTCTCTTTTTTTCTTTGCGCTGATAGCTTTGTAGAAATGTTCTGACGGTGGTGAGAGTGGAGCACGACTGTCTCCGTGGCGCAATTGGCTAGCGCCATCAGCTCTTAACCAAAAGGTAGGAGGTTCGTGCCGTCCCATGAGTGGTGTGTTGCTTTTTTTCTTCGCGCTGATAGATTTGGAGAAATTTTCTGATGGTGGTGAGAGTTGAGCACGAATACCTCCGTGGTGCAATTGGCTAGCACGTTCGGCTGTTAACCAAAACGTTGGAGGTTCGAGCCCTCCCGAGAGCGGTGTGTCTCTTTTTTTTCTTCGCACTGATAGCTTTGGAGGAATGTTCTGACGGTGGTGAGAGTGGAGCACGACTGTCTCCGTGGCGCAATTGGCTAGCGCGATCGGCTGTTAACCGAAAGTTTGGAGGTTCGAGCTCTCCCGGGAGCAGTGTGTCGCTTTTTTTCTTTGTGCCGATACCTTTGAGGAATGTTATGACCATGGTGAAAATAGAGCACGACTATCTCCGGGGCGCGATTGGCTAGCGCGTTCAGCTGTTAACCAAAAGGTTGGAGGTTCGAGCCCTCCCGAGAGCGGTGTGTTTTTTTTTCTTTGCGCTAATAGCTTTGTAGAAATGTTCTGACGGTGGTGAGAGTGGAGCACGAATATCTCCATGGCGCAATTGGCTAGCGCGTTCGGCTGTGAACCAAAACGTCGGAGGTTCGAGCCCTGCCATGAGCGGTGTGTCGCTTTTTTTGCGCTGATAGATTTGGAGAAATGTTCTGATGGTGGTGAGAGTTGAGCACAAATATCTCCGTGGTGCAATTGGCTAGCACGTTCGGCTGTTAACCAAAACTTTGCAGGTTCGAGCCCTCCCGAGAGCGGTGTATCTCTTTTTTTTCTTCGCACTGATAGCTTTGGAGAAATGTTCTGAGTGTGGTGAGAGTGGAACACGACTAACTCCGTGACGCAACTGGCTAGTGCGTTGGGCTGTTAACCAAAAGGTTGGAGGTTCGATCCCTCCGGAGAGCGGTGTGTCTCTTTTTTTTTCTTTGCGCTGATAGCTTTGGAGGAATGTTCTGACGGTGGTGAGAGTGGAGCACGACTGTCTCCGTGGCGCAATTGGCTAGCGCGATCGGCTGTTAACCGAAAGTTTGGAGGTTCGAGCTCTCCCGCTAGCAGTGTGCCGCTTTTTTTCTTTGCGCTGATACCTTTGAGGAATGTAATGACCGTGGTGAGAATTGAGCACGACTATTTCCGGGGCGCCATTGGCTAGCGCGTTCAGCTGTTAACCAAAAGGTTGGAGGTTCGAGCCCTCCCGAGAGCGGTGTGTCTTTTTTTTTTGCGCTGATAGCTTTGTAGAAATGTTCTGACCATGGTGAGAGATGAACACGACTGTCTCCGTGGCGCAATTGGCTAGCGCGATCAGCTGTTAACCAAAAGGTTGGAGGTTCGAGCCCTCCTATGAGTGGTGTGTTGCTTTTTTTCTTCGCGCTGATAGCTTTGGAGAAATGTTCTGACGGTGGTGAGAGTGGAGCACGACTATCTCCGTGGCGCAATTGGCTAGCGCGATCGGCTGTTAATCAAAAGGTTGGAGGTTCGAGCCCTCCCGAAAGCGGTGTGTCTCTTTTTTTTGCGCTGATAGCTTTGGAGAAACGTTCTGAGGGTGGTGAGAGTGGAACACGACTATCTCTGTGACGCAATTGGCTAGCGCGTTCGGCTGTTAACCAATAGGTTGGTGGTTCGAGCCCTCCAGAGAGCGGTGTGTCTCTTTTTTCTTTGCGCTGATAGCTTTGGAGCAATGTTCTGACGGTGGTGAGAGTAGAACACGACTATCTCCTTGGCGCCATTGGCTAGCGCGTTCAGCTGTTAACCAAAAGGTCGGAGGTTCGAGCCCTCTCGAGAGCGGTGTGTCTCTTTTTTCTTTGCGCTGACCGCTGTGGAGAAATGTTCTGACAGTGGTGAGAGTAGAGCACGACTGTCTACGTGGCGCAATTGGCTAGCGCGTTCGGCTGTGAATAAAAACGTTCGAGGTTCGAGCCCTCCCGAGAGCGGTGTGTCTCTTCTTTCTTTGCGCTGATAGCTTTGTAGAAATGTTCTCACGGTGGTGAGAGTGGAGCACGACTGTCTCCGTGGCGCAATTGGATAGTGCGATCGGCTGTTAACCGAAAGTTTGGAGGTTCGGGCCCTCCCGGGAGCAGTGTGTCGCTTTTTTTGCGCTGATCGCTTTGGAGAAATGTTCTGACGGTGGTGAGAGTAGAACACGAATGTCTCCTTGGCGCCAGTGGCTAGCGCGTTCAGCTGTTAACCAAAAGGTTGGAGGTTCGAGCCCTCTCGAGAGCGGTGTGTCTCTTTCTCTTTGTGCTGACAGCTGCGGAGAAATGTTCTGACGGTGGTGAGAGTAGAGCACGACTGTCTCCGTGACGCAATTGGCTAGCACGTTCGTCTTTTAACGGAAAGTTTGGAAGTTCGAGCCCTCCCATGAGTGGTGTGTCGCTTTTTTTTGCGCTGATAGCTTTGGAGAAATCTTCTGACGTTGGTGAGAGTGGAGCACGACTATTTCTGGGGCGCAATTGGCTAGACCGTTCAGCTGGTAACCAAAAGATTGGATGTTCGAGCCCTCCCGAGAGCGGTGTGTCTCTTTTTTTTCTTTGCGCTGATAGCTTTGTAGAAATGTTCTTACGGTGTTGAGAGTGGAGCACGACTGTCTCCGTGGCGCAATTGGCTAGCGCGATCAGCTCTTAACCAAAAGGTTGGAGGTTCGTGCCCTCCCATGAGTGGTGTGTTGCTTTTTTTCTTCGCGCTGATAGATTTGGAAAATTTTCTGATGGTGGTGAGAGTTGAGCACGAATATCTCTGTGGTGCAATTGGCTAGCACGTTCGGCTGTTAACCAAAACGTTGGAGGTTCGAGCCCTCCCGAGCGCGGTGTGTCTCTTTTTTTTCTTCGCACTGATAGCTTCGGAGAAATGTTCTGAAGGTGGTGAGAGTGGAACACGACTATCTCCGTGACGCAATTCGCTAGCACGTTCAGCTGTTAACCAAAAGGTTGGAGGTTCGAGCCCTCCCGAGAGCGGTGTGTCTCTTTTTTTCTTTGCGCTGATAGCTTTGTAGAAATGTTCTGTCGATGGTGAGAGTGGAGCATGACTGTCTCCGTGGCACAATTGGCTAGCGCGATCGGCTGTTAACCAGAAGTTTGGAGGTTCGAGCCCTCCCAAGAGCGGTGTGTCTCTGTTTTTCTTTGCACTGATAGCTTTGGAGAAACGTTCTGAGGGTGGTGAGAGTGGAACACGACTATCTCCGTGACGCAATTGGCTAGCGCGTTCAGCTGTTAACCAAAAGGTTGGAGGATCGAGCCCTCCGGAGAGCGGTGTGTCACTTTTTTTCTTTGCGCTGATAGCTTTGGAGAAATGTTCTGATGGTGATGAGAGTAGAACACGACTATCTCCTTGGCGCCATTGGCTAGCGCGTTCAGCTGTTAACCAAAAGGTCGAAGGTTCGAGCCCTCTCGACAGCGGTGTGTCTCTTTTTTCTTTGCGCTGACAGCTGTGGAGAAATGCTCTGACGGTGGTGAGAGCAGAGCACGACTGTCTCCGTGACGCAATTGGCTAGCACGTTCGGCTTTTAACGGAAAGGTTGCAAGTTCGAGCCCTCCCATGAGCGGTGTGTCGCTTTTTTTGCGCTGATAGCTTTGGAGAAAACTTCTGACGCTGGTGAGAGTGGAGCACGACTATCTCTGGGGCGCAATTGGCTAGAGCCTTCAGCTGGTAACCAAAAGGTTGTATGTTCGAGCCCTCCCGAGAGCGGTGTGTCTGTTTTTTTCTTTACGCTGATAGCTTTGTAGAACTGTTCTGACGGTGGTGAGAGTGGAGCACGAATATCTCCGTGGCGCAATTGGCTAGCGCGTTCGGCTGTGAACCAAAAGGTTGGAGGTTCGAGCCCTCCGGAGAGCGGTGTGTCTCTTTTTTCTTTGCGCTGATAGCTTTGGAGAAATCTTCTGACGCTGGTGAGAGTCGAGCACGACTATCTCTGGGGCGCAATTGGCTAGAGCGTTCAGCTGTTAACCAAAAGGTTGGATGTTCGAGCCCTCCCGAGAGCGGTGTGTCTGTTTTTTTTTCTTTACGCTGATAGCTTTGTAGAAATGTTCTGACGGTGGTGAGAGTGGAGCACGACTATCTCTGGGGCGCAAATGGCTAGAGCGTTCAGCTGTTAACCAAAAGGTTGGAGGTTCCAGCCCTCCCGAGAGCGGTGTGTCTCTTTTTTTTCTTTGCGCTGATAGCTTTGTAGAAATGTTCTGACGGTGGTGAGAGTGGAGCACGACTGTCTCCGTGGCGCAATTGGCTAGCGCGATCAGCTCTTAACCAAAAGGTTGGAGGTTTGTGCCCTCCCATGAGTGGTGTGTTGCTTTTTTTCTTCGCGCTGATAGATTTGGAGAAATTTTCTGATGGTGGTGAGAGTTGAGCACGAATATCTCCGTGGTGCAATTGGCTAGCACGTTCGGCTGTTAACCAAAACGTTGGAGGTTCGAGCCCTCCCGAGAGCGGTGTGTCGCTTTTTTTTCTTCGCACTGATAGCTTTGGAGAAGTGTTCTTAAGTTGGTGAGAGTGGAACACGACTATCTCCGTGACGCAATTGGCTAGCACGTTCGGCTGTTAACCAAAAGGGTGGAGGTTCGAGCCCTCCGGAAAGCGGCGTGTCTCTTTTTTTTTTCTTTGCGCTGATAGCTTTGGAGGAATGTTCTGACGGTGGTGAGAGTGGAGCACGACTGTCTCCGTGGCGCCATTGGCTAGCGCGATCGGCTGTTAACCGAAAGTTTGGGGGTTCGAGCCCTCCCGGGAGCAGTGTGTCGCTTTTTTTCTTTGCGCTGATAGCTTTGGAGAAATGTTCTGACGGTGGTGAGAGTACAACACGACTATCTCCTTGGCGCCATTGGCTAGCGCGTTCAGTGTTAACCAAAAGGTTGGAGGTTCGAGCCCTCTCGAGAGCGGTGTGTCTCTTTTTTCTTTGCGCTGACAGCTGTGGAGAAATGCTCTGACGGTGGTGAGAGTAGAGCACGACTGTCTCCGTGACGCAATTGGCTAGCACGTTCGGCTTTTAACGGAAAGGTTGGAAGTTCGAGCCCTCCCATGAGCGGTGTGTCGCTTTTTTTGCGCTGATAGCTTTGGAGAAATCTTCTGACGGTGGTGAGAGTGGAGCACGACTATCTCTTGGGCGCAATTGGCTAGAGCCTTCAGCTGGTAACCAAAAGGTTGTATGTTCGAGCCCTCCCGAGAGCGGTGTGTCTGTTTTTTTCTTTACGCTGATAGCTTTGTAGAAATGTTCTGACGGTGGTAAGAGTGGAGCGCGACTATCTCCGTGGCGCAATTGGCTAGCGCGATCGGCTGTTAACCGAAAGTTTGGAGGTTCGAGCTCTCCCGGGAGCAGTGTGTCGCTTTTTTTCTTTGTGCTGATAGCTTTGTAGAAATGTTCTGTCGATGGTGAGAGTGGAGCATGACGGTCTCCGTGGCGCAATTGGCTAGCGCGATCGGCTGTTAACCAGAACTTTGGAGGCTCGAGCCTTCCCAAGAGCGGTGTGTCTCTGTTTTTCTTTGCGCTGATAGCTTTGGAGAAATGTTCTGAGGGTGGTGAGAGTGGAACACGACTATCTCCGTGACGCGATTGGCTAGCGCGTTCAGCTGTTAACCAAAAAGTTGGAGGTTCGAGCCCTCCCGGGAGCAGTGTGTTGCTTTTTTTCTTTGCGCTGATAGCTTTGGAGAAATGTTCTGACGGTGGTAAGAGTAGAACACGACTGTCTCCTTGGCGCCATTGGCTAGCGCGTTCAGCTGTTAACCAAAAGGTTGGAGGTTCGAGCCCTCTCGAGAGCGGTGTGTCTCTTTTTTCTTTGCGCTGACAGCTGCGGAGAAATGTTCTGACGGTGGTGAGAGTAGAGCACGACTGTCTCCGTGACGCAATTGGCTAGCACGTTCGGCTTTTAACGGATAGGTTGGAGGTTCAAGCCCTCGCATGAGCGGTGTGTCGCTTTTTTTGCGCTGATAGCTTTGGAGAAATCTTCTGACGGTGGTGAGAGTGGAGCACGACTATCTCTGGGGCGCAATTGGCTAGAGCGTTCTGCTGTTAACCAAAAGGTTGGAGGTTCCATCCCTCCCGAGAGCGCTGTGTCTCTTTTTTTCTTTGCGCTGATAGCTTTGTAGAAATGTTCTGACGGTGGTGAGAGTGGAGCACGACTGTCTCCGTGGCGCCATTGGCTAGCGCGATCGGCTGTTAACCGAAAGTTTGGGGGTTCGAGCCCTCCCGGGAGCAGTGTGTCGCTTTTTTTCTTTGCGCTGATAGCTTTGGAGAAATGTTCTGACGGTGGTGAGAGTACAACACGACTATCTCCTTGGCGCCATTGGCTAGCGCGTTCAGTGTTAACCAAAAGGTTGGAGGTTCGAGCCCTCTCGAGAGCGGTGTGTCTCTTTTTTCTTTGCGCTGACAGCTGTGGAGAAATGTTCTGACGGTGGTGAGAGTAGAGCACGACTGTCTCCGTGACGCAATTGGCTAGCACGTTCGGCCTTTAAAGGAAAGGTTGGAGGTTCAAGCCCTCCCATGAGCGGTATGTCGCTTTTTTTGCGCTGATAGCTTTGGAGAAATCTTCTGATTGTGGTGAGAGTGGAGCACGACTATCTCTGGGGCGCAATTGGCTAGAGCGTTCAGCTGTTAACCAAAAGGTTGGAGGTTCCAGCCCTCCGGAGAGCGGTGCGTCTCTTTTTCTTTGCGCTGATAGCTTTGTAGAAATGTTCTGACGGTGGGGAGAGTGGAGCACGACTGTCTACGTGGCGCAATTGGCTAGCGCTATCAGCTCATAACCAAATGTTGGAGGTTCGTGCCC
The DNA here is from genome assembly GCF_043290135.1 of Rhipicephalus microplus. NCBI lineage: Eukaryota > Metazoa > Arthropoda > Arachnida > Ixodida > Ixodidae > Rhipicephalus > Rhipicephalus microplus. The sequence goes on along the minus strand of NC_134703.1, from coordinate 203,410,455 downwards.
TCCCATGAGTGGTGTGTTGCTTTTTTTCTTCGCGCTGATAGATTTGGAAAATTTTCTGATGGTGGTGAGAGTTGAGCACGAATATCTCCGTGGTGCAATTGGCTAGCACGTTCGGCTGTTAACCAAAACGTTGGAGGTTCGAGCCCTCCCGAGCGCGGTGTGTCTCTTTTTTTTCTTCGCACTGATAGCTTCGGAGAAATGTTCTGAAGGTGGTGAGAGTGGAACACGACTATCTCCGTGACGCAATTCGCTAGCACGTTCAGCTGTTAACCAAAAGGTTGGAGGTTCGAGCCCTCCCGAGAGCGGTGTGTCTCTTTTTTTCTTTGCGCTGATAGCTTTGTAGAAATGTTCTGTCGATGGTGATAGTGGAGCATGACTGTCTCCGTGGAACAATTGGCTAGCGCGATCGGCTGTTAACCAGAAGTTTGGAGGTTCGAGCCCTCCCAAGAGCGGTGTGTCTCTGTTTTTCTTTGCACTGATAGCTTTCGAGAAACGTTCTGAGGGTGGTGAGAGTGGAACACGACTATCTCCGTGACGCAATTGGCTAGCGCGTTCAGCTGTTAACCAAAAGGTTGGAGGATCGAGCCCTCCGGAGAGCGGTGTGTCACTTTTTTTCTTTGCGCTGATAGCTTTGGAGAAATGTTCTGATGGTGATGAGAGTAGAACACGACTATCTCCTTGGCGCCATTGGCTAGCGCGTTCAGCTGTTAACCAAAAGGTCGAAGGTTCGAGCCCTCTCGACAGCGGTGTGTCTCTTTTTTCTTTGCGCTGACAGCTGTGGAGAAATGCTCTGACGGTGGTGAGAGTAGAGCACGACTGTCTCCGTGACGCAATTGGCTAGCACGTTCGGCTTTTAACGGAAAGGTTGGAAGTTCGAGCCCTCCCATGAGCGGTGTGTCGCTTTTTTTGCGCTGATAGCTTTGGAGAAATCTTCTGACGGTGGTGAGAGTGGAGCACGACTATCTCTGGGGCGCAATTGGCTAGAGCCTTCAGCTGGTAACCAAAAGGTTGGATGTTCGAGCCCTCCCGAGAGCGGTGTGTCTGTTTTTTTCTTTACGCTGATAGCTTTGTAGAAATGTTCTGACAGTGGTGAGAGTGGAGCACGAATATCTCCGTGGCGCAATTGGCTAGCGCGTTCGGCTGTGAACCAAAAGGTTGGAGGTTCGAGCCCTCCGGAGAGCGGTGTGTCTCTTTTTTCTTTGCGCTGATAGCTTTGGAGAAATGTTCTGACGGTGGTGAGAGTCGAGCACGACTATCTCTGGGGCGCAATTGGCTAGAGCGTTCAGCTGTTAACCAAAAGGTTGGATGTTCGAGCCCTCCCGAGAGCGGTGTGTCTGTTTTTTTCTTTACGCTGATAGCTTTGTAGAAATGTTCTGACGGTGGTGAGAGTGGAGCACGACTATCTCTGGAAGCAAATGGCTAGAGTGTTCAGCTGTTAACCAAAAGGTTGGAGGTTCCAGCCCTCCCGAGAGCGGTGTGTCTCTTTTTTTTCTTTGCGCTGATAGCTTTGTAGAAATGTTCTGACGGTGGTGAGAGTGGAGCACGACTGTCTCCGTGGCGCAATTGGCTAGCGCGATCAGCTCTTAACCAAAAGGTTGGAAGTTTGTGCCCTCCCATGAGTGGTGTGTTGCTTTTTTTCTTCGCGCTGATAGATTTGGAGAAATTTTCTGATGGTGTTGAGAGTTGAGCACGAATATCTCCGTGGTGCAATTGGCTAGCACGTTCGGCTGTTAACCAAAACGTTGGAGGTTCGAGCCCTCCCGAGAGCGGTGTGTCGCTTTTTTTTCTTCGCACTGATAGCTTTGGAGAAATGTTCCTAAGTTGGTGAGAGTGGAACACGACAATCTCCGTGACGCAATTGGCTAGCACGTTCGGCTGTTAACCAAAAGGGTGGAGGTTCGAGCCCTCCGGAGAGCGGCGTGTCTCTTTTTTTTTCTTTGCGCTGATAGCTTTGGAGGAATGTTCTGACGGTGGTAAGAGTGGAGCACGACTATCTCCGTGGCGCAATTGGCTAGCGCGATCGGCTGTTAACCGAAAGTTTGGAGGTTCGAGCTCTCCCGGGAGCAGTGTGTCGCTTTTTTTCTTTGTGCTGATAGCTTTGTAGAAATGTTCTGTCGATGGTGAGAGTGGAGCATGACTGTCTCCGTGGCGCAATTGGCTAGCGCGATCGGCTGTTAACCAGAACTTTGGAGGCTCGAGCCTTCCCAAGAGCGGTGTGTCTCTGTTTTTCTTTGCGCTGATAGCTTTGGAGAAATGTTCTGAGGGTGGTGAGAGTGGAACACGACTATCTCCGTGACGCGATTGGCTAGCGCGTTCAGCTGTTAACCAAAAAGTTGGAGGTTCGAGCCCTCCCGGGAGCAGTGTGTTGCTTTTTTTCTTTGCGCTGATAGCTTTGGAGAAATGTTCTGACGGTGGTGAGAGTAGAACACGACTGTCTCGTTGGCGCCATTGGCTAGCGCGTTCAGCTGTTAACCAAAAGGTTGTATGTTCGAGCCCTCCCGAGAGCGGTGTGTCTGTTTTTTTCTTTACGCTGATAGCTTTGTAGAAATGTTCTGTCGATGGTGAGAGTGGAGCATGACTGTCTCCGTGGCGCAATTGGCTAGCGCGATCGGCTGTTAACCAGAACTTTGGAGGCTCGAGCCTTCCCAAGAGCGGTGTGTCTCTGTTTTTCTTTGCGCTGATAGCTTTGGAGAAATGTTCTGAGGGTGGTGAGAGTGGAACACGACTATCTCCGTGACGCGATTGGCTAGCGCGTTCAGCTGTTAACCAAAAAGTTGGAAGTTCGAGCCCTCCCATGAGCGGTGTGTCGCTTTTTTTGCGCTGATAGCTTTGGAGAAAACTTCTGACGCTGGTGAGAGTGGAGCACGACTATCTCTGGGGCGCAATTGGCTAGAGCCTTCAGCTGGTAACCAAAAGGTTGTATGTTCGAGCCCTCCCGAGAGCGGTGTGTCTGTTTTTTTCTTTACGCTGATAGCTTTGTAGAACTGTTCTGACGGTGGTGAGAGTGGAGCACGAATATCTCCGTGGCGCAATTGGCTAGCGCGTTCGGCTGTGAACCAAAAGGTTGGAGGTTCGAGCCCTCCGGAGAGCGGTGTGTCTCTTTTTTCTTTGCGCTGATAGCTTTGGAGAAATCTTCTGACGCTGGTGAGAGTCGAGCACGACTATCTCTGGGGCGCAATTGGCTAGAGCGTTCAGCTGTTAACCAAAAGGTTGGATGTTCGAGCCCTCCCGAGAGCGGTGTGTCTGTTTTTTTTTCTTTACGCTGATAGCTTTGTAGAAATGTTCTGACGGTGGTGAGAGTGGAGCACGACTATCTCTGGGGCGCAAATGGCTAGAGCGTTCAGCTGTTAACCAAAAGGTTGGAGGTTCCAGCCCTCCCGAGAGCGGTGTGTCTCTTTTTTTTCTTTGCGCTGATAGCTTTGTAGAAATGTTCTGACGGTGGTGAGAGTGGAGCACGACTGTCTCCGTGGCGCAATTGGCTAGCGCGATCAGCTCTTAACCAAAAGGTTGGAGGTTTGTGCCCTCCCATGAGTGGTGTGTTGCTTTTTTTCTTCGCGCTGATAGATTTGGAGAAATTTTCTGATGGTGGTGAGAGTTGAGCACGAATATCTCCGTGGTGCAATTGGCTAGCACGTTCGGCTGTTAACCAAAACGTTGGAGGTTCGAGCCCTCCCGAGAGCGGTGTGTCGCTTTTTTTTCTTCGCACTGATAGCTTTGGAGAAGTGTTCTTAAGTTGGTGAGAGTGGAACACGACTATCTCCGTGACGCAATTGGCTAGCACGTTCGGCTGTTAACCAAAAGGGTGGAGGTTCGAGCCCTCCGGAAAGCGGCGTGTCTCTTTTTTTTTTCTTTGCGCTGATAGCTTTGGAGGAATGTTCTGACGGTGGTGAGAGTGGAGCACGACTGTCTCCGTGGCGCCATTGGCTAGCGCGATCGGCTGTTAACCGAAAGTTTGGGGGTTCGAGCCCTCCCGGGAGCAGTGTGTCGCTTTTTTTCTTTGCGCTGATAGCTTTGGAGAAATGTTCTGACGGTGGTGAGAGTACAACACGACTATCTCCTTGGCGCCATTGGCTAGCGCGTTCAGTGTTAACCAAAAGGTTGGAGGTTCGAGCCCTCTCGAGAGCGGTGTGTCTCTTTTTTCTTTGCGCTGACAGCTGTGGAGAAATGCTCTGACGGTGGTGAGAGTAGAGCACGACTGTCTCCGTGACGCAATTGGCTAGCACGTTCGGCTTTTAACGGAAAGGTTGGAAGTTCGAGCCCTCCCATGAGCGGTGTGTCGCTTTTTTTGCGCTGATAGCTTTGGAGAAATCTTCTGACGGTGGTGAGAGTGGAGCACGACTATCTCTTGGGCGCAATTGGCTAGAGCCTTCAGCTGGTAACCAAAAGGTTGTATGTTCGAGCCCTCCCGAGAGCGGTGTGTCTGTTTTTTTCTTTACGCTGATAGCTTTGTAGAAATGTTCTGACGGTGGTAAGAGTGGAGCGCGACTATCTCCGTGGCGCAATTGGCTAGCGCGATCGGCTGTTAACCGAAAGTTTGGAGGTTCGAGCTCTCCCGGGAGCAGTGTGTCGCTTTTTTTCTTTGTGCTGATAGCTTTGTAGAAATGTTCTGTCGATGGTGAGAGTGGAGCATGACGGTCTCCGTGGCGCAATTGGCTAGCGCGATCGGCTGTTAACCAGAACTTTGGAGGCTCGAGCCTTCCCAAGAGCGGTGTGTCTCTGTTTTTCTTTGCGCTGATAGCTTTGGAGAAATGTTCTGAGGGTGGTGAGAGTGGAACACGACTATCTCCGTGACGCGATTGGCTAGCGCGTTCAGCTGTTAACCAAAAAGTTGGAGGTTCGAGCCCTCCCGGGAGCAGTGTGTTGCTTTTTTTCTTTGCGCTGATAGCTTTGGAGAAATGTTCTGACGGTGGTAAGAGTAGAACACGACTGTCTCCTTGGCGCCATTGGCTAGCGCGTTCAGCTGTTAACCAAAAGGTTGGAGGTTCGAGCCCTCTCGAGAGCGGTGTGTCTCTTTTTTCTTTGCGCTGACAGCTGCGGAGAAATGTTCTGACGGTGGTGAGAGTAGAGCACGACTGTCTCCGTGACGCAATTGGCTAGCACGTTCGGCTTTTAACGGATAGGTTGGAGGTTCAAGCCCTCGCATGAGCGGTGTGTCGCTTTTTTTGCGCTGATAGCTTTGGAGAAATCTTCTGACGGTGGTGAGAGTGGAGCACGACTATCTCTGGGGCGCAATTGGCTAGAGCGTTCTGCTGTTAACCAAAAGGTTGGAGGTTCCATCCCTCCCGAGAGCGCTGTGTCTCTTTTTTTCTTTGCGCTGATAGCTTTGTAGAAATGTTCTGACGGTGGTGAGAGTGGAGCACGACTGTCTCCGTGGCGCCATTGGCTAGCGCGATCGGCTGTTAACCGAAAGTTTGGGGGTTCGAGCCCTCCCGGGAGCAGTGTGTCGCTTTTTTTCTTTGCGCTGATAGCTTTGGAGAAATGTTCTGACGGTGGTGAGAGTACAACACGACTATCTCCTTGGCGCCATTGGCTAGCGCGTTCAGTGTTAACCAAAAGGTTGGAGGTTCGAGCCCTCTCGAGAGCGGTGTGTCTCTTTTTTCTTTGCGCTGACAGCTGTGGAGAAATGTTCTGACGGTGGTGAGAGTAGAGCACGACTGTCTCCGTGACGCAATTGGCTAGCACGTTCGGCCTTTAAAGGAAAGGTTGGAGGTTCAAGCCCTCCCATGAGCGGTATGTCGCTTTTTTTGCGCTGATAGCTTTGGAGAAATCTTCTGATTGTGGTGAGAGTGGAGCACGACTATCTCTGGGGCGCAATTGGCTAGAGCGTTCAGCTGTTAACCAAAAGGTTGGAGGTTCCAGCCCTCCGGAGAGCGGTGCGTCTCTTTTTCTTTGCGCTGATAGCTTTGTAGAAATGTTCTGACGGTGGGGAGAGTGGAGCACGACTGTCTACGTGGCGCAATTGGCTAGCGCTATCAGCTCATAACCAAATGTTGGAGGTTCGTGCCCTCCCATGAGTGGTGTGTTGCTTTTTTTCTTCGCGCTGATAGATTTGGAAAATTTTCTGATGGTGGTGAGAGTTGAGCACGAATATCTCCGTGGTGCAATTGGCTAGCACGTTCGGCTGTTAACCAAAACGTTGGAGGTTCGAGCCCTCCCGAGCGCGGTGTGTCTCTTTTTTTTCTTCGCACTGATAGCTTCGGAGAAATGTTCTGAAGGTGGTGAGAGTGGAACACGACTATCTCCGTGACGCAATTCGCTAGCACGTTCAGCTGTTAACCAAAAGGTTGGAGGTTCGAGCCCTCCCGAGAGCGGTGTGTCTCTTTTTTTCTTTGCGCTGATAGCTTTGTAGAAATGTTCTGTCGATGGTGATAGTGGAGCATGACTGTCTCCGTGGAACAATTGGCTAGCGCGATCGGCTGTTAACCAGAAGTTTGGAGGTTCGAGCCCTCCCAAGAGCGGTGTGTCTCTGTTTTTCTTTGCACTGATAGCTTTCGAGAAACGTTCTGAGGGTGGTGAGAGTGGAACACGACTATCTCCGTGACGCAATTGGCTAGCGCGTTCAGCTGTTAACCAAAAGGTTGGAGGATCGAGCCCTCCGGAGAGCGGTGTGTCACTTTTTTTCTTTGCGCTGATAGCTTTGGAGAAATGTTCTGATGGTGATGAGAGTAGAACACGACTATCTCCTTGGCGCCATTGGCTAGCGCGTTCAGCTGTTAACCAAAAGGTCGAAGGTTCGAGCCCTCTCGACAGCGGTGTGTCTCTTTTTTCTTTGCGCTGACAGCTGTGGAGAAATGCTCTGACGGTGGTGAGAGTAGAGCACGACTGTCTCCGTGACGCAATTGGCTAGCACGTTCGGCTTTTAACGGAAAGGTTGGAAGTTCGAGCCCTCCCATGAGCGGTGTGTCGCTTTTTTTGCGCTGATAGCTTTGGAGAAATCTTCTGACGGTGGTGAGAGTGGAGCACGACTATCTCTGGGGCGCAATTGGCTAGAGCCTTCAGCTGGTAACCAAAAGGTTGGATGTTCGAGCCCTCCCGAGAGCGGTGTGTCTGTTTTTTTCTTTACGCTGATAGCTTTGTAGAAATGTTCTGACAGTGGTGAGAGTGGAGCACGAATATCTCCGTGGCGCAATTGGCTAGCGCGTTCGGCTGTGAACCAAAAGGTTGGAGGTTCGAGCCCTCCGGAGAGCGGTGTGTCTCTTTTTTCTTTGCGCTGATAGCTTTGGAGAAATGTTCTGACGGTGGTGAGAGTCGAGCACGACTATCTCTGGGGCGCAATTGGCTAGAGCGTTCAGCTGTTAACCAAAAGGTTGGATGTTCGAGCCCTCCCGAGAGCGGTGTGTCTGTTTTTTTCTTTACGCTGATAGCTTTGTAGAAATGTTCTGACGGTGGTGAGAGTGGAGCACGACTATCTCTGGAAGCAAATGGCTAGAGTGTTCAGCTGTTAACCAAAAGGTTGGAGGTTCCAGCCCTCCCGAGAGCGGTGTGTCTCTTTTTTTTCTTTGCGCTGATAGCTTTGTAGAAATGTTCTGACGGTGGTGAGAGTGGAGCACGACTGTCTCCGTGGCGCAATTGGCTAGCGCGATCAGCTCTTAACCAAAAGGTTGGAAGTTTGTGCCCTCCCATGAGTGGTGTGTTGCTTTTTTTCTTCGCGCTGATAGATTTGGAGAAATTTTCTGATGGTGTTGAGAGTTGAGCACGAATATCTCCGTGGTGCAATTGGCTAGCACGTTCGGCTGTTAACCAAAACGTTGGAGGTTCGAGCCCTCCCGAGAGCGGTGTGTCGCTTTTTTTTCTTCGCACTGATAGCTTTGGAGAAATGTTCCTAAGTTGGTGAGAGTGGAACACGACAATCTCCGTGACGCAATTGGCTAGCACGTTCGGCTGTTAACCAAAAGGGTGGAGGTTCGAGCCCTCCGGAGAGCGGCGTGTCTCTTTTTTTTTCTTTGCGCTGATAGCTTTGGAGGAATGTTCTGACGGTGGTAAGAGTGGAGCACGACTATCTCCGTGGCGCAATTGGCTAGCGCGATCGGCTGTTAACCGAAAGTTTGGAGGTTCGAGCTCTCCCGGGAGCAGTGTGTCGCTTTTTTTCTTTGTGCTGATAGCTTTGTAGAAATGTTCTGTCGATGGTGAGAGTGGAGCATGACTGTCTCCGTGGCGCAATTGGCTAGCGCGATCGGCTGTTAACCAGAACTTTGGAGGCTCGAGCCTTCCCAAGAGCGGTGTGTCTCTGTTTTCCTTTGCGCTGATAGCTTTGGAGAAATGTTCTGAGGGTGGTGAGAGTGGAACACGACTATCTCCGTGACGCGATTGGCTAGCGCGTTCAGCTGTTAACCAAAAAGTTGGAGGTTCGAGCCCTCCCGGGAGCAGTGTGTTGCTTTTTTTCTTTGCGCTGATAGCTTTGGAGAAATGTTCTGACGGTGGTGAGAGTAGAACACGACTGTCTCGTTGGCGCCATTGGCTAGCGCGTTCAGCTGTTAACCAAAAGGTTGGAGGTTCGAGCCCTCTCGAGAGCGGTGTGTCTCTTTTTTCTTTGCGCTGACAGCTGTGGAGAAATGTTCTGACGGTGGTGAGAGTAGAGCACGACTGTCTCCGTGACGCAGTTGGCTAGCACGTTCGGCCTTTAACGGAAAGGTTGGAGGTTCAAGCCCTCCCATGAGCGGTGTGTCGCTTTTTTGCGCTGATAGCTTTGGAGAAATCTTCTGATGGTGGTGAGAGTGGAGCACGACTATCTCTGGGGCGCAATTGGCTAGAGCGTTCAGCTGTTAACCAAAAGGTTGGAGGTTCCAGCCCTCCCGAGAGCGGTGTGTCTCTTTTTTTTCTTTGCGCTGATAGCTTTGTAGAAATGTTCTGACTGTGGTGAGAGTGGAGCATGACTGTCTCCGTGGCGCAATTGGCTAGCGCGATCAGCTCTTAACCAAACGGTTCGAGGTTCGTGCCCTCCCATGAGTGGTGTGTTGCTTTTTTTCTTCACGCTCATAGATTTGGAGAAATTTTCTGATGGTCGTGAGAGTTGAGCACGAATATCTCCGTGGTGCAATTGGCTAGCACGTTCGGGTGTTAACCAAAACGTTGGAGGTTCGAGCCCTCCCGAGAGCGGTGTTTCGCTTTTTTTCTTTGCGCTGATAGCTTTGTAGAAATGTTCTGAACGTGGTGAGAGATGAGCACGACTGTCTCCGTGGCGCATTTGGCTAGCGCGTTCAGCTGTTAACCAAAAGGTTGGAGGTTCGAGCCCTCTCTAGAGCGGTGTGTATTTTTTTTTCTTTGCGCTGATAGCTTTGTAGAAATGTTCTGTCGATGGTGAGAGTGGAGCACGACTGTCTCCGTGGCGCAATTGGCTAGCACGCTCGGCTGTTAACCAGAAGTTTGGAGGTTCGAGCCCTCCCAAGAGCGGTGTGTCTCTGTTTTTCTTTGCGCTGATAGCTTTGGAGAAACGTTCTGAGGGTGGTGAGAGTGGAACACGACTATCTCCGTGAGGCAATTGGCTAGCGCGTTCAGCTGTTAACCAAAAGGTTGGAGGTTCGAGCCCTCCGGAGAGCGGTGTGTCTCATTTTTTTCTTTGCGCTAATAGCTTTGGAGGAATGTTCTGATGGTGGTGAGAGTGTAGCACGACTGTTTCCGTGGAAGAATTGGCTAGCGCGATCAACTGTTAACTGAAAGGTTGGAGGTTTGAGCCCTCCCGGGAGCAGTGTGTCGCTTTTTTTCTTTGCGCTGATAGCTTTGGAGAAATGTTCTGATGGTGATGAGAGTAGAACACGACTATCTCCTTGGCGCCATTGGCTAGCGCGTTCAGCTGTTAACCAAAAGGTCGGAGGTTCGAGCCCTCTCGAGAGCGGTGTGTCTCTTTTTTCTTTGCGCTGACAGCTGTGGAGAAATGTTCTGACGGTGGTGAGAGTAGAGCACGACTGTCTACGTGGCGCAATTGGCTAGCGCGTTCGGCTGTGAACAAAAACGTTCGAGGTTCGAGCCCTCCCGAGAGCGGTGTGTCACTTTTTTCTTTGCGCTGATAGCTTTGTAGAAATGTTCTCACGGTGGTGAGAGTGGAGCACGACTGTCTCCGTGGGGCAATTGGCTAGCGCGATCGGCTGTTAACCGAAAGTTTGGAGGTTCAGTCCCTTCGGGGAGCAGTGTGTCGCTCTTTTTCTTTGCGCTGATAGCTTTGGAGAAATGTTCTGACGGTAGTGAGAGTAGAACACGACTGTCTCCTTGGCGCCATTGGCTAGCGCGCTCAGCTCTTAATTAAAAGGTTGGAGGTTGGAGCCCTCCCGAGAGCGGTGTGTTTTTTTTTTGCGCTGATAGCTTTGGAGAAACGTTGGGAGAGTGGTGAGAGTGGAACACGACTATCTCCGTGATGCAATTGGCTAGCGCGTTCGGCTGTTAACCAAAAGGTTGGAGGTTCGAGCCCTCCCATGAGCGGTGTGTCGCTTTTTTTGCGCTGATAGCTTTGGAGAAATCTTCTGATGGTGGTGAAAGTGGAGAACGACTATCTCTGGGGCACAATTGGCGAGAGCGTTCAGCTGTTAACCAAAAGGTTGGAGGTTTCAGCCCTCCCGAGAGCGGTGTGTCTCTTTTTTTTTCTTTGCGCTGATAGCTTTGTAGAAATGTTCTGACGGTGGTGAGAGTGGAGCACGACTGTCTCCGTGGCGCAATTGGCTAGCGCGATCAGCTCTTAACCAAAAGGTAGGAGGTTCGTGCCCTTCCATGAGTGGTGTGTTGCTTTTTTCTTCGCGCTGATAGATTTGGAGAAATTTTCTGATGGTGGTGAGAGTTGAGCACGAATATCTCCATGGTGCAATTGGCTAGCACGTTCGGCTGTTAACCAAAACGTTGGAGGTTCGAGCCCTCCCGAGAGCGGTGTGTCTCTTTTTTTTCTTCGCACTGATAGCTTTGGAGAAATGTTCTTAAGGTGGTGAGAGTGGAAGACGACTATCTCCGTGACGCAATTGGCTAGCACGTTCGGCTGTTAACCAAAAGGGTGGAGGTTCGAGCCCTCCGGAGAGCGGCGTGTCTCTTTTTTTTTCTTTGCGCTGATAGCTTTGGAGGAATGTTCTGACGGTGGTGAGAGTGGAGCACGACTGTCTCCGTGGCGCAATTGGCTAGCGCGATCAGCTGTTAACCAAAAGGTTGGAGGTTCGAGCCCTCCGATGAGCGGTATGTCGCTTTTTTTGCGCTGATAGCTTTGGAGAAATCTTCTGATTGTGGTGAGAGTGGAGCACGACTATCTCTGGGGCGCAATTGGCTAGAGCGTTCAGCTGTTAACCAAAAGGTTGGAGGTTCCAGCCCTCCGGAGAGCGGTGTGTCTCTTTTTCTTTGCGCTGATAGCTTTGTAGAAATGTTCTGACGGTGGTGAGAGTGGAGCACGACTGTCTCCGTGGTGCAATTGGCTAGCGCTATCAGCTCATAACCAAATGTTGGAGGTTCGTGCCCTCCCATGAGTGGTGTGTTGCTTTTTTTCTTCGCGCTGATAGATTTGGAGAAATCTTCTGACGGTGGTGAGAGTGGAGCACGAATATCTCCGTGGCGCAATTGGCTAGAGTGTTCAGCTGTTTACCAAAAGGTTGGAGGTTCCAGCCCTCCCGAGAGCGCTGTGTCTCTTTTTTTTTCTTTGCGCTGATAGCTTTGTAGAAATGTTCTGACGGTGGTGAGAGTGGAGCACGACTGTCTCCGTGGCGCAATTGGCTAGCGCGATCGGCTGTTAACCGAATGTTTGGAGGTTCGAGCCCTACCGGGAGCAGTGTGTCGCTTTTTTTCTTTGCGCTGATAGCTTTGGAGAAATGTTCTGACGGTGGTGAGAGTACAATACGACTATCTCCTTGGCGCCATTGGCTTGCGCGTTCAGCTGTTAACCAAAAGGTTGGAGGTTCAAGCCCTCTCGAGCGCGGTGTGTCTCTTTTTTCTTTGCGCTGACAGCTGTGGAGAAATGTTCTGACGGTGGTGAGAGTAGAACACGACTGTCTCCTTGGCGCCAGTGGCTAGCGCGTTCAGCTGTTAACCAAAAGGTTGGAGGTTCGAGCCCTCTCGAGAGCGGTGTGTCTCTTTTTCTTTGTGCTGACAGCTGCGGAGAAATGTTCTGACGGTGGTGAGAGTAGAGCACGACTGTCTCCGTGACGCAATTGGCTAGCACGTTCGTCTTTTAACGGAAAGTTTGGAAGTTCGAGCCCTCCCATGAGCGGTATGTCGCTTTTTTTGCGCTGATAGCTTTAGAGAAATCTTCTGACGTTGGTGAGAGTGGAGCACGACTATTTCTGGGGCGCAATTGGCTAGAGCGTTCAGCTGGTAACCAAAAGGTTGGATGTTCGAGCCCTCCCGAGAGCGGTGTGTCTCTTTTTTTTCTTTGCGCTGATAGCTTTGTAGAAATGCTCTGACGGTGTTGAGAGTGGAGCACGACTGTCTCCGTGGCGCAATTGGCTAGCGCGATCAGCTCTTAACCAAAAGGTTGGAGGTTCGTGCCCTCCCATGAGTGGTGTGTTGCTTTTTTTCTTCGCGCTGATAGATTTGGAGAAATTTTCTGATGGTGGTGAGAGTTGAGCACGAATATCTTTGTGGTGCAATTGGCTAGCACGTTCGGCTGTTAACCAAAACGTTGGAGGTTCGAGCCCTCCCGAGCGCAGTGTGTCTCTTTTTTTTCTTCGCACTGATAGCTTTGGAGAAATGTTCTGAAGGTGGTGAGAGTGGAACACGACTATCTACGTGACGCAATTCGCTAGCACGTTCAGCTGTTAACCAAAAGGTTGGATGTTCGAGCCCTCCCGAGAGCGGTGTGTCTCTTTTTTTTCTTTGCGCTGATAGCTTTGTAGAAATGTTCTGTCGATGGTGAGAGTGGAGCATGACTGTCTCCGTGGCACAATTGGCTAGCGCGATCGGCTGTTAACCAGAAGTTTGGAGGTTCGAGCCCTCCCAAGAGCGGTGTGTCTCTGTTTTTCTTTGCGCTGATAGCTTTGGAGAAACGTTCTGAGGGTGGTGAGAGTGGAACACGACTATCTCCGTGACGCAATTGGCTAGCGCGTTCAGCTGTTAACCAAAAGGTTGGAGGATCGAGCCCTCCGGAGAGCGGTGTGTCACTTTTTTTCTTTGCGCTGATAGCTTTGGAGAAATGTTCTGATGGTGATGAGAGTAGAACACGACTATCTCCTTGGCGCCATTGGCTAGCGCGTTCAGCTGTTAACCAAAAGGTCGAAGGTTCGAGCCCTCTTGACAGCGGTGTGTCTCTTTTTTCTTTGCGCTGACAGCTGTGAAGAAAAGCTCTGACGGTGGTGAGAGTAGAGCACGACTGTCTCCGTGACGCAATTGGCTAGCACGTTCGGCTTTTAACGGAAAGGTTGGAAGTTCGAGCCCTCCCATGAGCGGTGTGTCGCTTTTTTTTGCGCTGATAGCTTTGGAGAAATCTTCTGACGGTGGTGAGAGTGGAGCACGACTATCTCTGGGGCGCAATTGGCTAGAGCCTTCAGCTGTTAACCAAAAGGTTGGATGTTCGAGCCCTCCCGAGAGCGGTGTGTCTGTTTTTTTTTCTTTACGCTGATAGCTTTGTAGAAATGTTCTGACGGTGGTGAGAGTGGAGCACGAATATCTCCGTGGCGCAATTGGCTAGCGCGTTCGGCTGTGAACCAAAAGGTTGGAGGTTCGAGCCCTCCGGAGAGCGGTGTGTCTCTCTTTTTTCTTTGCGCTGATAGCTTTGGAGAAATCTTCTGACGGTGGTGAGAGTCGAGCACGACTATCTCTGGGGCGCAATTGGCTAGAGCGTTCAGCTGTTAACCAAAAGGTTGGATGTTCGAGCCCTCCCGAGAGCGGTGTGTCTGTTTTTTTTCTTTACGCTGATAGCTTTGTAGAAATGTTCTGACGGTGGTGAGAGTGGAGCACGACTATCTCGGGGGCGCAAATGGCTAGAGCGTTCAGCTGTTAAACAAAAGATTGGAGGTTCCAGCCCTCCCGAGAGCGGTGTGTGTGTGTGCCCCGCCGCGGTGGTCTAGTGGCTAAGGTACTCGGCTGCTGACCCGCAGGTCGCGGGTTCGAATCCCGACTGCGGCGGCTGCATTTCCGATGGAGGCGGAAATGTTGTAGGCCCGTGTGCTCAGATTTGGGCGCACGTTAAAGAACCCCAGGTGGTCAAAATTTCCGGAGCCCTCCACTACGGCGTCTCTCATAATCATATGGTGGTTTTGCGACGTTAAACCCCACATATCAATCAATCAATCAGAGCGGTGTGTCTCTTTTTTTTCTTTGCGCTGATAGCTTTGTAGAAATGTTCTGACGGTGGTGAGAGTGGAGCATGACTGTCTCCGTGGCGCAATTGGCTAGCGCGATCGGCTGTTAACCAGAAGTTTGGAGGTTCGAGCCTTCCCAAGAGCGGTGTGTCTCTGTTTTTCTTTGCGCTGATAGCTTTGGAGAAATGTTCTGAGGGTGGTGAGAGTGGAACACGACTATCTCCGTGACGCGATTGGCTAGCGCGTTCAGCTGTTAACCAAAAAGTTGGAGGTTCGAGCCCTCCCGGGAGCAGTGTGTTGCTTTTTTTCTTTGCGCTGATAGCTTTGGAGAAATGTTCTGACGGTGGTGAGAGTAGAACACGACTGTCTCGTTGGCGCCATTGGCTAGCGCGTTCAGCTGTTAACCAAAAGGTTGGAGGTTCGAGCCCTCTCGAGAGCGGTGTGTCTCTTTTTTCTTTGCGCTGACAGCTGTGGAGAAATGTTCTGACGGTGGTGAGAGTAGAGCACGACTGTCTCCGTGACGCAATTGGCTAGCACGTTCGGCTTTTAACGGATAGGTTGGAGGTTCAAGCCCTCGCATGAGCGGTGTGTCGCTTTTTTTGCGCTGATAGCTTTGGAGAAATCTTCTGACGGTGGTGAGAGTGGAGCACGACTATCTCTGGGGCGCAATTGGCTAGAGCGTTCTGCTGTTAACCAAAAGGTTGGAGGTTCCATCCCTCCCGAGAGCGCTGTGTCTCTTTTTTTCTTTGCGCTGATAGCTTTGTAGAAATGTTCTGACAGTGGTGAGAGTGGAGCACGACTGTCTCCGTGGCGCCATTGGCTAGCGCGATCGGCTGTTAACCGAAAGTTTGGGGGTTCGAGCCCTCCCGGGAGCAGTGTGTCGCTTTTTTTCTTTGCGCTGATAGCTTTGTAGAAATGTTCTGTCGATGGTGAGAGTGGAGCATGACTGTCTCCGTGGCGCAATTGGCTAGCGCGATCGGCTGTTAACCAGAACTTTGGAGACTCGAGCCTTCCCAAGAGCGGTGTGTCTCTGTTTTTCTTTGCGCTGATAGCTTTGGAGAAATGTTCTGAGGGTGGTGAGAGTGGAACACGACTATCTCCGTGACGCGATTGGCTAGCGCGTTCAGCTGTTAACCAAAAAGTTGGAGGTTCGAGCCCTCCCGGGAGCAGTGTGTTGCTTTTTTTCTTTGCGCTGATAGCTTTGGAGAAATGTTCTGACGGTGGTAAGAGTAGAACACGACTGTCTCCTTGGCGCCATTGGCTAGCGCGTTCAGCTGTTAACCAAAAGGTTGGAGGTTCGAGCCCTCTCGAGAGCGGTGTGTCTCTTTTTTCTTTGCGCTGACAGCTGTGGAGAAATGTTCTGACGGTGGTGAGAGTAGAGCACGACTGTCTCCGTGACGCAATTGGCTAGCACGTTCGGCTTTTAACGGATAGGTTGGAGGTTCAAGCCCTCGCATGAGCGGTGTGTCGCTTTTTTTGCGCTGATAGCTTTGGAGAAATCTTCTGACGGTGGTGAGAGTGGAGCACGACTATCTCTGGGGCGCAATTGGCTAGAGCGTTCTGCTGTTAACCAAAAGGTTGGAGGTTCCATCCCTCCCGAGAGCGCTGTGTCTCTCTTTTTCTTTGCGCTGATAGCTTTGTAGAAATGTTCTGACGGTGGTGAGAGTGGAGCACGACTGTCTCCGTGGCGCCATTGGCTAGCGCGATCGGCTGTTAACCGAAAGTTTGGGGGTTCGAGCCCTCCCGGGAGCAGTGTGTCGCTTTTTTTCTTTGCGCTGATAGCTTTGGAGAAATGTTCTGACGGTGGTGAGAGTGGAGCATGACTGTCTCCGTGGCGCAATTGGCTAGCGCGATCGGCTGTTAACCAGAACTTTGGAGACTCGAGCCTTCCCAAGAGCGGTGTGTCTCTGTTTTTCTTTGCGCTGATAGCTTTGGAGAAATGTTCTGAGGGTGGTGAGAGTGGAACACGACTATCTCCGTGACGCGATTGGCTAGCGCGTTCAGCTGTTAACCAAAAAGTTGGAGGTTCGAGCCCTCCCGGGAGCAGTGTGTTGCTTTTTTTCTTTGCGCTGATAGCTTTGGAGAAATGTTCTGACGGTGGTAAGAGTAGAACACGACTGTCTCCTTGGCGCCATTGGCTAGCGCGTTCAGCTGTTAACCAAAAGGTTGGAGGTTCGAGCCCTCTCGAGAGCGGTGTGTCTCTTTTTTCTTTGCGCTGACAGCTGTGGAGAAATGTTCTGACGGTGGTGAGAGTAGAGCACGACTGTCTCCGTGACGCAATTGGCTAGCACGTTCGGCTTTTAACGGATAGGTTGGAGGTTCAAGCCCTCGCATGAGCGGTGTGTCGCTTTTTTTGCGCTGATAGCTTTGGAGAAATCTTCTGACGGTGGTGAGAGTGGAGCACGACTATCTCTGGGGCGCAATTGGCTAGAGCGTTCTGCTGTTAACCAAAAGGTTGGAGGTTCCATCCCTCCCGAGAGCGCTGTGTCTCTTTTTTTCTTTGCGCTGATAGCTTTGTAGAAATGTTCTGACGGTGGTGAGAGTGGAGCACGACTGTCTCCGTGGCGCCATTGGCTAGCGCGATCGGCTGTTAACCGAAAGTTTGGGGGTTCGAGCCCTCCCGGGAGCAGTGTGTCGCTTTTTTTCTTTGCGCTGATAGCTTTGGAGAAATGTTCTGACGGTGGTGAGAGTACAACACGACTATCTCCTTGGCGCCATTGGCTAGCGCGTTCAGTGTTAACCAAAAGGTTGGAGGTTCGAGCCCTCTCGAGAGCGGTGTGTCTCTTTTTTCTTTGCGCTTACAGCTGTGGAGAAATGTTCTGACGGTGGTGAGAGTAGAGCACGACTGTCTCCGTGACGAAATTGGCTAGCACGTTCGGCCTTTAAAGGAAAGGTTGGAGGTTCAAGCCCTCCCATGAGCGGTATGTCGCTTTTTTTGCGCTGATAGCTTTGGAGAAATCTTCTGATTGTGGTGAGAGTGGAGCACGACTATCTCTGGGGCGCAATTGGCTAGAGCGTTCAGCTGTTAACCAAAAGGTTGGAGGTTCCAGCCCTCCGGAGAGCGGCGTGTCTCTTTTTCTTTGCGCTGATAGCTTTGTAGAAATGTTCTGACGGTGGTGAGAGTGGAGCACGACTGTCTCCGTGGCGCAATTGGCTAGCGCTATCAGCTCATAACCAAATGTTGGAGGTTCGTGCCCTCCCATGAGTGGTGTGTTGCTTTTTTTCTTCGCGCTGATAGATTTGGAGAAATCTTCTGACGGTGGTGAGAGTGGAGCACGAATATCTCCGTGGCGCAATTGGCTAGAGCGTTCAGCTGTTAACCAAAAGGTTGGAGGTTCCAGCCCTCCCGAGAGCGCTGTGTCTCTTTTTTTCATTGCGCTGATAGCTTTGTAGAAATGTTCTGACGGTGGTGAGAGTGGAGCACGACTATCTCCGTGGCGCAATTGGCTAGCGCGATCGGCTGTTAACCGAATGTTTGGAGGTTCGAGCCCTACCGGGAGCAGTGTGTCGCTTTTTTTCTTTGCGCTGATAGCTTTGGAGAAATGTTCTGACGGTGGTGAGAGTACAATACGACTATCTCCTTGGCGCCATTGGCTAGCGCGTTCAGCTGTTAACCAAAGGGTTGGAGGTTCAAGCCCTCTCGAGCGCGGTGTGTCTCTTTTTTCTTTGCGCTGACAGCTGTGGAGAAATGTTCTGACGGTGGTGAGAGTAGAGCACGACTGTCTCCGTGACGCAGTTGGCTAGTACGTTCGGCCTTTAACGGAAAGGTTGGAGGTTCAAGCCCTCCCATGAGCGGTGTGTCGCTTTTTTGCGCTGATAGCTTTGGAGAAATCTTCTGATGGTGGTGAGAGTGGAGCACGACTATCTCTGGGGCGCAATTGGCTAGAGCATTCAGCTGTTAACCAAAAGGTTGGAGGTTCCAGCCCTCCCGAGAGCGGTGTGTCTCTTTATTTTCTTTGCGCTGATAGCTTTGTAGAAATGTTCTGACGGTGGTGAGAGTGGAGCATGACTGTCTCCGTGGCGCAATTGGCTAGCGCGATCAGCTCTTAACCAAACGGTTCGAGGTTCGTGCCCTCCCATGAGTGGTGTGTTGCTTTTTTTCTTCACGCTCATAGATTTGGAGAAATTTTCTGATGGTCGTGAGAGTTGAGCACGAATATCTCCGTGGTGCAATTGGCTAGCACGTTCGGGTGTTAACCAAAACGTTGGAGGTTCGAGCCCTCCCGAGAGCGGTGTTTCGCTTTTTTCCTTTGCGCTGATAGCTTTGTAGAAATGTTCTGTCGATGGTGAGAGTGGAGCACGACTGTCTCCGTGCCGCAATTGGCTAGCACGCTCGGCTGTTAACCAGAAGTTTGGAGGTTCGAGCCCTCCCAAGAGCGGTGTGTCTCTGTTTTTCTTTGCGCTGATAGCTTTGGAGAAACGTTCGAAGGGTGGTGAGAGTGGAACACGACTATCTCCGTGAGGCAATTGGCTAGCGCGTTCAGCTCTTAACCAAAAGGTAGGAGGTTCGTGCCCTTCCATGAGTGGTGTGTTGCTTTTTTCTTCGCGCTGATAGATTTGGAGAAATTTTCTGATGGTGGTGAGAGTTGAGCACGAATATCTCCATGGTGCAATTGGCTAGCACGTTCGGCTGTTAACCAAGCACGACTATTTCTGGGGCGCAATTGGCTAGAGCGTTCAGCTGGTAACCAAAAGGTTGGATGTTCGAGCCCTCCCGAGAGCGGTGTGTCTCTTTTTTTTCTTTGCGCTGATAGCTTTGTAGAAATGCTCTGACGGTGTTGAGAGTGGAGCACGACTGTCTCCGTGGCGCAATTGGCTAGCGCGATCAGCTCTTAACCAAAAGGTTGGAGGTTCGTGCCCTCCCATGAGTGGTGTGTTGCTTTTTTTCTTCGCGCTGATAGATTTGGAGAAATTTTCTGATGGTGGTGAGAGTTGAGCACGAATATCTTTGTGGTGCAATTGGCTAGCACGTTCGGCTGTTAACCAAAACGTTGGAGGTTCGAGCCCTCCCGAGCGCAGTGTGTCTCTTTTTTTTCTTCGCACTGATAGCTTTGGAGAAATGTTCTGAAGGTGGTGAGAGTGGAACACGACTATCTACGTGACGCAATTCGCTAGCACGTTCAGCTGTTAACCAAAAGGTTGGATGTTCGAGCCCTCCCGAGAGCGGTGTGTCTCTTTTTTTTCTTTGCGCTGATAGCTTTGTAGAAATGTTCTGTCGATGGTGAGAGTGGAGCATGACTGTCTCCGTGGCACAATTGGCTAGCGCGATCGGCTGTTAACCAGAAGTTTGGAGGTTCGAGCCCTCCCAAGAGCGGTGTGTCTCTGTTTTTCTTTGCGCTGATAGCTTTGGAGAAACGTTCTGAGGGTGGTGAGAGTGGAACACGACTATCTCCGTGACGCAATTGGCTAGCGCGTTCAGCTGTTAACCAAAAGGTTGGAGGATCGAGCCCTCCGGAGAGCGGTGTGTCACTTTTTTTCTTTGCGCTGATAGCTTTGGAGAAATGTTCTGATGGTGATGAGAGTAGAACACGACTATCTCCTTGGCGCCATTGGCTAGCGCGTTCAGCTGTTAACCAAAAGGTCGAAGGTTCGAGCCCTCTCGACAGCGGTGTGTCTCTTTTTTCTTTGCGCTGACAGCTGTGAAGAAAAGCTCTGACGGTGGTGAGAGTAGAGCACGACTGTCTCCGTGACGCAATTGGCTAGCACGTTCGGCTTTTAACGGAAAGGTTGGAAGTTCGAGCCCTCCCATGAGCGGTGTGTCGCTTTTTTTTGCGCTGATAGCTTTGGAGAAATCTTCTGACGGTGGTGAGAGTGGAGCACGACTATCTCTGGGGCGCAATTGGCTAGAGCCTTCAGCTGTTAACCAAAAGGTTGGATGTTCGAGCCCTCCCGAGAGCGGTGTGTCTGTTTTTTTTTCTTTACGCTGATAGCTTTGTAGAAATGTTCTGACGGTGGTGAGAGTGGAGCACGAATATCTCCGTGGCGCAATTGGCTAGCGCGTTCGGCTGTGAACCAAAAGGTTGGAGGTTCGAGCCCTCCGGAGAGCGGTGTGTCTCTCTTTTTTCTTTGCGCTGATAGCTTTGGAGAAATCTTCTGACGGTGGTGAGAGTCGAGCACGACTATCTCTGGGGCGCAATTGGCTAGAGCGTTCAGCTGTTAACCAAAAGGTTGGATGTTCGAGCCCTCCCGAGAGCGGTGTGTCTGTTTTTTTTCTTTACGCTGATAGCTTTGTAGAAATGTTCTGACGGTGGTGAGAGTGGAGCACGACTATCTCGGGGGCGCAAATGGCTAGAGCGTTCAGCTGTTAAACAAAAGATTGGAGGTTCCAGCCCTCCCGAGAGCGGTGTGTGTGTGTGCCCCGCCGCGGTGGTCTAGTGGCTAAGGTACTCGGCTGCTGACCCGCAGGTCGCGGGTTCGAATCCCGACTGCGGCGGCTGCATTTCCGATGGAGGCGGAAATGTTGTAGGCCCGTGTGCTCAGATTTGGGCGCACGTTAAAGAACCCCAGGTGGTCAAAATTTCCGGAGCCCTCCACTACGGCGTCTCTCATAATCATATGGTGGTTTTGCGACGTTAAACCCCACATATCAATCAATCAATCAGAGCGGTGTGTCTCTTTTTTTTCTTTGCGCTGATAGCTTTGTAGAAATGTTCTGACGGTGGTGAGAGTGGAGCATGACTGTCTCCGTGGCGCAATTGGCTAGCGCGATCGGCTGTTAACCAGAAGTTTGGAGGTTCGAGCCTTCCCAAGAGCGGTGTGTCTCTGTTTTTCTTTGCGCTGATAGCTTTGGAGAAATGTTCTGAGGGTGGTGAGAGTGGAACACGACTATCTCCGTGACGCGATTGGCTAGCGCGTTCAGCTGTTAACCAAAAAGTTGGAGGTTCGAGCCCTCCCGGGAGCAGTGTGTTGCTTTTTTTCTTTGCGCTGATAGCTTTGGAGAAATGTTCTGACGGTGGTGAGAGTAGAACACGACTGTCTCGTTGGCGCCATTGGCTAGCGCGTTCAGCTGTTAACCAAAAGGTTGGAGGTTCGAGCCCTCTCGAGAGCGGTGTGTCTCTTTTTTCTTTGCGCTGACAGCTGTGGAGAAATGTTCTGACGGTGGTGAGAGTAGAGCACGACTGTCTCCGTGACGCAATTGGCTAGCACGTTCGGCTTTTAACGGATAGGTTGGAGGTTCAAGCCCTCGCATGAGCGGTGTGTCGCTTTTTTTGCGCTGATAGCTTTGGAGAAATCTTCTGACGGTGGTGAGAGTGGAGCACGACTATCTCTGGGGCGCAATTGGCTAGAGCGTTCTGCTGTTAACCAAAAGGTTGGAGGTTCCATCCCTCCCGAGAGCGCTGTGTCTCTTTTTTTCTTTGCGCTGATAGCTTTGTAGAAATGTTCTGACAGTGGTGAGAGTGGAGCACGACTGTCTCCGTGGCGCCATTGGCTAGCGCGATCGGCTGTTAACCGAAAGTTTGGGGGTTCGAGCCCTCCCGGGAGCAGTGTGTCGCTTTTTTTCTTTGCGCTGATAGCTTTGTAGAAATGTTCTGTCGATGGTGAGAGTGGAGCATGACTGTCTCCGTGGCGCAATTGGCTAGCGCGATCGGCTGTTAACCAGAACTTTGGAGACTCGAGCCTTCCCAAGAGCGGTGTGTCTCTGTTTTTCTTTGCGCTGATAGCTTTGGAGAAATGTTCTGAGGGTGGTGAGAGTGGAACACGACTATCTCCGTGACGCGATTGGCTAGCGCGTTCAGCTGTTAACCAAAAAGTTGGAGGTTCGAGCCCTCCCGGGAGCAGTGTGTTGCTTTTTTTCTTTGCGCTGATAGCTTTGGAGAAATGTTCTGACGGTGGTAAGAGTAGAACACGACTGTCTCCTTGGCGCCATTGGCTAGCGCGTTCAGCTGTTAACCAAAAGGTTGGAGGTTCGAGCCCTCTCGAGAGCGGTGTGTCTCTTTTTTCTTTGCGCTGACAGCTGTGGAGAAATGTTCTGACGGTGGTGAGAGTAGAGCACGACTGTCTCCGTGACGCAATTGGCTAGCACGTTCGGCTTTTAACGGATAGGTTGGAGGTTCAAGCCCTCGCATGAGCGGTGTGTCGCTTTTTTTGCGCTGATAGCTTTGGAGAAATCTTCTGACGGTGGTGAGAGTGGAGCACGACTATCTCTGGGGCGCAATTGGCTAGAGCGTTCTGCTGTTAACCAAAAGGTTGGAGGTTCCATCCCTCCCGAGAGCGCTGTGTCTCTCTTTTTCTTTGCGCTGATAGCTTTGTAGAAATGTTCTGACGGTGGTGAGAGTGGAGCACGACTGTCTCCGTGGCGCCATTGGCTAGCGCGATCGGCTGTTAACCGAAAGTTTGGGGGTTCGAGCCCTCCCGGGAGCAGTGTGTCGCTTTTTTTCTTTGCGCTGATAGCTTTGGAGAAATGTTCTGACGGTGGTGAGAGTGGAGCATGACTGTCTCCGTGGCGCAATTGGCTAGCGCGATCGGCTGTTAACCAGAACTTTGGAGACTCGAGCCTTCCCAAGAGCGGTGTGTCTCTGTTTTTCTTTGCGCTGATAGCTTTGGAGAAATGTTCTGAGGGTGGTGAGAGTGGAACACGACTATCTCCGTGACGCGATTGGCTAGCGCGTTCAGCTGTTAACCAAAAAGTTGGAGGTTCGAGCCCTCCCGGGAGCAGTGTGTTGCTTTTTTTCTTTGCGCTGATAGCTTTGGAGAAATGTTCTGACGGTGGTAAGAGTAGAACACGACTGTCTCCTTGGCGCCATTGGCTAGCGCGTTCAGCTGTTAACCAAAAGGTTGGAGGTTCGAGCCCTCTCGAGAGCGGTGTGTCTCTTTTTTCTTTGCGCTGACAGCTGTGGAGAAATGTTCTGACGGTGGTGAGAGTAGAGCACGACTGTCTCCGTGACGCAATTGGCTAGCACGTTCGGCTTTTAACGGATAGGTTGGAGGTTCAAGCCCTCGCATGAGCGGTGTGTCGCTTTTTTTGCGCTGATAGCTTTGGAGAAATCTTCTGACGGTGGTGAGAGTGGAGCACGACTATCTCTGGGGCGCAATTGGCTAGAGCGTTCTGCTGTTAACCAAAAGGTTGGAGGTTCCATCCCTCCCGAGAGCGCTGTGTCTCTTTTTTTCTTTGCGCTGATAGCTTTGTAGAAATGTTCTGACGGTGGTGAGAGTGGAGCACGACTGTCTCCGTGGCGCCATTGGCTAGCGCGATCGGCTGTTAACCGAAAGTTTGGGGGTTCGAGCCCTCCCGGGAGCAGTGTGTCGCTTTTTTTCTTTGCGCTGATAGCTTTGGAGAAATGTTCTGACGGTGGTGAGAGTACAACACGACTATCTCCTTGGCGCCATTGGCTAGCGCGTTCAGTGTTAACCAAAAGGTTGGAGGTTCGAGCCCTCTCGAGAGCGGTGTGTCTCTTTTTTCTTTGCGCTTACAGCTGTGGAGAAATGTTCTGACGGTGGTGAGAGTAGAGCACGACTGTCTCCGTGACGAAATTGGCTAGCACGTTCGGCCTTTAAAGGAAAGGTTGGAGGTTCAAGCCCTCCCATGAGCGGTATGTCGCTTTTTTTGCGCTGATAGCTTTGGAGAAATCTTCTGATTGTGGTGAGAGTGGAGCACGACTATCTCTGGGGCGCAATTGGCTAG
The DNA here is from genome assembly GCF_043290135.1 of Rhipicephalus microplus. Classification (NCBI taxonomy): domain Eukaryota; kingdom Metazoa; phylum Arthropoda; class Arachnida; order Ixodida; family Ixodidae; genus Rhipicephalus; species Rhipicephalus microplus. The sequence goes on along the minus strand of NC_134703.1, from coordinate 203,386,635 downwards.
AGCGTTCAGCTGTTAACCAAAAGGTTGGAGGTTCCAGCCCTCCGGAGAGCGGCGTGTCTCTTTTTCTTTGCGCTGATAGCTTTGTAGAAATGTTCTGACGGTGGTGAGAGTGGAGCACGACTGTCTCCGTGGCGCAATTGGCTAGCGCTATCAGCTCATAACCAAATGTTGGAGGTTCGTGCCCTCCCATGAGTGGTGTGTTGCTTTTTTTCTTCGCGCTGATAGATTTGGAGAAATCTTCTGACGGTGGTGAGAGTGGAGCACGAATATCTCCGTGGCGCAATTGGCTAGAGCGTTCAGCTGTTAACCAAAAGGTTGGAGGTTCCAGCCCTCCCGAGAGCGCTGTGTCTCTTTTTTTCATTGCGCTGATAGCTTTGTAGAAATGTTCTGACGGTGGTGAGAGTGGAGCACGACTATCTCCGTGGCGCAATTGGCTAGCGCGATCGGCTGTTAACCGAATGTTTGGAGGTTCGAGCCCTACCGGGAGCAGTGTGTCGCTTTTTTTCTTTGCGCTGATAGCTTTGGAGAAATGTTCTGACGGTGGTGAGAGTACAATACGACTATCTCCTTGGCGCCATTGGCTAGCGCGTTCAGCTGTTAACCAAAGGGTTGGAGGTTCAAGCCCTCTCGAGCGCGGTGTGTCTCTTTTTTCTTTGCGCTGACAGCTGTGGAGAAATGTTCTGACGGTGGTGAGAGTAGAGCACGACTGTCTCCGTGACGCAGTTGGCTAGTACGTTCGGCCTTTAACGGAAAGGTTGGAGGTTCAAGCCCTCCCATGAGCGGTGTGTCGCTTTTTTGCGCTGATAGCTTTGGAGAAATCTTCTGATGGTGGTGAGAGTGGAGCACGACTATCTCTGGGGCGCAATTGGCTAGAGCATTCAGCTGTTAACCAAAAGGTTGGAGGTTCCAGCCCTCCCGAGAGCGGTGTGTCTCTTTATTTTCTTTGCGCTGATAGCTTTGTAGAAATGTTCTGACGGTGGTGAGAGTGGAGCATGACTGTCTCCGTGGCGCAATTGGCTAGCGCGATCAGCTCTTAACCAAACGGTTCGAGGTTCGTGCCCTCCCATGAGTGGTGTGTTGCTTTTTTTCTTCACGCTCATAGATTTGGAGAAATTTTCTGATGGTCGTGAGAGTTGAGCACGAATATCTCCGTGGTGCAATTGGCTAGCACGTTCGGGTGTTAACCAAAACGTTGGAGGTTCGAGCCCTCCCGAGAGCGGTGTTTCGCTTTTTTCCTTTGCGCTGATAGCTTTGTAGAAATGTTCTGTCGATGGTGAGAGTGGAGCACGACTGTCTCCGTGCCGCAATTGGCTAGCACGCTCGGCTGTTAACCAGAAGTTTGGAGGTTCGAGCCCTCCCAAGAGCGGTGTGTCTCTGTTTTTCTTTGCGCTGATAGCTTTGGAGAAACGTTCGAAGGGTGGTGAGAGTGGAACACGACTATCTCCGTGAGGCAATTGGCTAGCGCGTTCAGCTGTTAACCAAAAGGTTGGAGGTTCGAGCCCTCCGGAGAGCGGTGTGTCTCATTTTTTTCTTTGCGCTAATAGCTTTGGAGGAATGTTCTGATGGTGGTGAGAGTGTAGCACGACTGTTTCCGTGGAAGAATTGGCTAGCGCGATCAACTGTTAACTGAAAGGTTCGAGGTTTGAGCCCTCCTGGGAGCAGTGTGTCGCTTTTTTTCTTTGCGCTGATAGCTTTGGAGAAATGTTCTGATGGTGATGAGAGTAGAACACGACTATCTCCTTGGCGCCATTGGCTAGCGCGTTCAGCTGTTAACCAAAAGGTCGGAGGTTCGAGCCCTCTCGAGAGCGGTGTGTCTCTTTTTTCTTTGCGCTGACAGCTGTGGAGAAATGTTCTGACGGTGGTGAGAGTAGAGCACGACTGTCTACGTGGCGCAATTGGCTAGCGCGTTCGTCTGTGAACAAAAACGTTCGAGGTTCGAGCCCTCCCGAGAGCGGTGTGTCTCTTTTTTCTTTGCGCTGATAGCTTTGTAGAAATGTTCTCACGGTGGTGAGAGTGGAGCACGACTGTCTCCGTGGGGCAATTGGCTAGCGCGATCGGCTGTTAACCGAAAGTTTGGAGGTTCAGTCCCTTCCGGGAGCAGTGTGTCGCTCTTTTTCTTCGCGCTGATAGCTTTGGAGAAATGTTCTGACGGTAGTGAGAGTAGAACACGACTGTCTCCTTGGCGCCATTGGCTAGCGCGCTCAGCTCTTAATCAAAAGGTTGGAGGTTGGAGCCCTCCCGAGAGCGGTGTGTTTTTTTTTGCGCTTATAGCTTTGGAGAAACGTTGGGAGGGTGGTGAGAGTGGAACACGACTATCTCCGTGATGCAATTGGCTAGCGCGTTCGGCTGTTAACCAAAAGGTTGGAGGTTCGAGCCCTCCGGAGAGCGGCGTGTCTCTTTTTTCTTTGCGCTGATAGCTTTGGAGCAATATTCTGACGGTGGTGAGAGTGGAGCACGACTGTCTCCGTGACGCAATTGGCTAGCACGTTCGGCTTTTAACGGAAAGGTTGGAGGTTCAAGCCCTCCCATGAGCGGTGTGTCGCTTTTTTTGCGCTGATAGTTTTGGAGAAATCTTCTGATGGTGGTGAAAGTGGAGAACGACTATCTCTGGGGCACAATTGGCGAGAGCGTTCAGCTGTTAACCAAAAGGTTGGAGGTTCCAGCCCTCCCGAGAGCGGTGTGTCTCTTTTTTTTCTTTGCGCTGATAGCTTTGTAGAAATGTTCTGACGGTGGTGAGAGTGGAGCACGACTGTCTCCGTGGCGCAATTGGCTAGCGCGATCAGCTCTTAACCAAAAGGTAGGAGGTTCGTGCCCTTCCATGAGTGGTGTGTTGCTTTTTTCTTCGCGCTGATAGATTTGGAGAAATTTTCTGATGGTGGTGAGAGTTGAGCACGAATATCTCCATGGTGCAATTGGCTAGCACGTTCGGCTGTTAACCAAAACGTTGGAGGTTCGAGCCCTCCCGAGAGCGGTGTGTCTCTTTTTTTTCTTCGCACTGATAGCTTTGGAGAAATGTTCTTAAGGTGGTGAGAGTGGAACACGACTATCTCCGTGACGCAATTGGCTAGCACGTTCGGCTGTTAACCAAAAGGGTGGAAGTTCGAGCCCTCCGGAGAGCGGCGTGTCTCTTTTTTTTTCTTTGCGCTGATAGCTTTGGAGGAATGTTCTGACGGTGGTGAGAGTGGAGCACGACTGTCTCCGTGGCGCAATTGGCTAGCGCGATCAGCTGTTAACCAAAAGGTTGGAGGTTCGAGCCCTCCCATGAGCGGTATGTCGCTTTTTTTGCGCTGATAGCTTTGGAGAAATCTTCTGATTGTGGTGAGAGTGGAGCACGACTATCTCTGGGGCGCAATTGGCTAGAGCGTTCAGCTGTTAACCAAAAGGTTGGAGGTTCCAGCCCTCCGGAGAGCGGTGTGTCTCTTTTTCTTTGCGCTGATAGCTTTGTAGAAATGTTCTGACGGTGGTGAGAGTGGAGCACGACTGTCTCCATGGCGCAATTGGCTAGCGCTCTCAGCTCATAACCAAATGTTGGAGGTTCGTGCCCTCCCATGAGTGGTGTGTTGCTTTTTTTCTTCGCGCTGATAGATTTGGAGAAATCTTCTGACGGTGGTGAGAGTGGAGCACGAATATCTCCGTGGCGCAATTGGCTAGAGCGTTCAGCTGTTAACCAAAAGGTTGGAGGTTCCAGCCCTCCCGAGAGCGCTGTGTCTCTTTTTTTCATTGCGCTGATAGCTTTGTAGAAATGTTCTGACGGTGGTGAGAGTGGAGCACGACTATCTCCGTGATGCAATTGGCTAGCGCGTTCGGCTGTTAACCAAAAGGTTGGAGGTTCGAGCCCTCCAGAGAGCGGCGTGTCTCTTTTTTCTTTGCGCTGATAGCTTTGGAGCAATATTCTGACGGTGGTGAGAGTGGAGCACGACTGTCTCCGTGACGCAATTGGCTAGCACGTTCGGCTTTTAACGGAAAGGTTGGAGGTTCAAGCCCTCCCATGAGCGGTGTGTCGCTTTTTTTGCGCTGATAGCTTTGGAGAAATCTTCTGATGGTGGTGAAAGTGGAGAACGACTATCTCTGGGGCACAATTGGCGAGAGCGTTCAGCTGTTAACCAAAAGGTTGGAGGTTCCAGCCCTCCCGAGAGCGGTGTGTCTCTTTTTTTTCTTTGCGCTGATAGCTTTGTAGAAATGTTCTGACGGTGGTGAGAGTGGAGCACGACTGTCTCCGTGGCGCAATTGGCTAGCGCGATCAGCTCTTAACCAAAAGGTAGGAGGTTCGTGCCCTTCCATGAGTGGTGTGTTGCTTTTTTCTTCGCGCTGATAGATTTGGAGAAATTTTCTGATGGTGGTGAGAGTTGAGCACGAATATCTCCATGGTGCAATTGGCTAGCACGTTCGGCTGTTAACCAAAACGTTGGAGGTTCGAGCCCTCCCGAGAGCGGTGTGTCTCTTTTTTTTCTTCGCACTGATAGCTTTGGAGAAATGTTCTTAAGGTGGTGAGAGTGGAACACGACTATCTCCGTGACTCAATTGGCTAGCACGTTCGGCTGTTAACCAAAAGGGTGGAAGTTCGAGCACTCCGGAGAGCGGCGTGTCTCTTTTTTTTTCTTTGCGCTGATAGCTTTGGAGGAATGTTCTGACGGTGGTGAGAGTGGAGCACGACTGTCTCCGTGGCGCAATTGGCTAGCGCGATCAGCTGTTAACCAAAAGGTTGGAGGTTCGAGCCCTCCCATGAGCGGTATGTCGCTTTTTTTGCGCTGATAGCTTTGGAGAAATCTTCTGATTGTGGTGAGAGTGGAGCACGACTATCTCTGGGGCGCAATTGGCTAGAGCGTTCAGCTGTTAACCAAAAGGTTGGAGGTTCCAGCCCTCCGGAGAGCGGTGTGTCTCTTTTTCTTTGCGCTGATAGCTTTGTAGAAATGTTCTGACGGTGGTGAGAGTGGAGCACGACTGTCTCCGTGGCGCAATTGGCTAGCGCTATCAGCTCATAACCAAATGTTGGAGGTTCGTGCCCTCCCATGAGTGGTGTGTTGCTTTTTTTCTTCGCGCTGATAGATTTGGAGAAATCTTCTGACGGTGGTGAGAGTGGAGCACGAATATCTCCGTGGCGCAATTGGCTAGAGCGTTCAGCTGTTAACCAAAAGGTTGGAGGTTCCAGCCCTCCCGAGAGCGCTGTGTCTCTTTTTTTCATTGCGCTGATAGCTTTGTAGAAATGTTCTGACGGTGGTGAGAGTGGAGCACGACTATCTCCGTGGCGCAATTGGCTAGCGCGATCGGCTGTTAACCGAATGTTTGGAGGTTCGAGCCCTACCGGGAGCAGTGTGTCGCTTTTTTTCTTTGCGCTGATAGCTTTGGAGAAATGTTCTGACGGTGGTGAGAGTACAATACGACTATCTCCTTGGCGCCACTGGCTAGCGCGTTCAGCTGTTAACCAAAAGGTTGGAGGTTCAAGCCCTCTCGAGCGCGGTGTGTCTTTTTTCTTTGCGCTGACAGCTGTCGAGAAATGTTCTGACGGTGGTGAGAGTAGAACACGACTGTCTCCTTGGCGCCAGTGGCTAGCGCGTTCAGCTGTTAACCAAAAGGTTGGAGGTTCGAGCCCTCTCGAGAGCAGTGTGTCTCTTTTTCTTTGTGCTGACAGCTGCGGAGAAATGTTCTGACGGTGGTGAGAGTAGAGCACGACTGTCTCCGTGACGCAATTGGCTAGCACGTTCGTCTTTTAACGGAAAGTTCGGAAGTTCGAGCCCTCCCATGAGCGGTATGTCGCTTTTTTTGCGCTGATAGCTTTAGAGAAATCTTCTGACGTTGGTGAGAGTGGAGCACGACTATTTCTGGGGCGCAATTGGCTAGAGCGTTCAGCTGGTAACCAAAAGGTTGGATGTTCGAGCCCTCCCGAGAGCGGTGTGTCTCTTTTTTTTCTTTGCGCTGATAGCTTTGTAGAAATGTTCTGACGGTGGTGAGAGTGGAGCACGACTGTCTCCGTGGCGCAATTGGCTAGCGCGATCAGCTCTTAACCAAAAGGTTGGAGGTTCGTGCCCTCCCATGAGTGGTGTGTTGCTTTTTTTCTTCGCGCTGATAGATTTGGAGAAATTTCCTGATGGTGGTGAGAGTTGAGCACGAATATCTTTGTGGTGCAATTGGCTAGCACGTTCGGCTGTTAACCAAAACGTTGGAGGTTCGAGCCCTCCCGAGCGCAGTGTCTCTTTTTTTTCTTCACACTGATAGCTTTGGAGAAATGTTCTGAAGGTGGTGAGAGTGGAACACGACTATCTACGTGACGCAATTCGCTAGCACGTTCAGCTGTTAACCAAAAGGTTGGATGTTCGAGCCCTCCCGAGAGCGGTGTGTCTCTTTTTTTTCTTTGCGCTGATAGCTTTGTAGAAATGTTCTGTCGATGGTGAGAGTGGAGCATGACTGTCTCCGTGGCACAATTGGCTAGCGCGATCGGCTGTTAACCAGAAGTTTGGAGGTTCGAGCCCTCCCAAGAGCGGTGTGTCTCTCTTTTTCTTTGCGCTGATAGCTTTGGAGAAATGTTCTGAGGGTGGTGAGAGTGGAACACGACTATCTCCGTGACGCAATTGGCTAGCGCGTTCAGCTGTTAACCAAAAGGTTGGAGGATCGAGCCCTCCGGAGAGCGGTGTGTCACTTTTTTTTCTTTGCGCTGATAGCTTTGGAGAAATGTTCTGATGGTGATGAGAGTAGAACACGACTATCTCCTTGGCGCCATTGGCTAGCGCGTTCAGCTGTTAACCAAAAGGTCGAAGGTTCGAGCCCTCTCGACAGCGGTGTGTCTCTTTTTTCTTTGCGCTGACAGCTGTGAAGAAATGCTCTGACGGTGGTGAGAGTAGAGCACGACTGTCTCCGTGACGCAATTGGCTAGCACGTTCGGCTTTTAACGGAAAGGTTGGAAGTTCGAGCCCTCCCATGAGCGGTGTGTCGCTTTTTTTTTGCGCTGATAGCTTTGGCGAAATCTTCTGACGGTGGTGAGAGTAGAGCACGACTATCTCTGGGGCGCAAATGGCTAGAGCGTTCAGCTGTTAACCAAAAGATTGGAGGTTCCAGCCCTCCCGAGAGCGGTGTCTGTGTGTGCCCCGCCGCGGTGGTCTAGTGGCTAAGGTACTCGGCTGCTGACCCGCAGGTCGCGGCTTCGAATCCCGACTGCGGCGGCTGCATTTCCGATGGAGGCGGAAATGTTGTAGGCCCGTGTGCTCAGATTTGGGCGCACGTTAAAGAACCCCAGGTGGTCGAAATTTCCGGAGTCCTCCACTACGGCGTCTCTCATAATCATATGGTGGTTTTGCGACGTTAAACCCCACATATCAATCAATCAATCAGAGCGGTGTGTCTCTTTTTTTTCTTTGCGCTGATAGCTTTGTAGAAATGTTCTGACGGTGGTGAGAGTGGAGCATGACTGTCTCCGTGGCGCAATTGGCTAGCGCGATCGGCTGTTAACCAGAAGTTTGGAGGTTCGAGCCTTCCCAAGAGCGGTGTGTCTCTCTTTTTCTTTGCGCTGATAGCTTTGGAGAAATGTTCTGAGGGTGGTGAGAGTGGAACACGACTATCTCCGTGACGCGATTGGCTAGCGCGTTCAGCTGTTAACCAAAAAGTTGGAGGTTCGAGCCCTCCCGGGAGCAGTGTGTTGCTTTTTTTCTTTGCGCTGATAGCTTTGGAGAAATGTTGTGACGGTGGTGAGAGTAGAACACGACTGTCTCGTTGGCGCCATTGGCTAGCGCGTTCAGCTGTTAACCAAAAGGTTGGAGGTTCGAGCCCTCTCGAGAGCGGTGTGTCTCTTTTTTCTTTGCGCTGACAGCTGTGGAGAAATGTTCTGACGGTGGTGAGAGTAGAGCACGACTGTCTCCGTGACGCAATTGGCCAGCACGTTCGGCTTTTAACGGATAGGTTGGAGGTTCAAGCCCTCGCATTAGCGGTGTGTCGCTTTTTTTGCGCTGATAGCTTTGGAGAAATCTTCTGACGGTGGTGAGAGTGGAGCACGACTATCTCTGGGGCGCAATTGGCTAGAGCGTTCTGCTGTTAACCAAAAGGTTGGAGCTTCCATCCCTCCCGAGAGCGCTGTGTCTCTTTTTTTCTTTGCGCTGATAGCTTTGTAGAAATGTTCTGACAGTGGTGAGAGTGGAGCACGACTGTCTCCGTGGCGCCATTGGCTAGCGCGATCGGCTGTTAACCGAAAGTTTGGGGGTTCGAGCCCTCCCGGGAGCAGTGTGTCGCTTTTTTTCTTTGCGCTGATAGCTTTGGAGAAATGTTCTGACGGTGGTGAGAGTACAACACGACTATCTCCTTGGCGCCATTGGCTAGCGCGTTCAGTGTTAACCAAAAGGTTGGAGGTTCGAGCCCTCTCGAGAGCGGTGTGTCTCTTTTTTCTTTGCGCTGACAGCTGTGGAGAAATGTTCTGACGGTGGTGAGAGTAGAGCACGACTGTCTCCGTGACGCAATTGGCTAGCACGTTCGGCCTTTAAAGGAAAGTTTGGAGGTTCAAGCCCTCCCATGAGCGGTATGTCGCTTTTTTTGCGCTGATACCTTTGGAGAAATCTTCTGATTGTGGTGAGAGTGGAGCACGACTATCTCTGGGGCGCAATTGGCTAGAGCGTTCAGCTGTTAACCAAAAGGTTGGAGGTTCCAGCCCTCCGGAGAGCGGTGTGTCTCTTTTTCTTTGCGCTGATAGCTTTGTAGAAATGTTCTGACGGTGGTGAGAGTGGAGCACGACTGTCTCCGTGGCGCAATTGGCTAGCGCTATCAGCTCATAACCAAATGTTGGAGGTTCGTGCCCTCCCATGAGTGGTGTGTTGCTTTTTTTCTTCGCGCTGATAGATTTGGAGAAATCTTCTGACGGTGGTGAGAGTGGAGCACGAATATCTCCGTGGCGCAATTGGCTAGAGCGTTCAGCTGTTAACCAAAAGGTTGGAGGTTCCAGCCCTCCCGAGAGCGCTGTGTCTCTTTTTTTCATTGCGCTGATAGCTTTGTAGAAATGTTCTGACGGTGGTGAGAGTGGAGCGCGACTATCTCCGTGACGCAATTGGCTAGCGCGATCGGCTGTTAACGGAATGTTTGGAGGTTCGAGCCCTACCGGGAGCAGTGTGTCGCTTTTTTTCTTTGCGCTGATAGCTTTGGAGAAATGTTCTGACGGTGGTGAGAGTACAATACGACTATATCCTTGGCGCCATTGGCTAGCGCGTTCAGCTGTTAACCAAAAGGTTGGAGGTTCAAGCCCTCTCGAGTGCGGTGTGTCTCTTTTTTCTTTGCGCTGACAGCTGTGGAGAAATGTTCTGACGGTGGTGAGAGTAGAGCACGACTGTCTCCGTGACGCAGTTGGCTAGCACGTTCGGCCTTTAACGGAAAGGTTGGAGGTTCAAGCCCTCCCATGAGCGGTGTGTCGCTTTTTTGCGCTGATAGCTTTGGAGAAATCATCTGATGGTGGTGAGAGTGGAGCACGACTATCTCTGGGGCGCAATTGGCTAGAGCGTTCAGCTGTAAACCAAAAGGTTGGAGGTTCCAGCGCTCCAGAGAGCGGTGTGTCTCTTTATTTTCTTTGCGCTGATAGCTTTGTAGAAATGTTCTGACGGTGGTGAGAGTGGAGCATGACTGTCTCCGTGGAAGAATTGGCTAGCGCGATCAACTGTTAACTGAAAGGTTGGAGGTTTGAGCCCTCCCGGGAGCAGTGTGTCGCTTTTTTTCTTTGCGCTGATAGCTTTGGAGAAATGTTCTGATGGTGATGAGAGTAGAACACGACTATCTCCTTGGCGCCATTGGCTAGCGCGTTCAGCTGTTAACCAAAAGGTCGGAGGTTCGAGCCCTCTCGAGAGCGGTGTGTCTCTTTTTTCTTTGCGCTGACAGCTGTGGAGAAATGTTCTGACGGTGGTGAGAGTAGAGCACGACTGTCTACGTGGCGCAATTGGCTAGCGCGTTCGTCTGTGAACAAAAACGTTCGAGGTTCGAGCCCTCCCGAGAGCGGTGTGTCTCTTTTTTCTTTGCGCTGATAGCTTTGTAGAAATGTTCTCACGGTGGTGAGAGTGGAGCACGACTGTCTCCGTGGGGCAATTGGCTAGCGCGATCGGCTGTTAACCGAAAGTTTGGAGGTTCAGTCCCTTCCGGGAGCAGTGTGTCGCTCTTTTTCTTTGCGCTGATAGCTTTGGAGAAATGTTCTGACGGTAGTGAGAGTAGAACACGACTGTCTCCTTGGCGCCATTGGCTAGCGCGCTCAGCTCTTAATCAAAAGGTTGGAGGTTGGAGCCCTCCCGAGAGCGGTGTGTTTTTTTTTGCGCTGATAGCTTTGGAGAAACGTTGGGAGGGTGGTGAGAGTGGAACACGACTATCTCCGTGATGCAATTGGCTAGCGCGTTCGGCTGTTAACCAAAAGGTTGGAGGTTCGAGCCCTCCGGAGAGCGGCGTGTCTCTTTTTTCTTTGCGCTGATAGCTTTGGAGCAATATTCTGACGGTGGTGAGAGTGGAGCACGACTGTCTCCGTGACGCAATTGGCTAGCACGTTCGGCTTTTAACGGAAAGGTTGGAGGTTCAAGCCCTCCCATGAGCGGTGTGTCGCTTTTTTTGCGCTGATAGCTTTGGAGAAATCTTCTGATGGTGGTGAAAGTGGAGAACGACTATCTCTGGGGCACAATTGGCGAGAGCGTTCAGCTGTTAACCAAAAGGTTGGAGGTTCCAGCCCTCCCGAGAGCGGTGTGTCTCTTTTTTTTCTTTGCGCTGATAGCTTTGTAGAAATGTTCTGACGGTGGTGAGAGTGGAGCACGACTGTCTCCGTGGCGCAATTGGCTAGCGCGATCAGCTCTTAACCAAAAGGTAGGAGGTTCGTGCCCTTCCATGAGTGGTGTGTTGCTTTTTTCTTCGCGCTGATAGATTTGGAGAAATTTTCTGATGGTGGTGAGAGTTGAGCACGAATATCTCCATGGTGCAATTGGCTAGCACGTTCGGCTGTTAACCAAAACGTTGGAGGTTCGAGCCCTCCCGAGAGCGGTGTGTCTCTTTTTTTTCTTCGCACTGATAGCTTTGGAGAAATGTTCTTAAGGTGGTGAGAGTGGAACACGACTATCTCCGTGACGCAATCGGCTAGCACGTTCGGCTGTTAACCAAAAGGGTGGAGGTTCGAGCCCTCCGGAGAGCGGCGTGTCTCTTTTTTTTTCTTTGCGCTGATAGCTTTGGAGGAATGTTCTGACGGTGGTGAGAGTGGAGCACGACTGTCTCCGTGGCGCAATTGGCTAGCGCGATCAGCTGTTAACCAAAAGGTTGGAGGTTCGAGCCCTCCCATGAGCGGTATGTCGCTTTTTTTGCGCTGATAGCTTTGGAGAAATCTTCTGATTGTGGTGAGAGTGGAGCACGACTATCTCTGGGGCGCAATTGGCTAGAGCGTTCAGCTGTTAACCAAAAGGTTGGAGGTTCCAGCCCTCCGGAGAGCGGTGTGTCTCTTTTTCTTTGCGCTGATAGCTTTGTAGAAATGTTCTGATGGTGGTGAGAGTGGAGCACGACTGTCTCCGTGGCGCAATTGGCTAGCGCTATCAGCTCATAACCAAATGTTGGAGGTTCGTGCCCTCCCATGAGTGGTGTGTTGCTTTTTTTCTTCGCGCTGATAGATTTGGCGAAATCTTCTGACGGTGGTGAGAGTGGAGCACGAATATCTCCGTGGCGCAATTGGCTAGAGCGTTCAGCTGTTAACCAAAAGGTTGGAGGTTCCAGCCCTCCCGAGAGCGCTGTGTCTCTTTTTTTCATTGCGCTGATAGCTTTGTAGAAATGTTCTGACGGTGGTGAGAGTGGAGCACGACTATCTCCGTGGCGCAATTGGCTAGCGCGATCGGCTGTTAACCGAATGTTTGGAGGTTCGAGCCCTACCGGGAGCAGTGTGTCGCTTTTTTTCTTTGCGCTGATAGCTTTGGAGAAATGTTCTGACGGTGGTGAGAGTACAATACGACTATCTCCTTGGCGCCATTGGCTAGCGCGTTCAGCTGTTTACCAAAAGGTTGGAGGTTCAAGCCCTCTCGAGCGCGGTGTGTCTCTTTTTTCTTTGCGCTGACAGCTGTCGAGAAATGTTCTGACGGTGGTGAGAGTAGAACACGACTGTCTCCTTGGCGCCAGTGGCTAGCGCGTTCAGCTGTTAACCAAAAGTTTGGAGGTTCGAGCCCTCTCGAGAGCGGTGTGTCTCTTTTTCTTTGTGCTGACAGCTGCGGAGAAATGTTCTGACGGTGGTGAGAGTAGAGCACGACTGTCTCCGTGACGCAATTGGCTAGCACGTTCGTCTTTTAACGGAAAGTTTGGAAGTTCGAGCCCTCCCATGAGCGGTATGTCGCTTTTTTTGCGCTGATAGCTTTAGAGAAATCTTCTGACGTTGGTGAGAGTGGAGCACGACTATTTCTGGGGCGCAATTGGCTAGAGCGTTCAGCTGGTAACCAAAAGGTTGGATGTTCGAGCCCTCCCGAGAGCGGTGTGTCTCTTTTTTTTCTTTGCGCTGATAGCTTTGTAGAAATGTTCTGACGGTGTTGAGAGTGGAGCACGACTTTCTCCGTGGCGCAGTTGGCTAGCGCGATCAGCTCTTAACCAAAAGGTTGGAGGTTCGTGCCCTCCCATGAGTGGTGTGTTGCTTTTTTTCTTCGCGCTGATAGATTTGGAGAAATTTCCTGATGGTGGTGAGAGTTGAGCACGAATATCTTTGTGGTGCAATTGGCTAGCACGTTCGGCTGTTAACCAAAACGTTGGAGGTTCGAGCCCTCCCGAGCGCAGTGTGTCTCTTTTTTTTCTTCGCACTGATAGCTTTGGAGAAATGTTCTGAAGGTGGTGAGAGTGGAACACGACTATCTACGTGACGCAATTCGCTAGCACGTTCAGCTGTTAACCAAAAGGTTGGATGTTCGAACCCTCCCGAGAGCGGTGTGTCTCTTTTTTTTCTTTGCGCTGATAGCTTTGTAGAAATGTTCTGTCGATGGTGAGAGTGGAGCATGACTGTCTCCGTGGCACAATTGGCTAGCGCGATCGGCTGTTAACCAGAAGTTTGGAGGTTCGTGCCCTCCCATGAGTGGTGTGTTGCTTTTTTTCTTCGCGCTGATAGATTTGGAGAAATTTCCTGATGGTGGTGAGAGTTGAGCACGAATATCTTTGTGGTGCAATTGGCTAGCACGTTCGGCTGTTAACCAAAACGTTGGAGGTTCGAGCCCTCCCGAGCGCAGTGTGTCTCTTTTTTTTCTTCGCACTGATAGCTTTGGAGAAATGTTCTGAAGGTGGTGAGAGTGGAACACGACTATCTACGTGACGCAATTCGCTAGCACGTTCAGCTGTTAACCAAAAGGTTGGATGTTCGAGCCCTCCCGAGAGCGGTGTGTCTCTTTTTTTTCTTTGCGCTGATAGCTTTGTAGAAATGTTCTGTCGATGGTGAGAGTGGAGCATGACTGTCTCCGTGGCACAATTGGCTAGCGCGATCGGCTGTTAACCAGAAGTTTGGAGGTTCGAGCCCTCCCAAGAGCGGTGTGTCTCTGTTTTTCTTTGCGCTGATAGCTTTGGAGAAACGTTCTGAGGGTGGTGAGAGTGGAACACGACTATCTCCGTGACGCAATTGGCTAGCGCGTTCAGCTGTTAACCAAAAGGTTGGAGGATCGAGCCCTCCGGAGAGCGGTGTGTCACTTTTTTTCTTTGCGCTGATAGCTTTGGAGAAATGTTCTGATGGTGATGAGAGTAGAACACGACTATCTCCTTGGCGCCATTGGCTAGCGCGTTCAGCTGTTAACCAAAAGGTCGAAGGTTCGAGCCCTCTCGACAGCGGTGTGTCTCTTTTTTCTTTGCTCTGACAGCTGTGAAGAAATGCTCTGACGGTGGTGAGAGTAGAGCACGACTGTCTCCGTGACGCAATTGGCTAGCACGTTCGGCTTTTAACGGAAAGGTTGGATGTTCGAGCCCTCCCATGAGCGGTGTGTCGCTTTTTTTTGCGCTGATAGCTTTGTAGAAATGTTCTCACGGTGGTGAGAGTAGAGCACGACTGTCTCCGTGGGGCAATTGGCTAGCGCGATCGGCTGTTAACCGAAAGTTTGGAGGTTCAGTCCCTTCCGGGAGCAGTGTGTCGCTCTTTTTCTTTGCGCTGATAGCTTTGGAGAAATGTTCTGACGGTAGTGAGAGTAGAACACGACTGTCTCCTTGGCGCCATTGGCTAGCGCGCTCAGCTCTTAATCAAAAGGTTGGAGGTTGGAGCCCTCCCGAGAGCGGTGTGTTTTTTTTTGCGCTGATAGCTTTGGAGAAACGTTGGGAGGGTGGTGAGAGTGGAACACGACTATCTCCGTGATGCAATTGGCTAGCGCGTTCGGCTGTTAACCAAAAGGTTGGAGGTTCGAGCCCTCCGGAGAGCGGCGTGTCTCTTTTTTCTTTGCGCTGATAGCTTTGGAGCAATATTCTGACGGTGGTGAGAGTGGAGCACGACTGTCTCCGTGACGCAATTGGCTAGCACGTTCGGCTTTTAACGGAAAGGTTGGAGGTTCAAGCCCTCCCATGAGCGGTGTGTCGCTTTTTTTGCGCTGATAGCTTTGGAGAAATCTTCTGATGGTGGTGAAAGTGGAGAACGACTATCTCTGGGGCACAATTGGCGAGAGCGTTCAGCTGTTAACCAAAAGGTTGGAGGTTCCAGCCCTCCCGAGAGCGGTGTGTCTCTTTTTTTTCTTTGCGCTATTAGCTTTGTAGAAATGTTCTGACGGTGGTGAGAGTAGAGCACGACTGTCTCCGTGGCGCAATTGGCTAGCGCGATCAGCTCTTAACCAAAAGGTAGGAGGTTCGTGCCCTTCCATGAGTGGTGTGTTGCTTTTTTCTTCGCGCTGATAGATTTGGAGAAATTTTCTGATGGTGGTGAGAGTTGAGCACGAATATCTCCATGGTGCAATTGGCTAGCACGTTTGGCTGTTAACCAAAACGTTGGAGGTTCGAGCCCTCCCGAGAGCGGTGTGTCTTTTTTTTCTTCGCACTGATAGCTTTGGAGAAATGTTCTTAAGGTGGTGAGAGTGGAACACGACTATCTCCGTGACGCAATTGGCTAGCACGTTCGGCTGTTAACCAAAAGGGTGGAGGTTCGAGCCCTCCGGAGAGCGGCGTGTCTCTTTTTTTTTCTTTGCGCTGATAGCTTTGGAGGAATGTTCTGACGGTGGTGAGAGTGGAGCACGACTGTCTCCGTGGCGCAATTGGCTAGCGCGATCAGCTGTTAACCAAAAGGTTGGAGGTTCGAGCCCTCCCATGAGCGGTATGTCGCTTTTTTTGCGCTGATAGCTTTGGAGAAATCTTCTGATTGTGGTGAGAGTGGAGCACGACTATCTCTGGGGCGCAATTGGCTAGAGCGTTCAGCTGTTAACCAAAAGGTTGGAGGTTCCAGCCCTCCGGAGAGCGGTGTGTCTCTTTTTCTTTGCGCTGATAGCTTTGTAGAAATGTTCTGACGGTGGTGAGAGTGGAGCACGACTGTCTCCGTGGCGCAATTGGCTAGCGCTATCAGCTCATAACCAAATGTTGGAGGTTCGTGCCCTCCCATGAGTGGTGTGTTGCTTTTTTTCTTCGCGCTGATAGATTTGGAGAAATCTTCTGACGGTGGTGAGAGTGGAGCACGAATATCTCCGTGGCGCAATTGGCTAGAGCGTTCAGCTGTTAACCAAAAGGTTGGAGGTTCCAGCCCTCCCGAGAGCGCTGTGTCTCTTTTTTTCATTGCGCTGATAGCTTTGTAGAAATGTTCTGACGGTGGTGAGAGTGGAGCACGACTATCTCCGTGGCGCAATTGGCTAGCGCGATCGGCTGTTAACCGAATGTTTGGAGGTTCGAGCCCTACCGGGAGCAGTGTGTCGCTTTTTTTCTTTGCGCTCATAGCTTTGGAGAAATGTTCTGACGGTGGTGAGAGTACAATACGACTATCTCCTTGGCGCCATTGGCTAGCGCGTTCAGCTGTTAACCAAAAGGTTGGAGGTTCGAGCCCTCTCGAGAGCGGTGTGTCTCTTTTTCTTTGTGCTGACAGCTGCGGAGAAATGTTCTGACGGTGGTGAGAGTAGAGCACGACTGTCTCCGTGACGCAATTGGCTAGCACGTTCGTCTTTTAACGGAAAGTTTGGAAGTTCGAGCCCTCCCATGAGCGGTATGTCGCTTTTTTTGCGCTGATAGCTTTAGAGAAATCTTCTGACGTTGGTGAGAGTGGAGCACGACTATTTCTGGGGCGCAATTGGCTAGAGCGTTCAGCTGGTAACCAAAAGGTTGGATGTTCGAGCCCTCCCGAGAGCGGTGTGTCTCTTTTTTTTCTTTGCGCTGATAGCTTTGTAGAAATGTTCTGACGGTGTTGAGAGTGGAGCACGACTGTCTCCGTGGCGCAATTGGCTAGCGCGATCAGCTCTTAACCAAAAGGTTGGAGGTTCGTGCCCTCCCATGAGTGGTGTGTTGCTTTTTTTCTTCGCGCTGATAGATTTGGAGAAATTTCCTGATGGTGGTGAGAGTTGAGCACGAATATCTTTGTGGTGCAATTGGCTAGCACGTTCGGCTGTTAACCAAAACGTTGGAGGTTCGAGCCCTCCCGAGCGCAGTGTGTCTCTTTTTTTTCTTCGCACTGATAGCTTTGGAGAAATGTTCTGAAGGTGGTGAGAGTGGAACACGACTATCTACGTGACGCAATTCGCTAGCACGTTCAGCTGTTAACCAAAAGGTTGGATGTTCGAGCCCTCCCGAGAGCGGTGTGTCTCTTTTTTTTCTTTGCGCTGATAGCTTTGTAGAAATGTTCTGTCGATGGTGAGAGTGGAGCATGACTGTCTCCGTGGCACAATTGGCTAGCGCGATCGGCTGTTAACCAGAAGTTTGGAGGTTCGTGCCCTCCCATGAGTGGTGTGTTGCTTTTTTTCTTCGCGCTGATAGATTTGGAGAAATTTCCTGATGGTGGTGAGAGTTGAGCACGAATATCTTTGTGGTGCAATTGGCTAGCACGTTCGGCTGTTAACCAAAACGTTGGAGGTTCGAGCCCTCCCGAGCGCAGTGTGTCTCTTTTTTTTCTTCGCACTGATAGCTTTGGAGAAATGTTCTGAAGGTGGTGAGAGTGGAACACGACTATCTACGTGACGCAATTCGCTAGCACGTTCAGCTGTTAACCAAAAGGTTGGATGTTCGAGCCCTCCCGAGAGCGGTGTGTCTCTTTTTTTTCTTTGCGCTGATAGCTTTGTAGAAATGTTCTGTCGATGGTGAGAGTGGAGCATCACTGTCTCCGTGGCATAATTGGCTAGCGCGATCGGCTGTTAACCAGAAGTTTGGAGGTTCGAGCCCTCCCAAGAGCGGTGTGTCTCTGTTTTTCTTTGCGCTGATAGCTTTGGAGAAACGTTCTGAGGGTGGTGAGAGTGGAACACGACTATCTCCGTGACGCAATTGGCTAGCGCGTTCAGCTGTTAACCAAAAGGTTGGAGGATCGAGCCCTCCGGAGAGCGGTGTGTCACTTTTTTTCTTTGCGCTGATAGCTTTGGAGAAATGTTCTGATGGTGATGAGAGTAGAACTCGACTATCTCCTTGGCGCCATTGGCTAGCGCGTTCAGCTGTTAACCAAAAGGTCGAAGGTTCGAGCCCTCTCGACAGCGGTGTGTCTCTTTTTTCTTTGCGCTGACAGCTGTGAAGAAATGCTCTGACGGTGGTGAGAGTAGAGCACGACTGTCTCCGTGACGCAATTGGCTAGCACGTTCGGCTTTTAACGGAAAGGTTGGAAGTTCGAGCCCTCCCATGAGCGGTGTGTCGCTTTTTTTTGCGCTGATAGCTTTGGCGAAATCTTCTGACGGTGGTGAGAGTGGAGCACGACTATCTCTGGGGCGCAATTGGCTAGAGCCTTCAGCTGTTAACCAAAAGGTTGGATGTTCGAGCCCTCCCGAGAGCGGTGTGTCTGTTTTTTTTCTTTACGCTGATAGCTTTGTAGAAATGTTCTGACGGTGGTGAGAGTGGAGCACGAATATCTCCGTGGCGCAATTGGCTAGCGCGTTCGGCTGTGAACCAAAAGGTTGGAGGTTCGAGCCCTCCGGAGAGCGGTGTGTCTCTCTTTTTTCTTTGCGCTGATAGCTTTGGAGAAATCTTCTGACGGTTGTGAGAGTCGAGCACGACTATCTCTGGGGCGCAATTGGCTAGAGCGTTCAGCTGTTAACCAAAAGGTTGGATGTTCGAGCCCTCCCGAGAGCGGTGTGTCTGTTTTTTTTCTTTACGCTGAGAGCTTTGTAGAAATGTTCTGACGGTGGTGAGAGTAGAGCACGACTATCTCTGGGGCGCAAATGGCTAGAGCGTTCAGCTGTTAACCAAAAGATTGGAGGTTCCAGCCCTCCCGAGAGCGGTGTGTGTGTGTGCCCCGCCGCGGTGGTCTAGTGGCTAAGGTACTCGGCTGCTGACCCGCAGGTCGCGGGTTCGAATCCCGACTGCGGCGGCTGCATTTCCGATGGAGGCGGAAATGTTGTAGGCCCGTGTGCTCAGATTTGGGCGCACGTTAAAGAACCCCAGGTGGTCGAAATTTCCGGAGCCCTCCACTACGGCGTCTCTCATAATCATATGGTGGTTTTGCGACGTTAAACCCCACATATCAATCAATCAGAGCGGTGTGTCTCTTTTTTTTCTTTGCGCTCATAGCTTTGTAGAAATGTTCTGACGGTGGTGAGAGTGGAACACGACTATCTCCGTGACGCGATTGGCTAGCGCGTTCAGCTGTTAACCAAAAAGTTGGAGGTTCGAGCCCTCCCGGGAGCAGTGTGTTGCTTTTTTTCTTTGCGCTGATAGCTTTGGAGAAATGTTGTGACGGTGGTGAGAGTAGAGCACGACTGTCTCCGTGACGCAATTGGCCAGCACGTTCGGCTTTTAACGGATAGGTTGGAGGTTCAAGCCCTCGCATGAGCGGTGTGTCGCTTTTTTTGCGCTGATAGCTTTGGAGAAATCTTCTGACGGTGGTGAGAGTGGAGCACGACTATCTCTGGGCGCAATTGGCTAGAGCGTTCTGCTGTTAACCAAAAGGTTGGAGCTTCCATCCCTCCCGAGAGCGCTGTGTCTCTTTTTTTCTTTGCGCTGATAGCTTTGTAGAAATGTTCTGACAGTGGTGAGAGTGGAGCACGACTGTCTCCGTGGCGCCATTGGCTAGCGCGATCGGCTGTTAACCGAAAGTTTGGGGGTTCGAGCCCTCCCGGGAGCAGTGTGTCGCTTTTTTTCTTTGCGCTGATAGCTTTGGAGAAATGTTCTGACGGTGGTGAGAGTACAACACGACTATCTCCTTGGCGCCATTGGCTAGCGCGTTCAGTGTTAACCAAAAGGTTGGAGGTTCGAGCCCTCTCGAGAGCGGTGTGTCTCTTTTTTCTTTGCGCTGACAGCTGTGGAGAAATGTTCTGACGGTGGTGAGAGTAGAGCACGACTGTCTCCGTGACGCAATTCGCTAGCACGTTCGGCCTTTAAAGGAAAGTTTGGAGGTTCAAGCCCTCCCATGAGCGGTATGTCGCTTTTTTGCGCTGATAGCTTTGGAGAAATCTTCTGATTGTGGTGAGAGTGGAGCACGACTATCTCTGGGGCGCAATTGGCTAGAGCGTTCAGCTGTTAACCAAAAGGTTGGAGGTTCCAGCCCTCCGGAGAGCGGTGTGTCTCTTTTTCTTTGCGCTGATAGCTTTGTAGAAATGTTCTGACGGTGGTGAGAGTGGAGCACGACTGTCTCCGTGGCGCAATTGGCTAGCGCTATCAGCTCATAACCAAATGTTGGAGGTTCGTGCCCTCCCATGAGTGGTGTGTTGCTTTTTATCTTCGCGCTGATAGATTTGGAGAAATCTTCTGACGGTGGTGAGAGTGGAGCACGAATATCTCCGTGGCGCAATTGGCTAGAGCGTTCAGCTGTTAACCAAAAGGTTGGAGGTTCCAGCCCTCCCGAGAGCGCTGTGTCTCTTTTTTTCATTGCGCTGATAGCTTTGTAGAAATGTTCTGACGGTGGTGAGAGTGGAGCACGACTATCTCCGTGGCGCAATTGGCTAGCGCGATCGGCTGTTAACCGAATGTTTGGAGGTTCGAGCCCTACCGGGAGCAGTGTGTCGCTTTTTTTCTTTGCGCTGATAGCTTTGGAGAAATGTTCTGACGGTGGTGAGAGTACAATACGACTATATCCTTGGCGCCATTGGCTAGCGCGTTCAGCTGTTAACCAAAAGGTTGGAGGTTCAAGCCCTCTCGAGTGCGGTGTGTCTCTTTTTTCTTTGCGCTGACAGCTGTGGAGAAATGTTCTGACGGTGGTGAGAGTAGAGCACGACTGTCTCCGTGACGCAGTTGGCTAGCACGTTCGGCCTTTAACGGAAAGGTTGGAGGTTCAAGCCCTCCCATGAGCGGTGTGTCGCTTTTTTGCGCTGATAGCTTTGGAGAAATCTTCTGATGGTGGTGAGAGTGGAGCACGACTATCTCTGGGGCGCAATTGGCTAGAGCGTTCAGCTGTTAACCAAAAGGTTGGAGGTTCCAGCCCTCCCGAGAGCGGTGTGTCTCTTTTTTTTCTTTGCGCTGATAGCTTTGTAGAAATGTTCTGACGGTGGTGAGAGTGGAGCATGACTGTCTCCGTGGAAGAATTGGCTAGCGCGATCAACTGTTAACTGAAAGGTTGGAGGTTTGAGCCCTCCCGGGAGCAGTGTGTCGCTTTTTTTCTTTGCGCTGATAGCTTTGGAGAAATGTTCTGATGGTGATGAGAGTAGAACACGACTATCTCCTTGGCGCCATTGGCTAGCGCGTTCAGCTGTTAACCAAAAGGTCGGAGGTTCGAGCCCTCTCGAGAGCGGTGTGTCTCTTTTTTCTTTGCGCTGACAGCTGTGGAGAAATGTTCTGACGGTGGTGAGAGTAGAGCACGACTGTCTACGTGGCGCAATTGGCTAGCGTGTTCGTCTGTGAACAAAAACGTTCGAGGTTCGAGCCCTCCCGAGAGCGGTGTGTCTCTTTTTTCTTTGCGCTGATAGCTTTGTAGAAATGTTCTCACGGTGGTGAGAGTGGAGCACGACTGTCTCCGTGGGGCAATTGGCTAGCGCGATCGGCTGTTAACCGAAAGTTTGGAGGTTCAGTCCCTTCCGGGAGCAGTGTGTCGCTCTTTTTCTTTGCGCTGATAGCTTTGGAGAAATGTTCTGACGGTAGTGAGAGTAGAACACGACTGTCTCCTTGGCGCCATTGGCTAGCGCGCTCAGCTCTTAATCAAAAGGTTGGAGGTTGGAGCCCTCCCGAGAGCGGTGTGTTTTTTTTTTGCGCTGATAGCTTTGGAGAAACGTTGGGAGGGTGGTGAGAGTGGAACACGACTATCTCCGTGATGCAATTGGCTAGCGCGTTCGGCTGTTAACCAAAAGGTTGGAGGTTCGAGCCCTCCGGAGAGCGGCGTGTCTCTTTTTTCTTTGCGCTGATAGCTTTGGAGCAATATTCTGACGGTGGTGAGAGTGGAGCACGACTGTCTCCGTGACGCAATTGGCTAGCACGTTCGGCTTTTAACGGAAAGGTTGGAGGTTCAAGCCCTCCCATGAGCGGTGTGTCGCTTTTTTTGCGCTTATAGCTTTGGAGAAATCTTCTGATGGTGGTGAAAGTGGAGAACGACTATCTCTGGGGCACAATTGGCGAGAGCGTTCAGCTGTTAACCAAAAGGTTGGAGGTTCCAGCCCTCCCGAGAGCGGTGTGTCTCTTTTTTTTCTTTGCGCTGATAGCTTTGTAGAAATGTTCTGACGGTGGTGAGAGTGGAGCACGACTGTCTCCGTGGCGCAATTGGCTAGCGCGATCAGCTCTTAACCAAAAGGTAGGAGGTTCGTGCCCTTCCATGTGTGGTGTGTTGCTTTTTTCTTCGCGCTGATAGATTTGGAGAAATTTTCTGATGGTGGTGAGAGTTGAGCACGAATATCTCCATGGTGCAATTGGCTAGCACGTTCGGCTGTTAACCAAAACGTTGGAGGTTCGAGCCCTCCCGAGAGCGGTGTGTCTCTTTTTTTTCTTCGCACTGATAGCTTTGGAGAAATGTTCTTACGGTGGTGAGAGTGGAACACGACTATCTCCGTGACGCAATTGGCTAGCACGTTCGGCTGTTAACCAAAAGGGTGGAGGTTCGAGCCCTCCGGAGAGCGGCGTGTCTCTTTTTTTTCTTTGCGCTGATAGCTTTGGACGAATGTTCTGACGGTGGTGAGAGTGGAGCACGACTGTCTCCGTGGCGCAATTGGCTAGCGCGATCAGCTGTTAACCAAAAGGTTGGAGGTTCGAGCCCTCCCATGAGCGGTATGTCGCTTTTTTTGCGCTGATAGCTTTGGAGAAATCTTCTGATTGTGGTGAGAGTGGAGCACGACTATCTCTGGGGCGCAATTGGCTAGAGCGTTCAGCTGTTAACCAAAAGGTTGGAGGTTCCAGCCCTCCGGAGAGCGGTGTGTCTCTTTTTCTTTTCGCTGATAGCTTTGTAGAAATGTTCTGACGGTGGTGAGAGTGGAGCACGACTGTCTCCGTGGCGCAATTGGCTAGCGCTATCAGCTCATAACCAAATGTTGGAGGTTCGTGCCCTCCCATGAGTGGTGTGTTGCTTTTTTTCTTCGCGCTGATAGATTTGGAGAAATCTTCTGACGGTGGTGAGAGTGGAGGACGAATATCTCCGTGGCGCAATTGGCTAGAGCGTTCAGCTGTTAACCAAAAGGTTGGATGTTCGAGCCCTCCCGAGAGCGGTGTGTCTCTTTTTTTTCTTTGCGCTGATAGCTTTGTAGAAATGTTCTGTCGATGGTGAGAGTGGAGCATGACTGTCTCCGTGGCACAATTGGCTAGCGCGATCGGCTGTTAACCAGAAGTTTGGAGGTTCGAGCCCTCCCAAGAGCGGTGTGTCTCTGTTTTTTTTGCGCTGATAGCTTTGGAGAAACGTTCTGAGGGTGGTGAGAGTGGAACACGACTATCTCCGTGACGCAATTGGCTAGCGCGTTCAGCTGTTAACCAAAAGGTTGGAGGTTCAAGCCCTCTCGAGCGCGGTGTGTCTCTTTTTTCTTTGCGCTGACAGCTTTGTAGAAATGTTCTGTCGATGGTGAGAGTGGAGCATGACTGTCTCCGTGGCACAATTGGCTAGCGCGATCGGCTGTTAACCAGAAGTTTGGAGGTTCGAGCCCTCCCAAGAGCGGTGTGTCTCTGTTTTTCTTTGCGCTGATAGCTTTGGAGAAACGTTCTGAGGGTGGTGAGAGTGGAACACGACTATCTCCGTGACGCAATTGGCTAGCGCGTTCAGCTGTTAACCAAAAGGTTGGAGGATCGAGCCCTCCGGAGAGCGGTGTGTCACTTTTTTTCTTTGCGCTGATAGCTTTGGAGAAATGTTCTGATGGTGATGAGAGTAGAACACGACTATCTCCTTGGCGCCATTGGCTAGCGCGTTCAGCTGTTAACCAAAAGGTCGAAGGTTCGAGCCCTCTCGACAGCGGTGTGTCTCTTTTTTCTTTGCGCTGACAGCTGTGAAGAAATGCTCTGACGGTGGTGAGAGTAGAGCACGACTGTCTCCGTGACGCAATTGGCTAGCACGTTCGGCTTTTAACGGAAAGGTTGGAAGTTCGAGCCCTCCCATGAGCGGTGTGTCGCTTTTTTTTGCGCTGATAGCTTTGGCGAAATCTTCTGACGGTGGTGAGAGTGGAGCACGACTATCTCTGGGGCGCAATTGGCTAGAGCCTTCAGCTGTTAACCAAAAGGTTGGATGTTCGAGCCCTCCCGAGAGCGGTGTGTCTGTTTTTTTCTTTACGCTGATAGCTTTGTAGAAATGTTCTGACGGTGGTGAGAGTGGAGCACGAATATCTCCGTGGCGCAATTGGCTAGCGCATTCGGCTGTGAACCAAAAGGTTGGAGGTTCGAGCCCTCCGGAGAGCGGTGTGTCTCTCTTTTTTCTTTGCGCTGATAGCTTTGGAGAAATCTTCTGACGGTTGTGAGAGTCGAGCACGACTATCTCTGGGGCGCAATTGGCTAGAGTGTTCAGCTGTTAACCAAAAGGTTGGATGTTCGAGCCCTCCCGAGAGCGGTGTGTCTGTTTTTTTTCTTTACGCTGATAGCTTTGTAGAAATGTTCTGACGGTGGTGAGAGTAGAGCACGACTATCTCTGGGGCGCAAATGGCTAGAGCGTTCAGCTGTTAACCAAAAGATTGGAGGTTCCAGCCCTCCCGAGAGCGGTGTGTGTGTGTGCCCCGCCGCGGTGGTCTAGTGGCTAAGGTACTCGGCTGCTGACCCGCAGGTCGCGGGTTCGAATCCCGACTGCGGCGGCTGCATTTCCGATGGAGGCGGAAATGTTGTAGGCCCGTGTGCTCAGATTTGGGCGCACGTTAAAGAACCCCAGGTGGTCGAAATTTCCGGAGCCCTCCACTACGGCGTCTCTCATAATCATATGGTGGTTTTGCGACGTTAAACCCCACATATCAATCAATCAATCAGAGCGGTGTGTCTCTTTTTTTTCTTTTCGCTGATAGCTTTGTAGAAATGTTCTGACGGTGGTGAGAGTGGAGCATGACTGTCTCCGTGGCGCAATTGGCTAGCGCGATCGGCTGTTAACCAGAAGTTTGGAGGTTCGAGCCTTCCCAAGAGCGGTGTGTCTCTCTTTTTCTTTGCGCTGATAGCTTTGGAGAAATGTTCTGAGGGTGGTGAGAGTGGAACACGACTATCTCCGTGACGCGATTGGCTAGCGCGTTCAGCTGTTAACCAAAAAGTTGGAGGTTCGAGCCCTCCCGGGAGCAGTGTGTTGCTTTTTTTCTTTGCGCTGATAGCTTTGGAGAAATGTTGTGACGGTGGTGAGAGTAGAACACGACTGTCTCGTTGGCGCCATTGGCTAGCGCGTTCAGCTGTTAACCAAAAGGTTGGAGGTTCGAGCCCTCTCGAGAGCGGTGTGTCTCTTTTTTCTTTGCGCTGACAGCTGTGGAGAAATGTTCTGACGGTGGTGAGAGTAGAGCACGACTGTCTCCGTGACGCAATTGGCCAGCACGTTCGGCTTTTAACGGATAGGTTGGAGGTTCAAGCCCTCGCATGAGCGGTGTGTCGCTTTTTTTGCGCTGATAGCTTTGGAGAAATCTTCTGACGGTGGTGAGAGTGGAGCACGACTATCTCTGGGGCGCAATTGGCTAGAGCGTTCTGCTGTTAACCAAAAGGTTGGAGCTTCCATCCCTCCCGAGAGCGCTGTGTCTCTTTTTTTCTTTGCGCTGATAGCTTTGTAGAAATGTTCTGACAGTGGTGAGAGTGGAGCACGACTGTCTCCGTGGCGCCATTGGCTAGCGCGATCGGCTGTTAACCGAAAGTTTGGGGGTTCGAGCCCTCCCGGGAGCAGTGTGTCGCTTTTTTTGCGCTGATAGCTTTGGAGAAATGTTCTGACGGTGGTGAGAGTACAACACGACTATCTCCTTGGCGCCATTGGCTAGCGCGTTCAGTGTTAACCAAAAGGTTGGAGGTTCGAGCCCTCTCGAGAGCGGTGTGTCTCTTTTTTCTTTGCGCTGACAGCTGTGGAGAAATGTTCTGACGGTGGTGAGAGTAGAGCACGACTGTCTCCGTGACGCAATTGGCTAGCACGTTCGGCCTTTAAAGGAAAGTTTGGAGGTTCAAGCCCTCCCATGAGCGGTATGTCGCTTTTTTTGCGCTGATAGCTTTGGAGAAATCTTCTGATTGTGGTGAGAGTGGAGCACGACTATCTCTGGGGCGCAATTGGCTAGAGCGTTCAGCTGTTAACCAAAAGGTTGGAGGTTCCAGCCCTCCGGAGAGTGGTGTGTCTCTTTTTCTTTGCGCTGATAGCTTTGTAGAAATGTTCTGACGGTGGTGAGAGTGGAGCACGACTGTCTCCGTGGCGCAATTGGCTTGCGCTATCAGCTCATAACCAAATGTTGGAGGTTCGTGCCCTCCCATGAGTGGTGTGTTGCTTTTTTTCTTCGCGCTGATAGATTTGGAGAAATCTTCTGACGGTGGTGAGAGTGGAGCACGAATATCTCCGTGGCGCAATTGGCTAGAGCGTTCAGCTGTTAACCAAAAGGTTGGAGGTTCAAGCCCTCCCGAGAGCGCTGTGTCTCTTTTTTTTCATTGCGCTGATAGCTTTGTAGAAATGTTCTGACGGTGGTGAGAGTGGAGCACGACTATCTCCGTGGCGCAATTGGCTAGCGCGATCGGCTGTTAACCGAATGTTTGGAGGTTCGAGCCCTACCGGGAGCAGTGTGTCGCTTTTTTTCTTTGCGCTGATAGCTTTGGAGAAATGTTCTGACGGTGGTGAGAGTACAATACGACTATATCCTTGGCGCCATTGGCTAGCGCGTTCAGCTGTTAACCAAAAGGTTGGAGGTTCAAGCCCTCTCGAGTGCGGTGTGTCTCTTTTTTCTTTGCGCTGACAGCTGTGGAGAAACGTTCTGACGGTGGTGAGAGTAGAGCACGACTGTCTCCGTGACGCAGTTGGCTAGCACGTTCGGCCTTTAACGGAAAGGTTGGAGGTTCAAGCCCTCCCATGAGCGGTGTGTCGCTTTTTTGCGCTGATAGCTTTGGAGAAATCTTCTGATGGTGGTGAGAGTGGAGCACGACTATCTCTGGGGCGCAATTGGCTAGAGCGTTCAGCTGTTAACCAAAAGGTTGGAGGTTCCAGCCCTCCCGAGAGCGGTGTGTCTCTTTTTTTTCTTTGCGCTGATAGCTTTGTAGAAATGTTCTGACGGTGGTGAGAGTGGAGCATGACTGTCTCCGTGGCGCAATTGGCTAGCGCGATCAGCTCTTAACCAAACGGTTGGAGGTTCGTGCCCTCCCATGAGTGGTGTGTTGCTTTTTTTCTTCACGCTCATAGATTTGGAGAAATTTTCTGATGGTCGTGAGAGTTGAGCACGAATATCTCCGTGGTGCAATTGGCTAGCACGTTCCGGTGTTAACCAAAACGTTGGAGGTTCGAGCCCTCCCGAGAGCGGTGTTTCGCTTTTTTTCTTTGCGCTGATAGCTTTGTAGAAATGTTCTGAACGTGGTGAGAGATGAGCACGACTGTCTCCGTGGCGCATTTGGCTAGCGCGTTCAGCTGTTAACCAAAAGGTTGGAGGTTCGAGCCCTCTCTAGAGCGGTGTGTCTCTTTTTTTCTTTGCGCTGATAGCTTTGTAGAAATGTTCTGAGGGTGGTGAGAGTGGAACACGACTATCTCCGTGAGGCAATTGGCTAGCGCGTTCAGCTGTTAACCAAAAGGTTGGAGGTTCGAGCCCTCCGGAGAGCGGTTTGTCTCATTTTTTTCTTTGCGCTAATAGCTTTGGAGGAATGTTCTGATGGTGGTGAGAGTGTAGCACGACTGTTTCCGTGGAAGAATTGGCTAGCGCGATCAACTGTTAACTGAAAGGTTGGAGGTTTGAGCCCTCCCGGGAGCAGTGTGTCGCTTTTTTTCTTTGCGCTGATAGCTTTGGAGAAATGTTCTGATGGTGATGAGAGTAGAACACGACTATCTCCTTGGCGCCATTGGCTAGCGCGTTCAGCTGTTAACCAAAAGGTCGGAGGTTCGAGCCCTCTCGAGAGCGGTGTGTCTCTTTTTTCTTTGCGCTGACAGCTGTGGAGAAATGTTCTGACGGTGGTGAGAGTAGAGCACGACTGTCTACGTGGCGCAATTGGCTAGCGCGTTCGGCTGTGAACAAAAACGTTCGAGGTTCGAGCCCTCCCGAGAGCGGTGTGTCTCTTTTTTCTTTGCGCTGATAGCTTTGTAGAAATGTTCTCACGGTGGTGAGAGTGGAGCACGACTGTCTCCGTGGGGCAATTGGCTAGCGCGATCGGCTGTTAACCGAAAGTTTGGAGGTTCAGTCCCTTCCGGGAGCAGTGTGTCGCTCTTTTTCTTTGCGCTGATAGCTTTGGAGAAATGTTCTGACGGTAGTGAGAGTAGAACACGACTGTCTCCTTGGCGCCATTGGCTAGCGCGCTCAGCTCTTAATCAAAAGGTTGGAGGTTGGAGCCCTCCCGAGAGCGGTGTGTCTCTTTTTTTTGCGCTGATAGCTCTGGAGAAACGTTGGGAGGGTGGTGAGAGTGGAACACGACTATCTCCGTGATGCAATTGGCTAGCGCGTTCGGCTGTTAACCAAAAGGTTGGAGGTTCGAGCCCTCCGGAGAGCGGCGTGTCTCTTTTTTCTTTGCGCTGATAGCTTTGGAGCAATGTTCTGACGGTGGTGAGAGTGGAGCACGACTGTCTCCGTGACGCAATTGGCTAGCACGTTCGGCTTTTAACGGAAAGGTTGGAGGTTCAAGCCCTCCCATGAGCGGTGTGTCGCTTTTTTTGCGCTGATAGCTTTGGAGAAATCTTCTGATGGTGGTGAAAGTGGAGAACGACTATCTCTGGGGCACAATTGGCGAGAGCGTTCAGCTGTTAACCAAAAGGTTGGAGGTTCCAGCCCTCCCGAGAGCGGTGTGTCTCTTTTTTTTCTTTGCGCTGATAGCTTTGTAGAAATGTTCTGACGGTGGTGAGAGTGGAGCACGACTGTCTCCGTGGCGCAATTGGCTAGCGCGATCAGCTCTTAACCAAAAGGTAGGAGGTTCGTGCCCTTCCATGAGTGGTGTGTTGCTTTTTTCTTCGCGCTGATAGATTTGGAGAAATTTTCTGATGGTGGTGAGAGTTGAGCACGAATATCTCCATGGTGCAATTGGCTAGCACGTTCGGCTGTTAACCAAAACGTTGGAGTTTCGAGCCCTCCCGAGAGCGGCGTGTCTCTTTTTTTTCTTCGCAATGATAGCTTTGGAGAAATGTTCTTAAGGTGGTGAGAGTGGAACACGACTATCTCCGTGACGCAATTGGCTAGCACGTTCGGCTGTTAACCAAAAGGGTGGAGGTTCGAGCCCTCCGGAGAGCGGCGTGTCTCTTTTTTTTTCTTTGCGCTGATAGCTTTGGAGGAATGTTCTGACGGTGGTGAGAGTGGAGCGCGACTGTCTCCGTGGCGCAATTGGCTAGCGCGATCAGCTGTTAACCAAAAGGTTGGAGGTTCGAGCCCTCCCATGAGTGGTGTGTTGCTTTTTTTCTTCGCGCTGATAGCTTTGGAGAAATGTTCTGACGGTGGTGAGAGTGGAGCACGACTATCTCCGTTGCGCAATTGGCTAGCGCGATCGGCTGTTAATCAAAAGGTTGGAGGTTCGAGCCCTCCCGAAAGCGGTGTGTCTCTTTTTTTGCGTTGATAGCTTTGGAGAAACGTTCTGAGGGTGGTGAGAGTGGAACACGACTATCTCTGTGACGCAATTGGCTAGCGCGTTCGGCTGTTAACCAATAGGTTGGAGGTTCGAGCCCTCCGGAGAGCGGTGTGTCTCTTTTTTCTTTGCGCTGATAGCTTTGGAGCAATGTTCGGACGGTGGTGAGAGTAGAACACGACTATCTCCTTGGCGCCATTGGCTAGCGCGTTCAGCTGTTAACCAAAAGGTCGGAGGTTCGAGCCCACTCGAGAGCGGTGTGTCTTTTTTTTCTTTGCGCTGACCGCTGTGGAGAAATGTTCTGACAGTGGTGAGAGTAGAGCACGACTGTCTACGTGGCGCAATTGGCTAGCGCGTTCGGCTGTGAACAAAAACGTTCGAGGTTCGAGCCCTCCCGAGAGCGGTGTGTCTCTTCTTTCTTTGCGCTGATAGCTTTGTAGAAATGTTCTCACGGTGGTGAGTGTGGAGTACGACTGTCTCCGTGGCGCAATTGGCTAGCGCGATCGGCTGTTAACCGAAAGTTTGGAGGTTCGGGCCCTCCCGGGAGCAGTGTGTCGCTTTTTTTTGCGCTGATCGCTTTGGAGAAATGTTCTGACGGTGGTGAGAGTAGAACACGACTGTCTCCTTGGCGCCAGTGGCTAGCGCGTTCAGCTGTTAACCAAAAGGTTGGAGGTTCGAGCCCTCTCGAGAGCGGTGTGTCTCTTTTTCTTTTTGCTGACAGCTGCGGAGAAATGTTCTGACGGGGGTGAGAGTAGAGCACGACTGTCTCCGTGACGCAATTGGCTAGCACGTTCGTCTTTTAACGGAAAGTTTGGAAGTTCGAGTTCTCCCATGAGCGGTATGTCGCTTTTTTTGCGCTGATAGCTTTGGAGAAATCTTCTGACGGTGGTGAGAGTGGAGCACGACTATCTCTGGGGCGCAATTGGCTAGAGCCTTCAGCTGTTAACCAAAAGGTTGGATGTTCGAGCCCTCCCGAGAGCGGTGTGTCTGTTTTTTTTTCTTTACGCTGATAGCTTTGTAGAAATGTTCTGACGGTGGTGAGAGTGGAGCACGAATATCTCCGTGGCGCAATTGGCTAGCGCGTTCGGCTGTGAACCAAATGGTTGGAGGTTCGAGCCCTCCGGAGAGCGGTGTGTCTCTCTTTTTTCTTTGCGCTGATAGCTTTGGAGAAATCTTCTGACAGTGGTGAGAGTCGAGCACGACTATCTCTGGGGCGCAATTGGCTAGAGCGTTCAGCTGTTAACCAAAAGGTTGGATGTTCGAGCCCTCCCGAGAGCGGTGTGTCTGTTTTTTTTCTTTACGCTGATAGCTTTGTAGAAATGTTCTGACGGTGGTGAGAGTGGAGCACGACTATCTCTGGGGCGCAAATGGCTAGAGCGTTCAGCTGTTAACCAAAACATTGGAGGTTCCAGCCCTCCCGAGAGCGGTGTGTGTGTGTGCCCCGCCGCGGTGGTCTAGTGGCTAAGGTACTCGGCTGCTGACCCGCAGGTCGCGGGTTCGAATCCCGACTGCGGCGGCTGCATTTCCGATGGAGGCGGAAATGTTGTAGGCCCGTGTGCTCAGATTTGGGCGCACGTTAAAGAACCCCAGGTGGTCGAAATTTCCGGAGCCCTCCACTACGGCGTCTCTCATAATCATATGGTGGTTTTGCGACGTTAAACCCCACATATCAATCAATCAATCAGAGCGGTGTGTCTCTTTTTTTTCTTTGCGCTGATAGCTTTGTAGAAATGTTCTGACGGTGGTGAGAGTGGAGCATGACTGTCTCCGTGGCGCAATTGGCTAGCGCGATCGGCTGTTAAACAGAAGTTTGGAGGTTCGAGCCTTCCCAAGAGCGGTGTGTCTCTGTTTTTCTTTGCGCTGATAGCTTTGGAGAAATGTTCTGAGGGTGGTGAGAGTGGAACACGACTATCTCCGTGACGCGATTGGCTAGCGCGTTCAGCTGTTAACCAAAACGTTGGAGGTTCGAGCCCTCCGGAGAGCGGTGTGTCTCTTTTTTTTCTTTGCGCTAATAGCTTTGGAGGAATGTTCTGATGAAGGCGAGAGTGTAGCACGACTGTTTCCGTGGCAGAATTGGCTAGCGCGATCAACTGTTAACACAAAGGTTGGAGGTTCGAGCCCTCCCGGGAGCAGTGTGTCGCTTTTCTTCTTTGCGCTGATAGCTTTGGAGAAATGTTCTGATGGTGATGAGAGTAGAACACGACTATCTCCTTGGCGCCATTGGCTAGCGCGTTCAGCTGTTAACCAAAAGGTTGGAGGTTCGAGCCCTCTCGAGAGCGGTGTGTCTCTTTTTTCTTTGCGCTGACAGCTGTGGAGAAATGTTCTGACGGTGGTGAGAGTAGAGCACGACTGTCTACGTGGCGCAATTGGCTAGCGCGTTCGGCTGTGAACAAAAACGTTCGAGGTTCGAGCCCTCCCGAGAGCGGTGTGTCTCTTTTTTCTTTGCGCTGATAGCTTTGTAGAAATGTTCTCACAGCGGTGAGAGTGGAGCACGACTGTCTGCGTGGCGCAATTGGCTAGCGCTATCGGCTGTTACCCGAAAGTTTGGAGGTTCGGGCCCTCCCGGGAGCAGTGTGTCGCTTTTTTTTGCGCTGATAGCTTTGTAGAAATGTTCTGACGGTGGTGAGAGTGGAGCACGACTGTCTCCGTGGCGCAATTGGCTAGCGCGATCAGCTCTTAACCAAAAGGTAGGAGGTTCGTGCCCTTCCAAGAGTGGTGTGTTGCTTTTTTTCTTCGCGCTGATAGATTTGGAGAAAATTTCTGATGGTGGTGAGAGTTGAGCACGAATATCTCCATGGTGCAATTGGCTAGCACGTTCGGCTGTTAACCAAAACGTTGGAGGTTCGAGCCCTCCCGAGAGCGGTGTGTCTCTTTTTTTTCTTCGCACTGATAGCTTTGGAGAAATGTTCTTAAGGTGGTGAGGGTGGAGCACGACTATCTCTGTGGCGCAATTGGCTAGCGCGATCGGCTGTTAATCAAAAGGTTGGAGGTTCGAGCCCTCCAGAAAGCGGTGTGTCTCTTTTTTTTGCGCTGATAGCTTTGGAGAAACGTTCTGAGGGTGGTGAGAGTGGAACACGACTATCTCTGTGACGCAATTGGCTAGCGCGTTCGGCTGTTAACCAATAGGTTGGAGGTTCGAGCCCTCCGGAGAGCGGTGTGTCTCTTTTTTCTTTGCGCTGATAGCTTTGGAGCAAGGTTCTGACGGTGGTGAGAGTAGAACACGACTATCTCCTTGGCGCCATTGGCTAGCGCGTTCAGCTGTTAACCAAAAGGTCGGAGGTTCGAGCCCTCTCGAGAGCGGTGTGTCTCTTTTTTCTTTGCGCTGACCGCTGTGGAGAAATGTTCTGACAGTGGTGAGAGTAGAGCACGACTGTCTACGTGGCGCAATTGGCTAGCGCGTTCGGCTGTGAACAAAAACGTTCGAGGTTCGAGCCCTCCCGAGAGCGGTGTGTCTCTTCTTTCTTTGCGCTGATAGCTTTGTAGAAATGTTCTCACGGTGGTGAGAGTGGAGCACGACTGTCTCCGTGGCGCAATTGGCTAGCGCGATCGGCTGTTAACCGAAAGTTTGGAGGTTCGGGCCCTCCCGGGAGCAGTGTGTCGCTTTTTTTTGCGCTGATCGCTTTGGAGAAATGTTCTGACGGTGGTGAGAGTAGAACACGACTGTCTCCTTGGCGCCATTGGCTAGCGCGTTCAGCTGTTAACCAAAAGGTTGGAAGTTCGAGCCCTCTCGAGAGCGGTGTGTCTCTTTTTCTTTGTGCTGACAGCTGCGGAGAAATGTTCTGACGGTGGTGAGAGTAGAGCATGACTGTCTCCGTGACGCAATTGGCTAGCACGTTCGTCTTTTAACGGAAAGTTTGGAAGTTCGAGCCCTCCCATGAGCGGTATGTCGCTTTTTTTGCGCTGATAGCTTTGGAGAAATCTTCTGATGTTGGTGAGAGTGGAGCACGACTATTTCTGGGGCGCAATTGGCTAGAGCGTTCAGCTGGTAACCAAAAGGTTGGATGTTCGAGCCCTCCCGAGAGCGGTGTGTCTCTTTTTTTTCTTTGCGCTGATAGCTTTGTAGAAATGTTCTGACTGTGTGGAGAGTGGAGCACGACTGTCTCCGTGGCGCAATTGGCTAGCACGATCAGCTCTTAACCAAAAGGTTGGAGGTTCGTGCCCTCCCATGAGTGGTGTGTTGCTTTTTTTCTTCGCGCTGATAGATTTGGAGAAATTTTCTGATGGTGGTGAGAGTGGAACACGACTATCTCCGTCACGCAATTGGCTAGCGCGTTCAGCTGTTAACCAAAAGGTTGGAGGATCGAGCCCTCCGGAGAGTGGTGTGTCACTTTTTTTTGCGCTGATAGCTTTGGAGAAATGTTCTGATGGTGATGAGAGTAGAACACGACTATCTCCTTGGCGCCATTGGCTAGCGCGTTCAGCTGTTAACCAAAAGGTCGAAGGTTCGAGCCCTCTCGACAGCGGTGTGTCTCTTTTTTCTTTGCGCTGACAGCTGTGAAGAAATGCTCTGACGGTGGTGAGAGTAGAGCACGACTGTCTCCGTGGCACAATTGGCTAGCGCGATCGGCTGTTAACCAGAAGTTTGGAGTTTCGAGCCCTCCCAAGAGCGGTGTGTCTCTGTTTTTCTTTGCGCTGATAGCTTTGGAGAAACGTTCTGAGGGTGGTGAGAGTGGAACACGACTATCTCCGTGACGCAATTGGCTAGCGCGTTCAGCTGTTAACCAAAAGGTTGGAGGATCGAGCCCTCCGGAGAGCGGTGTGTCACTTTTTTTCTTTGCGCTGATAGCTTTGGAGAAATGTTCTGATGGTGATGAGAGTAGAACACGACTATCTCCTTGGCGCCATTGGCTAGCGCGTTCAGCTGTTAACCAAAAGGTCGAAGGTTCGAGCCCTCTCGACAGCGGTGTGTCTCTTTTTTCATTGCGCTGACAGCTGTGAAGAAATGCTCTGACGGTGGTGAGAGTAGAGCACGACTGTCTCCGTGACGCAATTGGCTAGCACGTTCGGCTTTTAACGGAAAGGTTGGAAGTTCGAGCCCTCCCATGAGCGGTGTGTCGCTTTTTTTGCGCTGATAGCTTTGGAGAAATCAACTGACGGTGGTGAGAGTGGAGCACGACTATCTCTGGGGCACAATTGGCTAGAGCCTTCAGCTGTTAACCAAAAGGTTGGATGTTCGAGCCCTCCCGAGAGCGGTGTGTCTGTTTTTTTTTCTTTACGCTGATAGCTTTGTAGAAATGTTCTGACGGTGGTGAGAGTGGAGCACGAATATCTCCGTGGCGCAATTGGCTAGCGCGTTCGGCTGTGAACCAAAAGGTTGGAGGTTCGAGCCCTCCGGAGAGCGGTGTGTCTCTTTTTTCTTTGCGCTGATAGCTTTGGAGAAATCTTCTGATGGTGGTGAGAGTCGAGCACGACTATCTCTGGGGCGCAATTGGCTAGAGCGTTCAGCTGTTAACCAAAAGGTTGGATGTTCGAGCCCTCCCCCAGAGCGGTGTGTCTGTTTTTTTCTTTACGCTGATAGCTTTGTAGAAATGTTCTGACGGTGGTGAGAGTGGAGCACGACTATCTCTGGGGCGCAAATGGCTAGAGCGTTCAGCTGTTAACCAAAAGGTTGGAGGTTCCAGCCCTCCCGAGAGCGGTGTGTCTCTTTTTTTTCTTTGCGCTGATAGCTTTGTAGAAATGTTCTGACGGTGGTGAGAGTGGAGCATGACTGTCTCCGTGGCGCAATTGGCTAGCGCGATCGGCTGTTAACCAGAAGTTTGGAGGTTCGAGCCTTCCCAAGAGCGGTGTGTC
This sequence comes from Rhipicephalus microplus, assembly GCF_043290135.1. Lineage (NCBI taxonomy): Eukaryota > Metazoa > Arthropoda > Arachnida > Ixodida > Ixodidae > Rhipicephalus > Rhipicephalus microplus. The sequence goes on along the minus strand of NC_134703.1, from coordinate 203,351,775 downwards.
TCTGTTTTTCTTTGCGCTGATAGCTTTGGAGAAATGTTCTGAGGGTGGTGAGAGTGGAACACGACTATCTCCGTGACGCGATTGGCTAGCGCGTTCAGCTGTTAACCAAAAGGTTGGAGGTTCGAGCCCTCTGGAGAGCGGTGTGTCTCTTTTTTTTCTTTGCGCTAATAGCTTTGGAGGAATGTTCTGATGGTGGTGAGAGTGTAGCACGACTGTTTCCGTGGCAGAATTGGCTAGCGCGATCAACTGTTAACACAAAGGTTGGAGGTTCGAGCCCTCCCGGGAGCAGTGTGTCGCTTTTCTTCTTTGCACTGATAGCTTTGGAGAAATGTTCTGATGGTGATGAGAGTAGAACACGACTATCTCCTTGGCGCCATTGGCTAGCGCGTTCAGCTGTTAACCAAAAGGTTGGAGGTTCGAGCCCTCTCGAGAGCGGTGTGTCTCTTTTTTCTTTGCGCTGACAGCTGTGGAGAAATGTTCTGACGGTGGTGAGAGTAGAGCACGACTGTCTACGTGGCGCAATTGGCTAGCGCGTTCGGCTGTGAACAAAAACGTTCGAGGTTCGAGCCCTCCCGAGAGCGGTGTGTCTCTTTTTTCTTTGCGCTGATAGCTTTGTAGAAATGTTCTCACAGCGGTGAGAGTGGAGCACGACTGTCTGCGTGGCGCAATTGGCTAGCGCTATCGGCTGTTACCCGAAAGTTTGGAGGTTCGGGCCCTCCCGGGAGCAGTGTGTCGCTTTTTTTCTTTGCGCTGATAGCTTTGGAGAAATGTTCTGACGGTGGTGAGAGTAGAACACGACTGTCTCCTTGGCGCCATTGGCTAGCGCGTTCAGCTGTTAACCAAAAGGTTGGAGGTTCGAGCCCTCTCGAGAGCAGTGTGTCTCTTTTTTCTTTGCGCTGACAGCTGTGGAGAAATGTTCTGACGGTGGTGAGAGTAGAGCACGACTGTCTCCGTGACGCAATTGGCTAGCACGTTCGGCTTTTAACGGAAAGGTTGGAAGTTCGAGCCCTCCCATGAGCGGTGTGTCGCTTTTTTGCGCTGATAGTTTTGGAGAAATCTTCTGACGGTGGTGAGAGTGGAGCACTACTATCTCTGGGGCGCAATTGGCTAGAGCGTGCAGCTGTTAACCAAAAGGTTGGATGTTCGAGCCCTCCCGAGAGCGGTGTGTCTGTTTTTTCTTTGCGCTGATAGCTTTGGAGCAATGTTCTGAAGGTGGTGAGAGTGGAGTACGACTGTTTCCGTGGCAGAATTGGCTAGCGCGATCAACTGTTAACTGAAAGGTTGGAGGTTCGAGTCCTCCCGGGAGCAGTGTGTCGTTTTTTTTTCTTTGCGCTGATAGCTTTGGAGAAATGTTCTGACGGTGGTGAGAGTAGAACACGACTATCTCCTTGGCGCCATTGGTTAGCGCGTTCAGCTGTTAACCAAAAGGTCGGAGGTTCGAGGCCTCTCGAGAGCGGTGTGTCTCTTTTTTTTGCGCTGACAGCTGTGGAGAAATGTTCTGACGGTGGTGAGAGTAGAGCACGACTGTCTCCGTGACGCAATTGGCTAGCACGTTCGGCTTTTAACGCAAAGGTTGGAAGTTCGAGCCCTCCCATGAGCGGTGTGTCGCATTTTTTGCGCTGATAGCTTTGAAGAAATCTTCTGACGGTGGTGAGAGTGGAGCACGACTATCTCTGGGGCGCCATTGGTTAGCGCGTTCAGCTGTTAACCAAAAGGTTGGATGTTCGAGCCCTCCCGAGAGCGGTGTGTCTGTTTTTTTCTTTACGCTGATAGCTTTGTAGAAATGTTCTGACGGTGGTGAGAGTGGAGCACGAATATCTCCGTGACGCGATTGGCTAGCGCGTTCAGCTGTTAACCAAAAGGTTGGAGGTTCGAGCCCTCTGGAGAGCGGTGTGTCTCTTTTTTTTCTTTGCGCTAATAGCTTTGGAGGAATGTTCTGATGGTGGTGAGAGTGTAGCACGACTGTTTCCGTGGCAGAATTGGCTAGCGCGATCAACTGTTAACACAAAGGTTGGAGGTTCGAGCCCTCCCGGGAGCAGTGTGTCGCTTTTCTTCTTTGCGCTGATAGCTTTGGAGAAATGTTCTGATGGTGATGAGAGTAGAACACGACTATCTCCTTGGCGCCATTGGCTAGCGCGTTCAGCTGTTAACCAAAAGGTTGGAGGTTCGAGCCCTCTCGAGAGCGGTGTGTCTCTTTTTTCTTTGCGCTGACAGCTGTGGAGAAATGTTCTGACGGTGGTGAGAGTAGAGCACGACTGTCTACGTGGCGCAATTGGCTAGCGCGTTCGGCTGTGAACAAAAACGTTCGAGGTTCGAGCCCTCCCGAGAGCGGTGTGTCTCTTTTTTCTTTGCGCTGATAGCTTTGTAGAAATGTTCTCACAGCGGTGAGAGTGGAGCACGACTGTCTGCGTGGCGCAATTGGCTAGCGCTATCGGCTGTTACCCGAAAGTTTGTAGGTTCGGGCCCTCCCGGGAGCAGTGTGTCGCTTTTTTTCTTTGCGCTGATAGCTTTGGAGAAATGTTCTGACGGTGGTGAGAGTAGAACACGACTGTCTCCTTGGCGCCATTGGCTAGCGCGTTCAGCTGTTAACCAAAAGGTTGGAGGTTCGAGCCCTCTCGAGAGCAGTGTGTCTCTTTTTTCTTTGCGCTGACAGCTGTGGAGAAATGTTCTGACGGTGGTGAGAGTAGAGCACGACTGTCTCCGTGACGCAATTGGCTAGCACGTTCGGCTTTTAACGGAAAGGTTGGAAGTTCGAGCCCTCCCATGAGCGGTGTGTCGCTTTTTTGCGCTGATAGTTTTGGAGAAATCTTCTGACGGTGGTGAGAGTGGAGCACGACTATCTCTGGGGCGCAATTGGCTAGAGCGTGCAGCTGTTAACCAAAAGGTTGGATGTTCGAGCCCTCCCGAGAGCGGTGTGTCTGTTTTTTCTTTGCGCTGATAGCTTTGGAGCAATGTTCTGAAGGTGGTGAGAGTGGAGTACGACTGTTTCCGTGGCAGAATTGGCTAGCGCGATCAACTGTTAACTGAAAGGTTGGAGGTTCGAGTCCTCCCGGGAGCAGTGTGTCGTTTTTTTTCTTTGCGCTGATAGCTTTGGAGAAATGTTCTGACGGTGGTGAGAGTAGAACACGACTATCTCCTTGGCGCCATTGGTTAGCGCGTTCAGCTGTTAACCAAAAGGTCGGAGGTTCGAGGCCTCTCGAGAGCGGTGTGTCTCTTTTTTTTTGCGCTGACAGCTGTGGAGAAATGTTCTGACGGTGGTGAGAGTAGAGCACGACTGTCTCCGTGACGCAATTGGCTAGCACGTTCGGCTTTTAACGCAAAGGTTGGAAGTTCGAGCCCTCCCATGAGCGGTGTGTCGCATTTTTTGCGCTGATAGCTTTGAAGAAATCTTCTGACGGTGGTGAGAGTGGAGCACGACTATCTCTGGGGCGCCATTGGTTAGCGCGTTCAGCTGTTAACCAAAAGGTTGGATGTTCGAGCCCTCCCGAGAGCGGTGTGTCTGTTTTTTTCTTTACGCTGATAGCTTTGTAGAAATGTTCTGACGGTGGTGAGAGTGGAGCACGAATATCTCCGTGGCGCAATTGGCTAGCGCGTTCGGCTGTGAACCAAAAGGTTGGAGGTTCGAGCCCTCCGGAGAGCGGTGTGTCTCTTTTTTCTTTGCGCTGATAGCTTTGGAGAAATCTTCTGACGGTGGTGAGAGTCGAGCACGACTATCTCTGGGGCCCAATTGGCTAGAGCGTTCAGCTGTTAACCAAAAGGTTGGATGTTCGAGCCCTCCCCCAGAGCGGTGTGTCTGTTTTTTTCTTTACGCTGATAGCTTTGTAGAAATGTTCTGACGGTGGTGAGAGTGGAGCACGACTATCTCTGGGGCGCAAATGGCTAGAGCGTTCAGCTGTTAACCAAAAGGTTGGAGGTTCCAGCCCTCCCGAGAGCGGTGTGTCTCTTTTTTTTTCTTTGCGCTGATAGCTTTGTAGAAATGTTCTGACGGTGGTGAGAGTGGAGCATGACTGTCTCCGTGGCGCAATTGGCTAGCGCGATCGGCTGTTAACCAGAAGTTTGGAGGTTCGAGCCTTCCCAAGAGCGGTGTGTCTCTGTTTTTCTTTGCGCTGATAGCTTTGGAGAAATGTTCTGAGGGTGGTGAGAGTGGAACACGACTATCTCCGTGGCGCAATTGGCTAGCGCGATCAGCTGTTAACCAAAAGGTTGGAGGTTCGAGCCCTCCCATGAGTGGTGTGTTGCTTTTTTTCTTCGCGCTGATAGCTTTGGAGAAATGTTCTGACGGTGGTGAGAGTGGAGCACGACTATCTCTGTGGCGCAATTGGCTAGCGCGATCGGCTGTTAATCAAAAGGTTGGAGGTTCGAGCCCTCCCAAGAGCGGTGTGTCTCTTTTTTTGCGCTGATAGCTTTGGAGAAACGTTCTGAGGGTGGTGAGAGTGGAACACGACTGTCTCCGTGACGCAATTGGCTAGCACGTTCGGCTTTTAACGCAAAGGTTGGAAGTTCGAGCCCTCCCATGAGCGGTGTGTCGCATTTTTTGCGCTGATAGCTTTGAAGAAATCTTCTGACGGTGGTGAGAGTGGAGCACGACTATCTCTGGGGCGCCATTGGTTAGCGCGTTCAGCTGTTAACCAAAAGGTTGGATGTTCGAGCCCTCCCGAGAGCGGTGTGTCTGTTTTTTTCTTTACGCTGATAGCTTTGTAGAAATGTTCTGACGGTGGTGAGAGTGGAGCACGAATATCTCCGTGACGCGATTGGCTAGCGCGTTCAGCTGTTAACCAAAAGGTTGGAGGTTCGAGCCCTCTGGAGAGCGGTGTGTCTCTTTTTTTTCTTTGCGCTAATAGCTTTGGAGGAATGTTCTGATGGTGGTGAGAGTGTAGCACGACTGTTTCCGTGGCAGAATTGGCTAGCGCGATCAACTGTTAACACAAAGGTTGGAGGTTCGAGCCCTCCCGGGAGCAGTGTGTCGCTTTTCTTCTTTGCGCTGATAGCTTTGGAGAAATGTTCTGATGGTGATGAGAGTAGAACACGACTATCTCCTTGGCGCCATTGGCTAGCGCGTTCAGCTGTTAACCAAAAGGTTGGAGGTTCGAGCCCTCTCGAGAGCGGTGTGTCTCTTTTTTCTTTGCGCTGACAGCTGTGGAGAAATGTTCTGACGGTGGTGAGAGTAGAGCACGACTGTCTACGTGGCGCAATTGGCTAGCGCGTTCGGCTGTGAACAAAAACGTTCGAGGTTCGAGCCCTCCCGAGAGCGGTGTGTCTCTTTTTTCTTTGCGCTGATAGCTTTGTAGAAATGTTCTCACAGCGGTGAGAGTGGAGCACGACTGTCTGCGTGGCGCAATTGGCTAGCGCTATCGGCTGTTACCCGAAAGTTTGTAGGTTCGGGCCCTCCCGGGAGCAGTGTGTCGCTTTTTTTCTTTGCGCTGATAGCTTTGGAGAAATGTTCTGACGGTGGTGAGAGTAGAACACGACTGTCTCCTTGGCGCCATTGGCTAGCGCGTTCAGCTGTTAACCAAAAGGTTGGAGGTTCGAGCCCTCTCGAGAGCAGTGTGTCTCTTTTTTCTTTGCGCTGACAGCTGTGGAGAAATGTTCTGACGGTGGTGAGAGTAGAGCACGACTGTCTCCGTGACGCAATTGGCTAGCACGTTCGGCTTTTAACGGAAAGGTTGGAAGTTCGAGCCCTCCCATGAGCGGTGTGTCGCTTTTTTGCGCTGATAGTTTTGGAGAAATCTTCTGACGGTGGTGAGAGTGGAGCACGACTATCTCTGGGGCGCAATTGGCTAGAGCGTGCAGCTGTTAACCAAAAGGTTGGATGTTCGAGCCCTCCCGAGAGCGGTGTGTCTGTTTTTTCTTTGCGCTGATAGCTTTGGAGCAATGTTCTGAAGGTGGTGAGAGTGGAGTACGACTGTTTCCGTGGCAGAATTGGCTAGCGCGATCAACTGTTAACTGAAAGGTTGGAGGTTCGAGTCCTCCCGGGAGCAGTGTGTCGTTTTTTTCTTTGCGCTGATAGCTTTGGAGAAATGTTCTGACGGTGGTGAGAGTAGAACACGACTATCTCCTTGGCGCCATTGGTTAGCGCGTTCAGCTGTTAACCAAAAGGTCGGAGGTTCGAGGCCTCTCGAGAGCGGTGTGTCTCTTTTTTTTGCGCTGACAGCTGTGGAGAAATGTTCTGACGGTGGTGAGAGTAGAGCACGACTGTCTCCGTGACGCAATTGGCTAGCACGTTCGGCTTTTAACGCAAAGGTTGGAAGTTCGAGCCCTCCCATGAGCGGTGTGTCGCATTTTTTGAGCTGATAGCTTTGAAGAAATCTTCTGACGGTGGTGAGAGTGGAGCACGACTATCTCTGGGGCGCCATTGGTTAGCGCGTTCAGCTGTTAACCAAAAGGTTGGATGTTCGAGCCCTCCCGAGAGCGGTGTGTCTCTTTTTTCTTTACGCTGATAGCTTTGTAGAAATGTTCTGACGGTGGTGAGAGTGGAGCACGAATATCTCCGTGGCGCAATTGGCTAGCGCGTTCGGCTGTGAACCAAAAGGTTGGAGGTTCGAGCCCTCCGGAGAGCGGTGTGTCTCTTTTTTCTTTGCGCTGATAGCTTTGGAGAAATCTTCTGACGGTGGTGAGAGTCGAGCACGACTATCTCTGGGGCCCAATTGGCTAGAGCGTTCAGCTGTTAACCAAAAGGTTGGATGTTCGAGCCCTCCCCCAGAGCGGTGTGTCTGTTTTTTTCTTTACGCTGATAGCTTTGTAGAAATGTTCTGACGGTGGTGAGAGTGGAGCACGACTATCTCTGGGGCGCGAATGGCTAGAGCGTTCAGCTGTTAACCAAAAGGTTGGAGGTTCCAGCCCTCCCGAGAGCGGTGTGTCTCTTTTTTTTCTTTGCGCTGATAGCTTTGTAGAAATGTTCTGACGGTGGTGAGAGTGGAGCATGACTGTCTCCGTGGCGCAATTGGCTAGCGCGATCGGCTGTTAACCAGAAGTTTGGAGGTTCGAGCCTTCCCAAGAGCGGTGTGTCTCTGTTTTTCTTTGCGCTGATAGCTTTGGAGAAATGTTCTGAGGGTGGTGAGAGTGGAACACGACTATCTCCGTGGCGCAATTGGCTAGCGCGATCAGCTGTTAACCAAAAGGTTGGAGGTTCGAGCCCTCCCATGAGTGGTGTGTTGCTTTTTTTCTTCGCGCTGATAGCTTTGGAGAAATGTTCTGACGGTGGTGAGAGTGGAGCACGACTATCTCTGTGGCGCAATTGGCTAGCGCGATCGGCTGTTAATCAAAAGGTTGGAGGTTCGAGCCCTCCCAAGAGCGGTGTGTCTCTTTTTTTGCGCTGATAGCTTTGGAGAAACGTTCTGAGGGGGGTGAGAGTGGAACACGACTATCTCTGTGACGCAATTGGCTAGCGCGTTCGGCTGTTAACCAATAGGTAGGAGGTTCGAGCCCTCCGGAGAGCGGTGTGTCTCTTTTTTCTTTGCGCTGATAGCTTTGGAGCAATGTTCTGACGGTGGTGAGAGTAGAACACGACTATCTCCTTGGCGCCATTGGCTAGCGCGTTCAGCTGTTAACCAAAAGGTCGGAGGTTCGAGCCCTCTCGAGAGCGGTGTGTCTCTTTTTTCATTGCGCTGACAGCTGTGAAGAAATGCTCTGACGGTGGTGAGAGTAGAGCACGACTGTCTCCGTGACGCAATTGGCTAGCACGTTCGGCTTTTAACGGAAAGGTTGGAAGTTCGAGCCCTCCCATGAGCGGTGTGTCGCTTTTTTTGCGCTGATAGCTTTGGAGAAATCTTCTGACGGTGGTGAGAGTGGAGCACGACTATCTCTGGGGCACAATTGGCTAGAGCCTTCAGCTGTTAACCAAAAGGTTGGATGTTCGAGCCCTCCCGAGAGCGGTGTGTCTGTTTTTTTTTCTTTACGCTGATAGCTTTGTAGAAATGTTCTGACGGTGGTGAGAGTGGAGCACGAATATCTCCGTGGCGCAATTGGCTAGCGCGTTCGGCTGTGAACCAAAAGGTTGGAGGTTCGAGCCCTCCGGAGAGCGGTGTGTCTCTTTTTTCTTTGCGCTGATAGCTTTGGAGAAATCTTCTGACGGTGGTGAGAGTCGAGCACGACTATCTCTGGGGCGCAATTGGCTAGAGCGTTCAGCTGTTAACCAAAAGGTTGGATGTTCGAGCCCTCCCCCAGAGCGGTGTGTCTGTTTTTTTCTTTACGCTGATAGCTTTGTAGAAATGTTCTGACGGTGGTGAGAGTGGAGCACGACTATCTCTGGGGCGCAAATGGCTAGAGCGTTCAGCTGTTAACCAAAAGGTTGGAGGTTTTAGCCCTCCCGAGAGCGGTGTGTCTCTTTTTTTTCTTTGCGCTGATAGCTTTGTAGAAATGTTCTGACGGTGGTGAGAGTGGAGCATGACTGTCTCCGTGGCGCAATTGGTTAGCGCGATCGGCTGTTAACCAGAAGTTTGGAGGTTCGAGCCTTCCCAAGAGCGGTGTGTCTCTGTTTTTCTTTGCGCTGATAGCTTTGGAGAAATGTTCTGAGGGTGGTGAGAGTGGAACACGACTATCTCCGTGACGCGATTGGCTAGCGCGTTCAGCTGTTAACCAAAAGGTTGGAGGTTCGAGCCCTCTGGAGAGCGGTGTGTCTCTTTTTTTTCTTTGCGCTAATAGCTTTGGAGGAATGTTCTGATGGTGGTGAGAGTGTAGCACGACTGTTTCCGTGGCAGAATTGGCTAGCGCGATCAACTGTTAACACAAAGGTTGGAGGTTCGAGCCCTCCCGGGAGCAGTGTGTCGCTTTTCTTCTTTGCGCTGATAGCTTTGGAGAAATGTTCTGATGGTGATGAGAGTAGAACACGACTGTCTCCTTGGCGCCATTGGCTAGCGCGTTCAGCTGTTAACCAAAAGGTTGGAGGTTCGAGCCCTCTCGAGAGCGGTGTGTCTCTTTTTTCTTTGCGCTGACAGCTGTGGAGAAATGTTCTGACGGTGGTGAGAGTAGAGCACGACTGTCTACGTGGCGCAATTGGCTAGCGCGTTCGGCTGTGAACAAAAACGTTCGAGGTTCGAGCCCTCCCGAGAGCGGTGTGTCTCTTTTTTCTTTGCGCTGATAGCTTTGTAGAAATGTTCTCACAGCGGTGAGAGTGGAGCACGACTGTCTGCGTGGCGCAATTGGCTCGCGCTATCGGCTGTTACCCGAAAGTTTGGAGGTTCGGGCCCTCCCGGGAGCAGTGTGTCGCTTTTTTTCTTTGCGCTGATAGCTTTGGAGAAATGTTCTGACGGTGATGAGAGTAGAACACGACTATCTCCTTGGCGCCATTGGTTAGCGCGTTCAGCTGTTAACCAAAAGGTCGGAGGTTCGAGGCCTCTCGAGAGCGGTGTGTCTCTTTTTTTTGCGCTGACAGCTGTGGAGAAATGTTCTGACGGTGGTGAGAGTAGAGCACGACTGTCTCCGTGACGCAATTGGCTAGCACGTTCGGCTTTTAACGCAAAGGTTGGAAGTTCGAGCCCTCCCATGAGCGGTGTGTCGCATTTTTTGCGCTGATAGCTTTGAAGAAATCTTCTGACGGTGGTGAGAGTGGAGCACGACTATCTCTGGGGCGCCATTGGTTAGCGCGTTCAGCTGTTAACCAAAAGGTTGGATGTTCGAGCCCTCCCGAGAGCGGTGTGTCTGTTTTTTTCTTTGCGCTGATAGCTTTGGAGCAATGTTCTGAAGGTGGTGAGAGTGGAGTACGACTGTTTTCGTGGCAGAATTGGCTAGCACGATCAACTGTTAACTGAAAGGTTGGAGGTTCGAGTCCTCCCGGGAGCAGTGTGTCGTTTTTTTTCTTTGCGCTGATAGCTTTGGAGAAATGTTCTGACGGTGGTGAGAGTAGAACACGACTATCTCCTTGGCGCCATTGGTTAGCGCGTTCAGCTGTTAACCAAAAGGTCGGAGGTTCGAGGCCTCTCGAGAGCGGTGTGTCTCTTTTTTTGCGCTGACAGCTGTGGAGAAATGTTCTGACGGTGGTGAGAGTAGAGCACGACTGTCTCCGTGACGCAATTGGCTAGCACGTTCGGCTTTTAACGCAAAGGTTGGAAGTTCGAGCCCTCCCATGAGCGGTGTGTCGCATTTTTTGCGCTGATAGCTTTGAAGAAATCTTCTGACGGTGGTGAGAGTGGAGCACGACTATCTCTGGGGCGCCATTGGTTAGCGCGTTCAGCTGTTAACCAAAAGGTTGGATGTTCGAGCCCTCCCGAGAGCGGTGTGTCTGTTTTTTTCTTTACGCTGATAGCTTTGTAGAAATGTTCTTACGGTGGTGAGAGTGGAGCACGAATATCTCCGTGGCGCAATTGGCTAGCGCGTTCGGCTGTGAACCAAAAGGTTGGAGGTTCGAGCCCTCCGGAGAGCGGTGTGTCTCTTTTTTCTTTGCGCTGATAGCTTTGGAGAAATCTTCTGACGGTGGTGATAGTCGAGCACGACTATCTCTGGGGCCCAATCGGCTAGAGCGTTCAGCTGTTAACCAAAAGGTTGGGTGTTCGAGCCCTCCCCCAGAGCGGTGTGTCTGTTTTTTTCTTTACGCTGATAGCTTTGTAGAAATGTTCTGACGGTGGTGAGAGTGGAGCACGACTATCTCTGGGGCGCAAATGGCTAGAGCGTTCAGCTGTTAACCAAAAGGTTGGAGGTTCCAGCCCTCCCGAGAGCGGTGTGTCTCTTTTTTTTCTTTGCGCTGATAGCTTTGTAGAAATGTTCTGACGGTGGTGAGAGTGGAGCATGACTGTCTCCGTGGCGCAATTGGCTAGCGCGATCGGCTGTTAACCAGAAGTTTGGAGGTTCGAGCCTTCCCAAGAGCGGTGTGTCGCTTTTCTTCTTTGCGCTGATAGCTTTGGAGAAATGTTCTGATGGTGATGAGAGTAGAACACGACTATCTCCTTGGCGCCATTGGCTAGCGCGTTCAGCTGTTAACCAAAAGGTTGGAGGTTCGAGCCCTCTCGAGAGCGGTGTGTCTCTTTTTTTCTTTCCGCTGACAGCTGTGGAGAAATGTTCTGACGGTGGTGAGAGTAGAGCACGACTGTCTACGTGGCGCAATTGGCTAGCGCGTTCGGCTGTGAACAAAAACGTTCGAGGTTCGAGCCCTCCCGAGAGCGGTGTGTCTCTTTTTTCTTTGCGCTGATAGCTTTGTAGAAATGTTCTCACAGCGGTGAGAGTGGAGCACGACTGTCTGCGTGGCGCAATTGGCTAGCGCTATCGGCTGTTACCCGAAAGTTTGGAGGTTCGGGCCCTCCCGGGAGCAGTTTGTCGCTTTTTTTCTTTGCACTGATAGCTTTGGAGAAATGTTCTGACGGTGGTGAGAGTAGAACACGACTGTCTCCTTGGCGCCATCGGCTAGGTCGTTCAGCTGTTAACCAAAAGGTTGGAGGTTCGAGCCCTCTCGAGAGCAGTGTGTCTCTTTTTTCTTTGCGCTGACAGCTGTGGAGAAATGTTCTGACGGTGGTGAGAGTAGAGCACGACTGTCTCCGTGACGCAATTGGCTAGCACGTTCGGCTTTTAACGGAAAGGTTGGAAGTTCGAGCCCTCCCATGAGCGGTGTGTCGCTTTTTTGCGCTGATAGTTTTGGAGAAATCTTCTGACGGTGGTGAGAGTGGAGCACGACTATCTCTGGGGTGCAATTGGCTAGAGCGTGCAGCTGTTAACCAAAAGGTTGGATGTTCGAGCCCTCCCGAGAGCGGTGTGTCTGTTTTTTCTTTGCGCTGATAGCTTTGGAGCAATGTTCTGACGGTGGTGAGAGTGGAGTACGACTGTTTCCGTGGCAGAATTGGCTAGCGCGATCAACTGTTAACTGAAAGGTTGGAGGTTCGAGCCCTCCCGGGAGCAGTGTGTCGTTTTTTTCTTTGCGCTGATAGCTTAGGAGAAATGTTCTGACGGTGGTGAGAGTAGAACACGACTATCTCCTTGGCGCCATTGGTTAGCGCGTTCAGCTGTTAACCAAAAGGTCGGAGGTTGGAGGCCTCTCGAGAGCGGTGTGTCTCTTTTTTTTTGCGCTGACAGCTGTGGAGAAATGTTCTGACGGTGGTGAGAGTAGAGCACGACTGTCTCCGTGACGCAATTGGCTAGCACGTTCGGCTTTTAACGCAAAGGTTGGAAGTTCGAGCCCTCCCATGAGCGGTGTGTCGCATTTTTTGCGCTGATAGCTTTGGAGAAATCTTCTGACGGTGGTGAGAGTGGAGCACGACTATCTCTGGGACGCCATTGGTTAGCGCGTTCAGCTGTTAACCAAAAGGTCGGAGGTTCGAGACCTCTCGAGAGCGGTGTGTCTCTTTTTTTGCGCTGACAGCTGTGGAGAAATGTTCTGACGGTGGTGAGAGTAGAGCACGACTGTCTCCGTCACGCAATTGGCTAGCACGTTCGGCTTTTAACGGATAGGTGTGAGGTTCAAGCCCTCGCATGAGCGGTGTGTCGCTTTTATTGCGCTGATAGCTTTGAAGAATTCTTCTGACGGTGGTGAGAGTGGAGCACGACTATCTCTGGGGCGCAATTGGCTAGAGCGTTCAGCTGTTAACCAGAAGGTTGGAGGTTCGAGCCCTCCCGAGAGCATGTGTCTCTTTTTTTCTTTGCGCTGATAGCTTTGTAGAAATGTTCTGACGGTGGTGAGAGTGGAGCACGACTGTCTCCGTGGTGCAATTGGCTAGCGCGATCGGCTGTTAACCGAAAGTTTGGAGGTTCGAGCCCTCCCGGGAGCAGTGTGTCGCTTTTTTTCTTTGCGCTGATAGCTTTGGAGAAATGTTCTGACGGTGGTGAGAGTACAACACGACTATCTCCTTGGCGCCATTGGCTAGCGCGTTCAGCTGTTAACCAAAAGGTTGGAGGTTCGAGCCCTCTCGAGAGCAGTGTGTCTCTTTTTTCTTTGCGCTGACAGCTATGGAGAAATGTTCTGACGGTGGTGAGAGTAGAGCACGACTGTCTCCGTGACGCAATTGGCTAGCACGTTCGGCCTTTAACGGAAAGGTTGGAGGTTCAAGCCCTCCCATGATCGGTATGTCGCTTTTTTTGCGCTGATAGCTTTGAAGAAATCTTCTGATGGTGGTGAGAGTGGAGCACGACTATCTCTGGGGCGCAATTGGCTAGAGCGTTCAGCTGTTAACCAAAAGGTTGGAGGTTCCAGCCCTCCGGAGAGCGGTGTGTCTCTTTTTCTTTGCGCTGATAGCTTTGTAGAAATGTTCTGACGGTGGTGAGAGTGGAGCACGACTGTCTCCATGGCGCAATTGGCTAGCGCTTTCAGCTCATAACCAAATTTTGGAGGTTCGTGCCCTCCCATCAGTCGTGTGTTGCTTTTTTTCTTCGCGCTGATAGATTTGGAGAAATCTTCTGACGGTGGTGAGAGTGGAGCACGAATATCTCCGTGGCGCAATTGGCTAGAGCGTTCAGCTGTTAACCAAAAGGTTGGAGGTTCCAGCCCTCCCGAGAGCGCTGTGTCTCTTTTTTCTTTGCGCTGATAGCTTTGTAGAAATGTTCTGACGGTGGTGAGAGTGGAGCACGACTATCTCCGTGGCGCAATTGGCTAGCGCGATCGGCTGTTAACCGAATGTTTGGAGGTTCGAGCCCTCCCGGGAGCAGTGTGTCGCTTTTTTCTTTGCGCTGATAGCCTTGGAGAAATGTTCTGACGGTGGTGAGAGTACAATACGACTATCTCCTTGGCGCCATTGGCTAGCGCGTTCAGCTGTTAACCAAAAGGTTGGAGGTTCGAGCCCTCTCGAGCGCGGTGTGTCTCTTTTTTCTTTGCGCTGACAGCTGTGGAGAAATGTTCTGACGGTGGTGAGAGTAGAGCACGACTGTCTCCGTGACGCAGTTGGCTAGCACGTTCGGCCTTTAAGGGAAAGGTTGGAGGTTCAAGCCCTCCCATGAGCGGTGTGTCGCTTTTTTGCGCTGATAGCTTTGGAGAAATCTTCTGATGGTGGTGAGAGTGGAGCACGACTATCTCTGGGGCGCAATTGGCTAGAGCGTTCAGCTGTTAACCAAAAGGTTGGAGGTTCCAGCCCTCCCGAGAGCGGTGTGTCTCTTTTTTTTCTTTGCGCTGATAGCTTTGTAGAAATGTTCTGACGGTGGTGAGAGTGGAGCATGACTGTCTCCGTGGCGCAATCGGCTAGCGCGATCAGCTCTTAACCAAACGGTTGGAGGTTCGTGCCCTCCCATGAGTGGTGTGTTGCTTTTTTTCTTCACGCTCATAGATTTGGAGAAATTTTCTGATGGTCGTGAGAGTTGAGCACGAATATCTCCGTGGTGCAATTGGCTAGCACGTTCGGGTGTTAACCAAAACGTTGGAGGTTCGAGCCCTCCCTGGAGCGGTGTGTCTCTTTTTTTCTTTGCGCTGATAGCTTTGTAGAAATGTTCTGTCGATGGTGAGAGCGGAGCACGACTGTCTCCGTGGCGCAATTGGCTAGCACGCTCGGCTGTTAACCAGAAGTTTGGAGGTTCGAGCCCTCCCAAGAGCGGTGTGTCTCTGTTTTTCTTTGCGCTGATAGCTTTGGAGAAACGTTCTGAGGGTGGTGAGAGTGGAACACGACTATCTCCGTGAGGCAATTGGCTAGCGCGTTCAGCTGTTAACCAAAAGGTTGGAGGTTCGAGCCCTCCGGAGAGCGGTGTGTCTCTTTTTTTTCTTTGCGCTAATAGCTTTGGAGGAATGTTCTGATGGTGGTGAGAGTGTAGCACGACTGTTTCCGTGGAAGAATTGGCTAGCGCGATCAACTGTTAACTGAAAGGTTGGAGGTTTGAGCCCTCCCGGGAGCAGTGTGTCGCTTTTTTTCTTTGCGCTGATAGCTTTGGAGAAATGTTCTGATGGTGATGAGAGTAGAACACGACTATCTCCTTGGCGCCATTGGCTAGCGCGTTCAGCTGTTAACCAAAAGGTCGGAGGTTCGAGCCCTCTCGAGAGCGGTGTGTCTCTTTTTTCTTTGCGCTGACAGCTGTGGAGAAATGTTCTGACGGTGGTGAGAGTAGAGCACGACTGTCTACGTGGCGCAATTGGCTAGCGCGTTCGGCTGTGAACAAAAACGTTCGAGGTTCGAGCCCTCCCGAGAGCGGTGTGTCTCTTTTTTCTTTGCGCTGATAGCTTTGTAGAAATGTTCTCACGGTGGTGAGAGTGGAGCACGACTGTCTCCGTGGGGCAATTGGCTAGCGCGATCGGCTGTTAACCGAACGTTTGGAGGTTCAGTCCCTCCCGGGAGCAGTGTGTTGCTCTTTTTCTTTGCGCTGATAGCTTTGGAGAAATGTTCTGACGGTAGTGAGAGTAGAACACGACTGTCTCCTTGGCGCTATTGGCTAGCGCACTCAGCTCTTAATCAAAAGGTTGGAGGTTGGAGCCCTCCCGAGAGCGGTGTGTCTCTTTTTTTTGCGCTGATAGCTTTGGAGAAACGTTGGGAGGGTGGTGAGAGTGGAACACGACTATCTCCGTGACGCAATTGGCTAGCGCGTTCGGCTGTTAACCAAAAGGTTGGAGGTTCGAGCCCTCCGGAGAGCGGTGTGTCTCTTTTTTCTTTGCGCTGATAGCTTTGGAGCAATGTTCTGACGGTGGTGAGAGTGGAGCACGACTGTCTCCGTGACGCAATTGGCTAGCACGTTCGGCTTTTAACGGAAAGGTTGGAGGTTCAAGCCCTCCCATGAGCGGTGTGTCGCTTTTTTGGCGCTGATAGCTTTGGAGAAATCTTCTGATGGTGGTGAAAGTGGAGAACGACTATCTCTGGGGCACAATTGGCGAGAGCGTTCAGCTGTTAACCAAAAGGTTTGAGGTTCCAGCACTCCCGAGAGCGGTGTGTCTCTTTTTTTTCTTTGCGCTGATAGCTTTGTAAAAATGTTCTGACGGTGGTGAGAGTGGAGCACGACTGTCTCCGTGGCGCAATTGGCTAGCGCGATCAGCTCTTAACCAAAAGGTAGGAGGTTCGTGCCCTTCCATGAGTGGTGTGTTGCTTTTTTTCTTCGCGCTTATAGATTTGGAGAAATTTTCTGATGGTGGTGAGAGTTGAGCACGAATATCTCCATGGTGCAATTGGCTAGCACGTTCGGCTGTTAACCAAAACGTTGGAGGTTCGAGCCCTCCCGAGAGCGGTGTGTCTCTTTTTTTTCTTCGCACTGATAGCTTTGGAGAAATGTTCTTAAGGTGGTGAGAGTGGAACACGACTATCTCCGTGACGCAAATGGCTAGAGCGTTCAGCTGTTAACCAAAAGGTTGGAGGTTCCAGCCCTCCCGAGAGCGGTGTGTCTCTTTTTTTTCTTTGCGCTGACAGCTTTGGAGAAACGTTCTGAGGGTGGTGAGAGTGGAACACGACTATCTCCGAGACGCGATTGGCTAGCGCGTTCAGCTGTTAACCAAAAGGTTGGAGGTTCGAGGCCTCCGGAGAGCGGTGTGTCTCTTTTTTTTCTTTGCGCTAATAGCTTTGGAGGAATGTTTTGATGGTGTTGAGAGTGTAGCACGACTGTTTCCGTGGCAGAATTGGCTAGCGCGATCAACTGTTAACTTAAAGGTTGGAGGTTCGAGCCCTCCCGGGAGCAGTGTGTCGCTTTTCTTCTTTGCGCTGATAGCTTTGGAGAAATGTTCTGATGGTGATGAGAGTAGAACACGACTATCTCCTTAGCGCCATTGGCTAGCGCGTTCAGCTGTTAACCAAAAGGCGGGAGGTTCGAGCCCTCTCGAGAGCGGTGTGTCTCTTTTTTCTTTGCGCTGACAGCTGTGGAGAAATGTTCTGACGGTGGTGAGAGTAGAGCACGACTGTCTACGTGGCGCAATTGGCTAGCGCGTTCGGCTGTGAACAAAAACGATCGAGGTTCGAGCCCTCCCGAGAGCAGTGTGTCTCTTTTTTCTTTGCGCTGATAGCTTTGTAGAAATGTTCTCACGGCGGTGAGAGTGGAGCACGACTGTCTGCGTGGCGCAATTGTCTAGCGCTATCGGCTGTTACCCGAAAGTTTGGAGGTTCGGGCCCTCCCGGGAGCAGTGTGTCGCTTTTTTTCTTTTCGCTGATAGCTTTGGAGAAATGTTCTGACGGTGGTGAGAGTAGAACACGACTGTCTCCTTGGCGCCATTGGCTAGCGCGTTCAGCTGTTAACCAAAAGGTTGGAGGTTCGAGCCCTCTCGAGAGCGGTGTGTCTCTTTTTTCTTTGCGCTGACAGCTGTGGAGAAATGTTCTGACGGTGGTGAGAGTAGAGCACGACTGTCTCCGTGACGCAATTGGCTAGCACGTTCGGCTTTTAACAGAAAGGTTGGAAGTTCGAGCCCTCCCATGAGCGGTGTGTCGCTTTTTTGCGCTGATAGCTTTAGAGAAATCTTCTGACGGTGGTGAGAGTGGAGCACGACTATCTCTGGGGCGCAATTGGCTAGAGCGTGCAGCTGTTAACCAAAAGGTTGGATGTTCGAGCCCTCCCGAGAGCGGTGTGTCTGTTTTTTTCTTTGCGCTGATAGCTTTGGAGCAATGTTCTGACGGTGGTGAGAGTGGAGTACGACTGTTTCCGTGGCAGAATCGGCTAGCGCGATCAACTGTTAACTGAAAGGTTGGAGGTTCGAGCCCTCCCGGGAGCAGTGTGTCGTTTTTTATCTTTGCGCTGATAGCTTTGGAGAAATGTTCTGACGGTGAAGAGAGTAGAACACGACAATCTCCTTGGCGCCATTGGTTAGCGCGTTCAGCTGTTAACCAAAAGGTCGGAGGTTCGAGGCCTCTCGAGAGCGGTGTGTCTCCTTTTTTTGCGCTGACAGCTGTGGAGAAATGTTCTGACGGTGGTGAGAGTAGAGCACGACTGTCTCCGTGACGCAATTGGCTAGCACGTTCGGCTTTTAATGCAAAGGTTGGAAGTTCGAGCCCTCCCATGAGCGGTGTGTCGCATTTTTTGCGCTGATAGCTTTGGAGAAATCTTCTGACGGTGGTGAGAGTGGAGCACGACTATCTCTGGGGCGCCATTGGTTAGCGCGTTCAGCTGTTAACCAAAAGGTCGCAGGTTCGAGACCTCTCGAGAGCTGTGTGTCTCTTTTTTTGCGTTGACAGCTGTGGAGAAATGTTCTGAAGGTGGTGAGAGTAGAGCACGACTGTCTCCGTGACGCAATTGGCTAGCACGTTCGGCTTTTAACGGATAGGTTGGAGGTTCAAGCCCTCGCATGAGTGGTGTGTCGCTTTTTTTGCGCTGGTAGCTTTCGAGAAATCTTCTGACGGTGGTGAAAGTGGAGCACGACTATCTCTGGGGCGCAATTGGCTAGAGCGTTCAGCTGTTAACCAAAAGGGTGGATGTTCGAGCCCTCCGGAGAGCGGCGTGTCTCTTTTTTTTCTTTGCGCTGATAGCTTTGGAGGAATGTTGTGACGGTGGTGAGAGTGGAGCACGACTGTTTCCGTGGCACAATTGGCTAGCGCGATCGGCTGTTAACTTAAAGGTTGGAGGTTCGAGCCCTCCCGGGAGCAGTGTGTCGCTTTTCTTCTTTGCGATGATAGCTTTGGAGAAATGTTCTGATGGTGATGAGAGTAGAACACGACTATCTCCTTGGCGCCATTGGCTAGCGCGTTCAGCTGTTAACCAAAAGGTGGGAGGTTCGAGCCCTCTCGAGAGCGGTGTGTCTCTTTTTTCTTTGCGCTGACAGCTGTGGAGAAATGTTCTGACGGTGGTGAGAGTAGAGCACGACTGTCTACGTGGCGCAATTGGCTAGCGCGTTCGGCTGTGAACAAAAACGTTCGAGGTTCGAGCCCTCCCGAGAGCGGTGTGTCTCTTTTTTCTTTGCGCTGATAGCTTTGTAGAAATGTTCTCACGGCGGTGAGAGTGGAGCACGACTCTCTGCGTGGCGCAATTGGCTAGCGCTATCGGCTGTTACCCGAAAGTTTGGAGGTTCGGGCCCTCCCGGGAGCAGTGTGTCGCTTTTTTTCTTTGCGCTGATAGCTTTGGAGAAATGATCTGACGGTGGTGAGAGTAGAACACGACTGTCTCCTTGGCGCCATTGGCTAGCACGTTCAGCTGTTAACCAAAAGGTTGGAGGTTCGAGCCCTCTCGAGAGCGGTGTGTCTCTTTTTTCTTTGCGCTGGCAGCTGTGGAGAAATGTTCTGACGGTGGTGAGAGTAGAGCACGACTGTCTGCGTGACGCAATTGGCTAGCACATTCGGCTTTTAACGGAAAGGTTGGAAGTTCGAGCCCTCCCATGAGCGGTGTGTCGCTTTTTTGCGCTGATAGCTTTGGAGAAATCTTCTGACGGTGGTGAGAGTGGAGCACGACTATCTCTGGGGCGCAATTGGCTAGAGCGTGCAGCTGTTAACCAAAAGGTTGGATGTTCGAGCCCTCCCGAGAGCGGTGTGTCTGTTTTTTTTTGCGCTGATAGCTTTGGAGCAATGTTCTGACGGTGGTGAGAGCGGAGTACGACTGTTTCCGTGGCAGAATCGGCTAGCGCGATCAACTGTTAACTGAAAGGTTGGAGGTTCGAGCCCTCCCGGGAGCAGTGTGTTGTTTTTTTTCTTTGCGCTGATAGCTTTGGAGAAATGTTCTGACGGTGGTGGGAGTAGAACACGACAATCTCCTTGGCGCCATTGTTTAGCGCGTTCAGCTGTTAACCAAAAGGTCGGAGGTTCGAGGCCTCTCGAGAGCGGTGTGTCTCTTTTTTTTGCGCTGACAGCTGTGGAGAAATGTTCTGACGGTGGTGAGAGTAGAGCACGACTGTCTCCGTGACGCAATTGGCTAGCACGTTCGGCTTTTAACGCAAAGGTTGGAAGTTCGAGCCCTCCCATGAGCGGTGTGTCGCTTTTTTTGCGTTGATAGCTTTGGAGAAATCTTCTGACGGTGGTGAGAGTGGAGCACGACTATCTCTGGGGCGCAATTGGCTAGAGCGTTCAGCTGTTCCAGAAGGTTGGAGGTTCGAGCCCTCCCGAGAGCGGTGTGTCTCTTTTTTTCTTTGTGCTGATAGCTTTGTAGAAATGTTCTGA
Organism: Rhipicephalus microplus; assembly: GCF_043290135.1. Classification (NCBI taxonomy): domain Eukaryota; kingdom Metazoa; phylum Arthropoda; class Arachnida; order Ixodida; family Ixodidae; genus Rhipicephalus; species Rhipicephalus microplus. The sequence goes on along the minus strand of NC_134703.1, from coordinate 203,331,898 downwards.
CGGTGGTGAGAGTGGAGCACGACTGTCTCCGTGGCACAATTGGCTCGCGCGATCGGCTGTTAACCGAAAATTTGGAGGTTCGAGCCCTCCCGGGAGCAGTGTGTCGCTTTTTTCTTTGCGCTGATAGATTTGGAGAAATGTTCTGACGGTGGTGAGAGTACAACACGACTATCTCCTTGGCGCCATTGGCTAGAGCGTTCAGCTGTTAACCAAAAGGTTGGAGGTTCGAGCCCTCTCGAGAGTGGTGTGTCTCTTTTTTCTTTGCGCAGACAGCTGTGGAGAAATGTTCTGACGATGGTGAGAGTAGAGCACGACTGTCTCCGTGACGCAATTGGCTAGCACGTTCGGCTTTTCACGGATAGGTTGGAGGTTCAAGCCCTCGCATGAGCGGTGTGTCGCTTTTTTTGCGCTGATAGCTTTGGAGAAATCTTCTGACGGTGGTGAGAGTGGAGCACGACTATCTCTGGGGCGCCATTGGTTAGCGCGTTCAGCTGTTAACCAAAAGGTCGGAGGTTCGAGACCTCTCAAGAGCGGTGTGTCTCTTTTTTTGCGCTGACAGCTGTGGAGAAATGTTCTGACGGTGGTGAGAGTAGAGCACGACTGTCTCTGTGACGCAATTGGCTAGCACGTTCAGCTTTTAACGGATAGGTTGGAGGTTCAAGCCCTCGCATGAGCGGTGTGTCGCTTTTTTGCGCTGATAGCTTTGGAGAAATCTTCTGACGGTGGTGAGAGTGGAGCACGACTATCTCTGGGGCGCAATTGGCTAGAGCGTTCTGCTGTTAACCAAAAGGTTGGAGGTTCCATCCCTCGCGAGAGCGCTGTGTCTCTTTTTTTCTTTGCGCTGATAGCTTTGTAGAAATGTTCTGACGGTGGTGAGAGTGGAGCACGACTGTCTCCGTGGCGCCATTGGCTAGCGCGATCGGCTGTTAACCGAAAGTTTGGGGGTTCGAGCCCTCCCGGGAGCAGTGTGTCGCTTTTTTTCTTTGCGCTGATAGCTTTGGAGAAATGTTCTGACGGTGGTGAGAGTACAACACGACTATCTCCTTGGCGCCATTGGCTAGTGCGTTCAGCTGTTAACCAAAAGGTTGGAGGTTCGAGCCCTCTCGAGAGCGGTGTGTCTCTTTTTTCTTTGCGCTGACAGCTGTGGAGAAATGTTCTGACGGTGGTGAGAGTAGAGCACGACTGTCTCCGTGACGCAATTGGCTAGCACGTTCGGCCTTTAACGGAAAGGTTGGAGGTTCAAGCCCTCCCATGAGCGCTATGTCGCTTTTTTGCGCTGATAGCTTTGGAGAAATCTTCTGATGGTGGTGAGAGTGGAGCACGACTATCTCCGTGAGGCAATTGGCTAGCGCGTTCAGCTGTTAACCAAAAGGTTAGAGGTTCGAGCCCTCCGGAGAGCGGTGTGTCTTTTTTTTCTTTGCGCTAATAGCTTTGGAGGAATGTTCTGATGGTGGTGAGAGTGTAGCACGACTGTTTCCGTGGAAGAATTGACTAGCGCGATCAACTGTTAACTGAAAGGTTGGAGGTTTGAGCCCTCCCGGGAGCAGTGTGTCTCTGTTTTTCTTTGCGCTGATAGCTTTGGAGAAATGTTCTGATGGTGATGAGAGTAGAACACGACTATCTCCTTGGCGCCATTGGCTAGCGCGTTCAGCTGTTAACCAAAAGGTCGGAGGTTCGAGCCCGCTCGAGAGCGGTGTGTCTCTTTTTTCTTTGCGCTGACAGCTTTGTAGAAATGTTCTCACGGTGGTGAGAGTGGAGCACGACTGTCTCCGTGGGGCAATTGGCTAGCGCGATCGGCCGTTAACCGAAAGTTTGGAGGTTCAGTCCCTCCCGGGAGCAGTGTGTCGCTCTTTTGCTTTGCGCTGATAGCTTTGGAGAAATGTTCTGACGGTAGTGAGAGTAGAACACGACTGTCTCCTTGGCACCATTGGCTAGCGCGCTCAGCTCTTATTCAAAAGGTTGGAGGTTGGAGCCCTCCCGAGAGCGGTGTGTCTCTTTTTTTTTTTGCGCTGATAGCTTTGGAGAAACGTTGGGAGGGTGGTGAGAGTGGAACACGACTATCTCCGTGATGCAATTGGCTAGCGCGTTCGGCTGTTAACCAAAAGGTTGGAGGTTCGAGCCCTCCGGAGAGCGGTGTGTCTCTTTTTTCTTTGCGCTGTTAGCTTTGGAGCAATGTTCTGACGGTGGTGAGAGTGGAGCACGACTGTCTCCGTGACGCAATTGGCTAGCACGTTCGGCTGTTAACCAAAAGGGTGGAGGTTCGAGCCCTCCGGAGAGCGGCGTGTCTCTTTTTTTTTCTTTGCGCTGATAGCTTTGGAGGAATGTTCTGACGGTGGTGAGAGTGGAGCACGACTGTCTCCGTGGCGCAATTGGCTAGCGCGATCGGCTGTTAACCGAAAGTTTGGAGGTTCGAGCCCTCCCGGGAGCAGTGTGTCGCTTTTTTTCTTTGCGCTGATAGCTTTGGAGAAATGTTCTGATGGTGATGAGAGTAGAACACGACTATCTCCTTGGCGCCATTGGCTAGCGCGTTCAGCTGTTAACCAAAAGGTCGGAGGTTCGAGCCCTCTCGAGAGCGGTGTGTCTCTTTTTTCTTTGCGCTGACAGCTTTGTAGAAATGTTCTCACGGTGGTGAGAGTGGAGCACGACTGTCTCCGTGGGGCAATTGCTAGCGCGATCGGCTGTTAACCGAATGTTTGGAGGTTCAGTCCCTCCCGGGAGCAGTGTGTCGCTCTTTTTCTTTGCGCTGATAGCTTTGGAGAAATGTTCTGACGGTAGTGAGAGTAGAACACGACTGTCTCCTTGGCGCCATTGGCTAGCGCGCTCAGCTCTTATTCAAAAGGTTGGAGGTTGGAGCCCTCCCGAGAGCGGTGTGTCTCTTTTTTTTGCGCTGATAGCTTTGGAGAAACGTTGGGAGGGTGGTGAGAGTGGAACACGACTATCTCCGTGATGCAATTGGCTAGCGCGTTCGGCTGTTAACCAAAAGGTTGGACGTTCGAGCCCTCCGGAGAGCGGTGTGTCTCTTTTTTCTTTGCGCTGATAGCTTTGGAGCAATGTTCTGACGGTGGTGAGAGTGGAGCACGACTGTCTCCGTGACGCAATTGGCTAGCACGTTCGGCTGTTAACCAAAAGGGTGGAGGTTCGAGCCCTCCGGAGAGCGGCGTGTCTCTTTTTTTTTCTTTGCGCTGATAGCTTTGGAGAAATGTTCTGACGGTGGTGAGAGTGGAGCACGACTGTCTCCGTGGCGCAATTGGCTAGCGCGATCGGCTGTTAACCGAAAGTTTGGAGGTTCGAGCTCTCCCGGGAGCAGTGTGTCGCTTTTTTTCTTTGTGCTGATAGCTTTGTAGAAATGTTCTGTCGATGGTGAGAGTGGAGCATGACTGTCTCCGTGGCGCAATTGGCTAGCGCGAACGGCTGTTAACCAGAAGTTTGGAGGTTCGAGCCTTCCCAAGAGCGGTGTGTCTTTGTTTTTCTTTGCGCTGATAGCTTTGGAGAAACGTTCTGAGGGTGGTGAGAGTGGAGCACGACTGTCTGCGTGGCGCAATTGGCTAGCGCTATCGGCTGTTACCCGAAAGTTTGGAGGTTCGGGCCCTCCCGGGAGCAGTTTGTCGCTTTTTTTCTTTGCACTGATAGCTTTGGAGAAATGTTCTGACGGTGGTGAGAGTAGAACACGACTGTCTCCTTGGCGCCATCGGCTAGGTCGTTCAGCTGTTAACCAAAAGGTTGGAGGTTCGAGCCCTCTCGAGAGCAGTGTGTCTCTTTTTTCTTTGCGCTGACAGCTGTGGAGAAATGTTCTGACGGTGGTGAGAGTAGAGCACGACTGTCTCCGTGACGCAATTGGCTAGCACGTTCGGCTTTTAACGGAAAGGTTGGAAGTTCGAGCCCTCCCATGAGCGGTGTGTCGCTTTTTTGCGCTGATAGTTTTGGAGAAATCTTCTGACGGTGGTGAGAGTGGAGCACGACTATCTCTGGGGTGCAATTGGCTAGAGCGTGCAGCTGTTAACCAAAAGGTTGGATGTTCGAGCCCTCCCGAGAGCGGTGTGTCTGTTTTTTCTTTGCGCTGATAGCTTTGGAGCAATGTTCTGACGGTGGTGAGAGTGGAGTACGACTGTTTCCGTGGCAGAATTGGCTAGCGCGATCAACTGTTAACTGAAAGGTTGGAGGTTCGAGCCCTCCCGGGAGCAGTGTGTCGTTTTTTTCTTTGCGCTGATAGCTTAGGAGAAATGTTCTGACGGTGGTGAGAGTAGAACACGACTATCTCCTTGGCGCCATTAGTTAGCGCGTTCAGCTGTTAACCAAAAGGTCGGAGGTTGGAGGCCTCTCGAGAGCGGTGTGTCTCTTTTTTTTGCGCTGACAGCTGTGGAGAAATGTTCTGAAGGTGGTGAGAGTAGAGCACGACTGTCTCCGTGACGCAATTGGCTAGCACGTTCGGCTTTTAACGCAAAGGTTGGAAGTTCGAGCCCTCCCATGAGCGGTGTGTCGCATTTTTTGCGCTGATAGCTTTGGAGAAATCTTCTGACGGTGGTGAGAGTGGAGCACGACTATCTCTGGGACGCCATTGGTTAGCGCGTTCAGCTGTTAACCAAAAGGTCGGAGGTTCGAGACCTCTCGAGAGCGGTGTGTCTCTTTTTTTGCGCTGACAGCTGTGGAGAAATGTTCTGACGGTGGTGAGAGTAGAGCACGACTGTCTCCGTCACGCAATTGGCTAGCACGTTCGGCTTTTAACGGATAGGTGTGAGGTTCAAGCCCTCGCATGAGCGGTGTGTCGCTTTTTTTGCGCTGATAGCTTTGAAGAATTCTTCTGACGGTGGTGAGAGTGGAGCACGACTATCTCTGGGGCGCAATTGGCTAGAGCGTTCAGCTGTTAACCAGAAGGTTGGAGGTTCGAGCCCTCCCGAGAGCATGTGTCTCTTTTTTTCTTTGCGCTGATAGCTTTGTAGAAATGTTCTGACGGTGGTGAGAGTGGAGCACGACTGTCTCCGTGGTGCAATTGGCTAGCGCGATCGGCTGTTAACCGAAAGTTTGGAGGTTCGAGCCCTCCCGGGAGCAGTGTGTCGCTTTTTTTCTTTGCGCTGATAGCTTTGGAGAAATGTTCTGACGGTGGTGAGAGTACAACACGACTATCTCCTTGGCGCCATTGGCTAGCGCGTTCAGCTGTTAACCAAAAGGTTGGAGGTTCGAGCCCTCTCGAGAGCGGTGTGTCTCTTTTTTCTTTGCGCTGACAGCTGTGGAGAAATGTTCTGACGGTGGTGAGAGTAGAGCACGACTGTCTCCGTGACGCAATTGGCTAGCACGTTCGGCCTTTAACGGAAAGGTTGGAGGTTCAAGCCCTCCCATGAGCGGTATGTCGCTTTTTTTGCACTGATAGCTTTGAAGAAATCTTCTGATGGTGGTGAGAGTGGAGCACGACTATCTCTGGGGCGCAATTGGCTAGAGCGTTCAGCTGTTAACCAAAAGGTTGGAGGTTCCAGCCCTCCGGAGAGCGGTGTGTCTCTTTTTCTTTGCGCTGATAGCTTTGTAGAAATGTTCTGACGGTGGTGAGAGTGGAGCACGACTGTCTCCATGGCGCAATTGGCTAGCGCTTTCAGCTCATAACCAAATTTTGGAGGTTCGTGCCCTCCCATGAGTCGTGTGTTGCTTTTTTTCTTCGCGCTGATAGATTTGGAGAAATCTTCTGACGGTGGTGAGAGTGGAGCACGAATATCTCCGTGGCGCAATTGGCTAGAGCGTTCAGCTGTTAACCAAAAGGTTGGAGGTTCCAGCCCTCCCGAGAGCGCTGTGTCTCTTTTTTCTTTGCGCTGATAGCTTTGTAGAAATGTTCTGACGGTGGTGAGAGTGGAGCACGACTATCTCCGTGGCGCAATTGGCTAGCGCGATCGGCTGTTAACCGAATGTTTGAAGGTTCGAGCCCTCCCGGGAGCAGTGTGTCGCTTTTTTCTTTGCGCTGATAGCCTTGGAGAAATGTTCTGACGGTGGTGAGAGTACAATACGACTATCTCCTTGGCGCCATTGGCTAGCGCGTTCAGCTGTTAACCAAAAGGTTGGAGGTTCGAGCCCTCTCGAGCGCGGTGTGTCTCTTTTTTCTTTGCGCTGACAGCTGTGGAGAAATGTTCTGACGGTGGTGAGAGTAGAGCACGACTGTCTCCGTGACGCAGTTGGCTAGCACGTTCGGCCTTTAAGGGAAAGGTTGGAGGTTCAAGCCCTCCCATGAGCGGTGTGTCGCTTTTTTGCGCTGATAGCTTTGGAGAAATCTTCTGATGGTGGTGAGAGTGGAGCACGACTATCTCTGGGGCGCAATTGGCTAGAGCGTTCAGCTGTTAACCAAAAGGTTGGAGGTTCCAGCCCTCCCGAGAGCGGTGTGTCTCTTTTTTTTCTTTGCGCTGATAGCTTTGTAGAAATGTTCTGACGGTGGTGAGAGTGGAGCATGACTGTCTCCGTGGCGCAATCGGCTAGCGCGATCAGCTCTTAACCAAACGGTTGGAGGTTCGTGCCCTCCCATGAGTGGTGTGTTGCTTTTTTTCTTCACGCACATAGATTTGGAGAAATTTTCTGATGGTCGTGAGAGTTGAGCACGAATATCTCCGTGGTGCAATTGGCTAGCACGTTCGGGTGTTAACCAAAACGTTGGAGGTTCGAGCCCTCCCTGGAGCGGTGTGTCTCTTTTTTTCTTTGCGCTGATAGCTTTGTAGAAATGTTCTGTCGATGGTGAGAGCAGAGCACGACTGTCTCCGTGGCGCAATTGGCTAGCACGCTCGGCTGTTAACCAGAAGTTTGGAGGTTCGAGCCCTCCCAAGAGCGGTGTGTCTCTGTTTTTCTTTGCGCTGATAGCTTTGGAGAAACGTTCTGAGGGTGGTGAGAGTGGAACACGACTATCTCCGTGAGGCAATTGGCTAGCGCGTTCAGCTGTTAACCAAAAGGTTGGAGGTTCGAGCCCTCCGGAGAGCGGTGTGTCTCTTTTTTTTCTTTGCGCTAATAGCTTTGGAGGAATGTTCTGATGGTGGTGAGAGTGTAGCACGACTGTTTCCGTGGAAGAATTGGCTAGCGCGATCAACTGTTAACTGAAAGGTTGGAGGTTTGAGCCCTCCCGGGAGCAGTGTGTCGCTTTTTTTCTTTGCGCTGATAGCTTTGGAGAAATGTTCTGATGGTGATGAGAGTAGAACACGACTATCTCCTTGGCGCCATTGGCTAGCGCGTTCAGCTGTTAACCAAAAGGTCGGAGGTTCGAGCCCTCTCGAGAGCGGTGTGTCTCTTTTTTCTTTGCGCTGACAGCTGTGGAGAAATGTTCTGACGGTGGTGAGAGTAGAGCACGACTGTCTACGTGGCGCAATTGGCTAGCGCGTTCGGCTGTGAACAAAAACGTTCGAGGTTCGAGCCCTCCCGAGAGCGGTGTGTCTCTTTTTTCTTTGCGCTGATAGCTTTGTAGAAATGTTCTCACGGTGGTGAGAGTGGAGCACGACTGTCTCCGTGGGGCAATTGGCTAGCGCGATCGGCTGTTAACCGAACGTTTGGAGGTTCAGTCCCTCCCGGGAGCAGTGTGTTGCTCTTTTTCTTTGCGCTGATAGCTTTGGAGAAATGTTCTGACGGTAGTGAGAGTAGAACACGACTGTCTCCTTGGCGCTATTGGCTAGCGCACTCAGCTCTTAATCAAAAGGTTGGAGGTTGGAGCCCTCCCTAGAGCGGTGTGTCTCTTTTTTTTTGCGCTGATAGCTTTGGAGAAACGTTGGGAGGGTGGTGAGAGTGGAACACGACTATCTCCGTGACGCAATTGGCTAGCGCGTTCGGCTGTTAACCAAAAGGTTGGAGGTTCGAGCCCTCCGGAGAGCGGTGTGTCTCTTTTTTCTTTGCGCTGATAGCTTTGGAGCAATGTTCTGACGGTGGTGAGAGTGGAGCACGACTGTCTCCGTGACGCAATTGGCTAGCACGTTCGGCTTTTAACGGAAAGGTTGGAGGTTCAAGCCCTCCCATGAGCGGTGTGTCGCTTTTTTGGCGCTGATAGCTTTGGAGAAATCTTCTGATGGTGGTGAAAGTGGAGAACGACTATCTCTGGGGCACAATTGGCGAGAGCGTTCAGCTGTTAACCAAAAGGTTTGAGGTTCCAGCCCTCCCGAGAGCGGTGTGTCTCTTTTTTTCTTTGCGCTGATAGCTTTGTAAAAATGTTCTGACGGTGGTGAGAGTGGAGCACGACTGTCGCCGTGGCGCAATTGGCTAGCGCGATCAGCTCTTAACCAAAAGGTAGGAGGTTCGTGCCCTTCCATGAGTGGTGTGTTGCTTTTTTTCTTCGCGCTTATAGATTTGGAGAAATTTTCTGATGGTGGTGAGAGTTGAGCACGAATATCTCCATGGTGCAATTGGCTAGCACGTTCGGCTGTTAACCAAAACGTTGGAGGTTCGAGCCCTCCCGAGAGCGGTGTGTCTCTTTTTTTTCTTCGCACTGATAGCTTTGGAGAAATGTTCTTAAGGTGGTGAGAGTGGAACACGACTATCTCCGTGACGCAAATGGCTAGAGCGTTCAGCTGTTAACCAAAAGGTTGGAGGTTCCAGCCCTCCCGAGAGCGGTGTGTCTCTTTTTTTTCTTTGCGCTGACAGCTTTGTAGAAATGTTCTGACGGTGGTGAGAGTGGAGCATGACTGTCTCCGTGGCGCAATTGGCTAGCGCGATCGGCTGTTAACCAGAAGTTTGGAGGTTCGAGCCTTCCCAAGAGCGGTGTGTCTCTGTTTTTCTTTGCGCTGATAGCTTTGGAGAAACGTTCTGAGGGTGGTGAGAGTGGAACACGACTATCTCCGTGACGCGATTGGCTAGCGCGTTCAGCTGTTAACCAAAAGGTTGGAGGTTCGAGGCCTCCGGAGAGCGGTGTGTCTCTTTTTTTTCTTTGCGCTAATAGCTTTGGAGGAATGTTTTGATGGTGTTGAGAGTGTAGCACGACTGTTTCCGTGGCAGAATTGGCTAGCGCGATCAACTGTTAACTTAAAGGTTGGAGGTTCGAGCCCTCCCGGGAGCAGTGTGTCGCTTTTCTTCTTTGCGCTGATAGCTTTGGAGAAATGTTCTGATGGTGATGAGAGTAGAACACGACTATCTCCTTAGCGCCATTGGCTAGCGCGTTCAGCTGTTAACCAAAAGGCGGGAGGTTCGAGCCCTCTCGAGAGCGGTGTGTCTCTTTTTTCTTTGCGCTGACAGCTGTGGAGAAATGTTCTGACGGTGGTGAGAGTAGAGCACGACTGTCTACGTGGCGCAACTGGCTAGCGCGTTCGGCTGTGAACAAAAACGATCGAGGTTCGAGCCCTCCCGAGAGCAGTGTGTCTCTTTTTTCTTTGCGCTGATAGCTTTGTAGAAATGTTCTCACGGCGGTGAGAGTGGAGCACGACTGTCTGCGTGGCGCAATTGTCTAGCGCTATCGGCTGTTACCCGAAAGTTTGGAGGTTCGGGCCCTCCCGGGAGCAGTGTGTCGCTTTTTTTCTTTTCGCTGATAGCTTTGGAGAAATGTTCTGACGGTGGTGAGAGTAGAACACGACTGTCTCCTTGGCGCCATTGGCTAGCGCGTTCAGCTGTTAACCAAAAGGTTGGAGGTTCGAGCCCTCTCGAGAGCGGTGTGTCTCTTTTTTCTTTGCGCTGACAGCTGTGGAGAAATGTTCTGACGGTGGTGAGAGTAGAGCACGACTGTCTCCGTGACGCAATTGGCTAGCACGTTCGGCTTTTAACAGAAAGGTTGGAAGTTCGAGCCCTCCCATGAGCGGTGTGTCGCTTTTTTGCGCTGATAGCTTTAGAGAAATCTTCTGACGGTGGTGAGAGTGGAGCACGACTATCTCTGGAGCGCAATTGGCTAGAGCGTGCAGCTGTTAACCAAAAGGTTGGATGTTCGAGCCCTCCCGAGAGCGGTGTGTCTGTTTTTTTCTTTGCGCTGATAGCTTTGGAGCAATGTTCTGACGGTGGTGAGAGTGGAGTACGACTGTTTCCGTGGCAGAATCGGCTAGCGCGATCAACTGTTAACTGAAAGGTTGGAGGTTCGAGCCCTCCCGGGAGCAGTGTGTCGTTTTTTATCTTTGCGCTGATAGCTTTGGAGAAATGTTCTGACGGTGAAGAGAGTAGAACACGACAATCTCTTTGGCGCCATTGGTTAGCGCGTTCAGCTGTTAACCAAAAGGTCGGAGGTTCGAGGCCTCTCGAGAGCGGTGTGTCTCCTTTTTTTGCGCTGACAGCTGTGGAGAAATGTTCTGACGGTGGTGAGAGTAGAGCACGACTGTCTCCGTGACGCAATTGGCTAGCACGTTCGGCTTTTAATGCAAAGGTTGGAAGTTCGAGCCCTCCCATGAGCGGTGTGTCGCATTTTTTGCGCTGATAGCTTTGGAGAAATCTTCTGACGGTGGTGAGAGTGGAGCACGACTATCTCTGGGGCGCCATTGGTTAGCGCGTTCAGCTGTTAACCAAAAGGTCGCAGGTTCGAGACCTCTCGAGAGCTGTGTGTCTCTTTTTTTGCGTTGACAGCTGTGGAGAAATGTTCTGAAGGTGGTGAGAGTAGAGCACGACTGTCTCCGTGACGCAATTGGCTAGCACGTTCGGCTTTTAATGCAAAGGTTGGAGGTTCAAGCCCTCGCATGAGTGGTGTGTCGCTTTTTTTGCGCTGGTAGCTTTCGAGAAATCTTCTGACGGTGGTGAAAGTGGAGCACGACTATCTCTGGGGCGCAATTGGCTAGAGCGTTCAGCTGTTAACCAAAAGGGTGGATGTTCGAGCCCTCCGGAGAGCGGCGTGTCTCTTTTTTTTCTTTGCGCTGATAGCTTTGAAGGAATGTTGTGACGGTGGTGAGAGTGGAGCACGACTGTTTCCGTGGCACAATTGGCTAGCGCGATCGGCTGTTAACTTAAAGGTTGGAGGTTCGAGCCCTCCCGGGAGCAGTGTGTCGCTTTTCTTCTTTGCGATGATAGCTTTGGAGAAATGTTCTGATGGTGATGAGAGTAGAACACGACTATCTCCTTGGCGCCATTGGCTAGCGCGTTCAGCTGTTAACCAAAAGGTGGGAGGTTCGAGCCCTCTCGAGAGCGGTGTGTCTCTTTTTTCTTTGCGCTGACAGCTGTGGAGAAATGTTCTGACGGTGGTGAGAGTAGAGCACGACTGTCTACGTGGCGCAATTGGCTAGCGCGTTCGGCTGTGAACAAAAACGTTCGAGGTTCGAGCCCTCCCGAGAGCGGTGTGTCTCTTTTTTCTTTGCGCTGATAGCTTTGTAGAAATGTTCTCACGGCGGTGAGAGTGGAGCACGACTCTCTGCGTGGCGCAATTGGCTAGCGCTATCGGCTGTTACCCGAAAGTTTGGAGGTTCGGGCCCTCCCGGGAGCAGTGTGTCGCTTTTTTTCTTTGCGCTGATAGCTTTGGAGAAATGTTCTGATGGTGATGAGAGTAGAACACGACTATCTCCTTGGCGCCATTGGCTAGCGCGTTCAGCTGTTAACCAAAAGGTCGGAGGTTCGAGCCCTCTCGAGAGCGGTGTGTCTCTTTTTTCTTTGCGCTGACAGCTGTGGAGAAATGTTCTGACGGTGGTGAGAGTAGAGCACGACTGTCTACGTGGCGCAATTGGCTAGCGCGTTCGGCTGTGAACAAAAACGTTCGAGGTTCGAGCCCTCCCGAGAGCGGTGTGTCTCTTTTTTCTTTGCGCTGATAGCTTTGTAGAAATGTTCTCACGGTGGTGAGAGTGGAGCACGACTGTCTCCGTGGGGCAATTGGCTAGCGCGATCGGCTGTTAACCGAACGTTTGGAGGTTCAGTCCCTCCCGGGAGCAGTGTGTTGCTCTTTTTCTTTGCGCTGATAGCTTTGGAGAAATGTTCTGACGGTAGTGAGAGTAGAACACGACTGTCTCCTTGGCGCTATTGGCTAGCGCACTCAGCTCTTAATCAAAAGGTTGGAGGTTGGAGCCCTCCCGAGAGCGGTGTGTCTCTTTTTTTTGCGCTGATAGCTTTGGAGAAACGTTGGGAGGGTGGTGAGAGTGGAACACGACTATCTCCGTGACGCAATTGGCTAGCGCGTTCGGCTGTTAACCAAAAGGTTGGAGGTTCGAGCCCTCCGGAGAGCGGTGTGTCTCTTTTTTCTTTGCGCTGATAGCTTTGGAGCAATGTTCTGACGGTGGTGAGAGTGGAGCACGACTGTCTCCGTGACGCAATTGGCTAGCACGTTCGGCTTTTAACGGAAAGGTTGGAGGTTCAAGCCCTCCCATGAGCGGTGTGTCGCTTTTTTGGCGCTGATAGCTTTGGAGAAATCTTCTGATGGTGGTGAAAGTGGAGAACGACTATCTCTGGGGCACAATTGGCGAGAGCGTTCAGCTGTTAACCAAAAGGTTTGAGGTTCCAGCCCTCCCGAGAGCGGTGTGTCTCTTTTTTTTCTTTGCGCTGATAGCTTTGTAAAAATGTTCTGACGGTGGTGAGAGTGGAGCACGACTGTCGCCGTGGCGCAATTGGCTAGCGCGATCAGCTCTTAACCAAAAGGTAGGAGGTTCGTGCCCTTCCATGAGTGGTGTGTTGCTTTTTTTCTTCGCGCTTATAGATTTGGAGAAATTTTCTGATGGTGGTGAGAGTTGAGCACGAATATCTCCATGGTGCAATTGGCTAGCACGTTCGGCTGTTAACCAAAACGTTGGAGGTTCGAGCCCTCCCGAGAGCGGTGTGTCTCTTTTTTTTCTTCGCACTGATAGCTTTGGAGAAATGTTCTTAAGGTGGTGAGAGTGGAACACGACTATCTCCGTGACGCAAATGGCTAGAGCGTTCAGCTGTTAACCAAAAGGTTGGAGGTTCCAGCCCTCCCGAGAGCGGTGTGTCTCTTTTTTTTCTTTGCGCTGACAGCTTTGTAGAAATGTTCTGACGGTGGTGAGAGTGGAGCATGACTGTCTCCGTGGCGCAATTGGCTAGCGCGATCGGCTGTTAACCAGAAGTTTGGAGGTTCGAGCCTTCCCAAGAGCGGTGTGTCTCTGTTTTTCTTTGCGCTGATAGCTTTGGAGAAACGTTCTGAGGGTGGTGAGAGTGGAACACGACTATCTCCGTGACGCGATTGGCTAGCGCGTTCAGCTGTTAACCAAAAGGTTGGAGGTTCGAGGCCTCCGGAGAGCGGTGTGTCTCTTTTTTTTCTTTGCGCTAATAGCTTTGGAGGAATGTTTTGATGGTGTTGAGAGTGTAGCACGACTGTTTCCGTGGCAGAATTGGCTAGCGCGATCAACTGTTAACTTAAAGGTTGGAGGTTCGAGCCCTCCCGGGAGCAGTGTGTCGCTTTTCTTCTTTGCGCTGATAGCTTTGGAGAAATGTTCTGATGGTGATGAGAGTAGAACACGACTATCTCCTTAGCGCCATTGGCTAGCGCGTTCAGCTGTTAACCAAAAGGCGGGAGGTTCGAGCCCTCTCGAGAGCGGTGTGTCTCTTTTTTCTTTGCGCTGACAGCTGTGGAGAAATGTTCTGACGGTGGTGAGAGTAGAGCACGACTGTCTACGTGGCGCAATTGGCTAGCGCGTTCGGCTGTGAACAAAAACGATCGAGGTTCGAGCCCTCCCGAGAGCAGTGTGTCTCTTTTTTCTTTGCGCTGATAGCTTTGTAGAAATGTTCTCACGGCGGTGAGAGTGGAGCACGACTGTCTGCGTGGCGCAATTGTCTAGCGCTATCGGCTGTTACCCGAAAGTTTGGAGGTTCGGGCCCTCCCGGGAGCAGTGTGTCGCTTTTTTTCTTTTCGCTGATAGCTTTGGAGAAATGTTCTGACGGTGGTGAGAGTAGAACACGACTGTCTCCTTGGCGCCATTGGCTAGCGCGTTCAGCTGTTAACCAAAAGGTTGGAGGTTCGAGCCCTCTCGAGAGCGGTGTGTCTCTTTTTTCTTTGCGCTGACAGCTGTGGAGAAATGTTCTGACGGTGGTGAGAGTAGAGCACGACTGTCTCCGTGACGCAATTGGCTAGCACGTTCGGCTTTTAACAGAAAGGTTGGAAGTTCGAGCCCTCCCATGAGCGGTGTGTCGCTTTTTTGCGCTGATAGCTTTAGAGAAATCTTCTGACGGTGGTGAGAGTGGAGCACGACTATCTCTGGGGCGCAATTGGCTAGAGCGTGCAGCTGTTAACCAAAAGGTTGGATGTTCGAGCCCTCCCGAGAGCGGTGTGTCTGTTTTTTTCTTTGCGCTGATAGCTTTGGAGCAATGTTCTGACGGTGGTGAGAGTGGAGTACGACTGTTTCCGTGGCAGAATCGGCTAGCGCGATCAACTGTTAACTGAAAGGTTGGAGGTTCGAGCCCTCCCGGGAGCAGTGTGTCGTTTTTTATCTTTGCGCTGATAGCTTTGGAGAAATGTTCTGACGGTGAAGAGAGTAGAACACGACAATCTCCTTGGCGCCATTGGTTAGCGCGTTCAGCTGTTAACCAAAAGGTCGGAGGTTCGAGGCCTCTCGAGAGCGGTGTGTCTCCTTTTTTTGCGCTGACAGCTGTGGAGAAATGTTCTGACGGTGGTGAGAGTAGAGCACGACTGTCTCCGTGACGCAATTGGCTAGCACGTTCGGCTTTTAATGCAAAGGTTGGAAGTTCGAGCCCTCCCATGAGCGGTGTGTCGCATTTTTTGCGCTGATAGCTTTGGAGAAATCTTCTGACGGTGGTGAGAGTGGAGCACGACTATCTCTGGGGCGCCATTGGTTAGCGCGTTCAGCTGTTAACCAAAAGGTCGCAGGTTCGAGACCTCTCGAGAGCTGTGTGTCTCTTTTTTTGCGTTGACAGCTGTGGAGAAATGTTCTGAAGGTGGTGAGAGTAGAGCACGACTGTCTCCGTGACGCAATTGGCTAGCACGTTCGGCTTTTAACGGATAGGTTGGAGGTTCAAGCCCTCGCATGAGTGGTGTGTCGCTTTTTTTGCGCTGGTAGCTTTCGAGAAATCTTCTGACGGTGGTGAAAGTGGAGCACGACTATCTCTGGGGCGCAATTGGCTAGAGCGTTCAGCTGTTAACCAAAAGGGTGGATGTTCGAGCCCTCCGGAGAGCGGCGTGTCTCTTTTTTTTCTTTGCGCTGATAGCTTTGAAGGAATGTTGTGACGGTGGTGAGAGTGGAGCACGACTGTTTCCGTGGCACAATTGGCTAGCGCGATCGGCTGTTAACTTAAAGGTTGGAGGTTCGAGCCCTCCCGGGAGCAGTGTGTCGCTTTTCTTCTTTGCGATGATAGCTTTGGAGAAATGTTCTGATGGTGATGAGAGTAGAACACGACTATCTCCTTGGCGCCATTGGCTAGCGCGTTCAGCTGTTAACCAAAAGGTGGGAGGTTCGAGCCCTCTCGAGAGCGGTGTGTCTCTTTTTTCTTTGCGCTGACAGCTGTGGAGAAATGTTCTGACGGTGGTGAGAGTAGAGCACGACTGTCTACGTGGCGCAATTGGCTAGCGCGTTCGGCTGTGAACAAAAACGTTCGAGGTTCGAGCCCTCCCGAGAGCGGTGTGTCTCTTTTTTCTTTGCGCTGATAGCTTTGTAGAAATGTTCTCACGGCGGTGAGAGTGGAGCACGACTCTCTGCGTGGCGCAATTGGCTAGCGCTATCGGCTGTTACCCGAAAGTTTGGAGGTTCGGGCCCTCCCGGGAGCAGTGTGTCGCTTTTTTTCTTTGCGCTGATAGCTTTGGAGAAATGATCTGACGGTGGTGAGAGTAGAACACGACTGTCTCCTTGGCGCCATTGGCTAGCACGTTCAGCTGTTAACCAAAAGGTTGGAGGTTCGAGCCCTCTCGAGAGCGGTGTGTCTCTTTTTTCTTTGCGCTGGCAGCTGTGGAGAAATGTTCTGACGGTGGTGAGAGTAGAGCACGACTGTCTGCGTGACGCAATTGGCTAGCACATTCGGCTTTTAACGGAAAGGTTGGAAGTTCGAGCCCTCCCATGAGCGGTGTGTCGCTTTTTTGCGCTGATAGCTTTGGAGAAATCTTCTGACGGTGGTGAGAGTGGAGCACGACTATCTCTGGGGCGCAATTGGCTAGAGCGTGCAGCTGTTAACCAAAAGGTTGGATGTTCGAGCCCTCCCGAGAGCGGTGTGTCTGTTTTTTTTTGCGCTGATAGCTTTGGAGCAATGTTCTGACGGTGGTGAGAGCGGAGTACGACTTTTTCCGTGGCAGAATCGGCTAGCGCGATCAACTGTTAACTGAAAGGTTGGAGGTTCGAGCCCTCCCGGGAGCAGTGTGTCGTTTTTTTTCTTTGCGCTGATAGCTTTGGAGAAATGTTCTGACGGTGGTGGCAGTAGAACACGACAATCTCCTTGGCGCCATTGTTTAGCGCGTTCAGCTGTTAACCAAAAGGTCGGAGGTTCGAGGCCTCTCGAGAGCGGTGTGTCTCTTTTTTTTGCGCTGACAGCTGTGGAGAAATGTTCTGACGGTGGTGAGAGTAGAGCACGACTGTCTCCGTGACGCAATTGGCTAGCACGTTCGGCTTTTAACGCAAAGGTTGGAAGTTCGAGCCCTCCCATGAGCGGTGTGTCGCTTTTTTTGCGTTGATAGCTTTGGAGAAATCTTCTGACGGTGGTGAGAGTGGAGCACGACTATCTCTGGGGCGCAATTGGCTAGAGCGTTCAGCTGTTCCAGAAGGTTGGAGGTTCGAGCCCTCCCGAGAGCGGTGTGTCTCTTTTTTTCTTTGCGCTGATAGCTTTGTAGAAATGTTCTGACGGTGGTGAGAGTGGAGCACGACTGTCTCCGTGGCACAATTGGCTCGCGCGATCGGCTGTTAACCGAACATTTGGAGGTTTGAGCCCTCCCGGGAGCAGTGTGTCGCTTTTTTCTTTGCGCTGATAGATTTGGAGAAATGTTCTGACGGTGGTGAGAGTACAACACGACTATCTCCTTGGCGCCATTGGCTAGAGCGTTCAGCTGTTAACCAAAAGGTTGGAGGTTCGAGCCCTCTCGAGAGTGGTGTGTCTCTTTTTTCTTTGCGCAGACAGCTGTGGAGAAATGTTCTGACGATGGTGAGAGTAGAGCACGACTGTCTCCGTGACGCAATTGGCTAGCACGTTCGGCTTTTCACGGATAGGTTGGAGGTTCAAGCCCTCGCATGAGCGGTGTGTCGCTTTTTTTGCGCTGATAGCTTTGGAGAAATCTTCTGACGGTGGTGAGAGTGGAGCACGACTATCTCTGGGGCGCCATTGGTTAGCGCGTTCAGCTGTTAACCAAAAGGTCGGAGGTTCGAGACCTCTCAAGAGCGGTGTGTCTCTTTTTTTGCGCTGACAGCTGTGGAGAAATGTTCTGACGGTGGTGAGAGTAGAGCACGACTGTCTCCGTGACGCAATTGGCTAGCACGTTCAGCTTTTAACGGATAGGTTGGAGGTTCAAGCCCTCGCATGAGCGGTGTGTCGCTTTTTTTGCGCTGATAGCTTTGGAGAAATCTTCTGACGGTGGTGAGAGTGGAGCACGACTATCTCTGGGGCGCAATTGGCTAGAGCGTTCTGCTGTTAACCAAAAGGTTGGAGGTTCCATCCCTCGCGAGAGCGCTGTGTCTCTTTTTTTCTTT
This sequence comes from Rhipicephalus microplus, assembly GCF_043290135.1. NCBI lineage: Eukaryota > Metazoa > Arthropoda > Arachnida > Ixodida > Ixodidae > Rhipicephalus > Rhipicephalus microplus. The sequence continues at coordinate 203,314,442 of NC_134703.1, read as the reverse complement.
GCGCTGATAGCTTTGTAGAAATGTTCTGACGGTGGTGAGAGTGGAGCACGACTGTCTCCGTGGCGCCATTGGCTAGCGCGATCGGCTGTTAACCGAAAGTTTGGGGGTTCGAGCCCTCCCGGGAGCAGTGTGTCGCTTTTTTTCTTTGCGCTGATAGCTTTGGAGAAATGTTCTGACGGTGGTGAGAGTACAACACGACTATCTCCTTGGCGCCATTGGCTAGTGCGTTCAGCTGTTAACCAAAAGGTTGGAGGTTCGAGCCCTCTCGAGAGCGGTGTGTCTCTTTTTTCTTTGCGCTGACAGCTGTGGAGAAATGTTCTGACGGTGGTGAGAGTAGAGCACGACTGTCTCCGTGACGCAATTGGCTAGCACGTTCGGCCTTTAACGGAAAGGTTGGAGGTTCAAGCCCTCCCATGAGCGGTATGTCGCTTTTTTGCGCTGATAGCTTTGGAGAAATCTTCTGATGGTGGTGAGAGTGGAGCACGACTATCTCCGTGAGGCAATTGGCTAGCGCGTTCAGCTGTTAACCAAAAGGTTGGAGGTTCGAGCCCTCCGGAGAGCGGTGTGTCTTTTTTTTCTTTGCGCTAATAGTTTTGGAGGAATGTTCTGATGGTGGTGAGAGTGTAGCACGACTGTTTCCGTGGAAGAATTGACTAGCGCGATCAACTGTTAACTGAAAGGTTGGAGGTTTGAGCCCTCCCGGGAGCAGTGTGTCTCTGTTTTTCTTTGCGCTGATAGCTTTGGAGAAATGTTCTGATGGTGATGAGAGTAGAACACGACTATCTCCTTGGCGCCATTGGCTAGCGCGTTCAGCTGTTAACCAAAAGGTCGGAGGTTCGAGCCCGCTCGAGAGCGGTGTGTCTCTTTTTTCTTTGCGCTGACAGCTTTGTAGAAATGTTCTCACGGTGGTGAGAGTGGAGCACGACTGTCTCCGTGGGGCAATTGGCTAGCGCGATCGGCCGTTAACCGAAAGTTTGGAGGTTCAGTCCCTCCCGGGAGCAGTGTGTCGCTCTTTTGCTTTGCGCTGATAGCTTTGGAGAAATGTTCTGACGGTAGTGAGAGTAGAACACGACTGTCTCCTTCGCACCATTGGCTAGCGCGCTCAGCTCTTATTCAAAAGGTTGGAGGTTGGAGCCCTCCCGAGAGCGGTGTGTCTCTTTTTTTTGCGCTGATATCTTTGGAGAAACGTTGGGAGGGTGGTGAGAGTGGAACACGACTATCTCCGTGATGCAATTGGCTAGCGCGTTCGGCTGTTAACCAAAAGGTTGGAGGTTCGAGCCCTCCGGAGAGCGGTGTGTCTCTTTTTTCTTTGCGCTGTTAGCTTTGGAGCAATGTTCTGACGGTGGTGAGAGTGGAGCACGACTGTCTCCGTGACGCAATTGGCTAGCACGTTCGGCTGTTAACCAAAAGGGTGGAGGTTCGAGCCCTCCGGAGAGCGGCGTGTCTCTTTTTTTTTCTTTGCGCTGATAGCTTTGGAGGAATGTTCTGACGGTGGTGAGAGTGGAGCACGACTGTCTCCGTGGCGCAATTGGCTAGCGCGATCGGCTGTTAACCGAAAGTTTGGAGGTTCGAGCCCTCCCGGGAGCAGTGTGTCGCTTTTTTTCTTTGCGCTGATAGCTTTGGAGAAATGTTCTGATGGTGATGAGAGTAGAACACGACTATCTCCTTGGCGCCATTGGCTAGCGCGTTCAGCTGTTAACCAAAAGGTCGGAGGTTCGAGCCCTCTCGAGAGCGGTGTGTCTCTTTTTTCTTTGCGCTGACAGCTTTGTAGAAATGTTCTCACGGTGGTGAGAGTGGAGCACGACTGTCTCCGTGGGGCAATTGGCTAGCGCGATCGGCTGTTAACCGAATGTTTGGAGGTTCAGTCCCTCCCGGGAGCAGTGTGTCGCTCTTTTTCTTTGCGCTGATAGCTTTGGAGAAATGTTCTGACGGTAGTGAGAGTAGAACACGACTGTCTCCTTGGCGCCATTGGCTAGCGCGCTCAGCTCTTATTCAAAAGGTTGGAGGTTGGAGCCCTCCCGAGAGCGGTGTGTCTCTTTTTTTTGCGCTGATAGCTTTGGAGAAACGTTGGGAGGGTGGTGAGAGTGGAACACGACTATCTCCGTGATGCAATTGGCTAGCGCGTTCGGCTGTTAACCAAAAGGTTGGACGTTCGAGCCCTCCGGAGAGCGGTGTGTCTCTTTTTTCTTTGCGCTGATAGCTTTGGAGCAATGTTCTGACGGTGGTGAGAGTGGAGCACGACTGTCTCCGTGACGCAATTGGCTAGCACGTTCGGCTGTTAACCAAAAGGGTGGAGGTTCGAGCCCTCCGGAGAGCGGCGTGTCTCTTTTTTTTTCTTTGCGCTGATAGCTTTGGAGAAATGTTCTGATGGTGATGAGAGTAGAACACGACTATCTCCTTGGCGCCATTGGCTAGCGCGTTCAGCTGTTAACCAAAAGGTGGGAGGTTCGAGCCCTCTCGAGAGCGGTGTGTCTCTTTTTTCTTTGCGCTGACAGCTGTGGAAAAATGTTCTGACGGTGGTGAGAGTAGAGCACGACTGTCTCCGTGACGCAATTGGCTAGCACGTTCGGCTTTTAACGGATAGGTTGGAGGTTCAAGCCCTCGCATGAGCGGTGTGTCGCTTTTTTTGCGCTGATAGCTTTGGAGAAATCTTCTGACGGTGGTGAGAGTGGAGCACGACTATCTCTGGGGCGCAATTGGCTGGAGCGTTCAGCTGTTAACCAGAAGGTTGGAGGTTCGAGCCCTCCCGAGAGCGGTGTGTCTCTTTTTTTCTTTGCGCTGATAGCTTTGTAGAAATGTTCTGACGGTGGTGAGAGTGGAGCACGACTGTCTCCGTGACACAATTGGCTAGCGCGATCGGCTGTTAACCGAAAGTTTGGAGGTTCGAGCCCTCCCGGGAGCAGTGTGTCGCTTTTTTTCTTTGCGCTGATAGCTTTGGAGAAATGTTCTGACGGTGGTGAGAGTACAACACGACTATCTCCTTGGCGCCATTGGCTAGAGCGTTCAGCTGTTAACCAAAATGTTGGAGGTTCGAGCCCTCTCGAGAGCGGTGTGTCTCTTTTTTCTTTGCGCTGACAGCTGTGGAGAAATGTTCTGACGATGGTGAGAGTAGAGCACGACTGTCTCCGTGACGCAATTGGCTAGCACGTTCGGCTTTTAACGGATAGGTTGGAGGTTCAAGCCCTCGCATGAGCGATGTGTCGCTTTTTTTGCGCTGATAGTTTGGAGAAATCTTCTGACGGTGGTGAGAGTGGAGCACGACTATCTCTGGGGCGCAATTGGCTAGAGCGTTCTCCTGTTAACCAAAAGGTTGGCGGTTCCATCCCTCCCGAGAGCGCTGTGTCTCTTTTTTTCTTTGCGCTGATAGCTTTGTAGAAATGTTCCGATAGTGGTGAGAGTGGAGCACGACTGTCTCCGTGGCACCATTGGCTAGCGCGATCGGCTGTTAACCGAAAGTTTGGGGGTTCGAGCCCTCCCGGGAGCAGTGTGTCGCTTTTTTTCTTTGCGCTGATAGCTTTGGAGAAATGTTCTGACGGTGGTGAGAGTACAACACGACTATCTCCTTGGCGCCATTGGCTAGCGCGTTCAGCTGTTAACGAAAAGGTTGGAGGTTCGAGCCCTCTCGAGAGCGGTGTGTCTCTTTTTTCTTTGCGCTGACAGCTGTGGAGAAATGTTCTGACGGTGGTGAGAGTAGAGCACGACGGTCTCCGTGACGCATTTGGCTAGCACGTTCGGCCTTTAACGAAAAGGTTGGAGGTTCAAGCCCTCCCATGAGCGGTATGTCGCTTTTTTTGCGCTGATAGCTTTGGAGAAATCTTCTGATGGTGGTGAGAGTGGAGCACGACTATCTCTGGGGTGCAATTGGCTAGAGCGTTCAGCTGTTAACCAAAAGGTTGGCGGTTCCAGCCCTCCGGAGAGCGGTGTGTCTCTTTTTCTTTGCGCTGATAGCTTTGTAGAAATGTTCTGACGGTGGTGAGAGTGGAGCACGACTGTCTCCGTGGCGCAATTGGCTAGCGCTATCAGCTCATAACCAAATGTTGGAGGTTCGTGCCCTCCCATGAGTGGTGTGTTGCTTTTTTTCTTCGCGCTGATAGATTTGGAGAAATCTTCTGACGGTGGTGAGAGTGGAGCACGAATATCTCCGTGGCGCAATTGGCTAGAGCGTTCAGCTGTTAACCAAAAGGTTGGAGGTTCCAGCCCTCCCGAGAGTGCTGTGTCTCTTTTTTTCTTTGCGCTGATAGCTTTGTAGAAATGTTCTGACGGTGGTGAGAGTGGAGCACGACTATCTCCGTGGCGCAATTGGTTAGCGCGATCGGCTGTTAACCGAATGTTTGGAGGTTCGAGCCCTCCCGGGAGCAGTGTGTCGCTTTTTTTCTTTGCGCTGATAGCTTTGGAGAAATGTTCTGACTGTGGTGAGAGTACAATACGACTATCTCCTTGGCGCCATTGGCTAGCGCGTTCAGCTGTTAACCAAAAGGTTGGAGGTTCGAGCCCTCTCGAGCGCGGTGTGTCTCTTTTTTCTTTGCGCTGACAGCTGTGGAGAAATGTTCTGACGGTGGTGAGAGTAGAGCACGACTGTCTCCGTGACGCAGTTGGCTAGCACGTTCGGCCTTTAACGGAAAGGTTGGAGGTTCAAGCCCTCCCATGAGCGGTGTGTCGCTTTTTTGCGCTGATAGCTTTGGAGAAATCTTCTGATGGTGGTGAGAGTGGAGCACGACTATCTCTGGGGCGCAATTGGCTAGAGCGTTCAGCTGTTAACCAAAAGGTTGGAGGTTCCAGCCCTCCCGAGAGCGGTGTGTCTCTTTTTTTCCTTTGCGCTGATAGCTTTGTAGAAATGTTCTGACGGTGGTGAGAGTGGAGCATGACTGTCTCCGTGGCGCAATTGGCTAGCGCGAACAGCTCTTAACCAAACGGTTGGAGGTTCGTGCCCTCCCATGAGTGGTGTGTTGCTTTTTTTCTTCACGCTCATAGATTTGGAGAAATTTTCTGATGGTCGTGAGAGTTGAGCACGAATATCTCCGTGGTGCAATTGGCTAGCACGTTCGAGTGTTAACCAAAACGTTGGAGGTTCGAGCCCTCCCTAGAGCGGTGTGTCTCTTTTTTTCTTTGCGCTGATAGCTTTGTAGAAATGTTCTGTCGATGGTGAGAGTGGAGCACGACTGTCTCCTTGGCGCAATTGGCTAGCACGCTCGGCTGTTAACCAGAAGTTTGGAGGTTCGAGCCCTCCCAAGAGCGGTGTGTCTCTGTTTTTCTTTGCGCTGATAGCTTTGGAGAAACGTTCTGAGGGTGGTGAGAGTGGAACACGACTATCTCCGTGAGGCAATTGGCTAGCGCGTTCAGCTGTTAACCAAAAGTTTGGAGGTTCGAGCCCTCCGGAGAGCGGTGTGTCTCTTTTTTTCTTTGCGCTAATAGCTTTGGAGGAATGTTCTGATGGTGGTGAGAGTGTAGCACGACTGTTTCCGTGGAAGAATTGGCTAGCGCGATCAACTCTTAACTGAAAGGTTGGAGGTTTGAGCCCTCCCGGGAGCAGTGTGTCGCTCTTTTTCTTTGCGCTGATAGCTTTGGAGAAATGTTCTGACGGTAGTGAGAGTAGAACACGACTGTCTCCTTGGCGCCATTGGCTAGCGCGCTCAGCTCTTAATCAAAAGGTTGGAGGTTGGAGCCCTCCCGAGAGCGGTGTGTCTCTTTTTTTTGCGCTGATAGCTTTGGAGAAACGTTGGGAGGGTGGTGAGAGTCGAACACGACTATCTCCGAGACGCAATTGGCTAGCGCGTTCGGCTGTTAACCAAAAGGTTGGAGGTTCGAGCCCTCCGGAGAGCGGTGTGTCTCTTTTTTCTTTGCGCTGATAGCTTTGGAGCAATGTTCTGACGGTGGTGAGAGTGGAGCACGACTGTCTCCGTGACGCAATCGGCTAGCACATTCGGCTTTTAACGGAAAGGTTGGAGGTTCAAGCCCTCCCATGAGCGGTGTGTCGCTTTTTTTTGCGCTGATAGCTTTGGAGAAATCTTCTGATGGTGGTGAAAGTGGAGAACGACTATCTCTGGGGCACAATTGGCGAGAGCGTTCAGCTGTTAACCAAAAGGTTGGAGGTTCCAGCCCTCCCGAGAGCAGTGTGTCTCTTTTTTTTCTTTGCGCTGATAGCTTTGTAGAAATGTTCTGACGGTGGTGAGAGTGGAGCACGACTGTCTCCGTGGCGCAATTGGCTAGCGCGATCAGCTCTTAACCAAAAGGTAGGAGGTTCGTGTCCTTCCATGAGTGGTGTGTTGCTTTTTTTCTTCGCGCTGATAGATTTGGAGAAATTTTCTGATGGTGGTGAGAGTTGAGCACGAATATCTCCATGGTGCAATTGGCTAGCACGTTCGGGTGTTAACCAAAACGTTGGAGGTTCGAGCCCTCCCTAGAGCGGTGTGTCTCTTTTTTTCTTTGCGCTGATAGCTTTGTAGAAATGTTCTGTCGATGGTGAGAGTGGAGCACGACTGTCTCCTTGGCGCAATTGGCTAGCACGCTCGGCTGTTAACCAGAAGTTTGGAGGTTCGAGCCCTCCCAAGAGCGGTGTGTCTCTGTTTTTCTTTGCGCTGATAGCTTTGGAGAAACGTTCTGAAGGTGGTGAGAGTGGAACACGACTATCTCCGTGAGGCAATTGGCTAGCGCGTTCAGCTGTTAACCAAAAGTTTGGAGGTTCGAGCCCTCCGGAGAGCGGTGTGTCTCTTTTTTTTCTTTGCGCTAATAGCTTTGGAGGAATGTTCTGATGGTGGTGAGAGTGTAGCACGACTGTTTCCGTGGAAGAATTGGCTAGCGCGATCAACTCTTAACTGAAAGGTTGGAGGTTTGAGCCCTCCCGGGAGCAGTGTGTCGCTCTTTTTCTTTGCGCTGATAGCTTTCGAGAAATGTTCTGACGGTAGTGAGAGTAGAACACGACTGTCTCCTTGGCGCCATTGGCTAGCGCGCTCAGCTCTTAATCAAAAGGTTGGAGGTTGGAGCCCTCCCGAGAGCGGTGTGTCTCTTTTATTTTGCGCTGATAGCTTTGGAGAAACGTTGGGAGGGTGGTGAGAGTCGAACACGACTATCTCCGTGACGCAATTGGCTAGCGCGTTCGGCTGTTAACCAAAAGGTTGGAGGTTCGAGCCCTCCGGAGAGCGGTGTTTCTCTTTTTTCTTTGCGCTGATAGCTTTGGAGCAATGTTCTGACGGTGGTGAGAGTGGAGCACGACTGTCTCCGTGACGCAATCGGCTAGCACATTCGGCTTTTAACGGAAAGGTTGGAGGTTCAAGCCCTCCCATGAGCGGTGTGTCGCTTTTTTTTGCGCTGATAGCTTTGGAGAAATCTTCTGATGGTGGTGAAAGTGGAGAACGACTATCTCTGGGGCACAATTGGCGAGAGCGTTCAGCTGTTAACCAAAAGGTTGGAGGTTCCAGCCCTCCCGAGAGCAGTGTGTCTCTTTTTTTTTTCTTTGCGCTGATAGCTTTGTAGAAATGTTCTGACGGTGGTGAGAGTGGAGCACGACTGCCTCCGTGGCGCAATTGGCTAGCGCGATCAGCTCTTAACCAAAAGGTAGGAGGTTCGTGTCCTTCCATGAGTGGTGTGTTGCTTTTTTTCTTCGCGCTGATAGATTTGGAGAAATTTTCTGATGGTGGTGAGAGTTGAGCACGAATATCTCCATGGTGCAATTGGCTAGCACGTTCGGCTGTTAACCAAAACGTTGGAGGTTCAAGCCCTCCCGAGAGCGGTGTGTCTCTTTTTTTTCTTCGCACTGATAGCTTTGGAGAAATGTTCTTAAGGTGGTGAGAGTGGAACACGACTATCTCCGTGACGCAATTGGCTAGCACGTTCGGCTGTTAACCAAAAGGGTGGAGGTTCGAGCCCTCCGGAGAGCGGCGTGTCTCTTTTTTTTTCTTTGCACTGATAGCTTTGGAGGAATGTTCTGACGGTGGTGAGAGTGGAGCACGACTGTCTCCGTGGCGCAATTGGCTAGCGCGATCGGCTGTTAACCGAAAGTTTGGAGGTTCGAGCTCTCCCGGGAGCAGTGTGTCGCTTTTTTTCTTTGTGCTGATAGCTTTGTAGAAATGTTCTGTCGATGGTGAGAGTGGAGCATGACTGTCTCCGTGGCGCAATTGGCTAGCGCGATCGGCTGTTAACCAGAAGTTTGGAGGTTCGAGCCTTCCCAAGAGCGGTGTGTCTTTGTTTTTCTTTGCGCTGATAGCTTTAGAGAAACGTTCTGAGGGTGGTGAGAGTGGAACACGACTATCTCCGTTACGCGATTGGCTAGCGCGTTCAGCTGTTAACCAAAAGGTTGGAGGTTCAAGCCCTCCGAAGGGCGGTGTGTCTCTTTTTTTTTCTTTGCGCTAATAGCTTTGGAGGAATGTTCTGATGGTGGTGAGAGTGTAGCACGACTGTTTCCGTGGCAGAATTGGCTAGCGCGATCAACTGTTAACTTAAAGGTTGGAGGTTCGAGCCCTCCCGGGAGCAGTGTGTCGCTTTTCTTCTTTGCGCTGATAGCTTTGGAGAAATGTTCTGATGCTGATGAGAGTAGAACACGACTATCTCCTTGGCGCCATTGGCTAGCGCGTTCAGCTGTTAACCAAAAGGTGGGAGGTTCGAGCCCTCTCGAGAGCGGTGTGTCTCTTTTTTCTTTGCGCTGACAGCTGTGGAAAAATGTTCTGACGGTGGTGAGAGTAGAGCACGACTGTCTCCGTGAAGCAATTGGCTAGCACGTTCGGCTTTTAACAGATAGGTTGGAGGTTCAAGCCCTCGCATGAGCGGTGTGTCGCTTTTTTTGCGCTGATAGCTTTGGAGAAATCTTCTGACGGTGGTGAGAGTGGAGCACGACTATCTCTGGGGCGCAATTGGCTAGAGCGTTCAGCTGTTAACCAAAAGGTTGGAGGTTCGAGCCCTATGGAGAGCGGTGTGTCTCTTTTTTCTTTGCGCTGACAGCTGTGGAGAAATGTTCTGACGATGGTTAGAGTAGAGCACGACTGTCTCCGTGACGCAATTGGCTAGCACGTTCGGCTTTTAACGGATAGGTTGGAGGTTCAAGCCCTCGCATGAGCGGTGTGTCGCTTTTTTTGCGCTGATAGCTTTGGAGAAATCTTCTGAAGGTGGTGAGAGTGGAGCACGACTATCTCTGGGGCGCAATTGGCTAGAGCGTTCTGCTGTTAACCAAAAGGTTGGAGGTTCCATCTCTCCCGAGAGCGCTGTGTCTCTTTTTTTCTTTGCGCTGATAGCTTTGTAGAAATGTTCTGACGGTGGTGAGAGTGGAGCACGACTGTCTCCGTGGCGCCATTGGCTAGCGCGATCGGCTGTTAACCGAAAGTTTGGGGGTTCGAGCCCTCCCGGGAGCAGTGCGTCGCTTTTTTTCTTTGCGCTGATAGCTTTGGAGAAATGTTCTGACGGTGGTGAGAGTACAACACGACTATCTCCTTGGCGCCATTGGCTAGCGCGTTCAGCTGTTAACCAAAAGGTTGGAGGTTCGAGCCCTCTCGAGAGCGGTGTGTCTCTTTTTTCTTTGCGCTGACAGCTGTGGAGAAATGTTCTGACGGTGGTGAGAGTAGAGCACGACTGTCTCCGTGACGCTATTGGCTAGCACGTTCGGCCTTTAACGGAAAGGTTGGAGGTTCAAGCCCTCCCATGAGCGGTATGTCGCTTTTTTTGCGCTGATAGCTTTGGAGAAATCTTCTGATGGTGGTGAGAGTGGAGCACGACTATCTCTGGGGCGCAATTGGCTAGAGCGTTCAGCTGTTAACCAAAAGGTTGGAGGTTCCAGCCCTCCGGAGAGCGGTGTGTCTCTTTTTCTTTGCGCTGATAGATTTGTAGAAATGTTCTGACGGTGGTGAGAGTGGAGCACGACTGTCTCCGTGGCGCAATTGGCTAGCGCTATCAGCTCATAACCAAATGTTGGAGGTTCGTGCCCTCCCATGAGTGGTGTGTTGCTTTTTTTCTTCGCGCTGATAGATTTGGAGAAATCTTCTGACGGTGGTGAGAGTGTAGCACGAATATCTCCGTGGCGCAATTGGCTATAGCGTTCAGCTGTTAACCAAAAGGTTGGAAGTTCCAGCCCTCCCGAGAGCGCTGTGTCTCTTTTTTCTTTGCGCTGATAGCTTTGTAGAAATGTTCTGACGGTGGTGAGAGTGGAGCACGACTATCTCCGTGGCGCAATTGGTTAGCGCGATCGGCTGTTAACCGAATGTTTGGAGGTTCGAGCCCTCCCGGGAGCAGTGTGTCGCTTTTTTTCTTTGCGCTGATAGCTTTGGAGAAATGTTCTGACGGTGGTGGGAGTACAATACGACTGTAGTGCCATCATCACCATCGTCATTTTTTCCATCACCGCGCCGCGTCTCTCGCGCAGCTGGCGCGAGCTCGAGCTGCGCGAGAATTAGAACGAGCTGACACGCCTGGCGTGGCGGACGCTGGTAGCCGACGTGGCTCCGCTTCAGGCCTGCAATAAAGTGGCGAGATCGGCACGGCCCTATCGGCCGCCTTCGACGCCGTCTCACGTCTCTCCTTCTCTCGCCGCTACATTGGTGACCCGGAGAACACGCCCTTCGCCGAACGGCCCGCTGCCATGTTCCCGCAACTCTGCCCGCCAGTGCCGCCGTTCCAATCGACCTACCCCAAGGTATGGTTCATGCAGCTCGACGCCGTTTTTGCGGTGAATGGCATCACGGACCAGCTGCTGATGCACGCCATTCTTCTCGACGCCCTACCGGTAGAGTTGCGCCATCTCGCTGCCACTTCAAGCACCAGCCCGCAGCCTTACGATGCCCTCTGCACTGCGGTGCTCGCCCGCAGCGGCAACACATACCGTCCGCTTCCGTTTACCCGCACCAGGCAGGTTTCCCCGGCGTCGCAGAGCAAGGTACGAACCGGCCCGCAGCCCTCCACTGACCGCTACCTCGGTACCCCGGCTTCGACTACTTCTACACCTGATCCGGTCACAGAAACATCCACTCCTGCACCTGATCACGACCGCGAGGTAGAAGACTCCCCCACTGCGACTGACCTTCCCTCCGAGAGGTACATTCCCTCAGAGCCCCCGTGCAGAGCTTCATCACACGTACCTGCTACCTGCACGTTTTCCAAGAAAGCGATGGCACGCGACACCGTGGCCCTCGCCGTTTCCGCGACCACCAGCTCAGACGTCTCGGCCTCCTCCTCGCCGCAGCTGCTGGTCAGCTCCTCGACGGTGCCCCCTACCGCTCCGCCACCTGCCACTGGTGCCAGCAACGGCCTGCCGGGTGCCTCGCCACACTCCACTCGCACCTACCCGGCCAGCAGCCGACCACACTCGGCGTCCCGGCTCCCCGCCCCTGTCCCTGTCTTTGTTTCGTGGTCTACGACGGGCCCCAGCGCCGTGCCTTCGCGGAGCCAGAGCCTGCCCTCAATGCTCGCCCGCAATGGCCTCACGTACCAACCGCTTCCAGAGCCCGCGACTTTGGGGTTGTCACTGCGTCACAACGTGTGCTGCCAACCGTGGCCCCACCAGACTCCATGACGGCCACCTTGCCGCCCGCCTCGGAGCCTGGCACAGGTGACCTTTCACCCGTTATTGACCTCCCGACTTCCTCTCGTCTGGCCACTAGCGACGCGTGTCCCGCGTACGAACTACCTACACCATCTGTCGAGCCAACTGAACTATCTACGACATCTCCGACCCCTGTCGAGCCAACTGAAGTGCCTACGACATCTGTGAAGCCAACTCAACTGTCTACGACATCTGTTGAGCCAACTGAGCTGCCTACGACGTCTGACCAGCCAACTGAACTGTCTATGACGTCTGTCAATTCAACCGACCTAACTACAACCACTGTGGAGCCAACTGAAAGCATGGGAACAAGCACTGCCACCAGTCCACCAGCGTCGAATACCTCGACAGTGACTGAGGCGACAACTGAACCCGTCTTTCCTGCACAGCCTCCCGTGACGCCATTTCCCGTGGTCCGCGTATTCGGCACAGCGACGAACGAGTCGCAGCCGCTGCCTGCGGACGGCGTGTGTGACTATACCTTCTACGACGGCCTCTACGACACGGGCCCGTTTCACACGCTTTACAGCCCGCACTTTAGTGCACCAGTTGAGCACGTTCTCAGTCACGCGTCGCTTCACAGCGTCACTGAGTACGGCCTCTCTTTCGCCTACAGAAACGCATCACAAGTGGCGCGAGACCTCGAAATTCCAGAGGTGCTTTCCACGATTGAAGACCTCTGGGACCGAGCCATCCGCCATTACGGATTTCTTTCCATCGAGCGCTTACTTCTTCGTCCACTGCGCAACTCTCAGTGTCGCCCACCAGAGACCCACTGGTTCCCGATGGTCACTACACGTTGACAAACTGGACTTGCCAAAGGAACACTTCATGGACTGCCGTTCATGTACATAGCATTTGTCGCCCTCTTTCTTTTTTTCATATGCGTTCAAATCGCGCAAAGCGCTAGGGGGGGGGAGCCCTGTAGTGCCATCATCACCATCGTCATTTTTTCCATCACCGCGCCGCGTCTCTCGCTCAGCTGGCGCGAGCTCGAGCTGCGCGAGAATTAGAACGAGCTGACACGCCTGGCGTGGCGGACGCTGGTAGCCGACGTGGCTCCGCTTCAGGCCTGCAATAAAGTGGCTAGATCGGCACGGCCCACTCGGCCGCCTTCGACGCCGTCTCACGTCTCTCCTTCTCTCGCCGCTACACGACTATCTCCTTGGCGCCATTGGCTAGCGCGTTCAGCTGTTAACCAAAAGGTTGGAGGTTCGAGCCCTCTCGAGCGCGGTGTGTCTCTTTTTTCTTTGCGCTGACAGCTGTGGAGAAATGTTCTGACGGTGGTGAGAGTAGAGCACGACTGTCTCCGTGACGCAGTTGGCTAGCACGTTCGGCCTTTAACGGAAAGGTTGGAGGTTCAAGCCCTCCCATGAGCGGTGTGTCGCTTTTTTGCGCTGATAGCTTTGGAGAAATCTTCTGATGGTGGTGAGAGTGGAGCACGACTATCTCTGGGGCGCAATTGGCTAGAGCATTCAGCTGTTAACCAAAAGGTTGGAGGTTCCAACCCTCCCGAGAGCGGTGTGTCTCTTTTTTTTCTTTGCGCTGATAGCTTTGTAGAAATGTTCTGACGGTGGTGAGAGTGGAGCATGACTGTCTCCGTGGCGCAATTGGCTAGCGCGATCAGCTCTTAACCAAACGGTTGGAGGTTCGTGCCCTCCCATGAGTGGTGTGTTGCTTTTTTTCTTCACGCTCATAGATTTGGAGAAATTTTCTGATGGTCGTGAGAGTTGAGCACGAATATCTCCGTGGTGCAATTGGCTAGCACGTTCGGGTGTTAACCAAAACGTTGGAGGTTCGAGCCCTCCCTAGAGCGGTGTGTCTCTTTTTTTCTTTGCGCTGATAGCTTTGTAGAAATATTCTGTCGATGGTGAGAGTGGAGCACGACTGTCTCCTTGGTGCAATTGGCTAGCACGCTCGGCTGTTAACCAGAAGTTTGGAGGTTCGAGCCCTCCCAAGAGCGGTGTGTCTCTGTTTTTCTTTGCGCTGATAGCTTTGGAGAATCGTTCTGATGGTGGTGAGAGTGGAACACGACTATCTCCGTGAGGCAATTGGCTAGCGCGTTCAGCTGTTAACCAAAAGGTTGGAGGTTCGAGCCCTCCGGAGAGCGGTGTGTCTCTTTTTTTTCTTTGCGCTAATAGCTTTGGAGGAATGTTCTGATGGTGGTGAGAGTGTAGCACGACTGTTTCCGTGGAAGAATTGGCTAGCGCGATCAACTGTTAACTGAAAGGTTGGAGGTTTGAGCCCTCCCGGGAGCAGTGTGTCGCTTTTTTTCTTTGCGCTGATAGCTTTGGAGAAATGTTCTGATGGTGATGAGAGTAGAACACGACTATCTCCTTGGCGCCATTGGCTAGCGCGTTCAGCTGTTAACCAAAAGGTCGGAGGTTCGAGCCCTCTCGAGAGCGGTGTGTCTCTTTTTTCTTTGCGCTGACAGCTGTGGAGAAATGTTCTGACGGTGGTGAGAGTAGAGCACGACTGTCTACGTGGCGCAATTGGCTAGCACGTTCGGCTGTGAACAAAAACGTTCGAGGTTCGAGCCCTCCCGAGAGCGGTGTCTCTCTTTTTTCTTTGCGCTGATAGCTTTGTAGAAATGTTCTCACGGTGGTGAGAGTGGAGCACGACTGTCTCCGTGGGGCAATTGGCTAGCGCGAACGGCTGTTAACCGAAAGTTTGGAGGTTCAGTCCCTCCCGGGAGCAGTGTGTCGCTCTTTTTCTTTGCGCTGATAGCTTTGGAGAAATGTTCTGACGGTAGTGAGAGTAGAACACGACTGTCTCCTTGGCGCCATTGGCTAGCGCGCTCAGCTCTTAATCAAAAGGTTGGAGGTTGGAGCCCTCCCGAGAGCGGTGTGTCTCTTTTTTTTGCGCTGATAGCTTTGGAGAAACGTTGGGAGGGTGGTGAGAGTGGAACACGACTATCTCCGTGACGCAATTGGCTAGCGCGTTCGGCTGTTAACCAAAAGGTTGGAGGTTCGAGCCCTCCGGAGAGCGGTGTGTCTCTTTTTTTTCTTTGCGCTGATAGCTTTGGAGAAATGTTCTGATGGTGATGAGAGTAGAACACGACTATCTCCTTGGCGCCATTGGCTAGCGCGTTCAGCTGTTAACCAAAAGGTCGGAGGTTCGAGCGCTCTCGAGAGCGGTGTGTCTCTTTTTTCTTCACGCTCATAGATTTGGAGAAATTTCCTGATGGTCGTGAGAGTTGAGCACGAATATCTCCGTGGTGCAATTGGCTAGCACGTTCGGGTGTTAACCAAAACGTTGGAGGTTCGAGCCCTCCCTAGAGCGGTGTGTCTCTTTTTTTCTTTGCGCTGATAGCTTTGTAGAAATATTCTGTCGATGGTGAGAGTGGAGCACGACTGTCTCCTTGGTGCAATTGGCTAGCACGCTCGGCTGTTAACCAGAAGTTTGGAGGTTCGAGCCCTCCCAAGAGCGGTGTGTCTCTGTTTTTCTTTGCGCTGATAGCTTTGGAGAAACGTTCTGAGGGTGGTGAGAGTGGAACACGACTATCTCCGTGAGGCAATTGGCTAGCGCGTTCAGCTGTAACCAAAAGGTTGGAGGTTCGAGCCCTCCGGAAAGCGGTGTGTCTCTTTTTTTTCTTTGCGCTAATAGCTTTGGAGGAATGTTCTGATGGTGGTGAGAGTGTAGCACGACTGTTTCCGTGGAAGAATTGGCTAGCGCGATCAACTGTTAACTGAAAGGTTGGAGGTTTGAGCCCTCCCGGGAGCAGTGTGTCGCTTTTTTTCTTTGCGCTGATAGCTTTGGAGAAATGTTCTGATGGTGATGAGAGTAGAACACGACTATCTCCTTAGCGCCATTGGCTAGCGCGTTCAGCTGTTAACCAAAAGGTCAGAGGTTCGAGCCCTCTCGAGAGCGGTGTGTCTCTTTTTTCTTTGCGCTGACAGCTGTGGAGAAATGTTCTGACGGTGGTGAGAGTAGAGCACGACTGTCTACGTGGCGCAATTGGCTAGCACGTTCGGCTGTGAACAAAAACGTTCGAGGTTCGAGCCCTCCCGAGAGCGGTGTGTCTCTTTTTTCTTTGCGCTGATAGCTTTGTAGAAATGTTCTCACGGTGGTGAGAGTGGAGCACGACTGTCTCCGTGGGGCAATTGGCTAGCGCGAACGGCTGTTAACCGAAAGTTTGGAGGTTCAGTCCCTCCCGGGAGCAGTGTGTCGCTCTTTTTCTTTGCGCTGATAGCTTTGGAGAAATGTTCTGACGGTAGTGAGAGTAGAACACGACTGTCTCCTTGGCGCCATTGGCTAGCGCGCTCAGCTCTTAATCAAAAGGTTGGAGGTTGGAGCCCTCCCGAGAGCGGTGTGTCTCTTTTTTTTGCGCTGATAGCTTTGGAGAAACGTTGGGAGGGTGGTGAGAGTGGAACACGACTATCTCCGTGACGCAATTGGCTAGCGCGTTCGGCTGTTAACCAAAAGGTTGGAGGTTCCAGCCCTCCCGAGAGCGGTGTGTCTCTTTTTTTTCTTTGCGCTGATAGCTGTGGAGAAATGTTCTGACGGTGGTGAGAGTAGAGCACGACTGTCTCCGTGACGCAGTTGGCTAGCACGTTCGGCCTTTAACGGAAAGGTTGGAGGTTCAAGCCCTCCCATGAGCGGTGTGTCGCTTTTTTGCGCTGATAGCTTTGGAGAAATTTTCTGATGGTCGTGAGAGTTGAGCACGAATATCTCCGTGGTGCTATTGGCTAGCACGTTCGGGTGTTAACCAAAACGTTGGAGGTTCGAGCCCTCCCTAGAGCGGTGTGTCTCTTTTTTTTTCTTTGCGCTGATAGCTTTGTAGAAATGTTCTGTCGATGGTGAGAGTGGAGCACGACTGTGTCCTTGGCGCAATTGGCTAGTACGCTCGGCTGTTAACCAGAAGTTTGGAGGTTCGAGCCCTCCCAAGCGCGGTGTGTCTCTGTTTTTCTTTGCGCTGATAGCTTTGGAGAAACGTTCTGAGGGTGGTGAGAGTGGAACACGACTATCTCCGTGAGGCAATTGGCTAAAGCGTTCAGCTGTTAACCAAAAGGTTGGAGGTTCGAGCCTTCCGGAGAGCGGTGTGTCTCTTTTTTTTCTTTGCGCTAATAGCTTTGGAGGAATGTTCTGATGGTGGTGAGAGTGTAGCACGACTGTTTGCGTGGAAGAATTGGCTAGCGCGATCAACTGTTAACTGAAAGGTTGGAGGTTTGAGCCCTCCCGGGAGCAGTGTGTCGCTTTTTTTCTTTGCGCTGATAGCTTTGGAGAAATGTTCTGATGGTGATGAGAGTAGAACACGACTATCTCCTTGGCGCCATTGGCTAGCGCGTTCAGCTGTTAACCAAAAGGTCGGAGGTTCGAGCGCTCTCGAGAGCGGTGTGTCTCTTTTTTCTTTGCGCTGACAGCTGTGGAGAAATGTTCTGACGGTGGTGAGAGTAGAGCACGACTGTCTACGTGGCGCAATTGGCTAGCGCGTTCGGCTGTGAACAAAAACGTTCGAGGTTCGAGCCCTCCCGAGAGCGGTGTGTCTCTTTTTTCTTTGCGCTGATAGCTTTGTAGAAATGTTCTCACGGTGGTGAGAGTGGAGCACGACTGTCTCCGTGGGGCAATTGGCTAGCGCGATCGGCTGTTAACCGAAAGTTTGGAGGTTAAGTCCCTCCCGGGAGCAGTGTGTCGCTCTTTTTCTTTGCGCTGATAGCTTTGGAGAAATGTTCTGACGGTAGTGAGAGTAGAACACGACTGTCTCCTTGGCGCCATTGGCTAACGCGCTCAGCTCTTAATCAAAAGGTTGGAGGTTGGAGCCCTCCCGAGAGCGGTGTGTCTCTTTTTTTGCGCTGATAGCTTTGGAGAAACGTTGGGAGGGTGGTGAGAGTGGAACACGACTATCTCCCTGACGCAATTGGCTAGCGCGTTCGGCTGTTAACCAAAAGGTTGGAGGTTCGAGCCCTCCGGAGAGCGGTGTGTCTCTTTTTTCTTTGCGCTGATAGCTTTGGAGCAATGTTCTGACGGTGGTGAGAGTGGAGCACGACTGTCTCCGTGACGCAATTGGCTAGCACGTTCGGCTTTTAACGGAAAGGTTGGAGGTTCAAGCCCTCCCATGAGCGGTGTGTCGCTTTTTTTGCGCTGATAGCTTTGGAGAAATCTTCTGATGGTGGTGAAAGTGGAGAACGACTATCTCTGGGGCACAATTGGCGAGAGCGTTCAGCTGTTAACCAAAAGGTTGGAGGTTCCAGCCCTCCCGAGAGCGGTGTGTCTCTTTTTTTTTCTTTGCGCTGATAGCTTTGTAGAAATGTTCTGACGGTGGTGAGAGTAGAGCACGACTGTCTCCGTGGCGCAATTGGCTAGCGCGATCAGCTCTTAACCAAAAGGTAGGAGGTTCGTGTCCTTCCATGAGTGGTGTGTTGCTTTTTTTCTTCGCGCTGATAGATTTGGAGAAATTTTCTGATGGTGGTGAGAGTTGAGCACGAATATCTGCATGGTGCAATTGGCTAGCACGTTCGGCTGTTAACCAAAACGTTGGAGGTTCGAGCCCTCCCGAGAGCGGTGTGTCTCTTTTTTTCTTTGCGCTGATAGCTTTGTAGAAATATTCTGTCGATGGTGAGAGTGGAGCACGACTGTCTCCTTGGTGCAATTGGCTAGCACGCTCGGCTGTTAACCAGAAGTTTGGAGGTTCGAGCCCTCCCAAGAGCGGTGTGTCTCTGTTTTTCTTTGCGCTGATAGCTTTGGAGAAACGTTCTGAGGGTGGTGAGAGTGGAACACGACTATCTCCGTGAGGCAATTGGCTAGCGCGTTCAGCTGTAACCAAAAGGTTGGAGGTTCGAGCCCTCCGGAGAGCGGTGTGTCTCTTTTTTTTCTTTGCGCTAATAGCTTTGGAGGAATGTTCTGATGGTGGTGAGAGTGTAGCACGACTGTTTCCGTGGAAGAATTGGCTAGCGCGATCAACTGTTAACTGAAAGGTTGGAGGTTTGAGCCCTCCCGGGAGCAGTGTGTCGCTTTTTTTCTTTGCGCTGATAGCTTTGGAGAAATGTTCTGATGGTGATGAGAGTAGAACACGACTATCTCCTTGGCGCCATTGGCTAGCGCGTTCAGCTGTTAACCAAAAGGTCGGAGGTTCAAGCCCTCTCGAGAGCGGTGTGTCTCTTTTTTCTTTGCGCTGACAGCTGTGGAGAAATGTTCTGACGGTGGTGAGAGTAGAGCACGACTGTCTACGTGGCGCAATTGGCTAGCACGTTCGGCTGTGAACAAAAACGTTCGAGGTTCGAGCCCTCCCGAGAGCGGTGTCTCTCTTTTTTCTTTGCGCTGATAGCTTTGTAGAAATGTTCTCACGGTGGTGAGAGTGGAGCACGACTGTCTCCGTGGGGCAATTGGCTAGCGCGAACGGCTGTTAACCGAAAGTTTGGAGGTTCAGTCCCTCCCGGGAGCAGTGTGTCGCTCTTTTTCTTTGCGCTGATAGCTTTGGAGAAATGTTCTGACGGTAGTGATAGAAGAACACGACTGTCTCCTTGGCGCCATTGGCTAGCGCGCTCAGCTCTTAATCAAAAGGTTGGAGGTTGGAGCCCTCCCGAGAGCGGTGTGTCTCTTTTTTTTGCGCTGATAGCTTTGGAGAAACGTTGGGAGGGTGGTGAGAGTGGAACACGACTATCTCCGTGACGCAATTGGCTAGCGCGTTCGGCTGTTAACCAAAAGGTTGGAGGTTCGAGCCCTCCGGAGAGCGGTGTGTCTCTTTTTTTTCTTTGCGCTGATAGCTTTGGAGAAATGTTCTGATGGTGATGAGAGTAGAACACGACTATCTCCTTGGCGCCATTGGCTAGCGCGTTCAGCTGTTAACCAAAAGGTCGGAGGTTCGAGCGCTCTCGAGAGCGGTGTGTCTCTTTTTTCTTCACGCTCATAGATTTGGAGAAATTTCCTGATGGTCGTGAGAGTTGAGCACGAATATCTCCGTGGTGCAATTGGCTCGCACGTTCGGGTGTTAACCAAAACGTTGGAGGTTCGAGCCCTCCCTAGAGCGGTGTGTCTCTTTTTTTTCTTTGCGCTGATAGCTTTGTAGAAATGTTCTGTCGATGGTGAGAGTGGAGCACGACTGTCTCCTTGGCGCAATTGGCTAGCACGCTCGGCTGTTAACCAGAAGTTTGGAGGTTCGAGCCCTCCCAAGCGCGGTGTGTCTCTGTTTTTCTTTGCGCTGATAGCTTTGGAGAAACGTTCTGAGGGTGGTGAGAGTGGAACACGACTATCTCCGTGAGGCAATTGGCTAAAGCGTTCAGCTGTTAACCAAAAGGTTGGAGGTTCGAGCCCTCCGGAGAGCGGTGTGTCTCTTTTTTTTCTTTGCGCTAATAGCTTTGGAGGAATGTTCTGATGGTGGTGAGAGTGTAGCACGACTGTTTGCGTGGAAGAATTGGCTAGCGCGATCAACTGTTAACTGAAAGGTTGGAGGTTTGAGCCCTCCCGGGAGCAGTGTGGCGCTTTTTTTCTTTGCGCTGATAGCTTTGGAGAAATGTTCTGATGGTGATGAGAGTAGAACACGACTATCTCCTTGGCGCCATTGGCTAGCGCGTTCAGCTGTTAACCAAAAGGTAGGAGGTTCGAGCGCTCTCGAGAGAAGT